>NW_026526991.1:6042266-6706849 GCF_024362965.1 Panthera pardus
TTTCACACAGACACTGGTTTCCTGTTTATCCCCTGGTCCATCAACGGTGGGAGACGCACTGAACAGTTATACGGGACTCGTATCTCTACTTCTGACCAACAACTAGCCTATTTACTTCTAGGAGTCCTCCATAAACATCTTTAGACACTTGTCTGGGTTTCTAGACGTAACTGAAAACATTCCAGTGTCAAGGGCATGAATGGGAAATTGATGGCAGGGCACCAAAAGATGTTACTCAGCTGCTATTGTATTTCTAACAGATGTGGATCATGGGGTCATCCGTTCGCTTTACTATCCAGTTCATCATCCAAGTACCCACTTTTAATTGAAACTTAACCTTTATATCCCACATTCCAAGAGGGAGCGGCTCGGAAACACAGCTCCGGAGGTGGAAACGGTGAGTTTCTTCCCCAGCAAATCTATAAATGAGCCCTACCCTTTAGTTTCATGTTGAGTTAAAAACAAACTCTGAAAATACTGGCTTTTTCATACCTGCTCCCACATTTCAGCCACTCCCAGGCAGAGCCCCGCTGCCCCTCTTTAAGACCCTGGGTCGGAATCACCTCCGAGAGCTTGTTCCTGGACCTTCCCCCCACCCCCCACCAAGCCGCCAATCACCACCAAACTCTCCCAAGGAGAGAGGGACGAGTAAATGTTAAGTCTACCCAACTCATTTCATAGGTGACTTCTGAAAGATTTCACCTCGGAGCCTGGGAGAGACCAGGCAGCTTTATTAGCATGCTGCACCACGGCCTCGGCCCCCTCCCCTCCCTCTTTTATGAGCCCTTGTTATATAAAATGCCACAAAGGGAAAAGGAAAAACAACAGACAGTTCCAAACACAAGTTCCGATGGCCAGGCCCAACGCTGGCTGCTTACCAGATGTTATATTTAGTCATTTAAAAGAGAAACATTTTTAAAAGGCCAGAGAACAAAAGTTTTCCTTGTTTTCTTTCTTTTTGGACACACACTCACAGACACAAAAAAGATGGAGGTACATTCCATTCGCAAGCATCTTTCCTTCCCGGAGTTCAAATTTAAAGGCAAAGGCAGCCGGGAGTAGGACAGTTCCTTCCCCTGAGATGCATGGAGCCTCCAAACAGAATTTTCGAATGTTTCTCTCAGCCTCATCTAAATTCTGGCATGACGGATAATAAATAGCTACTCATTTACTATCAACATAAAATTTTAAACAGCCCTGGCATAGTTGCTACAATACAGAAGAAACGATCAGACCCAAGCTCTGAAAAGCCACTCCAAATAGTAAAACTATTGCCATGTAGAAGCACACATAAAGACATTGTTACGATAAAGCCGCTGGATTCCTGGATTCTCCCTCCCTCCCTCTCGCTCTCTCTTAAATCGTTCGCTCAGAGCGTAAGAGTCAACAACTTGCCGTTTTACCCACTGAAAACAGGGCTTAGGAACCCTCAGCTATCACACGGCACCCGATTTGGTGGCGGATTTAAAACAATAAAATACAAATAAAGTATCTGATTTGATTCTACACAGTGATTAAACATCTTTGTGCTCAGCGAAGGGTCTTCCAACCCCTCCCCCTCCAAAAATGGCATCAAAGCAATCAAAATGGTAATGCCGGGGCCCGGGGCCCCTCCCCCCGCGAACTCCCCGACTTCGCCGGGGCCGCGCGCCGGACCCCCCTCCGGCGGGAATGGAAGCTTCCACGCCTGGACGGGGGCGCGGGCCGGGCGGGCGGGCGCGCGCGCTCGGGCGCGCGGCCGGGCAGGGCGGGGGGGGGGGGGGGGGGGAGGTTGGAAGGGGGGGTGCCGCGGCAGCGTCAGAAAGGGGTTAATGCATTCGTCCCAACCCGCCTGTCCAGCCGGGCGCCCCCGACCGGGCGCGGACCCGCGGGCACAGCCATCTTTCTTTGCGCGACCTCCGGCCCCCTCCTCTTCAGCACGCCCCCTCCCACCACTTTTCAACTTTAAAGACTCGAAATTTGCACCCGGCCTCCGAGTTCTCCCGCTCCGCGGTCGCCGCCACCCCCGCCGATCTCGTCCACGTCTCTCCCTCCACCGAGAATCCCTCCGGGGAGGGGGCATCCGACCCGCGGCCCCGAGCCGGGGGAGGCCGGAGGGGGCCGCACCGGCCGCGGGGGCGGGGGCGGGGGCGGCGCTGTCCAAGTTTGGTGCTGACGGCGGCGGCCGGCATTCCGAAGGAAGCGCGATCGATGGCCAGGGGGCGCGGCGGGGCGGGGGCGGGCCCGCGGAGGGGAGGGGCCGCGGGGAGGGGCGCCGGCGCCCCCGCCCCCCGCCAGCCTCGGAGCCCCGGGAGCGCCATTGGCTGCGCGGCTCAAAGTTCTCGGCTCCGGGCGGCGCGGGGGAAGGGGCGGGAGCGCGAGTGCGGAGAGCGGAGCGCGCAGGGGGAGGGGGCGGAGGGGGAGGGGCGCGGGCGGCGGGGAGGGAGGGAGGGAGGGAGGGGAGGGAGGGGGCGGGGGCGCGCGGCCGGCCGCGCTCCGGCGGCGGCATCTGTTCGTGGTGCTGAAACCCCGAGCGCTGAGCTCAGCGCAACTAAGTCACAATGGACAACTTTTCCTCCCCGGAGGGGCCGGGAGGGGGGTCGGCGGCCGTGCCAGCCCCTCCCCCCGGCGCGAGGCGGCTGTCGGGAGTCCCAATCTACACCTGAAGCCCCGAGACCAAAGTTGGGGCAGAACTGGGGGGGTCCTGGGGGCGCCTTTCTTTTGTTCCCCGGGAGCTGGCGTCAGGTTCCAAGAATAAAAAGTGATGCTGGAGAAGTGGCGAGGAAGGGGGGGGGGGGGGGGGGAGCCCGGAGAAAGGTTCTTTAAATAAGGTTCGCAATGGAATCCAGAAGCTGCTTCCAAGTAGTTTGGCGTCCGGGTCCCAAATACGGCCCCCCGCCACCCCTACCCTCACACCGGCGTGGGGTGGGGGACACCGAGCCGGGAGAAACTGCCACATTCCAAAAACATGTCCACCAACTCAAAATGGACGCCGGGCTGCTCGCCGCCTTTTGAGTGCAGCTCGTCTCTTTCGGCCACTGCCGGAGCCCGGCTGGCTCGCCCCCCTCGGCCTCCAGGAACCCGGCTCTTTCTTTCCAGAAAAGGGGGGGGGGGGCGGGTAACTTTGAGGGCTTCAGACAGACTCCTCTGGGAGTCTGAGCGTGCGGCGCCGAGGCCGGCACTTTTTTAGGGGGCTGCCAAAGTGCCGGGCGACCCCTCCTCCCCACCTCGGGCGGAGTTGGGGGGCGCAGCCTCCAGCTCGCTTACTTGTTTGTCGCTGAGCGCGGCGATCCGCGGCTGCCTTTCGTGGAGCTGCTTCTTGAGGTCGCCGTTCTGCGGAAACACGGAGGAGCGGGCTCAGGCCGGGCGCCCCGGGGGGGCCGAGTGCGCCCCGGGGCCCCGCGGGCCGCAACCCCCGCCCGGCCGTGCAAAGCGCGCCCCAAGTTCCCCGGGCCGCGCGTCCCGCACGCGCGGCGGCCGGGCAGTGCCGCGCGGGGCCGCTTACCTGTGGCTGCCGCCTCATCGGGGCAGCTCGCGGGGCGGGGCGGGGGCCGCGGCCACCCGGCGGCGCGCCCCGAGCCGTGCAAGTTTGCAGGCAGGGGTGCGTGTGCGAGTGAGTGTGAGTGTGTGCCGGGGGAGGGGGGAGGAACAAAGAGCCAAGTAAACACGGCGAGTCCGTGTCGAGCAAAGCTCATAAATATTCAAGTCGCGTCCTAATCTCCCCAACACACACACGCGCACGCCGCAATACCGCTCGGGCTCCGGCCGCCACGCCGCCGCCAGCCCGAGCAACAATCGCCAAAACTACTTTTGCAAACTGTGCGGGGTTGCACGCGAGTGGGGGTCGGGCGGGGGCCGGCCCGCACTCTCACACAAACAGCCCGGGGCAGGCTCACGAAGGGGCCCCCTCCTGGCCCCCTCCGTCCTGCGGTCCCCGCGCGGAGGAAGAGAAGACGCGGGGGCTCAGGTCCCACGGGCTCCAGCCCCCCCCCCCCCAAAGTGTGCAAGACAGCAAGAGACGAAGGGAGGAGGAGGAGCCCGGGGGTCGGCGGGGGCCGTGTAGGTACCAAGTCCCCCACCCGGGAGCAGGCTTGAGGAGGAGCCCTTTCCGCGTACCTCCGGCCGCACAGACCCTGCGACGCGGGAGAAGACGCCGGGCTCGGGTCCCTGAAGCCCCGCACTCCCGGCCCGGGGCCCCGGCCGCCTACCTGGTGGCGCGCGAGTTCCACGGCGAGCGCCTCGGGCCGGCTCTGCAGCTCCATCCCGGCAAGTTGGGCAGCACTTTGCGCTCACTTTGGCCCCGGCTCCCGGGAAGTTGCGCGACTCCGCGGGGGCGGGAGCGGGCGGGGGCGGACCGGGCCTCCGGGGACCGGGTGGGGAGGGGGGGGGGACACGAGCCCCCTCCCCCAAGGCCGAACGGGAGGGGGGGGGGGTCTGGCGAGGGGGGAAGAAAGGCGGCCGGGCGCCGCGGCGCCGAGCCCGCGGCCGCTCCAACTCCTCAGGCTGCCCGGCAAGTTGCGCCGGGTCCCCGGGCCGCCCGCGCTGGCCGGCGCATGGCCCCCAGGCGCCGGGCGCCCCGCGCAGCCCCGCGCAGCCCCGCGCGCGCCCGCCCCGCCGCCGCCGGCCGGCAGGGACTATATTTCCTCCGGCGCGCGCCTGGATCTCGCTGGGCCTCGGCAAAGTTGTGCCTCGGCGCGATGCTAATTCGGCAGTGCCCGGATGGAGCGGGCCGGGGCGGCGGGGGGCGGCGCCGGAGCCCGCCGCCCGCCCCGCCCCGCCCCCGCCCCGCCCGCGCGTGCGCACTGCGGCCCCGCCGCGGCCCCGCACCCCGAGCGGAGAACAAAAGTGGCGGCGCCGAGGGGCGCAAACTCGCCGGCCCGCGGCTTGGGGCCGCCGGTCCCGGGACCGTTCGGGCCGGACGCCCCTCCCCCTCTCCGTCCGCGCGCGCAGCCAGACGTGAGGACCCCGGGCCGCCCAGCCCAGGGCCGGGCTTGTAGATACTCTCCGGTGGGGGGGTGGGGGGGAGAAGAATGTCCATTTTTTCTTTTTTCTTTTTTTTTTTTCATTTCTTTTTTCCTCTGGCTCTCGGTGCTCCCTCTTTCCCCGTGCTCTCTCTTCCCTGCCTCCGTCAGCCTCCGTCTCCTACTTTATTTAAATTGTCTGCCGTTCCTTCCTGTCCCCCTGCATATTGACGCTTCTACTTGGGAGATTCAGTTAGTCCTGTCGCCAGATTCCCCCACCGCCTGATGGCCACCGTGTTGTTTAAACAGTAAGGACATTGATCTCTTGACTGTGCCTTTAATGATTTTTTTTTTTTTTTTTACACTCACAATTAAACTCTCAACAGATGTCACTGGACTTTTTAAGGCTGTTGTTAAAAATCGTAAACACGTCCGGTCAATGTCACATAAAACAGTTATAAGTACAGCTGCCGAGGTCGTATTCCAAAACTCCCAGCCCACGGCCAGGCGGTTAACGTCTCGGAGTCGATATTACCATGGTCGAGTTACCAACCCTCATCAATTAACGTCGGAGCGCTTTGTGCCCTGTTGGTAGCATCCTGGTATGTTTGAAAAATGCTGGGGAGAAATGGCAATTGTCTTTCGAAGTAAAGGCTTAAGCCGATAAATCATCATAACTTCCTGTTCCTGCCTGGCACAAAAAATACCCAGGCACACACGATCAACAAATGGCCCTTTCAACATATGCCACCGGGCCACGAGCTCTTCTCATGTCAGAAGTTGCCAGAATTTTTTTTTTTTTCAGGTCAGGACCCCAGTGTTGCTCTGGCCTCCGTTAGGGCTTTTGCCACACGTGACTTACGCGTTTTTCCCTTGGGCCCTCAGACACCAGGGGCCTCTCCTCTCTGACCCCAGCAGCCAGCCTTTAGGAAGACCTCAGTGACGGATCGCTGGTTAATTCACACGTTCTAAGTGGTCATGACCCATTTGGTGTAGCACCAGTCAGGGAGGCACCGTTCACCGAATGCAAAACAAAAGGGCTGACTCCGGCTACCCTGAAGAGGCTCTCGCTCCTTCCTCTGTGGGTTCGGCCCAGCTCGGGATGGCATCCTCTCTCCCTAGTGCTTTTGCTGGGCTGCCCATCAGCCTGGTAAAGTGGGCTGCCCAGGGGACCGGTGTCCAGAGAGCCAGGGAGAGACGGCACGTGAGAGCATTCCTACTGTAATCTCTGTAAATGTCACTGGCTTTTTGGTTAAAAATTCATAATAATTTCATTGGCCGTGTATGTAATTAAATCAACAGAGAGGACTCTCAGGTTGTCCGTGACCCGCGCACTCGGGCAGATGCTGGCTAGAGGAGGGTGCTTTCTGCTGCGGAGACTTCGAAGGGCTGTCTGCAAGTTTCTGGTAATTAATTCGCAGCACAGCAATAATCATCTGCTTGGCCCTCTGCTGTTTCCGTAGCTGCCTAAGTCCTGAGCCAGCAACCAAGGCTCAGGGTTGGGGTGCTCTCTGACGACGTGGGCGTTGGTTATGTGCAGAAAGCCAAAGCTGAAGTTCTTGTCAGTAAATGTGCAGAGTTCTGTGCTGCCGCTGTGGACGTGCTTTTCCCTGACGACGTCCTGCACCCCGGACCGCCCTCCCCTTGCCCATGCTGCACCCCCCCATGTGGGATGCCCTTTCCCTCATAACCTACCTTAAAAATTTTTTTTTTAATAGTTAATTTAGTTTTAGAGAGAGCAAGAGAGGAGCAGAGAGAGAGGGACAGACAGAATCCCAAGCAGGCCCCACGTTGTCCGCACAGAGCCCGATCAAGGGCTCAAACTCACAAATCGTAAGATTATGACCTGAGCTGAAATCAGGAGTCCGATGCTTAACTGACTGAGCCACTCAGGCGCTCCCCTTCTAACCTACCTTTTAAAAATCCTCTTTAGGGGCTCCTGGGTGGCTCAGTCAGTTGAGCATCCGACTTCAGCTCAGGTCATGATCTCACGGTCTGTGAGTTCGAGCCCCGCGTCGGGCTCTGTGCTGACAGCTCAGAGCGAGTCGGGCCTGTGAGTAGAACATGGTGTAAGTATGTTGAAGGAAGGCACAGTGTGTGCCTAGAGCCAAGTAGGTGCCTAACGGATGAGAAGGTGAGTGAGGAGGGAATGAATAAATGGATGGATGAATGCTAAGAGAAATACATTCCATTTCTGGAAAGGTGGACTATTCATAATAGCCACAGAAATGAGCCGTGTCTGCGGTCCATCCCAGCATCCACATTTCTCTTCACCTGCATTGCGATCGAATTGGCCTGGATTGGAGCTTGAATATCTGGGTTTGAGACTTGGGTCCACCCCTTAACAGCCTCGTGACCTCGGGCTCGAACTCATGACCTGCGAGATCATGACCTGAGCCGAAGTCGGAAGCTCAGACGACCGAGCCACCCGGGTGCCCCTGAAAGATGTTATTTTTAAGTTATCTCTACACCCAACAGGGGGCTTGAACCCACAACCCCGAGATCAAGAGTCACATGCTCTACCGACTGAGCCAGCCAGGCGCCCTTACAACTTGACATTTTGGTTTCAAACACAGATATTCCGAGAAGTCTCAAAACACATATCGTGCCACAGGGCATTTCTAAACTACATACCTAGTGCTCAGTCAGCTAAAGACGAGAGAGAAGCCCTCCGTATTATGGATCACGTGACTGGAGACCAGCTTGTTCCTGCAATCCCACATCCCTTCAAACATGAACAGGATGGCTCTGGAAACTGAGGGAATGCCCACAGGGCAGGAGAGCTCCCCTTTACAGGATGCGGAAGGTTCTGAGGGTCTGACCCAAGGCTGAGGCTCCCCGGGCGTTCGTAGCGGGAAAAGACGAGGCAGGGAGCCAGGACGGATGAGCCCCCCATCACTGCGCCTACCCCAGGCTAACTGGACCACTTCACCACATCATCACGCGCGTCAATATTGTGCCCTGCCTCCCCCCACCCGCCGCCCCGAAAAGGCAGAAATAATTGCTCACTGTCAGAAAAGGAAGCCCAGCAAAGCTAAATAGTTGTCTTAGATCTCGGCCGGTGTGGGCGAGGGGCAGGATTCAAACTCAGGACGGTTTGATCCCAAACCGAGGAGGACGTCTCCACCGCCTCTGGCCACCTCCCCTTCCAGCTGGCTCTCCGCCACTTGGGGTGTTGTTTTTCTATCCCCCAATACATTTTCTTCCCTCCCCTGCAGGCAACGGCCCAGTTTCCAAAGGCAGAGTTCAAAATCCAGAAAAACCACCGAGGGATGACTGACAAACAGAAAGCTGTGGATACTCAGCGTACAACATGCTGAGCTCGAGGCAAGTGTGCCTCCATGAGACCATCGCCATAGTCAAGGCCATGAACTCATCCGTTCTTTCCAGCCGTTTCCGGTGGACTCTTCCACTTAAAACTTTTTAAAAATGGACTTGTTTCTTTTGTGGTGAGAAGGGCGCTGAACACAAGACCTACCACCGAGACAGAATTCTGCATACACAGGACGGCACCGCCAACTATCGGTCCTGTGTGGTCCCGCGGATCTGTAGTTCCGTTCCTCTGCCCCCGCCCCACTGAACACCTCCGTCCCTCCATCCGTCAGCCCTGAAAGGGGGAACAGAGACGTGGACTGGGCTGAGAGAGGGTCAGAACTGGCAAGGTGGCGGCCGGGCAGGGGAGGAGACTGGAATTAGCATTTGCGGAGAACGTTCGAGAGCGCGGCGGCCTTGAGCTGAATACGTACACACGCTTCGGGCGATCCCGTAGTAGCCCTGGGAAGTGCTAACATCATACCCGTTTACAGGGGAGAGAATCAAGGCCCACCACACGAAGTCACAACCCAGGGCCCCCCACGTACGTGGGGCCTCCTTGGAGTCAGAAGCCATAGGCTCCTGGCTTCACCTCTGGGGGTTCAGGTTCCGCCTGGAAAAAGTGGTTGATGTGAACATCAAAGAGAGAAAATGGCCAGGGAAGGACAGGGACTTCCAGCTGCAGCCCTGACCGCCCGGAGCCCCAGTACAGGAGCCACAGAGACAAGTGAGAGGCCTCACGGGATCTGAGCGTTGGAGCCACCTAAAATGTGTCTGTCCTGAAGCTTCCATTATTAGCAGAAGCTTCCTAATTAGGACGTCTACACCCACATCATAGATTCCAAGTCAGAGGTTCAATTCTTTCTTGAGGGTGAGCCAACGTGTTGCACACATAGGTAGGATGCCCTTTACGGGGAGGAGTGAAATGCCCCGGGGACGCACTGAGCTAAGGCCTCTTTCCCCGTCACCTTTATCCCTGGAAGACTCGAGACGCCACGACAGTGGAATTGCTTCTCTGATTTTCTTTCTCACCGCTGGGTGATGTTTTTGTTTCCAGGCTTCTGCCAAGCAGCGATTCTGACCCTGGGACCTCTCTGCGGAGTAATAGTGAAGTTATTTTTCATGGTCTGCCCCGAGCCTGGTTCTTCTCTCCATGGACAGAGCCAAAGTGCATCTGGGGGAGTAATTGATGGGGCACAGAGGGAGGAAAAATGGGATTTCGTTCCACGGCATCATGTGGGGATCCTATTGTGTTTTGGGCCTCGTCCTGGAGGCTATGGGGAGATGGGATCTCTCTTCCTTTCTTTTTTAACTGGTTTTTTTTAATGTTTATTTTTGAGAGAGACAGATAGAGTGTGAGTGGGGGAGGGGCAGAGAGAGAGGGAGACACTGAATCTGAAACAGGCTCCGGGCTCTGAGCTGTCTGCACAGAGCCCGACGCGGGGCTCGAACCCACGAACCGCGAGATCATGACCTGAGCCGAATGCCGGACGCTTAACCGACAGAGCCACCCAGGCGCCCCGAGATGGGATCTTTCTAGAGGCTCCTAGTCTGATGGGATAACAGGTTCCCGTCCACCATCCCACGGGTGGGCCCTAAATAGCTGCTGGCGAGCCGAATGGGGGCTGGAAAGCACCCAGGAGGGAGTCCCCTTTCTCACCGGTAGGCTTCACACGCCATCATTCCACTGCCCCTGCTACACCCTGGGGAGGAGGTGGGGGCTTTGCCGTCGCCTCCACTCTTCATGGGGAAACTGAGGCTCAAGGCAGTCAGGCTACCTGCAAATCACCCAGTCGGTGGACGCCGCTGAGGGTCTAGATGCAGAGACGCGAGTGCGCGGGTGGGTTTGGGCACAGGTGTACTGAGTGAGGCTCGAGGCCATGGCTTCACTTGGATCTAAGCCAGAAGCTGGCCTGAGTGGGACTGGAGAGAGGAGTTTAGCTGGCGGGTGGTCCCAGGAAGCGCCAGTGGGAGCAGGAAGTGGCCTGGAGAGAGGAAGGAAGCCCGGGCAGGGTGCGTTAAGGAGCACGTGACCTTGCTGGGCCACGGAGCTCCGTCGGGGAGGCTACGTGGACCTCACCTGTGAGTCGTCCCACTCAAGAGGAGAGACCTGGGGTGGTTCTCCCCCCAACTCTGTGCCCCTCACGGATCGAGGGCCGCTCCGGGGGACATTCTCCTCGCACCCGCTCCCGAGGCTGGAGAGTTGCAGACGGACGATCACAGTAGAAGCCTCAGGATGCACAGAAGGAAGGCGGGAGGCTGGGAGGGGTGAGGCAGGGTGGGGCAGTATCTGCCCAGCCAGAGAGCATTAGCGATAAGCCAGAAATGGAGGCGGCAGCCAATGCCTCCTAGAAGCAGTTAGGACAGTCGGCAGGTGACGGGGAGGTGGCTAAGTGCTCTGACTGCGTCACTGTCTGCGAATTCAGACCCGGGGGCGGGGGTGGGGGCCGTCTGGACCTGGCTGTGTTTGGGGGGCACAGGCGGGAGAGGCAGGTGTCGCGAGGAGCTGGGGTGGAGGCTGAGTGGACGTGAGCACGGGGACGAGAGGCTCCAAAACGTTCCTGCCTGTCTGACCCGCGAGGCCAAGTGGGCCTACCCGTTCAGTAGTGGGTCTCAGAGCGCACGCTACGAGCCGGCGGGAACATACGATGAGTCAATGGAGCGCCTCGCTCTTGGCAACACGGGCCGGCGCGTCCTGGGCTCAGCTGGACGCCAAAGCACACCTGGGAGGCAGCCACCTGGCGGAGGACCCGACATCACAGGCCAAGAAGACGGGCGCCGTGAAGGTTTGCGGCAAGGACCTGCCGGTCATCGGCTGTCCCAGATGGAGGGGTGGTGGTCCCCGCCCCCCGTGACTGGAGCAGGACACTATCTACGACAGGAGGAAGGAGTGGGACCCACCGGGTAGGCTGGGTGAAGGTGACACGGGTGGGCAGGCGAGGAGGCAGAGCAGGGGAGAGGCGGGGGTCCGGGCAGCGTCTGGGTTCTGGCCTGTGTGACTGCAGCGGGCTCGGGGGGTGGGAGAGGGGAGGTTGGAGAGATGATGAGGTTGGGGCGCTGAGGCCCCGCCCTCAGCGGGCTTGTCTGGGGGACGTGTTGCGACCCAGACAGGGCCAAGTTCTAGTGCAGGGGTAGGCAGGCAGGGGGAAGTGAGGTCTGTGGTCTTTTGCCTCCCCGCGTGGGGTTAGACTACGTCCTCACAAAATTCGCATCCTGCCCAGACCCCCAGAATGTGACCTGGCTGGTCTTTGCAGATGTGATCAAGTTAAGACGAGGCCGTTCTAGAGTAGGGTGGGCCCCAGTCCGGTGACTCGGGTCCTATTATTGTTATCACTATTATTATATTTTCTTTTTAGGGAGAGAGAGCACAGGTGAGGGGAAGAGGCAGAGGGGGAAAGAGAGAATCCCAAGCAGGTTCCACGCTCAGTGCGGATCCCGGTGTGGAGCTCGATCCCACGACCCCGGGATCATGACATGAGCCATAATCAAGAGTCAGACTCTCGGGGCGCCTGGGTGGCTGAGTCGGTTGAGCGTCCAACTCTTGATTTCAGCTCAGTCATGATCTCGTGGTTCATAGGATCGAGCCCCGCATCAGCCTGGAGCCTGCTTGAGATTCTCTCTCTCTCCCTCTGTCCCTCTTCCCCGCTGGCACTCTCTCTCTCTCTCTCTCTCTCTCTCTCTCTCTGTCTCTAAAATAAAATTTTTTTTAAGTGTCAGACGCTCAACCAACTGAGCCACCCAGATGCTCCCTTACTATTTTTATTATTATTATTTTAAAATGAATTATTAAAAAGGGTCCTACAGGTTACAACCATGGCTCAGATGTGGCCCAGGAGAGACGTGGTGGCCCCTTCACCACGGCCAAGCCGAGCTCACTCGCTTGGCTGTGCCCTGTGTGGGCAGTGGACATCTCCCAACAGCGGGCCAGGTGGCCCTGGTCTGTCAAGATTCACAGAACATGGCAGGCCCACCCGACGACAGGGCAGTATCATCTCAAACAGCTTAGGTTTCTTTAAAAAACACTTGCAACCCGGGAACGTTTGAGTCCAGGAGCAGAGCAGTAATTGAATGCAAAGGTTGGTGGCCCTACCCGGGGCCTCTTGGGACAGACCCTGCTTGAGCTCCGCCTTGATTCTGTCCCCTGCGTGGGTAGGAAGCCAGGCGGGGGCCAGGAGTTCCACGATTGAGCAAATGGGACAGAGACACATCCAGAGAGGAGAATCCCACGTGGCGACAGACACAGAGAACAGAAGGGACAGCCAACAGCCCCAGAATCATGGGACAGATTCCACCCTGGAGCCTTCAGAGAAGACAGCCCCTGCTAACACCCTGATTTCGGACTCCAGACCCTCTGTTGCTTAAAGCCGCCCGCCGTGGAACCCCAGGACGCGGACACGCTCCCTTTCCTTCCTTCCTTAGCCAAACCTGAGTTTATTTGTGGGGTCCCACCTCTGTCTCCGAGCCGCTGTGATCAAAGTCCTAAGCCTCCTTCCATGGGGGAGCACTGAGGCTGGGCCCGATGCTTCCCATCAGGCCTCCCCCGGGCCAGGCCCCCGTTAGATTTCACGCCCCTTTCCCGCCAGCAGGTTGGGCGTCAGAGTCTCCCTCGGGTCGTGACAACGGGACACGGCGGTCTGCAACCCCGGTGCTCCATTGTCCTCAGATCCTGCTTGCTCTTCCTCAGTGGCCTGTGTTTGCAGGCACAGGAAGTCGAGTTCAATAATTCATGCACACGGTCAGCATATTTTTTCCCATAGTTCGTTGAAAACGTTCAAGGACTTTTCAAAAAAAAAAAAAAAAAGCTCTTTTACTCTCTCCCCGTTTTAGTTAGCCGAATGCCAAAACAGCAGAACGGAACGGCGTCCTGCTTCCTGTTTCGCTCACCCCCGCCTCCCTGCTTCACGTCTGGGCCTGCAGATTCCAAACGGAAAGAGCGCCCATCATGTAGACCTTGGTTCCACAGTAGACCTTGTGAGTTATAATAAAAATAACAGGAGAGTTTACTGAGTGTGGACATATTTAAATTCCGGGCCTTATGGCGAGGGCTTTCGTGGCTTCTTTAATCATCCTCGCCAAGACCCTAGGAGGTAGGTGGTGTTAACCCCGTTGTGTAGATGTGGGAGCTGAGGCCGACATTACACGGAGCGAGCCGTCCAAGGAAGCGTGGCTGGTAGGTAATTGTTTCCAAGGGAAGCTGACTCAGGTCCAAGCAGGTGCACTACCCTCTACACTGCAGCCTACTGGGCTTGCAAAGGACGCCCAGCAAACACGGCCAGTGGCCAATGGACACCACAGGCTGGGAGACTGAAATACAGGCACCCGGCTCCGTTTTGTCACTCTCTGGGGAGGACACAGGTAAAAATCTTTCAACGGCCACGTGGCAGTCACCAGGGAGACTAGTAATTAAGGAGTTACAAGTAATTAATAACATTTATAACAATGAAATGAAGACCTTTATTAAAACAACAAGAGGGGGGCGCCTGGGTGGCTCCGTGGGTTAAGCGTCCGACTTTGGCTCAGGTCATGATCTCACGGTTCGCGGGTTCGAGCCCCGCGTCGGGCTCTGTGCTGACAGCTCGGAGCCGGGAGCCTGCTTCCGATTCTGTGTCTCCCTCTCTCTCTGGCCCTCCCCAGCTCTCTCTGTCTCTCTCCCTCAAAAATAAGTAAACATTAAAAAAAAAAAAAAAAAAGCAATCAGAGGTGCCATGAACTAGTGTTCCTTGCAATAATTACTCATTTGGGGGGGGGGGGGTTTAGAAGATGATTCAAGGTTTGTAAATCAGGGAGGAACGAGAAAGGTAAGTCTGTGAGAAAACACATGAATTTGGAAGTTCTGAATACGTGCCTGACTGAGGTCAGGGGGGAATTTCCACACAATTGCTTTCCCGAGGATATTCCCCTACCTTGGTTAGCTCCTGGTATAGTGTATCCCCTAAAATTGCAAAAAAAAAAAACCCCAAAAAGGTCACCCCGGGCCCTAGGACGATTCTTCCAGGCTAAGGTGGCAGCTGTTTAGACACAAGCCTGCAACACAGGTAAACCGTAGGGCGTATGGGGCGAGCAGAGGGGCAGGGGTGTTGTTCATATCCACCCCCCGCCCCCGGCCACCGCCTTAATGCCAGTCCCCAGCCCAGGGCCTGCATCAGGGCAGGCGATCACCAAACGGGGGTGTTTCGTCCAGCTAACTGCTGGCCAGGCTTCATTGTACACACTTGCAGGGGTGTGTGTGTGTGTGTTTTATTTGTGTGCTTCTGTGTTCCAAATAGGGAGTCAACTCCGTGCTAAATAAATGCATTAAAAATTGGACAGCTGTTGGGGCGCCTGGGTGGCTCTGTCGGCTAAGCGTCCAACTTCAGCTCAGGTCACAATCTCGTGGTCCATGAGTTCGAGCCCCGCGTCGGGCTCCGGGCTGATGGCTCGGAGCCTGGAGCCTGCTTCCGATTCTGTGTCTCCCTCTCTCTCTGACCCTCCCTCGTTCATGCTCTGTCTCTCTCTGTCTCAAAAATAAACATTTTTTAAAAATTAAAAAAAAATTGGACGGCTGCATAAAGTTGTGGTTTGTCATTAAATTTCCAAGTTGAAACTCACACACTTCCAAAGATTCAAGTGGCAGAATCTTACAGACGCTTCCTTATTTGTGAATGTGAAGGCTGTGGCCTCTGCCCACGCTGGCTCACGGAGGTAGGAGGCTGGGTCCAGAACCAGAGGTGGGACGAAGATGGAAATGTGCTAAACAGCTCCTCACCTCAGCGTCCTTAACTTCCCCGCCAACCTCCCCCACGTCCACTGAATCCCAGGGGCTGCGGGATTGGCCTTGACCAGCTCAAGGAGCAGTCGACTTGGGCCGTGGAGGAGGCATCCGCAGCCCTGGGTCCTCGCCATTCTCGTGCGTCCCAGGGCAAGGGTACAGTGCCCGTGAGGACGCACTGCAGAGGACTGTCCTCCATAGTTTTGAATGTCGAGGGTCCCCTCTGCCTGAACCATGCATGTCTGCCTGGAAGTTCATGTGCACAGCCAGGAAGAGCCACCAAGGGCTATCGAACTGGGGCTCTCTTGCTCTTTCTTATGCAAAGGGGACGTGTCCACTGAGGCAGGACCATGACCCTTCATCAGGGCATCTCTGGATGAAAGCAAAGGCTGAGTTTCCAGATATGACATTTTATTTTTATTTTTTGTAATTTTCTTAAACGTTTATTTATTTGAGAGAGAGAGAGCACAAGCAGGGGAGGGGCAGAGAGAGAGAGGGAGACACAGAATCCGAAACGGGCTCCAGGCTCTGAGCCGTCAGCACAGAGCCCGACGCGGGGCTCGAACTCACGGACCATGAGATCATGACCTGAGCTGAAGTCGGACACTCAACCGACTGTGCCACCCAGGCGCCCGTCAGGCACAACATTTTAAAACTTAATCATCCCCGGCTTTCAAAATCAGAATCTAATTCAGGTGAGCAAAATATTAGCATCAAAAAGAGAAGAGTCAGTATGTCCAAATTAATCCACTGGCCAACTGAGGCTTCCTGACGTCGGGTCATAGGAAACGCGACGCAGCAAGGCGGCTGTAAGGCAAGGGCTTTCCGTCCACGATCCCAGGTCTACCTGAGCGGTCAGTGCACGGGCTTCAGAGCCCCCACCTGAGGGCCCTCAGTTTCCCTCACTGCCCAGTGGGGGCGATAACGGTACTTGCCTCCGGGGGCTGTTGGGAGAATTATGCCTTTAAAGCAAGGTCCCCCGCGCTTGGTGCCCATAGTGGGTGGAGCTAAGTCCCCCAAACAGATACGGTCAAGTCCTAACGTCACCCCGGGGTCCTGTGCACGTGACCTTATTTGAAAGTAGGGTCTTTGCAGGCATGACCATGTTAAGGGAGGGCATCATCCTGGATTCGGGTGTGACCTCACACAAAGACTGGAGTCCTTCCGAGAGAGGGACATGTAGGCACGTGTGGGGAGCAGCCCGTGTACAGATGAGGCAGAGCCCGGGGTGACGCCAGGAATGGCCAGCGAGGATGGACGCAACGCCAGAGGCACGGGACGGATGGATTCCGCCTCAGAGGTTCCGGAACCTGCTCACCTTGTCTCAGATCCAGTGGGCAGGGCAGAGGGGTTGTGTGGGCCGCTGGCCTGTGCTCCAGGAACCCATGGGGGCCCCACACCTTCCTCCTAAAAAGAGTTTCCAGGGAAGAGAAGAAAATAAGCAGAGCTCTGCGATATGCACCTTGCGTTCAGATCTGGCCTTGCCGAGGGCAACAGTTCTAGCAAATGAATAACGTCTCAGCATCAACCAATTTAGCAAGAGTGGAAAGCCACGGGGCGGGGGGAGGCTTTCTGTTGTGAGGCCCCAGGCAGGTTGATGAAGTTCCCGGTGGGGGGGGAGGGGAGCTGTCTCGGTGGCATCCGTGACCTCCCCCTATACAGCACAGCAGACAGGGACCCTGCCTGGCCACCAGGCGCGCTCCGGCCGCCCTGCGGTCCTCCTTTCTGACCCTCCCTGCTTGGTCCCCGCCGGCCCCCCGACCCCAGCGCTGGCCTCCCTGCCATCCTGGGATGGGTCCTGCGCATTCCCGTCACCCCTTGCTCCCTGAGGATCCTCGGCCCCTCTCCGTTCCAGCTCCTCGGCCGGGAAGGAGGGGGCTGTGCGCAGGGTTCACGGCCTGGCCCAAAGCCGCCTTCTATGAAGCTGCCGGTCACGGCACCCCGATGCCTCCTGGCACTCACAGACAGGCCTGATAGCCACACACTTGACCGACCGACTGGCTGACTTTTGATCCCCAACCATATACACGTCCGGTGCCTACGAGCTGAGCCAGGCCCTGTCCCGGGGGCCGGGCCTACGGTCGCTCACGAGAGAAGCGAGTCCGTGGCTCCACAGGGCGTACTTCTGGGGTAAGAAACAATCACCGTGGAAGCAGGTACGGGGACAGGCGCCGAGTGCCGAGTGCGTCTGAGCTCAGGCCGCCGTAACACAACGCCACACCCGGGGCGTGCACACAGGGCTCCCCTTTCTCAGCTCCCGGTGGAGGCTGGGAAGCTGGAGGTCAAAGTGCCAGCAAGTTCAGTCCCCAGGGTGGCATTGGCCGCCTCCCCACCTTCCTTGACTCTCCTTCTTCTTCGAAGGCCCCCAATCCTATGAGATGAGGAGCCCGCCCGCAACGACCTCTGGTAAACCTACTCACCTCCTCGAAGCCTCGCCTCCAAATAGTCACATTGGGTGTTAGGGCTCCGACGTATGAATTTGCAGGGAACACGGTTCAGTCCGCTGCAAGCACGATGCAGGGGAACACGGCTGGGACGGGTAGGGGGTCGACGTGACAGGAGTGGTCATTTCTGCTTTGCAGGAGAGAGGCTCTTGGAAGCCATGGCGTCGGAGCAGAGGCCTCGATGAGGGGAGCAGGGCAGTCAGGTAAAGAATGGGGGCAGGGCAGTACAGAGGGAGGAGCGGCCCGTGCAAAGGCCCTGGGGCAGGGTCTTCAGGGAGGCCAGTGTAGCAGGAGGTGAGTGAGGGGGACAGGAGGGGTCTAAGGGGTCCGGTGAGAGAGTCGCCAAGCCTGAAGTTCGCCAGGCCCGGTAGCCCCGGTGGAGGTTCTTGGATCTGATGGTGCAAGTGACGGAGGCTGTTCGGGGGACGCCAGGCTCAGGCTAGGCGGAGAGAACGGGCTGCGGAGGGTGGGGTGGAAACGGGGGGCCCGGATGGACGGCCGAAGGGTCGAGGAAAGAGAGGAGGAGACTTGGCCGGGCAGGGCTGGTGAGATACGAATCCGGGACACCGCGGGGAGGGGAGGCGCTAGGAAGGATGCCGGGACAGCCCCCGCCCCCCGCAGTTACAACAGAAACCGTGGGGGTCTGGCCTGGGCCCTGGGGTCTGCGGGCCGTTCTCAAGTGCGACGGGGTGGGGGCCGGCGGGTACCCCCCGTGGGGGTCCTGCTTCCATTCCCCCAAACCTCTGATCCTCTCCGTGCAAACGCCTATTCAGGTGCCCTCCTCCCCTACCTACGGCCAAGGCCTCGTCTGTACCTGACGCGTCACAGCTCACAAACACGAGCGCTCAGGGGTCCGGGGGGGGGATATTTTGGCCAAGAATGAGGGCTCGGAAAGGCCAGATGACTTGGCCATACCCACACGGCTGAAGGTGACCCTGAGGCGACCCGGCCCCGGCTCCTTGTGTCCCTCAGCCACCGGCCTGCATTCTGTCGCTGTCTCCTGACTCCCCCCGGCCCCCAGCGAGGCAACGCTTGACGGGAACACCGTCCGTGGTTCGCTTTTGTCTTGGTGTCTGCAGTGCCGATGTTTTGTAGTAATAATTAGGATTATTTGTTGAGTGTCTCTTTTCTGCGTCCCTGTGTTGGGACAAGCATTTGCTGAAGTGAGTCTTTAATCATCACGGTGATACTGTGAGCGAAACACCGGCGGGACCCTGTGCTGTGGGCTGTGTGTCTGTGCCCCCCCCCCCAGAGTGCAGGTGGAGAGGCCCTGACACCCCAAGGGGCTGTATTTGGAGACGGGCCTTTAAGGAGGTAACTGAGGTTACCGGAGGTCGTAAGGCTGGGGCCCTGATCCCATAGCACTGGTGCCCTTGTAAGGACAGGAGGAGACGCCAGAGAGTGGCCCTCCCTCCCTCCCCCACCGTCCCTCTCCCCCTTCTCTCCCTCCCCCTCCCCCATCCCTTCTCTCCCTCTTCCCCCTCCCCCCCTCCTCCTTTGCTCCCTCCCTCTCCCCCTCCTTCTTTCTCTCCGTTTCCCCTTCCCTCATCCCTCCTTCTCTCTCACCCTCTCCTTCCCCCTCCCTCTCTCTCCCCCTTCATCCCCTCCTTCCCCCCTCCCCTCCTCCTCCCCTCCTCCCTCTTTCTCTCCCTTATCCCCCTCTCCCCTCCCTCTCTCTTACCCTCTCCCTCCCTTCTTTCCCCTCTCCCTCCCCCGTCCCCTGCTCCCCCTGTCCCTCTGTCTCTCTCTCAGCCACCCCCTCTCCTCCTTCCTCCCTCTCCCCCCTCCCTCCTTCCTCTCCACCTCTATCTCCCTGCCCACACAGAGGAAAGGCCATATGCAGACACAGCGAGAAAGGAGTTGTCTCCACCGAGGGAGAGAGGCCTTGCCAGAAATCCATGCCAAGGGCACTGTGATCCCCGACCTCTGACCTCTAGAACTGACAGAAAATAAAGTTCTGTTGTTTAAGCCCCATCTGTTGGGGCAGATGTACCCCCAGATACATTAAGCTGATGGCTCCAGACGGTTTGGGATGAGGAAACTGAGGCACAGAGAGGTCAGAGCACTCCTTCAAGGGTGTTCTGTCTTCTCAGATATAGGAGAGAGCCTCCCAAGCCCTCCATGAGGCTTCCTGCGGCCCTGCCCCTCCCTTCCTTCCTGGGGGGCCCCTCCCAGCTCTGGGGCTGCCCCCCCGGGGGTGGGGACACCCTCTGCGGCTTCTCTGACTGCCCCGGCCCCCATCCGGTGCAGTTGGACTGTGGACTGGCCGTCTCCAGAGTAACAAGGTTGGGTTTGCTTTTCCCGCCTCGTGCCCTCGTCACCTGGGGGTGTGTGTGTGTGTGTCTGTCCCACCCCAGAAAGCTCCCGGGAGTCAAGGATAGCATCCTGCCCGCGTCTGTCCCACGGAGCCCAGCCCAGGCCCCTGCCTGCGGACTGTTGGACGGGCCTGGGGCAAGAGGAGGGTGGAGGGGCCCTAGGTGTGGGCACATGTGCAGTTCTGAGCTCAGAACTGGCACCTGGCGTTTATAAATAGAGTCTGAGGGGTAAAAATACATCTGCGAAGAGCAGAGACGCTCAGAATATAAACAGTTTATTTTCCCTTGTTGGGGTGACCAAGGGTGACGACCTGAACTGTGTCCTTGGCCACTGGGAAGGGTGAGCCATCTGCCCCGGGCCCCGGCCACACCCGCACCTGCTTCAGACCTTCTCTGCTCCGCGGGTCTCCCGGGGCGGTTTGCAACGTAGTCTGGGCGCGTGCACTAAACAGGCCTCCTCGGTATACAGTAGGCAGCCAATAAATGCCCATCCAACTTGACCTTGGGGAACTCTATGAGGAGAAACAGAACAGAGAGTGTGGAGCCTGACCTCTCTGTCAGAGCCCCGTTCTCTCAGCCCCCTGCCTAAAGCTTCCTGCCTTCAGGCCGAAGGAGACCATTCACTGTGTCCAGAGCAGCAGGGACTTAGCTCCCGGCTCCTGGCCCTGCACACACACACACACACACACATACACACACACACATGCACAGACACACAGAGACCCGTCTTAACTCTACACATGGAGACAGATCCTGTCAATTTAATCCAACCCAACTCTCGAAGTGAAAAGAGACTTTCAAGTTCATCTCAGAGAAAGAAAAAATGGTTTGTGGAACCTGATTCCATCTGGCTCTCCTCCACAGGCTGGTGGGGGGGTGGGGGGTGGGTGGGCAGCTCTCTGTCAGGAGGAGGAGGTCTTATGACTCCTGGGTCCTACCTCATGGGCAATTACTTACTGCCAGTGGAGCCAGACTCCGAGATTTGTGCTCAAAATGTGAGGACTTGCCCCCCCAGTGACAAGAAGGAGCATCTTACCAGGAGAACCGTGTCTCAGGGTGGGTTTTTCCCCGTCCTCAAGATGAACAGGACTGGATATGGTCTGTGCTATATTTAGTGGAGAGGGAGGAACTTGTGTTTATTAAAGGAAATGAGAGCAGAGATGTTTGGTAGTTCTCAAGTTATTTCAAGTCCTTTCTCCTGCTTAATATTCTCCGTAGGACGTTGGACATGTGACAACACGCACCCGGAGAAGAGAGGAGAACCACGACGTGGAAGTCAGTCCGCTTCACCCTTACCCGAGGGAAACGGCCAGCGTGGGGGAGGCGGTAAGCAGCGGGACGTGCCGAGGGGCTCCCGGGGTGGGGGGCACGTAGGAAGAGGGAGCATCACAGGACCAACCCCGGGTTGAAGGGTTGCAAAGCCAAACCGAATCTTCAGGGTGTCCCCACCCGCACCTGATCCACAGGGAAGGGGGGGCCTGACCCAAGGGCAGGTGCACCTGGCGACGCCCCATCCTCCGGGGACACTTTCATGCCTTAAGACATACTTTAACATCCCTTCGCATTTCGTTCACAAAAAAAAAAAAAAAAAGTCCAACGAGGAGAGAGGAGAAGCGTTGTCTGTATTTGACAGGAAAAACCCTCGCTGAGACTCAGGTTAGGTGTGATCTCCCCGAAGCAGGAAGTAGGAAGCGGAGTGTGGATGAGATCTGAACTCCAGCCCCGACAGTGGCCGAGAGAGCACATGCCCACTCACAGCAGCCGGCCATGCGCCCACACCCACTAACCGTGACCCTGACATCATGTTCTCTGGACTCAAGACCGTAGTTGTCACCAAAGCAGGTGCCTGTACATGCCCCCTCACACAGGAAATCATGCTTTTTTTTTCTTTTTTTAAGTGTATTTATTTTGAAAGAGAAAGAGAGAGAGAGGAGGAGGAGGGGCGGAGAGGGAGAGGGAGAGACAGAATCCCAAGCAGGCTCCGCACCGTCAGCACAGAGCCTGACGTGGGGCTCGATCTCACCAACTGTGAGATTGGTACCCTGAGCTGAGAGGTCGGATGCTTAACCAACACAGCCACCCAGGCGCCCCGGAGACGACGCTCCATCAAGCCCGTCACGGGTTTGCCCACTGAGGCAGGTACGACCGGAGATCTGGAAGTTCAGACCATTTACTGATTTGATATTGACACACACCGCCCGTGGGAGTCGGGATCCCCGCGCGGAACAGAAGGACCCTGAGAGTCTCCCAGCTCCGGGGCCCCACCCCGCGCGGTCCCTTCCGCAGATCCGCCCCGGGACCTCACTCATCCGCGTTGGCACAGCCTGTGTGCAGAGACGACCCGCGACGCACCCCCACCCCCCCCGCCCCGGGTCCTTCCTCAGGCAAAAGACAGCATCGCTCACCAACCTTCTCCCGGTGACATCTGACTTCTTTCCTTCCTCCCATTTCAGCGGTTATGTTGCGTTTATTTTGTTAAAGGCCACCTTGACTCCTTTCACACGTTGGCACGGTGTAATTCCAAATACCCGCATGGGAGGGGGAAGGAAGGAGGGCAGGGAGGGAGGGCAGCAGGGAAAGGAGGCGGGGGGGTGGGGGGGGAGAAAGGGACGGGAAGGGGACGCACAGGACGGCAGACATCCTTTGAGGACTGGCCCCGAGACGCTGCTGGAGGGCCTTCATTCCTCGTTAAGTGTCGCCCTTGCCAACTGAGCACCACCTGTCTGCCAGGCACCGGACGGGGGGCTTTGTGGGCGTCATCTCTGCTTAAAAGCCACCCACCAGGTCCGAGATCCGATGCCCCCCCCCCATCACAGTAAGGGAAGTCACCAGCCAAGGTCACAGAGCAGCAGGGGGTGGGGCCAGGCCAGGCCAGAGGCTTCGCCTTGCGGAGGGCAAGCCACGTTGCAGTGACGTGCCCGGGGGTCCCGCGGACCGCGCTCGGGCTCCAGTGAGCTCCAGAAGAGTCCACTCTTCTCTGTACTTGGCCAGCTGGCCGCCCCATCCCCCGAAGGGCGATGCTCACCGCCTGCCCCTCCCCCCCCCCAAACTGTCGCGAGGGCTGAAATGAAAAGTGTCTTGGGGGTCAAGACATCCTGAGACGGCAGCAGCCTTATTTTTTCTAGAAGGGCTCAGTACTTCTGTCAGGGGTGTGTGGGGGCGGGGGGGGGGTATCTGGGATTTTCTGTCCCTTCTTTCCTCCAAGGGCACCGAGACGCTGGGATGCTGGAGCTTTCTCAGAGTGAGCTGATTGTGGGGCTGGGGCCGGGGGCTGGCCTCTCCTGACCCCACTCCCGCGCCCCCCCACCCCCGCCCACGGACGCACATGGACTGGGTCACACACCGGTCCTCCCCGCCATAAGGTGGGTGAGGCTGGGCAGGCGACCTAACCTTTTGAGTCTCAACACTCCGGCACGACAAGATCAAATGGGCGGTGGGCCTGGTATCTAAGACAGACTCATAGAAGTGTTGCCTCCGTTTTCCTTTCTGTGGGGACGGGGCTGCTGAACCCCACGGAAGGTCAGAGCTCCGAGCCGGCGCTGAATTCACTTCGCGACGCCCCGTGTGGGGTGAGTACCTCGACGAGCCGGGGTCAGGTCAGCTCAGGGCGGCCAGGGGCCAGCCCTCCCTGCACCCCTGCCCCGGAAAGAGCTCTGTGCTCGCTGGCATTTGGAAAGGCCCTTATGGTCACCGACCCCTGGCGGACCTCGGTTCTCAGATCTCGCGCCAGCAGGCTGTGTGGCCCTCACCCGGCTGGGGGGTGGGGGGGGTGGGGGGGTGGAGCCTCTCACCTGCCCAGGACCACCCAGGAACAGGGCCGGGAGCGTCCTTTGCCAAGCCCCCAAGCCAGTGCTCCTTCTGCTTGGCCCAAAGAAGAAAAGACACCTTCGTTCTGAAAAGTCGGTTCTGCTGTTCGGTCTGCGAGTTCCCCCTAATGGTGGTCACGTTTCAAGCCACCAGGCCCTTCTGCATCTCGGTGCAGCGAAGCCGAGTCTGAGGTTCCTGCAAGAACACTGACAGGTTCACCACCCCCGCTTCCCCGGCCCTCCGATAGCACTGACTTTGGGCGACGCTTCCGGGCTGTCTTCCGTGGTGGCCACGGAGTCTTTTCATACCAGCGACTTGGCGGGCAGCTCACCCTGGGTCTCCTTGACCGGCCGCTGTGTGGAAGCAGAAGAGGACGCTCCAGTTTGCCAGGGACACCCGTCTCCCGTGGGAACAAACGCTCGCATCTGGTCTGTCTTCTCTCGCTGCGTTGCCTCTAGCCGACCAGTCCCCATGCTCCTTGCCTGGGACTCAGACGCCTCAGCTGTAAAACGAGGGGGTCTTGGCCACCGCCACGCTTCCCCGTGGCCGTGGCCACGCCGGCCTCGCTTTCCCAGACCCAAACCACCTGCTTTCTGCGCCCAAAGAAAGAAAGAAAGAAAGATAAGCGATTCTCTCCCCATATGGCTAACAATGAAGCTTGGGAGCAGACCAGGGACACAGCGGCTGGCCCAGTGTAGACACACATTCATTCGCTTCTGAATGGAAAAAAGCAGCAGCACCCGCTGTGAGTGTCCCCAGGACGATGGAAGGGAGCCACGTCCCAGCCCTCCGGTCTCTGACGACAGGATGACCCGGATGTGGTTCTGCTGACCCACGTGAAGACATGACACCGTTTGTCACCTGGCATCTATCCGAGGGGAGGTTCCGGTCACGCCGAACTCTGCTGGAGGAAAGGGCGTCACCTGCAGGAAATAAAAAGTGCGCTGTCCTGACCCGCTGACTTGCAGCCCTAAAATGAGGTTCTTTGTGACACGGGGGACACAGTTTCTCCCCGAGACCTGTCTTTGACCAAGGCCCATTTGGATCTGTTTTCCCTCGACCCTCTCCCTCCTGTCCCAATCCCGAGATGGGAAGGGGACAGACGTCACGTACGTATGGTCTTCCTTCGGCTCCGCAGGGCCTGCCCTCGGGACCCCCGGGGGCTCTGTCATCAACAGGTTTTGCTTGCACACCGGACTCGTAGAAGGGGAAATCTAGTTCCTGCCTTTGGGGCTTCACCCCCACGCTGGGGGGACTAGCGTCCCTCAAACCTGCGTGTCCACCCAGAGCCCGCGAATGTAACTTATTTAGAAACAGGCTCTGGGGCGCCCGGGGGGGCTCAGTCGGCTGAGCGTCCGACTTCAGCTCAGGTCATGATCTCGCAGTTCGTGGGTTCGAGCCCCACGTCGGGCTCTGTGCTGACGGCTCGGAGCCCGGAGCCCGCTTCCGATTCTGTGTGTGTCTCTCTCTCTAAAATAAATAAACATTGGAAAAAACTTAACAACAACACAGGCTTTGCAGATGCAGTCCAGTTCAGGTGAGGTCACGCTGGACGACGGTGGGCCCAGTCCAGTGACTGTGTCCTTATGAGAAATCCGGACACAGGCACAGGCAGAGGTGCGGTGGCCACGAGACAAGGCAGGTGGAGCCTGGGGGGAGCCCCCACAAGCCCGGGAGAGCCGAGGACGGCCGGGAGCCACCAGAAGCTGGAAGAGACACGGAAGGTTCTCCCCTCGAGATGTCGGGGGAAGCACGGCCCTGCTGACACCTCGATTCTGGACTCTCCGCCTCCAGAGCCGTGACAGGTTATGCTTCCGTTGTCTGACGCAGACACAGGGAAGAAACGCACCCCCGGGAGGGGACAGAGGCCCCGTGGCCCGCGGCCCGGCTGCAGGGGAATGAGGCAAACACGTTCCAGTGAAAGCACCTGCCTCGTGTGACGCACGTCCTCCTCATGCTCCCATTCTGCCTCTGAGTCCCCGTAATCATCTGAGAGGTGGGCTGGGAGGGGACTGTCACCCCCACTTTCAGATGGGGAAACTCAGGCCTCGAGAGATAAAGGGACTGGCCCAAAGTCCAGCAGCTGGGCAACAGGAAAGCCTGGATTCTAACTTAGCTCCCTCGAACCTGGGAACCTGGGGACAAAAGGCCTCGTGTGGGCTCGGTGTTACGTGCCGTTTCCACCCTCACCCCTAGGGGGATGTCCCCTCGGGCGCTTTGCTCGCTGACCAAGGGCGCCATCAGTGCCGGTCCCCCCGAAGCACCACAACAGAGCGTGACTCCACAGGGCATGATCTGGGTTTTGACCCCCCGAATCGGGAGTCTCACAGACAGAGGTAACGCACCGTGAGCCTTCTCAAATCGGCGCTCAGCAGGTGCACACATCACCCATAACCGACCTGCTTCAGTCCGGCAGGGGGGGGTTCGCAAAAAGTCATTGGCCAAACTAATTTTCTCTTGCCTGCTGTGTTTCTGGTGGCTTCAGTTACCTCCATCAATACCTGGTCCCCGACTCTCCCCCTACTCAGGGCTGACCCAACTCTTGGGGGCACCGAGCCCGCCTCTAGGCCCTGTGGTGCGGAAGGGGTCGGGCAGGACATCGGCCGCTGTGGAGAGCTCTGAGTCCGGAAGGAGAGCAGGGGGTGCGGGGGTCCCTGGAGGGCAAGCTGGGGAGCGAAGGGGGTCCGAGACCAGCGCCCGCGCAAAGGGCAGTGTCTGGGGGGTTATCAGGGAAGCTTCACGGAGGAAGCACGTCCCTGCGGGATCCAGAGGGAAGAAGCCTGGCTGACAGGGGTGGACGGGCCGTGACCACCCAGCCCCGTGGCCCGGAAGCTCCACCGAGTGCCGAGACCACCCCTGGGCCGGCAGCTTGAGCTCCCAGTGTCTTTTTTCTTTATTTTTTAAAGTTTACTTATTCATTTTGAGAAAGACAGAGAGAGCGCAAGCAGGAGAGGGGCAGAGCGAGAATCCCAAGCAGGCTCCGCACTGTCGGGGCAGAGCCTGACGCGGGGCTCGCGCCCACGGAGCCGCAAGATCGTGACCGGAGCTGAAACCAAGAGTCGGGCGCTTCACCGACTGAGCCCCCCGGGCGCCCCTGGAGTCCCAGTCTCAGAAGAGCCGGGCGCTCGCCCGTGAGGGTGACGCTGGGGCAGCACACGGGCTGCAGAGATCCCACAGGGTCTGTCTGCTCCTCCTCCTCCTGTTCCCCCTCATCGCTCCCGGGCCAAGAAAGCCAGGGCTCGGCAGCCGGTAGAAGACACCGCCGTTGGCAACGAGGGCGGGTGGGAGCCCCCGCGTGCGTGTCCTCGGACAAGCTACTCTGGGCTGTCAGTTTCAAAAGAGGGGGTGCTCTTGTGGGGCCACGCGACACGAGGCAGTGGGGCACCGCTGTGGCCCTTGGTCGTGGACACGCTCAGGCCGCGTCTGCTCCGGCCCCCACCCCGTCCCCGGCCTCGCTGTTCCCGTTCTGCCCCTTGCCTCCCTCTCAGCTCCGCTCCGGTCCTCTCTGGGTCTGTGTGACCCTCCAGCCCACTCGTCCTCCACCCCCCTCCGGTGGTCAGGCTTCCCTGGTCCCGCGTTCGCCTCCGCGCCTCACTTCCCTGCTCGGTTCGCTTCCCTCCACCCCCACCCCCCCCCCATGCCAGAAACTTCCAGCAGAAGAAGCACACACAGGCCCACCTGTGCCAGGCCCGCCTTCTCTGCTGGGCCTCGTGTCCCCGCTGGGTCCCTGTGCCACGTTCACGCCCACAGCCATCCCTCGGCTCCAGCTTTGGCCCGAGCTAGAAATGTCTGGCTGTTCTTAACTCCTGGAGGTGATTCTCAGAGCTGTCGCCCTCCCTGATGCCCCCAGTGCCTCTGCCCCAACGACGGGCTGCACGCGGCTCGTCGGATCATTACAGCCGCTCACAGCCGGCCGGCAACTCCAGGTAAGGCGCTGACCCGTCTTCCCGCTGGGCCAAGCCACCTCCCTGGAAGCCGGCTCCGGGGGTGACACTCCCCTGCCCCCCACTGCCCCGATGGCCTTGCTCCTCTGACTGGCACAAGGGCCCTTGCTCTCCGCCACCAGCCAAGCCTCTTCTGACGCATCCCTCCAGCAACGCAGGCAAAATGACCCCTGGCCTCCTCCGAGGATCCCCACTCACTTTCTCTCCCCGTGGGACCCCCGTTCTTTCTGCTTCCTGCCCGGCCGGCGGGATCTCCCTGCTTTGAGAAAACATCCCACTCTCCCCGGGGAAGTGGGGACACGTCCTTAGGCTTCACCTTGCAGTGAGGCTGCTCTCGCTCACCGCAAGGCGGGTGACCCCCTCCCCGGGTGACGCTCCTGCGGGAGTGCAGTCCCTCCAGGTGGGAGCCCGCACGCGGGGGCTGACTGGTTAGACCCGAGAAGGCCGCGTGTAAATAATTTTTAATATGCTGAAGCACATTAAAAATGCATTGGGAAAGCTGGCTAGTTAAAGGGATGCCATGGGGAATCGTTTTCTAAAAATGAGAGCCTCTTTGTAACGGGAATAATCACCCCCTAATTCACACGGCGCCCGCGTTTGACTCTTCATTGACAATATCGCCTCTCTTAATAAAAAGAATATCTTACAAGGACGTTTTTTGTTGTCAGAACCTTTATTCCCAGGGGCAGCGATAATGCCAATGAGTGGCTGGGCCAGAAACTACAATGAAATATTCACTAAAAGTATATCAAGTGTCCGAGAAACTATGAAGCACATTTGTAGGTGTCTTTGCTGGAGGTAAGGAAAGTTACGGCCGGGGCCACAACGGGGTACGTAATTTGCTCTCACGCCGTCACCTGTACCCCCACTGGGCTCGTGCACAGGGCAGGGTCCTCGACACAGGGCGCGGCACCCCGGAGGGGTGGTCCTTGAGTCTCACAGGGCAGGTGAAAGTGAGCGCAGGCGGGCTGGGGGGACCCTCTCCCTCGCCATCCCCACCCCACCTTCCCTCCCGCACAACTCTGAGCCTGTTCAGAATCCTCCCTACCCCACCTGGGGCTCTGGCCCCTTCCGCGGGTGTCCCCTGGCTCCCCTGAGCTGGGCTCGGTCGGGATTGCTTGCAATGGGTCCCGTGTCTGGTGGCTCCCAACTCCCTTTCCATTCTGCTCCCTCGACCGCGGGTGGCAGGGGGGTCAGAGTTGGCAAATGGCAAATGGCAAATGGTACACAATGAAGCTAGGGGGCTGTTACTGGTGGGGCCAGCCCTCTCTGGGACTCTCCAAGGTGCTGACAAGGTATGTCCCAGCAGCAGGCGCTCCCTCTAAAGCCAGATGTGATTTTCCAGCCGGGGCCACGGAGCCGCGTCCACAGCATGGCAACGGCCCTGTCCACGCACCCCTCCCCCCATGGGACGGGGCTGTGGGAACCAGTGGAAGGCTGCGGAAGCACGGGGAGCATCTGCAGAGGCGTCTTCTCTAGGACCCGGCAAGGGTGGGGACCTCCTCTGAGCTCCTCTCACCAGCACCGGTCAAGACACACGTAAGTTCAGGTAGGGACAGAGCACGCTGCCCTGGGGAATTTTCTGACTCTATTGCCCACGGTCACCTAGAGAGAGGATGGCCTGGACTCGTCCCCCGCGGATCCTTAGACCTTCTGCCAGCCTCAGGCCAGGACGAAGGATGGGGCTAAACCCAAAGGGACGTGGGGCCCAGCACCACTCTGTCCTGCTTCTTCCAAAGAGCCCCCATCTGCTCTCAACGCAGCTGGTTGACCAGACGTGGGCTCAAAAGGGTTTGGGTGGGAGTGGGGTGTCCCCTCCCAAGAGGGGGAGGGCACTTGGAAACTCCCTGCCGGGTCCCCACGCAGCCTGCCTGCTCCACACATCTACGTGTTTTCAACTGCTTAGCGGGTAGGTGAGCCCAGCAGCCAGGCCCCTGCTTCTGTGGGTCCTGCTCGACTCGTGTCAGTGGGGACAGGCCTGGGAGTGGCCGGCCTAGGGTGGGTGAGGGATTTGCTCAGTAAAGGGGTGCTGCCCCTTTATCCATACCAGCCGGGCTGACCCCTGGGGTGTCCCTCATGTGTTTCGATGATTCTGCTCTTCTCTGGGGCTTTCCATCACAGACAATGGCAGTCAGGTGGCCCCCAGGTCCCTCAGGGAGTCTGAGAGGCCACACTTGCAGAGACCGTGCTGAGAGATGCTTTGCTGGTCCCTCCGGCCACACCCATGCACCTGTCTGGAGGCCTGTCTCTTCCCTTCCCTTCCTGCGACCTTCCTTGCGGAATTCACCAAGACGCCGCGCCTTCCCCTGAACTCCAGAAACCCCACTCCCCTACCCAGATTCCCATGGGAATGCTCAGGGCTGCACCTCCTTCCTCCCCACACACCACCCCTTCCCCCTGCTTCCTCTTCCCCGGGGGCACCTGAGAGCTCACATCATCCCCCATCACTTTCCTCCGTCAGTGGACAAGTCTACCCGCATCCCACGACGAAAACTCCGGGGCAGAGCTGCAAGAAAAGGGGGTCCAATCCCGAGCAAAGACCAGAGAAGTACATTTTAGCATTCTGGGAACGAGGGTTTTCTCTTTCCACTTTCCGCTGCTTGTATATGCTCATCAGAAGAGCTGTTTGGTTGGTTTTTCGTCTGTTTGTCTGTCTCTTACTCTATGTTGTCCTAGTAATTTTCCAGAACTGATGTTCACATTCCTTTGCGGGTACAGGTGAAAACGCCGTCAAAGTAACATCTTCTGTGGCGATGATGTCTGAGCGTTGGTGGGCTTCTCCAACATTCGGAATCCCAGTTGACCTGAGCACGGACACAGGCTGGTGGGTATTGTTCGCAGTTGACAGATGCGGAGACGGAGGCCCAGAGTCAGTATCACCCTTCTATCCTTAGGCCCTTAGGGTAGATGGGCCCCTGCGTCAGGGGGCCTGTCCTTCTGAGCGCTCCCCTCCGCATTTTCCAACCCCCCTCCCCGGGACTGACCACAACAAGGGTGCCATCCGGCCAGTTGCTTCTCTTGCGGGCGGACAGAAGGTGCTGACACGTTGGTTTGGAGGTGACTCCCAGTCATGTGGGTCATGTGGGCTACTGACAGCCCACAGCCCGCCCTTGGGCTCGAGCTGTGTGGGAGCCACGCCTTGGTTCTTGCCTGAACATATTCCAGAAGGTGCCGCCTCTGGTCTATGGCGCCTGAGGGCGGTGGGGCTGGTGGCTTTACCCATGCCTCCCGCAGGCTCAACGGCACCCGTCAGAGGGTCCTCCGGAGGGTTTTCCAGACCATCCCTCCCCACACCCACAGGTCCTTCCAATCAACATCCGGTCCTGCCCCTGATCAGTACATTGAGCTGTGCCGACAGCTCAGAGCCCGACGCGGGGCTCGAACTCACAAACCGCGAGATCCTGACCTGAGCCGAAGTCGGATGCTCAACCGACTGAGCCACCCAGGCGCCCCTGGGACTAGTCTCAAAGAAACGGCCCCAGGAGACTGCAGATGGGGAAGGTCTGCATGGTGTCTGTGCAAGAGCCATGACCGTGTAGGTAATAACAGCGTTGCCACGTTTTTCTTGCCGTAGGAGACGTGAAACCACCCGGGAACAGTGCCGTTGACAAGGGACACGCAGGGATGGCTCCTGGACGTGGACAGGAGGGAAGGGCACCCAGAATCTTCACGTGTGCCCCTTGACAAATACGTTAGCAACTCTTGCCTACCATCACTCTAAATCCTCACCCCTAAACCACCGTGCCTCTCACGGGCCCGTGGACCTGCGATGCGTCTTTAAATGGCATTGCTCCTAGAGACAGGGACCCCGACGAACACTGGCCTGGGGCCTCATACGCCCTCGGGGAGGCCTGTCCCGCCACCCAGTGAGCTGGATGGCTCCAGAGCTGACTCCCTGTGGTCTGTCAGTGCCCTGGTCGGAATTGTCACGTGCCACCCCGCTTCTTAAGACGCGGGATCTGAAATGTATCCTCCCCACCGGGAGCAGGACTTGCCTTTATTTGACGACGACACTCCTGCCGCCAGTGATCCTGCTCCCGCTATGGGACATCCAACCACGAGCGATACAGGTCATATGCTGAAGGGCCCCTCGATCACCAACCTCCGCCTTTGCACACAGAAGAGAACCTTCCATGGCCACGTTGCCCTCCCTGGCCTCGGACCATCCCTCCAGGGCTTTCTCAAGAGGACCCCCCCCCGGCTGCCGTCTGGATTGCCAACATGGGAGCCGGTTCCCAGTTGGGGCTCCGGTTCCCTCGTCCTCCAACTGCTCAACCGCTAACACAAGACCCCCGCCTCTGCCGGCTCCTTCCCACCGCTGACCTGGCTGCCGCCCCACGTGGACACTCCTTCTGTTCCCTGAGTCGGTCTGGCTCAGTCGAAGCTCACCGCGTGGCTGTCGCGACGTAGCTGAGTCTGCCCGAGACGGCTCAGCCTGACCCCAAGGAGCTGCAAAGTACGAGGGGATTGTCCACACGGGACGCCCCTCACCTCTGACACCAGCCGTCGGTGCGGGGGCTCCCCAGATCACCGTCAGTGTCGATCACTCAGTAGACGATCTCACAGAACGCACCGGAAGCTGCCCTCCTCACGGGAAAGCAGTCACGGGAAGAGGCGGGTGTGGCAGGGTCCAGAAAAGCGCCAAGCGCGAAGCTTCCGTCGTGCTCTGGGTGCGTGTGACAATACGCACGGAGCGTTGCCAATCTGGGAAGCGAAACGGAGCCTTCGTGTCCAGACTTCCCGCTGGGCCTTCATTAAAACAAACAAACCAGGGTGGGAGGGAGGGCAGGGTGGGTGATGGGTATTGAGGAGGGCACCTTTTGGGATGAGCACTGGGTGTTGTATGGAAACCAATTTGACAGTAAATTTCATATATTAAAAAATTAAAAAAATAATAAAAAAAAAAATAAAGACAAAGAAAAAATAAATAAATAAAACAAACAAACCAAAGAAAGCGCCTTCTTTAAAAAAAATTTTTTTTTATTATGATGTGTTTATATATTTATTTTTTGAGAGAGAGAGCGAGCGCACAAGCCAGGGAGGGGCAGAGAGAGAGACAGAGAGAGATTCCCAAGCAGGCTCTGTGCTCTCGGCACGGGAACCGTGAGGTCGTGACCTGAGCTGAAACCAAGAGTCGGATGCTGAACCGACTGAGCCACCCAGACGCCCCTATTTAATCTTTTAAAAACTGCTTTCGGCGCTGTTTTGCTTGGCTGACAGGGTTTTGCCTGCATTTAGGTGAAGGAAATGACCATTTGCTACCGTATCTCTATCTCTGGCAAAGGACTGTCTCCTGAACTCTCTAGGTATCAGTCCGTGGGGACAACCCCCAGGTGAAGCACACAGAATGTGTCCTCCCTTCTCCCCGAGCCCCCTCCTCCTCCTGCATCTGGGACCTGGGTGAATGGCCCACCACCCATGCTGGTCAGAAGCCTGGGGCCATCCCTGAGCTGGCTCAAACCCACGCGGACAGTCGGTCCCCAGGACCCTCCTGGGTCTGTGGCTACCCGCTCACCCACAGTGCTTCCCAAGCCTTGGCAGCTCCGTCCGTCTTGCTGCCCCCAGCCTCGCCTCCTTTCAACTTGTTCACCACTGGGCAGCTGGTTTAAACCCATCCCTCCCTTCAGAGTCATCAGCTCCAGGACTGAGAGCTTCTGGGAGCTGGCGCCCTCCCCACCCCAGCCTCACCCGTCACTCCAGCCATGGCGGACACGAGCAGTCTCCCAAATTTCCCAAGCTCACGCTCACCCCTGGGCCTTTGCACAGCCTTCTTTCCCTGATTCTCCTCCCTGCTGCTGCTTCTGTCCTGTCGTCTCTGGCTGAAGGGTGATTTAGCTGCAGAACACAGAGATCTGAGACACCCAGCAGGCACAGGAATTCCATCTATAATGGATTTTGCCTGTTCGAAGAGCTGTAAACACCTGTAACATCAAGGTAAGTGAGACCAGCAGGTTTCCGGAAGGGGCGTGATATGGTGGCGGAAGCTGCTGGAATAACAGCTGGGGGCCCTGGCCAGCCTGCTCTTTTCTGCTGACCTGAGCCTGGCAGCATCTGTCCCCCCCCCCCCTTTCCAGGCACACTCTTTTTCCTCGCCACCCCGGAACACGGGTCTCCCGCCCATCTGGGTCTAGCCTGACCCCAGCTGGCCATCACCCCTCTCTCCCCTCTGCCCACCCCCCAGCCTCCATCACAGACACCCCATCCCCCCAGTCACCCTGCATAGCTCGGGAGGAAAAGGAGCCACCCCTCCCCTTCTGAGAACTCTGCAACTGTCCCCATCTACCCTCGGAGGGTGGGTGTGCTCACTTACAAAGCCACAGGCGTGGGGGACAAGATTAAGGTCTTCTCTAGCTCCGATGTCCTTGAATCAGAACCTCACCGGGGGATGACGGAAGCGTGGGCAGATACGCCTGGTTCAAATCTTAGGTCAAATCCAGCTGTGTGAGCTTAAGTTGACTTAACCTCTCTGAGATATACTTCCCTAATGAGGACTCTCTCTCTCTCTCTCTCTCTCTCTCTCTCTCTCTTTTGGTAGCGGTCATAATTCCTGGCTTGCAGAGGTTTTCTGGGAAGCAGAGAGGGTGGCTGTGAAATGTCCCGTATGTCACTGGCACTACCTAACCGGCACCTGTAATTACAACATTATGAGGATTCAGAGCGATTTCAACTCCACAGTTAAAGGGGGACATTTCAAAAGTTCAAAGCCATTTAAGGTAAATCAGGTACCATTCACACTGCCACTGTCCCCCAGAGCGAATTGTGTGCGCCGGAAAAGGGGTGATCGCTGGAGGTTATTAGCTTGCAGAGGGAAATACGTTTCAAAGAACGGCAAAAACGCGTCTAATCTTAATTAAGTACCGTTTTTCTTCACCCAGGAAGAAGGAGTTTGTGGGTGTGCAGGGCGGGGTCCGTTGCAAGGGTAAAATATCCTGGAGGACTCCCGCAGGCTAGGACCACAGGGAAACCGTAAGTGGGGGGTGGGGGGTGGGGGTGGGGGATGGGGGGGAGACGCCATGAGAAAACAGTGCTCTACCCCAAGGTGTGAATGTTCCGGCTGAACCAGCTTCTTCCTCCCAAGTGCAACCCCCCCCCCGTGTTCAGAGTCCCCGAGTCTCCCCCCTGCGGGACAGCACGGCTCTCTGACACTGTCGAAGCCTCCATTCTCAAGCCCGTGTGTCACCTGTCCCCGGGCACCCCGAGGTGACAATACCCTGAGCTCCCAGCACTAGCTGAAGGAGGCCCCGAGGTCACGGCCAACGGCCTCTGGTCGGAAGGGGTGTATTCACTGAGGGCTTCCTCCGGGAAGTGTGCTGGGGAAACAGATCTGGACCCAGGAGACCTTTCCTCGGTGCTCTGGTCCTGCCTCCCCCAGTGCCTGCTTGTGCGACATTGGGAAAGTCCCCCAGCTTCCCTATGACTCAGTTGGGTCATCTGTAAAATGGCACAACAAGCGTGTTTGCACCACCTGCCCGCGGGAGGCTGTCCAGGAGCCCACCGGCAACGGCAGTGCTGGCTGCAGGTACCGTGAGTTCTTACGCTGTCATCTCGTACCCACTGGTCTCCCCCCAACCCCACAGGAGAACCTTCCAGTCCAGGAGTGCACTGCGGAAAGGCTGATGTCGGGGGAGATCCAGGAACTGGGACACGACGGGAGACACTTTATTAAAGAGGATGTTTCGGGACCACCGGATCCCAGGTCCCCATCCTTTCCCCCACCCCACCCGGGCTCTGGAGCCCCAGCCTCCCTGGTTCCCTCTGCCCCCCGGCCCCCCTGCTCGGCTCCATCGTTGGGGCTCCCTCTGCCCTGCCAGCACCTCTCCTCTCTGCCAGACTGGCGGGCCCGTGACCTCACCTTGGCTCTCACACCCTGCAGCCCCGAACCGAGCTCCGCGCATGGCCATCAACCCCCTGCCGCCTCCTCTGGCCTCCCCAGCAGGCACCTCGCAGTCCTGTTCCCCTGCCTCCAAACTGGCCCTCCACCTGCCACCCTCGGCCTGGCCACTTAAGGCAAAGCCCCGGAGCGGGCAAGGCCCTATCTCCTCCCCAACCCCCACGTGCAGCGCATCCCGTCTCCAGGTTTCAGGACCATCTCCAGGTTTCAGGGCGCTGGCTCACCCTCGAGCCCCCCCAGGAAGGTGTCCCCAGCACCGGCCTGTCTCCCCTCCCCTCCCCTCCCCTCGCCTCCCCTCTCCTCCCCGACTCTGTGGGGCCCCGGGGACGCAGTGCTGCCCGAGGCTTGCTGTCTATGCTCTGCTCGGACCCTTGTCAACGGAAGCTAACCCGGGCAGGAGCCTGGCATCAGAGGGTCTCCAGAACCGTTTGTTGAGTGAACCACTGGTGTGGAATCCCGCGTCCCGTCAGACCTCCCCAGCCCTCTGTCGTCTGCCCCTGCTCCCCGCCACTGAGATCAGATCCGCAAATGAGCCCCTTTGCCTCGCCGTCTGCCCAGCCCGGGCTCTCTGCCTCTAACACTCTTTCCTGTTTGCTCAACTCAGAGCCGTTCTTCAGACACCAGTTCCCATGTTTATGTCGCCGGGCCACCTCCAGGAAGGCCTCCAGGAAGGGGCTCCCTGTCCTTCCCAGCACTCAGGCACACCCTGTGCCACCTGGTCATCGCCAGCTCGTGGCTCGGTTGGCCACACCAGGCTGTGGACCCCTGGAGGCCAGGCTCCTGCCTCTGGCCCTGTGCCTGCAGCTCTGGGACCTCGGTATCACCCAGGGATCAGGAGGGGCTCCCCGTGGAAGTGTCACTTAAGTGGAGACCCGAAATACAAGAAGATGGGGGGAGCAGTTTTGAGCCAAAGGAGGAAAAGGCCCACAGGTGCAATTGAGGACGGGGTTTAGGAGCTCATCAGGGAGGACGTGGGGGCGGGGCAGGACGGGGTGGGGCGTGGTAGGCTCAGGGATGCTGGGAAAGTGACAGCTTGCCCCCCCACCCCCCGGGTCCTCAGGGTGGCGGACAGCCAGGCGTGCTGGGAGAGAAGTACGTTTGGGGCGTCAGAGGACGCGGGCAGGCGCAAGGCAGGTTCCGGTTCTCGAAAGCACCCAAGGGCCTACTGGGGACTGGCTTTCGAGGGGGGAGGAGACAGGACAGGCTCTGGCTTCTGAGTCTAGGATTCAAAGATCCTCCAAATCCAGATCACTTTCTACGTCTGGCGGTGACCCAGACTCCATCCTGGGGCCCCGCACGTAGTAAGTATGAGAGGAGCCCCGGGGAGCACGTACTGGATCGGAGGGGTGTAGACGGGGCCCCCGCAGCAATTCCCAGGGGACCCCAGAGCCTGTCCACCCCACCGCACTGCTCTGGTCCAGTGGGAGGCTTTGCTCAAAGGGCCACGTCAGCAGCGACTCCTTAACCTGAAACCAACACCAGAATCCCTCAGCCCCCCCCCCCCCGCCCCCACCAGGTGTCTCCCCGGGGGTCTCATGACGCCCAAATGGCATTTTGTATCTGTCCTTTCTCTCCCCTGCGACCCATCTACCACGTCACACCTCGGACGCCGGAGTCCTTGAATTAAGACCAGTGACTCTGCCATGTTTAAAAGGAAACGAAATTGGTTTTTGAACAACACAGTCACGGGTTTTATGAAGATCACACACTAAAGTACACAGCACGCATTCGTTTTCTCGGCTTCCGGGAAAATAAAAACAGCCCGGGGACTTCTGCTTTGCCAGCTCCCCAACAGAGAGACACGAAGGGAGACCAGAGGATGCACATTCTGTATGAAATGCAGGGAGAGAGAGAGAGAGAGAGAGAGAGCGGGCTGCCACTTTCTGGAAGCTGGACAGGCAGGTGCACGGGGGGCTCCGGAATTCAGGCCCGACTGCGGTCTGCTTGAGCTGCTCAGGGTACAGTGCGCCTCGGTCAGCGGCTACAGGAGATGCTGGTGGTCACGGGGGACGTCAGGTGCCGCCCTATGCTGAGCCCACGAGCAGGCGCCCTGAGTCCGGCTTTTGGCTCCTCTCCAATAATCTGCTGCGGCTTCCCCAACCGTCCCTGGTTCGCCAGGTCTCTGCACCTTCTCCCCAACATCCCGTGGGGCTCATTCTTTTTTCCTTCTCCTTCTGCCCAGCCAGCCTGTACCTTTTTTTTTTTTTAAATATTTTTATTTATTTTTGAGACAGAGAGAGACAGAGCATGAGCAGGGGAGGGGCAGAGAGAGAGGGAGACACAGAATCTGAAGCAGGCTCCAGGCTCTGAGCTGTCGGCACAGAGCCCGACGTGGGGCTCGAACTCACGGACTGTGAGATCATGACCTGAGCTGAAGTCAGACGCTTAACCGACTGAGCCACCCAGGCGCCCCAGCCCGTACCTGTTTTAAGGCCCCCGTCATATATCACGGCTCAGTGGCCGCCCCGCTACTTCCTGCATCCACCAGGGACTGGGGGAGGGAGGGACGGTGGTGACCCGTTAACCCTCCTAGCCTCAGAGAGAAAGGAAGTAATTGGGGTGATGCTGGGGACCAACCCACCATGGCCAGGGAGGCAGGTCACAGAACACGCTCCCGGGCCCGGGGCCACCCTCGCACGTCGGGACTATGGCAAGAAAGCAATCCCCGCGAGGCTGGAAATTCACCCAATCCACACATGTACGGGCCGGAGAAGCCATCACCACCAGCCAAGAGCCTGGATCAGCACGGCGATCGGCTTGTTCCCGTATCTTTGGGTGGAGACGCTCACAGAGTTACGCGTAGAACACGCTTCCCGTCCAGTCCTGAATTTTCCACTGCATCTCGAACACATAACCGAGATGGAGGAGCACTAGCGATGTTTTCTGTGCAACCCCTGTCAACCTCCCGTTTTGCAGTCGGTCACGGGAAACGTGGGACGATTTGAACACCTGGGATTCTCTTCAGCGGGTCCCGGCCATTGATAGACGTACAGCTATCAGCAAAGAAGAGATCCCAGGCTCTCCGGTCCTACTGGGACTCAGCCTCGGGGCTGGGGTGCACCTGGCCATAGCCACCTGTCCACTGTCGCATAGAATGTGTTACGGTGACCTACCGGACACACCGAATCCCACGGAGCAGGGTCGCCTGAAGTCTAGTGCCAGTGTGCCAAGGACCGACGACTGAGGATTATTCACAACAGTCGTCACGACAGCCACCTTGTGTAAAGATTTCGTCCATCCCAGCACCGCTATGCAGCTATGGGGGTGACCCCCTTGGCAGTGAGGAACCCAAGCATCAGAGAGGTTTCGTAACCACCCAAGGACACACAGCTAACGAGAGAGTGGAAAACCCAGGAGCCAAATTTTGGTGTCTCTGGACCCCTCTGCTCCGCTGCCCTTCTAATCATTGTTCAAGACCCCCCACCAGAGGGAGAGAAAGGGAGCGAGAGGAGGAATATCATTAAAACCATACGGGTTTTGATACATGTAAGAAGGATACTTCCCTGTGAGGAGACACATAGAACAGCGGCAATATTCTGCAGACGCGTCTCGGCACGGAAATAAAACCAGGAGAAACGTGGGTCTCCTTATCTCCTAACGATGTGGTTTGGAGAGCTGTCTCCTCAGGACATTCAAGACCAAAAAATAAAAGAAAAACAAAATTGAAGGCGTAAGCTGAGGGGTTTATCCCTGCGTCCTCCCGGAAGCCGAGGGAAATACTGCCTTTACATTCCTGCTTTATAAACCGTGGTTTTCATTAACCAAAGAAAAACGCACTGAGATCAGAAATGGCACCGATGAACGATCCTTGCATATGGCCCTCCAGAAATCGTACAATGAAATGTGGAAACCCCGAGAACCTGCCGGCGAAATCCAACTCCTCCACGTAAAACAACAAAGTTAGAAATGTCTCTTTGCTCGTGGGAGACGTAAAGTCCTTTTTAAAGAACATTTTCTTTTTTTTTTTTTGATCAAAGGAGATTTTTCCCATGGGGATTTTCAACAAAGGGGGCTCAGGAATGAGTGACGGGGGCAGGAGCAGGTGCTGAGATAATTATAGATGTAAATCATAAAGGTCAAGGCAAGGAAGTGTCCCGAATGGACAGAGCGTTCTCCAGGTCTGACTGTCGAGCGTTGACTGTAGGTTATAACCCGTGGAGTCTGTAAAGCTCCGATGGGGTCACCCAGCACCCAAGGTATGACAGCTGAGACCCCAGCCACCACAGTGTCCCCAGCCCCGCGTGGGTTCCTGCCCTTCCTACACCAACAGTGACTTTATTTCTTTTTTTTAAATTCCTTTTCTTTTTTAAATGTTTATTTATTTTTTTGAGAGAGAAAGAGAGAGAGACAGGCAGAGAGAGAGAGACAGAGCCCAAGCAGGAAAGGGGCAGAGAGAGAGGAAGACACAGAATCCAAAACAGGCTCCAGGCTCCGAGCCGTCAGCACAGAGCCCGACACGGGGCTCGAACCCACGCACCGCGAGATCATGATCTGAGCTGAAGTCAGACGCTTAACCGACTGAGGCTCCCAGGCGCCCCTTTCTGGGCTCCTCTTGGCTCTGCCGCCCCAGGAGACCTGGCTGCTGGGGACCAAGCAGAGAAGGGCTCAGACCCGGAGCCCAGCAGCCTCCCTGGAATCCCAGCTCTGGGGAGATTCTGCAAGCCTAGGCATGCTGAGTGTGCAAGTGTATGGGCCTCAGTTTCCCTGTCTGTCCAATGCAGGTGACGACAGCCCCCCCTCCCAGGGGTGTGGTTAAGGGTCAACTGAGTTATTTCATCCGTGGTGCCTAAAAGAGTCCTCAGTAACTTGTCAGCTGCCACTACCACGATCAGTCCTGTCCACTTTCTGATTAGGGGTCAACACATTCGTCTCTCGAAAGAGCAGAGCAAACAGAGGGACAGAGTGTGGTGCCCCAGTCGCCTGGCCCTCGGTTCCCGCAGGCGCCCTGTAGGCTTCCTGTGTCTCCTCCAGGATCTGTCATGCCTACAGAGGCAGAGAGGGACATCAGTGTCCCCTGGTATAAAGTGACAATACACTCATGCCAGCCTTCTGTGGCCGTGTGACGAATCCCCACAAACCCAGCAGAAGTGACGCTGGCCTGTCTCCCAGCTCCTGTGGGTCAGGGGGTGGGCGGCTCAGCTGCCATCAATGTGTCCACCGGGCTGGGGCCGCACTGGAGCCCGGGTCCCCTGCCAGGCTCGTTCCGTGCTGTGCACCCACCCAGGAGGGGCTGGGGGGGGCCCCTCGGTGGGTGGCAGCTGGGGGCTGCTCTGAGTTCCCAGAGGCCCCTGCAGCTCTTACCACGGGCCCCTACACACTGGAAGGGAGGGTCTCTTGCCGCCAAGATGGATGCGAGCTACGGGGTGAACGTCCTGTCGCCTTCGCCAAATGACGTCACCCCGTCACAGGAGCGACCCCTGTCACCACTGCTGTGTTCCGCTGGTGAGAGCAAGACACAGGGCCCACTGTGCGCAGGGAAAGGGACTCACACAGGGAAGCCCGCTGGGGTCCCCTGGGGTGACCTCGAGGTTTTTCATCTACGTTCTTCTGGCCGTTCCCCAAATCACACTCCCCCCCAAAGAAAAGGTCTGTGGTTGCTGAAGACAGCCACCAAATGTGCCACAGGCCGTGCACGGGCCATTGAGCAGAGCTAGAACAGAGGTCAGGGTGTGTGTGTGTGTGTGTGTGTGTGCATATGGTATCTGTGTGTGTGCATGTCCTATGTGTGTGCACGCACGATTGTGTGTGTGTGTCAGGGGGAGCTCGGTGGTCCCTGAACTTCCGACTTAGAAAGTCCAGGCCTCCACGTGCTGGGTGCTGGTCTGGGTTGTAAACGCCGGGCCCGTCCGCCCACCTTCCCTCCCCGTCCGCAGAGCGTTTTCAATGCCCTGCTTTGTGTTCCAAAGATCCTGACGGATTTCAGTACGAGGGGTGAGTCACCGCTCGGAAGGCATTGTCAACCTATAAATGGTGCAAGCAGTTGACAGCGTGCGTCCCACGTGGGTGTTTCACTCTCCCCCACCCCACACCCCGGTCACCCGTCCGACACATCGTTAGTCCCTCGGCCGCCTGCAGCGCTGGGTCGCTGGCCCCTGAAAGACTTGGGTCGCGGCCTGGATGGTTGGTGGCTGCAAAGGAGGAGCCGGCCGGGCCCCCTTGGGAACGTATCAGAGGGGTGTCCTTGCGCTGTCACCGGGTTGTGTCTTATGAAGCAGGCGCTGGGTTCCCCTTCACGGGACATGTTTATGCAGGGAGGGGGTCCCTAGAGTGGTTCTTCTTTATTTAAAAAAATTTTTTTTTTATTTTAATGTTTATTTATTTTTGAGAGAGAGAAAGAATGTGAGCAGGGGTGGGGCAGAGAGAGAGAGGGAGACACAGAATCCGAAGCAGGCTCCGGGTCCCGAGGTGTCAGCACAGAGCCCGATGCGGGGCTCGAACTCATGAACCGTGAGATCACGACCTGAGCCGAAGTCGGATGCTCAACCGACTGAGTCACCCAAGTGCCCCTTAAAACAAATTTTTTTAGAGAGAGTGAGAACATGTGGGCAGGGCAGAGAGAGAGAGAGAGAGAGAGAGAGAGAGAGTCTAAAGCAGGCTCCATACTCAGTGTGGGTCCTGGTACAGGGCTTGATCCCACGACCCCGGTATCACGACCTGAGCCAAAATCAAGAGTTGGAAGCTCAACCAACTGAGCCACCCAGACACACACACCCACGTGATCAGTGAACATCTAGGACATTCCCAGCACCCCAGAAAGTGCCTCCTGCCTCTTCAGTCCTCTCGCCCCACCACCCCTGCAGAGGCAACCACTGTTCTGACTTCTCTCCCTAACGATGAGTTTGCCTGCTGTGGGAACCTCGCCTCGATGACATAACACAGTCCGGGCTCATTCGCGTCTGGTTTCTTTCACTTGACGCAATTTCCGGGAGCTTCATGCTCGTCGTCGTGAGTGTCTTTAGATCTTTCTAACATTATGTGAAGATTCTGTCCTTCTGTTGCGTATGAAATTCTATCATCTCACGGTTCTGCGAGTCTAACACCAAGAGACACATCTGATTCCAAGATTTGAAGGCAGCTTCACGCTCCACCGACGATCAACAGAAAACCTCAAACCGGGGGTGCCCTGAGACCTTCAGGATCCGGGTGTCCGGATGGAATTCATCCTTGCAAAAAGCCCCGCAGCCAAGAATGGCGATGCCACCACCGGCTGATTCTTACAGTCAGAGACCCGTGCCAGAAGGCCCCCCACATCCACTGGCGTGCCAAGCCCCCGGGGCATCAAGGGTCAAAACCTCTCTGTATCGCCTATCATCCCCAGGACCCCGCATGCACGGGGAGGCAGGCACAGAGCCCAGAGGATGGGCCCCGAAACCCTCGCCTGGTGTGGGGGGAGCGTGGGGCAGGCAGTGCCTCACGAAGGTGGGGACATTCACCGCGAGGCTTGGGGAATCCTCCCGGCTTGGAGAGGGGGATGAACCCGAGCCAACAGCACAGAGGCAGATGCCTCTGGATGGAGGATGTGGTGGGAGGGCAGAGGAGGGGAAGAAGGGGGGAGGGAGAAGAGTGGCCTGTGACCCTGGGGTTTCCATCAAGGGCAATCGGGTGGGTCGCACGGAAGCTACAGCGTGAGGGGACACTTTTGGGTGGAGAGTCGCTTGTTTGCGTGAGGCTGGAGCCCAGGCGACGACCTCGTGAGGGTCTCCCGCGTGAATGAGTGGAGACATCTAAATGGCAGGCGTGGACTTAGGACAGACTTAGGCGTCATCCACAGCGGACCGGGCAGGAGGGGTGGTTCAGCTGTGAGGGGTGCTGGCCCCCGGGGGAGGTCACAGAAGAGTTGCCAGGGGGCTCTGGCTGGGCGGAGGTGATCTTGGGCGATTTCTTTAACAGCTCTGAGCTCAGTTTCCTCGTCGACAGAAGGGGGACCAGAGCCGACACGGAGATCCCAGGGCGGTCGTTCAACAGACTAAATGTGAGGCAGGCGCTTGGAGCCTGCCTGGCACACGGTAAGAGCTGAGTTAAACACTAGCAATCATCAGCCTTAAAGGCATCGTGCTGACCAGAGAGCATCAGCGGTGTCTTTAACCCACGTGCTCTTTGTATCTATCCCTTTCTGCCACTACCTCTCCCCACTCCCGTCCCCTCCTGTCTGCTAGTCAAGAGCTGTATCGCTTTCTCCCCAGACAACATCTGCCTCCTTTTGAATCCTTCCAGGTACTAGCCGCACTGGTTTTAAAGGCTTGTTACCAGCTGGTTAAACGGCCCCTGCGCACGGCGCCCGGTTTTCCCCGGGAGGGAGTTTAGGCGGCAGGGTGCCGCTGGGGTGGCCACCCGGGTCTCAGCTGCCTCGTCTCTGCACGGGGACAATGATCTCTGTCCGCCTCACCCAGGGTGGAGACAGCATCAGCTCTCCCTCTTCCAACTCTGAGGTCATGTGCTCTCTGAATCACTTAGTTAGTACGTACTTCTCAATATTTCATTTGACCCTTCGTGAGTAAGGTCCGTGCTATGATCAAGGACCTTTATGGCTAAGGCCCGCACCCCCCGCTCTGTGGGGCACCCCGACTGCCGTTGACCAGACGGCCTTCTATCCTCATGAGGATAGGAAATGATGCTATACTTAGACCCAAAAAAGGGAGAGCCAGTAAGTTCCTGTTGGGGGCTGGGGACCGAGGGATCCTCCCTGAGCGACGTGGTGGCCCCCGATTCCCATTCATCAGATAAGACCCCAAGAAGGACAGAACAGTCCGTGATGGGGGCTGGGGTGCTGTCCAGGTTAACAGGTGGACCCGGATGGACACTGCACCCCTCACAAAATTTCACGTCCACACTGGAAAGCAGCCTGGGTAGGAACTGTGTCCTCTATATACATGAGGGATCCAAGGCTGATGGGTTGTGAGTGGCATATTTATTTTGAGAGAGAGAGAGAGAGAGCAGGAGGGGCAGAGAGAGAGGGAGAGACAGAGAATCCCAAGCAGGCTTCATGCTGTCAGCACAGAGCCTGACACGGGGCTCGATCCCAGGCTGTGAGATCATGACCTGAGCCGAGATCAAGAGTCAGACGCTCAACCGACTGAGCCACCCAGGCACCCCCGTGAGTGGCATATTTTTTTATGTGGTTGACCTGCCACGGCCCCGGTAACTGTGGCACCCCCAGCGTGGGACGGAGGGGCCTCGCCGGGTAGAACTGACTGGGCTTTCTTCACAGAGACCCGTGGGGGGATCTGTTGGTCCGTGGACAACAAAGGTCGTCACGAGCAATGTTCGTTTCCACGGAAGTCTCATCTCTGGCCACAGATAACCTGTTGCTTCCTCATTTTGCTCACAGGCTGCGTTACCCTGGGCCGACAGCTCGTGGTTTTTTTTCTTGGAAAGTTGGGAGGTGGGTGTGACATTTTCAGCTGCTATTTTCACGCGTCTTAGTCACCGGGGGCAGCTCACAAGCCAGCAGAAGCCTTCCCACTGCCTGGCGCTGGTTATTCCTGACTCGACGGCACGGACTCTCCTGCCGGCTGAAGAAAGTGACAGGTACGTGTCCCTCCTCCTCCAGGGCCCCGTGAGGACAGGGGCCGGGACAGCTCTCCCCAATTTAAAGAAAGACGAACCCAGGCTCCGTGACAAAGCCAACCCCACAGAGACTCCTGGACTCTTTGGAGATCCATTATCAGCTCCGTCACTCTTCTGGAACATTCTCTAGAACTGAAAATAGTAAAGACTAGTCCCTGAGTATTCAAAATAGATGCCCAGAACCCAAACCCCGAGTTTCACGCCCCCGCCCCACCCCCCCCACCCCCCCACCCCGTTCCCCTCAGGCTCCTGCTCTAAGGCATTGATTTTTATTTTGGATACAATTTAACAGCCTTGATCTTCTCACCTAGGGCTGATTCCAAGCGAGGAATTCCTAATGCGTTGCCCCTGCACCGCCTGCTGGGGAAGAGATTAAAGCATCTAGTGGATAATTATACTGGATGCGTCTTAAGGAACCTTCCAACCCAGGTATTCCAAATTTCCATAATCCTCGGCATAGACCATTATGAAAGAAATTTCTATAATGGACACAGTTTTACAATTCACTTCTCAGCACCAAGCAAACCGAACATTTCCACAAATATGTTTTTGATTTCGGGAGCTTATAAACTGCCCCCCCCCTTCTTTCTCCCTGCTCTTTTTTTCTTTTTGGTGTTTTGTTTTGTTTTGTTTTGTTTTTTGAGGAAGAGGTTTGATTCCATGAAGGGAGCCCCGGAAGCAGGTGCCAAACCCGAGGTTAACAGCATGACTCTGAAGGTGTCACTTAACTACCCCTACGTGGCAGGTCGACCATATAAATAAAAGTTTGTGTGCTTTTCTATGAAATAGAGATCCACGCATTGGCCAACGTGTGTTGAGCCACGACTATGCGCCAGGAGCCCCTCTAGACCCTGAGGAATGGGCGAGAAGTGGTTTCGTGGGGTGTCACCGCATCCTGGAGGGCATGGGGGTGGGGAGAGGACACAGCGCAGCCAGGGAACAGACGAGCGAGCCGCTTTCGGATAACAGCATGTGTCACGAAGGGAATAAGCAGGTCAGCGGGGAGGCAGGCAGGGCCGCTTGGAGCCGTCAGAATGGTCAGCAGGTGCCCGCCGCAAGGAGGGCCGGGGGACCCACACCCCAAGCAGACAGGCAGCAAGCCGAGCACGAGGGTGCGGCATTCGAGGAAGATAACGGCGTGGGGGGCAGTAACAAAGCCTGTCGCCCCAGAGGGGCTCCCCAGTGAGGGAACGAGCCCGTACCACCTCCAGGACCAACGGGTTCCGCAGCTCAGGGGTGCCGTCGAGGGACCCGGGTTCTTCCCCGTCCTCTGCTCTGCCATCCAAGGTGCCACCCATTTGTTCACGCATTCACTTAACAAATACGGATTAAGCCCCTGTTGGGACTCGAGCAACGAACACAGCAAATTGCTCAGTCACAGGCATCTCCTGCCCGTGAGGAGGGCTGATCACATACGAGTAAACGAATACCGGACGCGTCAGGGGCCAGTGTGCTTCGAAGCACGGTAAGGCAGGAAGGGCGGTCCAGGTGATGGGGAAGACGGGTGTTCCAGAGCGGTCAGGAGCGCCCGAGCAGAGGCCCGAGGGAGGGGGGAAGGACCCATGTGGGTGGCTGGGGTAGATGTTCCCAGTCAGAGGGAGCAGCTTGGGATGCTGGGAGAATCCCACAGGCCAGCGTGGCCGGAACACAGGAAGCATGTCTTCCCAATGGCATTTCCCCAAGGGAGAAAAGGACCATCTGGTCTCCTTCCCGTACGAGTGTCTTAGCTCAGGCTGCTCTAACAAAATACCACCGACCGGGGGGCTGAAACCATAGATGTTTCTTTTCTCCAGTCCTGGGGGCTGGGAGTCAGCATCCCATCGGCTGCACGGCACTGAGAGGCACAGGACGTCACTGTGTCTGGCTGCTGGTGACAGTCCAGTTCCACACGTTACAACTGGCACCGCGTCTCAGGGTCTCACAAACTTAGGTTTTCCATCCTCTTTTCTGTCTCTGTGCTTCCCGCCGGACGTCTTGTGCAAACGTGCCTTCCAGCCCACTCGTCTTCGGCCACCAGCAATCAGCTACTCAGCCCATCTACGGAGTTGTTCGTTTTACGTATTGAGGTTTTCAATTCTAGAATTTTCATTGCATTCGTTTTTACAAATTCTGCTGCTCTGTTAAAAAAAAAAATTCTCCACGGTCACCTCTATTCTCGAACATATGAATCACTTTTATCTTGTCAGGTCTGACGCCTCTGGCTTCTGGTCATCTGTGGGTCTGTTTCTACTGTCACTTTTTTCTTCAGCTCTTGTTCCTTGGTAGACCTGGGACATTTTTTTTTTTAATCGAATGCCAGACATTGTGTTAAGACTTCCGGGACTCTGGATAACGGACATCTTCCTCCAGACAGAATTTGCTTTAGATTTTGGCAGGTGCTTAGAGAGGGTTGGGGCTGATTTGAGGCTACAGTTCCGTTTGGGGCTTGGTCTGTTTCGAGTTGACTCTTTCCTTTGGGCAGAGCCCAGTGGTCGGTTCCCGGTGAAGAGTCTCAATTGTTGATCAGACTGCTCGTCCTTGGCGGGTCCTGGGCACCAGTTCCTGACCTCCAGCCCTGGAGAAACTGCCAAAGTCTCTGCTTATCTTTTCAGGCTCTTAGCAGCCAGGGGCTCATCCTCTGAGCACAGGCGGCTTACAAATATTAGTAAATAGCGTAAGTGGTTAATAGCCGCCGTGCAGAGTGTGGGACCTGTGTCTCTCTGCCTCTCTTCTCTCCCGGTTCTGGGCCCTCATGCCCTGGTTGCCTTCATAGCCCTGATTTTTTTTTTTTTTTTTTTTTTGCCTCCCCAGTTCCGTAAAAATGCTGACAGTTCTGATTCACCATCACTCTCTGTTGGCTTCTCAGGTTCTTGCTTGATGCTTCTTAGGAATCCACAAATGCCTTAAGGGACAGCGGTATGGAACACGAGTCCCCTTCTTTCGAGGATCTTGATTCCCTCGTGTCCCCTCTTGCCTTGGTTTATTGTATGTATTACCTTACCTTACGATGTCTTGTCTTGTCTCGTCTCGTCTTGTCTTGTCTCTTGGCTCCTGTCTCCTCTCATCTCTCGTCTCATCTCATCTCGTCTCGTCTCGTCTCTCACATCCTTGCTCCAGACCTGAAAGGTTTAGCTGTGCCGTGACTTCAGCGATCTCGTCCCGGTGCGTACTGACTCACGATGTCCGTCCCTCCTTCCCCTCCTAGCTGGTGCCACAGGTGAGTGCCTTGTGTTCGGCTCTGTAATGGCTGAAGCATCAGAGGTTCTTACGTAGAGTGTGGGTAGCAGGGAGGGGCCCCTCGATCCGTGAAACAGGATGGGAATGAATAAGAAAGCACTTTCTCTCTGGGCGCCTGGGTGACTCAGTCGGTTGGGAGTCTGACCTCGGCTCAGGTCAGGACCTCGTGGTCCGTGGGTTCGAGCCCCGCGTCGGGCTCTGCGCTGACAGCTCGGAGCCCGGAGCCCACTTCGGATTCTGTGTCTCCCTCTCTCTCTGCCCCTCCCCTGCACACACTCCGTCTCTCACTCTCTCGACCCCATCCCGGGGTTGCCGCAGCTGGTGGGGCACCTGCCATGTTGGTGATTCAGACGTTCACCGAGTAACCGCATGGCTGAGTGAGCGGGCAGCCAGGGGATGATGTCATGATGTCAATGGGAGATGAGAAAAGGGGAGGAGGGGACATGGAGAGGGAGCGGGGGGCTGGGCAGGAAGGAGAAGGCAGCAGCGGTGAGGAGCAGCAGGAGAGGAGAAGGGAGGAGAGGAGGGGGAGTGCAAAGGTCCTGAAGACCCCAAGGCCCGGTGACTTCTGACCACGCCCTCCAGCCCCCAGCCCGCAGCCGCCCTCCACCTGCACTGGGGAAGGAGCCCTTTGACAGGTGGCGGGGGCAGCAGCGGAAGTTTCTTCCTGGCTGCGCCTCACAGCGTAGGGCTTTTTGGTGTCCTTGAAATGGCAAAAGAGGAGAGAAAGCGAGGAAAAGCCAGTCCCCCACTGGGGGCGTCACTGGGTCCTGTAGGGGCACGGGGTGGCTGAGGGGTGAAACTGCGCGGGCTGCATGGTTCCCGGAGAGCCAACGGCCCCACCTCTGTGGCGCCTCGGGGAAGGAAGCCTCTGCTCTAGGAGTCCAAGCCGATGTTTCTTCTGGAGCCTTCCGCGGTCCCCGTGGATCTGAGCCCTCAACAAAGTACAAGGCTGTCCCAAGCACACAGCTGTTCCTGACCCCCTCCCACGTGCTCTCACTAGCTCCTGTCTTCCGGCCACATCCAGACAAAGTCTTAATTAGATGCTCCTCTCCTTGACATGTTACAGTCCCTGCCGAAAATGCAGTGGGATCCTGTCCTTCCCTCCCACCCCATCCCTACAGTTGTGGGGGCTCCTGGAAGCTCTCCCTAGCCTCTCATGGTCTTCTCACTCTTTTCTATGTGCCTCTGCTCCAAAACTGTCCGGAACCAAGCTCTCCATGTTTTCCCCACTGGTTCTGCTCCCCTCCCACTCTTCCTGCCTTGGGAACTGAATGGCCACCCGCCAATTACGCACACCATGGTCGCCCCTGACAAATGCCCTCCTTCCCCTCCAGCTCCGCCAAGTCCAGAATGAATCTGGAATCCACCTGTGCCCCTCCGTCCCCATGGCCACCCCTGACCCAATACAGGCCGCCATCTTGCTTCCCATCCTGCCCCCTTGTCCAATCTAGCTGTGTCCACTGCAGCCAGAACAGTCTTGTAGAAGGCCCAGCAGGACCTTGGAAGAAGCCTGTGCAGATGAGGTCATGCTTCAGAGCCTAGATCTTCCACAAACTCCCGAGGGTGCCCCACCCCGTGGCTCGCACCCAGGCCTCCACAAACACCCTTCCTTCTGCCCAGCCTAACTTAGCTCTTGTCTCCCCACATGCTCACACGTTCTACAAATGGCTTCCTATGTTTTCTTTCTTTTTTTTTTTTTTTCCAATTAATCCTTACGATAACCCTGGGAGCTGGGCTCTGTGATCATCCCTATTTTGTGGGCGAGGACACCGAGGCTGAGGGGCAAAGACACTTAGCAAGGCGGCAAGTTAGTAAGTGGTTGAGATGAGATTCAAAAGCCTCATGTCCAGGCCTCTGGCTCCAAGGCCCCAGGGCTGAGCCACCATAGTCTACTGTGGGCACGTTGCCACCTGCCAGCCTACCAGCCGTCGGCCCGTTTGTTTTACAAGAGGTCTCTGAGGCCCTACTATGTGCATGGCATAGTCACAGGCACTGAAAATCTTGAACACCAACCACTCCAACAGACTCTCCCTGACCCCTCAGATGGAAATTATATTTCCCTTCTGCGTAGGATCCCATTTGCTTCCGCCATTTCCTTGTCAGTTTGTAGCCGGCATTGATTTGCATGACTGTCCGTCTGTCTCTTTCTAGGCTGTAAGCTCTGGCAGGACAGATTTCTCACAGCCAGCCCACGGCTGGATGTCTGGATGCCCGCCATACAGTAGGGACAATATGAGTGAGTGAATGAATGAATGAATGAATGAATAAACCCTCCCTTGATGGCCCACACACATGCCCTGGCAGAAACCCTCAATGTGTGGAACAGATACATTTCGGCTTAAGGGTGGCTTCAAAATTATTTTTGAATAATAATCCTATTTTCCCACTGAGCCAGTCACGGCTGAGACCTCAATGGCAGAAACTTATGGAGGCCTTGAACCAGCGGGCCATCCCAAGTGAGCAGTTCTCCAGCACTGCGTCTTATCCCCAGACCCCTGAGTCACACCTGGAGGTGCCCAGGGCACCTTGTATGGATCGCGGGCCCAGCCCAGGGCCGACAGCGCCTGCCCTAGCCAGGCAGTCCACACTTGTGGCAGTCAGCAAGCATCACTGGGCAAGATGCCGAGGGGACAGGAATGAGGCGCCCAGCTGTGCCAGCCAGGGCTTAGAGTCCAGCAGCCTAGAGAGACCTGGGAACACTCGCTGCCCAGTCAGGGCCATTTCCCCGGTGATACCATGAGCTCGGGCCAGCTCCCTGTGCTGCATCCGCTGGGCCACGCGTTTGAGTTTCTTGCTGCGGTTAACAAATTACCACAGAGCTGGGGACTTTACACAACACGAACTTTTTATTTTGTAGTTCTGAAGGTCACAAGTCTACAATCAAGGGGTCAGCAGGGCCGTGCTCCCTTTGGGGGCGCAAGGGGACAGTCTTTTCCCTGGCTGGTTCCAGTGTCTACAAGAAGCTGCCTGCATTCCTTGGCTCGTGGCCCCTTCCTTTTCTTAAAGCCGGCAGTACAGGGCCGTCCCTCCTCTGGTCGTCCATCCTCTCTCCCGTCACGCCGCCTTCTCTGGCTCTGCCCCTCCTGCTTCCCTCCTCCCATGAAAGGACCCTGTGATTGCACCCAGATAACACAGGATGGTCTCCTCGTCACAAGATCCTTGACTTCAGCACACCTGCAAAGCCCCTTTTGCCTTATGACATGACTCACCGATGGGTTGCAGGGATTAGGGTGTGGATATCCCTGGGAGGGGGCTTAACTCTTCCCACCGCGGTGACCTTGTCAAGGAACTGGCTGCCCTATGCCCCGCTGCTACATTTTGGAAGCGAGGAGGAGGATGATGGCAGTTAAGAGTAATAGAAATAGTCATGGTAATAATGCCGACCTTAGAGAGGACTGAATCTCTATACAAGCACATACAACAACGTCTGGTTAATACCCGATTTAACGTAAGTCGACTTAAATATATTTAGGCAGTAATGTTAGCACTGTGCCAAAATTTGGAGACAAAAAGCCATGCAGAGGCAAAATCAGAACTAGAATTTAACCCATCGAAAAAACGTATAGCTTAACAAGAGACAGCAACCTTGTGGAAAACAGTATAAAGTTACCGAAGAGGAAGCCGAGACAAGACCAGATGTCCTCACACAGAAGAAAAGACACCTGAAAGTATTTCAAGTCCAAAACACCCAAATTAAAATAACGACAAGGGTTCCCTTTACACCTTGAGACCCGCGGAAATCGGAAAAAGCCAGGGGTGGGAGGGACGGAATCTTCCTGACCTGCTGGTGGCCGGGGGTGGGGACTGGAAAGCCCCCAGGAAGGGTTCCGGTTGGGCCCGTCAGGTTACAGAACCACAAGCCTGAGACAGTGGCGTTGCCCCTAAGGACATCGGTCCCCCAGGAATTGTCACACAGATCCGATCGCTCACCTGCCTGGAAGTGGCCGCCCAAGGGGGGGGAGGAAGATACTGGCAGACACACACCTTGGGGGGTGACTTGGCCTCTAGAAAAAAAGCAGACAAGGTGTATTCACGGGAACATAGGTGGTTGTAAAAACACGCATGGGTTGGTGAAAATGTGAGACAGAGAATGAGGTCCAGGGATGCCTGGGTGGCTCAGTCCTTTGAGCGTCCGACTTTGGCTCAAGGTTCGTGAGTTCGAGCCCCACACTGGGTTCGCTGCTGTCAGCCCGGAGCCTGCTTTGGAGCCTCTGTCCCCCTCTCTCTCTGCCCTCCCCCCGCCGCTGGTGCACAGACTTAAACACTGAGCATGTTTGCCTACTGGTGGGGACGGCATTAGCATACGGGGGCGCAAGGGAATGAATGGGTGAGAAATACCGAGCGAGTGGGCACGTTATCACAGGTCGGTGGGCGTCGGCAGGGAGAGTGCCCGGGGAGCACCGGCCGGACCCCGACGGGGGCACAGCAGGGACGCAGTAGGACTGTTAGGACCCGGGGCAGGGAGGAGAGGTGAGAAGCAGAGGGTGTGGAAGGACAGGAGTTGAGAGGACGGGGATACAATTCCAGTCTCAGGGAACAAGTTAGCAAAGGCCAAAGAAAGCGAGCAGGGGACGTGCCTAGAGCTGACGCCAACATTCCGGGAGCATCTGAAGGAGCAGAACCGACGTGGGCTTGTCACTCCTGCTCACCATCACCCTCCGAGAGAACGGCGATTAGGTTCCCCTTCACACTGAGAGAGAGAGACAGAGAGAGAGAGAGGGAGAGAGGGAGGGAGGGAGAGAGAGAAGGGAGGCTCAGAGAAGCTGAGGAGATGCCAAGGGGCACGGCTAGGAGGGGTGGAGCCTCCCTCGTTCTAGAACCTTCACAGGCTGCCCCGCGTATCTGCCAGGCTGTTGTGCCGAATGACTTGGCATGAAGGACACACGGAAAACGGGTTTGGTTCACGTGGGTGTTAAAGGCTGTTTCTCCATGAAGATCGAGGAACAGAGCTGGGACCCTCCCCAGTGACCCCGTAATGCAGGCCTCTGGTGTCTGATGTGGGACCCAGCTGCACAGGCAACCCATAGGACAGGACACGGACACTGGATGACAGGACGCTGTGTGGGACACAGGACGGACCACAGGACACTGCGTGGGGTGGGGGACGGATCACGGGACACTGGTGACAAAGAGGGAGCTCGCAGGTGGGAACAGCCTTAGGAGGCCACCTAAGAGCATCATCTCCTCTCTCTTCGTTCCCATGATGTCACAGAAAGTCATGTGGGTTCGGAGTCCAGCCACCTGGGTCAGAGAGACGCAGGGTGTTGGGGCTACGAGGCCCGGGGATCGTCTCGGCTGAGCCGTGTTGAGTCCCGCTGAGGGGCCCGGAGACCAGCCCTCCTTGTAACATCATCCCTGTCCCAGGGTGAGACGGGCCCCGGGTGAGCCGCCCCGACTCGTCTGCCCCACTGCCGTCTCGAAACCGGCTCGGGTCCGCTTACCACACCGCTGCTCACTTGGCTCCAGCTGGCACGGGAGCCTGACGGGAGGCACTTAATTTGTTTTCCCGCACATGAGTGGGTATTTTAGCAATCACTGCACTGTCATTTCCTGCTGGGGACAGCGCGTGACGGGGCTGCCGGGACAGGCTACCTGCTGGCGCCCTGGCAGGAAGCTGGGAGGGAGTCCTGGCTCCGGGGAGGCCCCTCCGCCTCCCTGCCCCACCCCTATTAGCTCCTGGGAGCCCCTCTCCAGCCCCCTGGGTCGCGCTCACTTCAGCTTGAGGCCACAAGCATCAACCCTGCAAGGGTGAATCTGAGACACAAGAGCCCCACCCCTGACCTCAACGGGCGCCCACTTCGCGGAGAAAGGAAAGAGCACGGAGCCTGCGGAGCTCAGCGTGTCCCAGCCAGGCGGGAGGTAAAGGGACAAGCCCTGAGAGGGAGCCACACGGTGCAGAGGGATCTGGTTTCCAGGCTCCCGTCCCAGCCGTGGCTCGGATCGCGGCAAGTTAAGCTACGCCTCCCAGCCTCAGTTTCCTCCTGTGGGAACCAAGAGCAGGAATCCAAAATGGGACTGGGGACGGGGGTGGGGGTGGGGGGACAGATGGTACCAGTGGAGGCGGGCAGCGTGAAGACCAGCGAGGAAGGCGGAGGTGGGGTGGCCGAGGCCCTGGCCAGAGTCCAGCCCGCAGATGGCCGTCACACAGGCCAGACCCCACCCCCACCGCATATCCGAACCTAGGGAACCCGGGGGCTCTAACCTATCACCACCCCCTGTCCCCCACGGGCACAGAGCTGGGGAGCGGTGGGGCTGGCAAGTGGCTCTGACAGGGGTCCAAGCCCCACGGTTGTGCTTCATAACTGCCTGGGCTGCTGTTCCAGACTCTTATCCCAGGGCTCCCCTCCCCCCAGAGCTATAGATGCAGAATCTCGCCCGATGACATGGGACATCCGCCACGTCCTGGCAGTGGGGCCCGAACTATGGAGGGAGAAGCATCCACAGGTCTCCGCATCCTACAAACGTAGTTCCCAGTGAGGCCGAGCCGGGGGCGGGGGGTGGGGGGGAGTCACCCTCATGACTGTCCCCAACGCAGGCCACCACCGCCTCTCTCCACCTCGAACTGGTCCAGAGTACGTCCCCTAAGTCAGCCCCCAGGACTCCGGCTGTCACACATGCTGGCGTGAGCATTAAGTGGTTCAGCGCTTGGGAGAACCGTTTGGAAGTTTCCGCTAAAGCTGAATTATGCCCCCCGCCATGACCCGCAGTCCCACTCGTGCTCAGGAGACGCACGCGTGTCCCCAAACACACGCACAGGTGTGTTCATGGCGCTGTACTCGCGAGAAGCCGGGTGAATCGCACAGACATCACGCTGAGTGCAAGAAGCCGACTCAGAAGCCTACATGATCCCTTTTCATAGAAAATACACACAGGTCAGACGTCTCAACGCCACCTGGTCAGAACGGCAGCTCCTGTGTGGGACAGGGCATGAGCGATCTCCCTGGGTGCTGCAAATGTTCGATATGAGCTCACGGTGATTAGAAGGGTATGTTCATATACAAAAATCCATCAGCCTATAGCTTTAAGACTGGTTCGCTCAGTGTGCCTTCCAGTGTGTATGTTATAACCTCCACTTTATTTATTATTTATTCATTTATTTTGTTAAATATTTATTTTTGAGAGAGAGAGAGCAAGCATGCGAGGGGGAAGGGACAGAGAGAGAGGGAGACAGAGGATCCGAAGCGGGCTCTGCTCTGACAGCAGCGAGCCCAACACGGGGCTCGGATTCACGAACCAGGAACTCATGACCCGAGCTGAAATTGGATGCTCAACTGACTAAGCCACCCAGGCTCTCCTGTTATACCTCCATTGAAAAACTATGGAGGTGCCTGGGTGGCCCAATCGGTTGAGTGTCTGACTTCAACTCAGGTCATGATCTCACAGTTAGTGAGTTCAAGCCCCGCATCGGGCTCTGTGCCGACAGCTCAGAGCCTGGAGCCTGCTTCAGATTCTGTCTCCCTCTCTCTCTGTCCATTCCACACTCATACTCTGCCTCTCTCTGTCTCTCAAAAATGAATAAACGTTTAAAAAAAATTTTTTTTAAAGTTAAATCTAATATTTAAAAATCAATATTAGGGGGCACCTGGGGGGCTCAGTCAGTTAAGCATCCGACTTCGGCTCAGGTCATGATCTCGCAGTTCGTGCGTTTGAGCCCCGCGTCGGTCTCTGTGCTGACAGCTCGGGGCCTGGAGCCTGCTTCAGATTCTGTGTCTCCCTCTCTCTCTCCCCTCTCCCGCTCACTCTCTGCTCTCTCTGTCTCTCTCTCAAAAATAAACAAACATTAAAAAAAAAAAAGAAGGGTAGAAAAGTGCACCGGGTAAGGGGACAGCTCCTGAGAGCCTGGCACAGAGTCCTCGGGGGGCACGTCCTTGGGGACGTGTTAAATAAGTGAACGTGAAGAGCCAGAGGCAAGAACCAGCATGGCGAGTTCAGGGAGAGGTGAATCTTTTTTTGCTAGGTTGGGAGAGAAAAGAGCACATATGGGAGGGATGGGGGTGAGGTAAAAAGAAGTGCACAGGAGTCAGACCAGAGGCTTCGCATGGAAGCTAAAACATGTGAACTTTAATCACTACGGAATGGTTAAGACGGGCAAGATGCACTCAGAAAGGCATTTGTGAAGTGCCCAGGTTATTTCTTCTTGTATGGTTGGTAGAATTTACCAGTGAAGCTCTCTGGGCGCAATATTGTCTTTATCAAGAGGACTTTACTTACACATTAAAGTGCTTATAGGATTATTCAGATTTTCTATTTCTTCTTCTGTCAGTTTTGATAAGCTGGCCATTTCCAAGGGATTTTTCTGTCCCTTCTAAACATTAACACCAATACTAAAATTTTGCATTTTGCTTACAATACCCCCTGTGACCTTCTCTTCATTCCTGACATGAGGAATTTGTGTCTTTTCTCTTTTTTCCTGTGTCAGCATTGCCAGCTGTCCATTTCCTGGTCTTCTCCAAGACTCACTCTTGGTGTTGTTGATCATTACTAATATGCATTTATGTTCTACTTTACTACTTTCTGCTCTCCTCTTTATTTTTTTCCTCCCTTCAATTAGGGAGCAGGTTAATTTGTTCTTTTTTCTAATTTCTGGAGATCATAGCTTGGCTCATTGATTTTCAGCCTTTCTTTGTTACTAAGATATGCATTGGGGGTTATAAATTTCCCTCTAGGTGCAGCATAAGCTGCATCCCGCAACTTTGGATAATGTTATCTTCAGGATCATTCCACTCAAAGTATTCGGTGCAGAGGGCCTGGCTGGCTCAGTCAGTTAAGCATCCAACTTCGGCTCAGGTCATGATCTCTCAGCTCATGGGTTTGAGCCCCACATCTGGCTTGCTGCTGTCAGTGCAGAGCCCACTTTGGATCCTCTGGCCCTCTCTCTCTGACTTTTCCCTGCTGGTTCTCTTACCCACCCACCCCCCCCCCCCACCGCCTTCTCTCTATCAAAAATAAATAAACTTTAAAAAAAGAATTAAAAAAAGGTATTCAGTGTAAAATATTTCATTGTCATTTAGTTCAAATTCTCTCTTCTCTTTCTGGGCCCTAAAATATTTCATTGTCATTTAATTCAAATTCTCTCTTCTCTTTCTGGGCCCGTTAGACTTTGTCAGTGCATCACCTGTGCCTCCTACCCCTTCTTTTGTATCTATTTCCATTATGATATTATTGTATCTATATTCCATTATTTTGACTGTCCATTCTTTATTCTGGATATTTTTTTAAAATTTCTGAGTGTTTTCCTTTTTTTTTTTTAATGTTTATTTTTGAGAGGGAGAGAGAGAGACAGAGTGTGAGTGGGGGAGGGGCAGAGAGAGAGGAAGACACAGAATCTGAAGCAGGCTCCAGCCTCCAAGCTGTCAGCACAGAGCCCGATGAGGGGCTCAAACCCATGAACTGCAAGATCACGACCTGAGCCGAAGTCAGACGCTCAACCCACTGAGCCACCCAGGAACTCCGATTCTGGATATTTTCTTATGACCTACTTTTGATTCACTGGTTCTCTTTTTAGCAATGTCCATTCTGCTGTGAATCCCTTCCATTTTTAATTTGGGTTATTGTACTTTTCAGACATAGAATCTCAATTTAATTCTTTTTTATACTTTCTAGAGATTTGCTATAAGTTAACTCATTCTATTTTATCTTTGACCATATTAAAAATATGGCCATTTAAAAAGTCGACATCTGCTCATTCCACTAGCTGGGGTCCTTGTGAGTCTGTTTCTATTATTTATTGTTTCTCTTGGGTTTTAATCACATCTTATTTCATTGTGTGCTTTGATATTTCTGCTGAGTGTCAGACTCAATCATTCTATGAAAAATTATAGAAATAATTTGAGGGCTAAAGTGACCTATTCCTCCAGGGAGGATTTACTTTGACTTCTGGTAGGTCCCTAGGGCTTCTGGAAATCCCAGATGCCCTAATCCAATTATAGGGATTAAGATTATTTGAAGCTGAGTAATGAGTATGAGAGCAGGATAAGGACTTGAAAACCTAGCTGTCCTCTCTACTAAATACCAGAGATCAGAGCTAAACCAGTGGTCCAAGGTCCAGTACACCAACATGCCACAGCCCAACAGAACCCCCTCACTGAAGCAATATTCTAGAGGAAGTCACTTTTGCTTACTTGCTTTACTGCATCATAATCTGGACCTGCCATATGTAGAAAATGTAGGAGTTAAAGACTTTAACTCCTTCTACATATTTGAGAGGTGAGAAAAGGATTTTTTTTTCAGAATGACTGAACCTAAACTCTGAAAAGAAAATTGCAAACACTTATTCACAACAAACCATGAATAATAGTCCTGCTGAAGAACCACCAATGAGCCTTCATTATTTGATCCAAAGAAAATATTCATCTGTTCTGTCCCAAGCTTGATGCTCTCTTTTAGGGCCCCTACACACAAGCTCTTGTTGTGTCTGGCATGTTCCCATGCTAGAACATTCACTTCTTGTTTTGTGAATCAAGATTAGTCAGCTTGGAAAGTTTAAAGTCTTTGTTCATGGCTGTTTATGAACAGACTCTTCAGTAAGCGCCCAGCTCTGCTTACCTCCCCCATGGTTCTGTCTGCTGCTGGCTGCCGGCTGCTGGCTCAGTGTGAGAGGCAGCGTTCTTGCCTTAACCCAAGGGACTCGTGCACGTGCATAAGACCCAACTCTGTATGTTCAGGTAAGTACTCTCTAGGCCGGTGCTGTTCTCCCTATAGCTGTGATCTCTCTCCCACTCGGTGTTCTCAGAGAGTTGGGGCCACGGTGGAAGGGGGGACATTGGAATGCTACCGACAGTCACGTCTTTTCCTGCCTAGGGGCAAGTGGAAACAGACCTTCCAACCCATGCCCGGAACATGACCCAAAGTCATGATTCTCCCTGAGTAACATTTCTGAACACCTTTGCAGAATCTCAGGTGCTCCCTGTGCAACCAGCTTGTCCTCCGTGCTGAGGCAGCTCTGGGCAGATCTACGTGGAAGAGTCAGGTTCCACGTGTGTCATCATCCTCATGGGTTTGAGACATAGAGTAAGACAGATCATTCACAAGACTGAGTAGGCAGGAACTTTCTCCCCCCCGGCCAGGTCCTCCATGTACCTCCAGATCAGCTCAGGCTTCTCTTTTCCATCAAGAGCTTCCTAATCCACAGACCCAGTGCTCGGTCTCTGTCCTGTAAGTCTATCTCCCCAGCCGGGCTAGGCCTCCAGGGCAGAAGCAGGTCTGATTCTGCTTTGTGCCCCCAAAACCAGAACTGGGCTGATGGAGGAGGTGCTCCTGAGCCCTGCCGATGAGCGAGTGGGGACGTGGGGCACACCCCAAGTTGTGTGGTGACACGCTGACTGAAAGGGCTCTGCCTTGGGGGCATGGGGGTGGGGTCTGGTCCCTGGAGTCCCCCCAAAGTGCCCCATCAGGCGAAAAGCTGATGGACAAGCTTTCCAAAATGCCGAGAGCCCTCCAGTGCTCCCCAAGGGAAGGAGTGCCCCACCCTCCACCCTCCATGGGGGCTTTTGTCCTTGGAAAGGACGAAAGGGTCTGAGCTTGGTGGGAGCGCAGGAGGAGTGATGTGCAGACAGCTGTGCCCCATCTCCTCTACACTTGGACTTTGGAATGAGACCCGTGTCCCCTTATCACACAGCAGATGTCAACAGCAGCAGAAGCACAGGTGTGGGCGACATGACCCAAATTGCCCAACCGCAGACACCCGTGTGGGGGTGCAGGTGTGCGACAGGGGGTGGCACGGGGGATGGGGGTGGGACCGCGCCTGGGATCACGAGTTGAATGGGACTCGGGGGGTCACAGAGCCCACCCTCCCCACATGTTGTCGAGGAGAACAAAGGCAGGAAAAATACGACCAAGAGCAAATCATCTGACAACACGTAGCCCACTGATCCACGTCTGAGATGTGCAGAACACGATATTCTTAAAGGGTCTCATGACTGACATTTTACGACACGATGAAGGGTAACCTTGCCTCGACAATGGCCAGATCTCCAAGGTCCAGTAAACCCCACTTTCAACACACACAAATTCCTTAGAGGCTTATGTTTTCCCCCACGCTTGCTAACTACAGATCACTCCTCACCACCCCGGTGCCCCTCTTTCTGCCCACACGTCCTGTCCCCGTGCTTTAATAAAAGCACCTGTTTGCACCGTGAAACATCTCCGGGATTCTTTCTTGACCATCACGCTCAAAAGACCCGCATCAATGGGACGTCTCAGGTGCCAGACTTTTCCTTCAGCCAGCAGGCTCTGACCCGAGAGTCAGGAGCCAAGGGGACGGTGTCCCACGACTGGGCTTTGTTGACAGGGGTACGAGAGGACATGCAGGTGCCTGAGGAACACGAAAGGGGAGGAAACAGGAAGGTGTGCCTCAGAGGCTCCCGCCCCAGCACAGACGGGGGCTGATCCCACTCCTTCCGGGGATCAAATCCACCTTGACCTATGGCAGTCTTCCGCTCATCCCCAGAGGCAGGAAGAGGGGCCAATCCATGCTTGTGATGGACAGAGGGACAGAAATATCTTCATGCTCCATAATAAGTACTCTTGGCATTTTAACAATCTTATAAATTCTAAATTTTATCTAAGACATTACATACATATGTATTCCAGAATTCCGTATTTTCACAGGCCAATTATGCCATCTGATCCTCACGACAACGGCGACAGAGGCAGGAAAGAATTTCTCAGCCCCCGGCCCCCTCTTTAGGGACAAGAAACTGGGGCCACACCACTTTAGGGACAAGAAACTGGGGCCAGAAACAACCGCCGTGCCCAAGGTCATAGGGCAGATAGGCACAGAGCCCCCGGCGTCTGCCTCAGGGCTGGTGCTCCTCGGGGACACTACGGCACGGCCGTCTCGTGACAGCACTACCTCGTAGCAAGAACACGTCATGGGCACCTGCTAGTGTCCTGTGGCTGCAGAAACGCATCCCCACAAAGCGGACGCCTAAAACAACAGAAATCCATTCTTGCACAGTGTGGGGGCCAGGAGTCCAAAGTCAAGGCGCCATCAGGGCTGTGCTCCCTCTGAAGGCTGGAGGGAAGGATCCTTCCTGTCTCCCCAGCTCCTGGTGGCTCCGGGCTTGTGGCCACATCAGCCGGTCTCTGCCTCTGTCCTCACATCACCTGCTCCTCTGGCTGTGTCAAACGTCCCTCTGCCTCCTCCCTCTCATAAGGGCACCTGTGACATCCCGTGGATAATCCAGGCAAGTCACGACGGCAAAGACCCTTTATCCACGAAAGGTCCCCTTCCGGGGATTGGGATGTGGAGGCTTTATTGCTACCGTAGCATCTTTCTGCTCATTCCTATGTTGGCTGGAGGATGGAATTCTGATGGCAGTAGGTCCCCCTGACTGCTCCAGTCTTTCCGCACATTTTTGTGGAGCACCTACTATGTGCCACGGTCTAGGTGCGTGAGATACAGCCATGAATGACAGCAATAGAACTTTGGCCTTCCGGTCCCCGCAGCTGGCTTGCCTTCCCCGCTGGGGTCTCCCCTCTCCCGGCTGGGAGGCTGGCTTAGTGGGGAAACGCTCAGATGTCCGGGCCTGAGTCCTGGCAACGTTGCATACGGCAAATCACATCCCTCCCTGTGCCTCAGTTTCCCTTTTTGTAAAATGGGGGCGGAGCGCCTTCCAGACGGGGTTGTTGAAGGATTCCCTGAGTCGAAAGATGTGAGGCTCTCGGGCGTGTGTAGAGCTCGGCACAAGTGCAGACACTTCCTGTGGTCAACCGCGCAGCCTCAGGAAAGCCGCTTCCGTCTTGAAGGTGCGCGGGTCGTGGCGTTGCGGGGAGACGGCTCGAGCTGGTGGCGGCGATGCCCACAGTAGGCATCCATCCATCTGAGCTATTTTATGATCTTCATTTTCTTTTAACGTTTGTTTATTTTTGAGAGAGACAGAGCATGAGTGGGGGAGGGGCAGAGAGAGAGGGAAACACAGGATCCGAAGCAGGTTCCAGGCTCTGAGCGGTCAGCACAGAGTCCGAACTCGCGGGGCTCGAACTCGAGAACTGTGAGATCAGGACCTGAGCCAAAGTCGAACACTCAACCAGCCGAGGCACCCAGGTGGCCTTCATGACCTTTAAATCACTCCTGTGCCACCTGGGATCCAGCCCCACCGGATGCTCCCCGTTCCCAAGCCCTCCAGACCTTTTCTACTACATTCCACGTCTCTCCCCTTCCCTCCCCGGCCCAGTCTCTGTGCTTCCCCAAGCCCCTCATCCTCCAGGCTCCTTGTCTCCCCAGCTGGAGTGACCTCTCTGTGCTCGGAACCCAGATGACCCCGGGGTCTGTGCCTCGTTGGGTCCTCGGGGCCTTCGCCTGACTTCCGGCTATTTGCAAGCAACCCCAGCCTCACCCCTCAGGGCAGGACTGGCGCTCGGGGTCAGAGCAGGCCCCAGGCTGGCCCCAGGGTGAGGAGCTGGCCGCCCGGAGGGCTCTGTTGCAGGCTGGATGTCAGGGTCAAGGTGATTGTCCTCCGCGGATGCCCGGCTTATGGATGTGGGGTCCCAGTCGGCAAGGGTGGAGGGGAGGAAGCACCAGGGGAGGGAGGAGGCAGAGACGGAGCAGAAACGGAAGAGAACAGCGGAAGTAGGTAGGAAAGGTGGGAGCAAGGCGCTCGCGATGACAGGCAGTACTGCCCCGCGGAGCGTGTGCGTGAGTGGGGCCTGGTCACCACGGAGCCGCGTCGTCCTCGCAGAGCACGGGGAGCAGGCTTCCTGGTCTCTCTGCCCCAGCTGTGGCCACAGCTCCAGGCAGGTGCCAGCCCCATCCTGCCCTCCCCAAGTCCAGGCCGATGCCGGCCCACCTCCAGGACTGGCCCTTGTCTCGAGGGTCACCTTAACAGGATGTGCCTCCCCGCCAGCCAGAAGGAGGGGCCCGAGCCTCAGGCCCCAACAATCTTCTCATGGGGGGCGGGGTGGGAGTGGGGGTAGGAACCCCGTGAGGCCTCTTCTCCTCTTTGCTTGCTCAGGAGCAGCAGGACGGGGGCAGAGATTTGATTTTGCAAACACACCTTCCGCTGTCGCTCTGCGGGGTGTCCTGATTTCATGCTCCGCGCAGGGCTCAGGGTGCTCCCTCCTCCCCCTCCTCCCCGCAAACACTGCTGAAGAGGACAGAGGGGCCCCGAATCTCCACGGCCCACAGCGAGCCCTTGCCCTACCTGGGGGGCTGCACACATTTCCATGCAGCGTTCTCGAGGCACCGGCCTGGTGAAGGGCACCCCCCACCCCGCCCCATGGAGGATTCGGGTACTCTGGGGCACTAAAGCCTCATGAAGGCCTTTTGGGGCTCCTCCTCTGGCACGTGGGGCTGGATCCCTGCCCCCCGCCAGCACTTCTCATCAAGATGAGAGGCTCCGGCTTGTGGAACTGAACGGGAACAGTCCACAGATTCTGCCTGTCGCTCCCACCGCATGGATGAAGAAGCAAGGCCGGGGGCGTTCTTTGTCCTCCCCCAGGAACGGCCCACAGCGGCCATCCACATCACAGCAGCTCTGTTCCAGGGAGGTGCGGGGCTGGCGGGGGTGGGGGAGGGGAACAGGCCCCATGAGACCCAGGTGCCTGGCAGCCTGTGGGCCACCCGCCTCCAGCCACCACCAGCCTGGACCACACCCCAGCTGTCACCTCATCCGTCCCCCCGGCTGTCCCCTCCACGAAGGCGGCAGGAAAGGTTGGAGACGGAGAACTGGATGGGGAAGCTGGACAGACCCAGAACACCCCCAGGGAGCCTGGACTGGGCCCTTCCTTCCTTCCTCCCTTGTACTTCATTCCTTGGGCCCCAGCGTCTACATTCGTAACAATGAAACTGAGGGCGTCGTCTGGGCACCTCGTGGGGCACCTCACTTAACAAGGCATCGAGGGGTTAAGAATCAGAGGTACCCCTGTCCTGGATTGGCGGGCCACACACAGGATGGCCAGTCGGCTTTTCACGTCGTGCGAACAACAAGTTTTGTGTGGTATAGATAGGTCCCAGCGTTCGCTGTGTAGCTGTGATTTAAATGTAGCTGAGCACTCTGTGTGTTTATCTGCTAAGTCTGGCAAGCCCCGGCCCCCCGCCAGCCCGCCAAGGCTCCTAGGGCAGGACCCGGCCCACCAGTGTCTGTGGCCCCCGCGGACGGGCGCATGAGAGAGCGGGTGAGCGGCACCCCTCACAGGCTGCAGGTGCCAGTTAACCAGCAGATTGGCTACGAGGGCGTTCGGCAACGTCCACTCGTTCCTTTACTCCCTGAGCGGAACAGATAACGGCATCGAGAAGGGAATGAGGCCGGCAGGGTTCATGCCCCGCAGAGCTGCCGGCTGCCACGGAGAAGATGGCACGTGAGACGCCCGTGGTTTCCAGTTAGGAAGGAAGACTGTATGCTGACAGCTTATTTCTAAAAGGGTGAGATTTCAGGGGCACCAGGGCGGCTCAGTCCACTGAGCGCCTGACTTCGGCTCAGGTCACGATCTCGCAGTTCGTGGGTTCGAGCCCCGTGTCGGGCTCTGTGCTGACGGCTCGGAGCCTGGAGCCCGTTTCAGAGTCTGTGTCTCCCTCTCTCTCTCTGCCCCAGCCCCACTTGCGCTCGCTCGCTCGCTCTCTCAGAAAATAAAATAAACATTAAAAAATTTTTTAACAAATGGGTAAGATTTCTAAAAGCCTCACTCGTCTGGGCTGCAGTGAGGCAGAACGTGGACAGGGCCTCCTGGTCCCCTCCCCAAGGCCCGTGATGGAGACCGCGTGTGTCCCCAGGAGCCGCGGCTCACAAAGGTGTCTCACGTACACCACCACGTACTGGTCAGGGCCCAACGCTCAGGAGGGGTGGTGTGGAAGAATCTAGAGAGAATCCTATGAAGCTGTGGGCAGGGCTAGAAAACCGAGGCCACGCCCACGGGAGTGCGGGGAGCCAGCCCCACCGAACCCACAGGAGCTGTGGCCTCCGGCAGGGGAGAGGCCACTCAGGGTGGCGAGACTTAGCAAATAAAAATACAGGCCCAGATACATTTGGGTTTCAGATCAATGATTTTTTTGCGTACGAGAATGTCCCCAATACTGCATGGGATATACTTATACTAAAAAAAAAAAAAAAAAAAAAAAGAATCATTGTTTATCTAAAATTCAAAATTAACCGGGCATCTGGGCATTTACCTGGCAGCACCAACAGGGAAGGAGCTGGGGAATAAATGCCCAGACCCGTCCCTCATCCCCGCACCTTCCATTGGCCCAACCAGGCAGAAGCCAGAGAGAAGGGAGCTCACGGCTTATGGGTTCGAGCCCCACGTCCGGCTCTGTGCTGACAGCTCAGAGCCTAGAGCCTGCTTCAGATCCTGTGTCTCCCTCTCTCTCTACTCCTCCCCCACTCAAGCCCTGTCTCTCTCTCAAAAAAATAAACATAGAAAGAAAGAAAGAAAGAAAGAAAGAAAGAAAGAGAAAGAAAGAAAGAGAAAGAAAGAAAGAGAAAGAAAGAAAGAAAGAAAGAGAAAGAAAGAAAGAAAGAAAGAAAGAGAAAGAAAGAGAGAAAAGAAAGAGAGAAAGAAAGAAAGAGAGAAAGAAAGAAAGAAAGAAAGAGAGAAAGAAAGAAAGAAAAGAAAGAAAGAAAGAAAGAAAGAAAGAAAGAAAGAAAGAAAGTGTGGGAATGTAAAATGGTGCGGCCACTATGAAAACCATTATGGCAGGTGTGTCAAACAATTAAACACAGAATTCCCACATGAGCCAGCAACCCTACTTCTGGGGACACATTCAAAAGAACTGAGAGCAAGCACTCAAACAGATGTGTGCACACCCACGACCCTGGCGGTGTGATTCACAATGGCCAGAGGTGGAAGTCGCCCAAGTGTCCACCGACAGATGGCAGATAAACAAAATGTGGTCCATCCACACCATGGAAGAGGATTCAGCCTTAAAAAGGAAGGACATTTCAGGGGCGCCTGCGTGACTCAGTCTGTTAAGCATCTGACTCTTGATTTCAGCTCAGGTCACGATCTCACAGTTTCGTGGGACTGAGTCCCCGTTGGGCTCGTGTGATTGAGCCCTGTGTCAGGCTCTGTGCTCACAGCACAGAGTCTATTTGGGGTCTCTCTCTCTCTCTCTCTCTCTCTCTCTCTGCCCTTCCCCAATTCACTTCTATCTCAAAATAAATAAATAAACTTAAAAAAAAAAAGGAAGGACATTTCAGTAAAATCTACAACATGGATGGATCTTGAGGACTTTATGGCCACATGCTTCTACTCTACAAGGTCCCTACAGTAGCCAGATTTAGATTTAGAACGTCGCCCCCAGGGCCTGGGGGTAGGGAGGAATGGGGAGTGAGTGTTTGATGGGGAGAGCGTTTCGGTTTAGGAAGACAGAAAGTTCTGGAATTGAACGGTTGTGCGATGACTGCACACCAGCGTTAACGTACCGAACTATACGCGTAATACGGTTAAAGAGGTCAATGTGATATTGTGTGCATTGTACCACAATCTTTAAACAAGGAAAGAAAGCATATCTTCTGCGTTAGAAGAGTGTTCATCTAAAAAGTTAAAATGGGAAGAAGGGGCTGAGCACGCAAAGGAATGTCGTTCAGTTATTTGGAAAATCCGTTTGTAGCCAAAGGAGCATTTTCTCGTGCTGTTGGGTAACAGCATTACACTAACGAGATTGGCGTCATTAGAAATATTTCTAGAAATTAATCATAGAACTGAATTTGTAGCCAGGGCACCATAGTGTCACCACCCCAGAACTCTCCCACGTTACTACAACCAGTGCTCACTGGACTTCGTGAGACCAAGAACAACAAATAGCCTAATGAGTACACCCCTTTGTCCACTGATACCTTATTCTTTTCTTGCCAGATCTTTCCTGAGAAGATCTTTCCAGAACGGCTTTTGTTCATTTACACGCTCATCTCAGTGGAAAGAAAGGTATCTTCTTAATTCATCTGCTCATTGCAAGGACTGGTAGAAAGTCCCTCTTCCCATGTTGGGCTCCACTCTTCCGGATCTAGGTCAGCTGGGACCTGGAGTCTCCCCACCGGGGTTCAACAACTTTACTGAAGTCCTGCCAGGCCCGCTGTGCAGGGCAGAGCAGGCCGTGTACAGGAGAGAAAGAACCTGTTCCTACCTCTGAGAAATTTCTGATCTGGTGATGGAGAAGGCTCGCCTATAAATAACAGTAAAATAAGGAAGACCATTTTTTAAAAATCTGTGTTTACTTATTTTGAAAGAGAGAGAGAGAGAGAGAGAGAGAGAAGAAGAAGAAGAAGGAGAAGGAGAAGGAGAAGGAGAAGGAGAAGAAGAAGAAGAAGAAGAAGAAGAAGAAGAAGAAAGAGGAAAAGGAGGAGGAGGAGGAGGGGAAGGAATGAGGAGGAGGGGCAGAGAAAGAGAGGGAGAGAGAGATTCCCAAACTGGCTCTGCACTGTCAACGTGGAGCCCAATGTGGGGTGTGAACCCACAAACCGTGACATCATGACCTGAGCCAAAATCTAGAGTCACGTGCTTAACCAACTGAGCCACCCAGGTGCCCCCAAGGAAGACCCTTTTATTTGTACCCCGGTCTGGGGGACTTAAGGAAGAGATGCAGCCAGACAACAGGATCAGGGATGTGCTCACAACGTCACAGGAGAACATACACGAACGGTCACAAATGAGAAGATGGCCGACGTCATCAGTTGTCAGGGAGATGCAAACTTAAACCACAATGAGTTACCTCTACACACACGAGAGAACGGCTGAGCTTTTTATCTAAGTGTAAAACCCGATACCAAGAGTTGGTGAGAATGTAGCCGAACTGAATCACTCACGGGAGGTGGTTCGAGCACACAGGAAACCACACTAACTTGGGAACTTAAACAGACACCTACCATACAACCCGGGAATTTCACTTCTAGGCATGAACTCAAGGGAAATGAAAGCTTTTGCCAGGACAGACACTTGCACAGGAATGTTCACAGCAGGTCTATTCACGATCGCCCCAAACTGAAAACCCAAATGTCCATCAAAAGGGAGAGGGATAGGGGCACCTGGGCGGTTCCATCAGTTACGCGTCCGACTTCGGCTCAGGTCATGATCTCACGGCTCGTGAGTTCGAGCCCCACGTCGGGCTCTGTGCTGACAGCTCAGAGCCTGGAGCTGCTTCGGATTCTGTCTCTCTCTCTCTCTCTCTCTCTCTCTCTGCCCCTTCCCCGCTCATGCTCTGTCTCTCTCTCTCAAAATAATAAATTAACATTTAAAAAAATAAAATAAAATAAAAAGACAGTATGTCATGCCCTGGGATAATATGCAGAAATGAAAAGAACTTGATTACTGATACTCACAAATACATGAATCTCGAAATCATTATGCTGAGTGAGAAAAGCCAGAGGCGAGAGTTTATGCCCGGAGTCTGCTCGCATGAGACTCTGCAAAAGGCAGAAAGAAGTGTGGCGAAAAGTACGGGCAGAGAGAAGAGGGAAGGAGGAGCCAGGAAATCTGGGGTGATGCCAATGGTCTTTACCTTTGCTGCCATGGCAACGCTCACAAGCCTCAACTCACCAGGGCTCCTGGGTGGCTGGGTCGGTGAAGCATCTGACTCAGGTCATGATCTCACAACTTGTGGGTTTGAGCCCCATGTCGGGCTCTGTGCTGACAGCTCGAAGCCTGGAGCCTACTTCGGATTCTGTGTCTCCCTCTCTCTCTGCCCCTCCCCCGCTTGCGCTCTGTGTCTCTCTCTCAAAAATAAATAAACGTTAAAAAAAATTTAAACAAGTCGGAACTCACCAAATTGTGTCATTTAAATGGGTGCAGCTTATCGTACGTGAATTATACTTCAATGATGTAACTACGTGAAGGTTACAGGAGCATATGAAGCCACAAGAGCAAAAGAAGAGGAAGAAAAACAAATAAAAGATGTCAATACAGGTTCTTTTAATGTTTACTTATTTATTTGGAGAGAGAGAGTACATGCAGGGGAGGGGCAGAGGGAAAGAGAGAGAGAGAGAGAGAGAGAGAGAGAGAGAGAGAGAGAGAGAGAATCCCAAGCAGGCTCCAAGCTGTCAGTGCAGAATCTGACCCGGGGCTCGAACTCATGGACCAAACCATGAGATCATGACCTGAGCTGAAGTCAGACGCTGAACGCTTAACTGACTGAGCCGCCCAGGCACCCCCCGCCCCCGCCCAGTACAGTTTTTTTAAACCACTTTATTGAGGTATAATTGATATGCTAAAGACCACACATATTCAATGTACACAATTTGATGAGTTTGGTGTCAGTACAGTTTTTAAAAAGAGAGTCCGCAGAGGGTGAGTGTCTGGGCTGGGCCTGATACCTGGGCAGGCAGAGTAGGGAGGAGGTCATTCCAGAAGTGGAGGGGGCAGGAGAGCACGTTGGGGGGGGGGGGGCTCCGCACTCTAGCGGTGGGGGTCCATCCTTTAGACTGGAAGATGGGGGCCTTGCCCCCGCCCTGTCGCATGGTGTTAGGAAACGTTTGCATCCTACCCAAACCCGATAGGATTAGTGTCCTTAGAAGAAGAGGCGCCAGGAGCTGGCTCTCTCTCTGCGTCTGCTTCCCCACCCCACCCGCCACAGAGGGGACACAACAGAAGGTGGCCGTGTGCAAGCCAGAGGGGGCTCTCGCCAGAACCTGACCATACTGGCCCCGCGATCCCGGGCCTCCAGCCTCCAGAACCGTCCGAGATAAATGTCTGTTGAGTAAGTGTCTTCGGCACTTGTTAGGGGACTATGACAGGTGATTGACCTTTGCTCCCTCCACTGCCTCCGCTCCCCAGCCCGTGCCGGCCTCCTCGTGACCACTGTCCTCCAGCTCCCACCCAGACCCCCCCACGGCAGCCACAGCGCCTGAGCTCAGTCCCCGATGCCTTCCGCTGCCCGAGCCAACGGGCGTGCCTGCGTCCGTCGACTTTAAATTCCATCGAGCACTGTTGCTCTGCGACCACCCTCCGGGCCTGGCTTCTGCCCGTCTGGCAGCTTGAGCCCCTCGATGGCCGGGCACGCACCCACACCCCAGATTCTCCACCCCAACCCTCTCCAGTCCGCAGAGTCACGTGAGGGACAGTTCAGCCTTCTCAGCCTTGCTCAGGCTACAAGTCTTCTCTCCGGGTGCCTGGGTGGCTCAGTCGGTTGAGCGTCTGACTCTCGGTTTCGGCTCGGGTCGTGATCTCACGGTTCGTGGGATCGAGCCCCGCATCGGGCTCCATGCTGACAGTGAGGAGTCTGCTTGGGATTCTCTCTCTGGCCTCTCTTCCCCTTCTCCACCTCCACCACCACCGGACCCAGAGACCACGGGACTGTTTTAATTCCCTCCTGATGATGACCCTGCTCCCTCTGTCCCCCTCACCTCTACACCTGAGCCAGCGTGGTCCTTTTAGAACCCACATCAAGGCGTGTGCTTTCCCTGGTTCAAACCGTACAGTTCCCAGAGGCACTCAGTGAGAGCTGAGCCCTCACGATGGCCAGCAAGGCCCCGGTGCTTCTCTGACACGCCCTCTTCTTCCTCCTCGATGAGCACCTTGGCCTTCGAGCCCCTCAAGGCCCCTCCTTCGTGGCTCCTGAATCCACCCTCCTCCCACATCACCGCCTCAGCTCCCAGCGCCCAGGTTGAATGCGCTGACCTCCCGAGAGAGCTCCCCTCTCCTTCCTGTCCCACCCTCCCGACTCCATCTACCACCCACCGGACATGCTTGTTTCCCCCAACACTCCCCTGCCCTAAACCCATTCCAGGTTCTTCAGAACACACAGGGCGAAGCCTGGACTTCTCGGTTCTGCTGGAGAGGAACTGGGCAGCTCCTGCAGCTTCCCCACCAGGGAGCGTGCCCACCTTGCCCTCCATACTATCTTGCAGGGCCCCGCGAGGGAATGTTTGTGACCAAGTCTAGAGTCCTCAGCCGGCCCCACGGCTCCACACCCCTGAGACTGATGAGGGAGAAAAGCAGAAGAAGGTTCACCTGCAGCCCAGAAGGCTGACCTACAGGCTGCATAGTTCCGGTCAGGATCAACTTCGCGCTGGTTGCTACATTCTTTATTTATTTATTTTGAGAAAGAGACAGAGCACACAGGCTGGGAAGGGGCAGAGAGCTAGGAAGAGAGAGAGGGGGGATCCCAAGCAGGCTCTGCACTGCCAGCGTAGAGCCCGAGGTGGGGCTCGAGCCCACGAACCGCGAGATCATGACCAGAGCCGAAATCAAGAGCCAGACACTCAACCGATTGAGCCCCCCAGGTGCCCCTGGTTGCTACATTCTTAAAGGGGCTCATGACCTGTCTGTACACCTTACCCATAGTTAATATCGAACTGAGTGATAAGCACCAGAGAAATCTTTCGGAAGTAGTTTAATGAGTAGAAATTCGAAGAAGACGTTTACGACCTAATACTCTCTACACGTCCCCTCCTCCTTGAACACTAAGCATGGAAGCACCAGCTTCCACAGCAAAAGTGAGGCTCTTTCTATCTATCCAGGGGTCCCGTCCCCGTGCTACTCAAATAAACCTACTAAGTTGCACCGTAAAACATCTCCAGAATTCGCTCTTTCTTGACCGGTGCGCTCCACGACCCCACAACAAGCTCACACACCTGCTACCTGGGGAGAAGGGGACAACCCTTCGTTGTCCGAACTCCTGGTTGGCCTTCAAGGCTCAGCACTGGGGTCACTTTCTTCTGGAAGCTTTCCTTAATTCAATGCGCTATTTAACCGAACATTTATAGAGCATCTAGTGAGGGCCGGGAGGTGCCAGGCTGGGGGGGGGGGGGGGGTGGCTTCAAAGGGTTTAGAGCTGTGGCCTACCCTGTCCCACTCATTTGAAGCTTGGAATGGGGATCCCTGGGTAGCAGGTGTCTTCTGAAAAATTCCTGGGGGTGTGGGTTGGTAGACTCCTGCTGCCTATGCTCTGAGAATAGCTGGTCTAGAAATAGCAAGACCAGGCAACGTCTGAGCACTGGCTGCACGCCCAGGTACCGTGCTAGGTGCTTAACTCACATTGCCTCGTCTACCTCTGCCTCACACACCTTGTGATGCTCGGTACTGTCATCATTCCCTTTTCCTAAGATGAAAACCCTGGGGACTAAAAGGGTTCCTTGGTCTAGGTTTCTCAGGTGGTGAGAGCCCCTTACAGCCGGAAGGGGTCTCAGAGCCCACCTCACCTAGGGGTTCGCCGCCCTCCAGCATTAGAATCACCTGCAGAGCTTTGAAAAGCACCTGGAGTTTCTGATTCAACCGGCACCGTTATTCTCTTTCCCCAGGGGATCATCACACGCTACCAGAACTGAGAACCACCGACTAATTTGATTTTACAGATAGGGAAACTGAGGCCAGGGGGGCCCCAGATGATGTGTTCGGGTCACACAGAGCCCTTGAAGGAAGGAGGATTAAAATGTAGGATCTTCTGACACCCCCACCCAATGCTCTTTCCAACGTGCCAATGTCTTCCCAACACCGTGACCCCTTCTAAGAAGGATTGTGCGGGCTTCCCCAACTGAAGACGTTAGAAACTCAGACATGTTGCCAAGTTTCAAGGCAGTGTGATCCCAGGTAGGGAACGTTGTAAAGCAATGCCCCAACCCCCTCCTGGACCCTGGCAGGAGGAACAAAAGAGGGCTTTCTCCCCAGGAAACAAGAGCAAGCTACTCTCCCGCGCCATCTAGTGGCACCTGGAGGTAGCCAGGAAGGACGAAACATGGATTCAACGCAGGCCAGGAAGGAGTCAAGAGGCCACAGAGGGCGGTCCTCAGACCAGGCGCTCCATGGATGCAGGTGGCCACAGAACTGTCACCCAGGAGATGAGACGTGAGGAGAGGTGGGAATTACATTAAAACAAAACATCTTACTGAGAAAGGAAAAAGTTAGGTATGGCCGTTCCTCAAAAAATGAAACACAGAATTACCATCTGACCCAGCAATCCCACTTCTAGAGATACACCCAAAAAAACTGGAAGCAGAAACTCGAAAAGGTATTTGTACACACGTGTTCATAGCAGCTCTATTCATAAGAGCCTGAAGCTGGAAATAATCCGAATGCCCGCCAATGGACGGATGGATGAACAAAATGTGAAACGTACATGCAGTGAAATATGATTCTGCCTTAAAAAGGAAGGAAATTCGGACACAGGCTGCAACACGGATGAACCCTGAGGACATCACGCTCAGGGGAGTAAGCCACACGCCCACACACACACAAATACGATTTTTTTGTGTGTATGATTATACTTAATAGGGTACCAAGAGGAGTCAAATTCGTGGAGAAAGGAAGTAGGACGGTGACTGCCGGGGGCTGGAGGAGGGGGGTGGGGACAGAATTTCGGTTTGGGAAGATGAAAAAGTTCTGGAGATCGTGGTGGCGGCTGCACAACACTGTGAATGTGCTTAACATCTCCGCACTGTACATTTAAAATGGTTAGAATGGTGAGTTTTTATGGTGTGTATATTTTGCCAGAGAGAGAGAAGTGTAAGAGCCCAAGGGCTGAGTCAGACTGAATGGAGCATCACTCCCAAGAACATTGCCTCTTCATTCGTTCGTTTATTCGTTCATCAGCAAACAGTGACATGACCACGTGCTAAAGATCGTTCTAGGCACTGGAGATCCAGTATCAAAACCGAACAGACACAACCCTGCCACAGTAGAGCCTACAGTTCAGTAAGCACCACTAAACGAACAAGAGTGAGACATGAGGATCCTGGTATAGAGGAGCCAAGTGAGGCCAGGGCCCTGGGCTGTTCCCTTACTAGGGCGGGAAGGGAAGGACTTTCCGGCACAGTGACATTTGAAAAAGGGCCCCGAAGACAGCGAAGGAGTACATGGTGTCAGAGGAAGGGGGCCCAGGCAAAGTTGTGGAGTAGGGCTGGGCGGGGGGGGGGGCAGCGGGGCAGAATAGGCAGAGAGGCGACAGGGGTCAGACCACGCAGGACCTTGCCCACCACTGTGAGGATGGTGACTTTCCCCACCCATGAGATGGGAGCCATGGGGCAGGGGAGTCTGGGCAGAGGAGGGTCTTGGGATGTAGCAGGATCGTTGGGCTGCTGTGGGGGAGCAGACTGGAGAGGGCAGGTGGAACAGGAAGACCAGGTGGGAGGCTGCCCTATAAATCCAGGCAGGAGACCATGAGAGCGTGAAGAAGGAGGCGGCCCAGGGGGCCAATGAGGAGTCTGGAGAGCCAAGGGATTTCTGGCTGGCTTTGGCGTGAATGAGGGGAAAAGACAAGTCAAGGGTGACTCCCACGTGTTCGGCTTTTGCCCTAAGTGCCTGGCAGCATGCGGCCATCCATTTACTGAGCTGAAAAGACTGAGAGAGGGGAGGGTTGGGGGGGGGGGGGAGAAGCATCAAAAACACCTCTGCGGACACACTGAGTACGAGATGGCTATGTGGTGCCCACAGGGGACGTGGAGGAGACACAGGAGTGGGGTGCTTGGGGAGAAATCCAGGCTGTGGCGGGATGGCAGATGAAGCCACGATGAGATCGCACAGGGAGTGGAGGTGGGTGGAGATGAAAGCCCGGCATTCGGAGGTTGCAGAGACGGAGAGGAATCCATAAAGGAGCCTGAGAAGGGCGCCAGGAAACAGAGGACAGCAGGAGAGCGGGGTGTCCTGAAATACAGGAGAAGAATGTATTTCAAGGAAGAGGGAATGGTTGCTTTGAGTCAGATGCTGCTGTTGGGTCAAACTGATGAGGATTGACGACTGACCATTAGCTGGGCAATATGGAGGCCACAGGCCTTGATGAGTGGGTTAGACCTTGACAAGTGGGGACCGGAGTTGGGTGTTCTAATTGTGTCATCCTTGTGTTGTTGAGGACCAAGATTCTTGGAGGGGAAGAAGAGAGATGTACACGTAACCCAGAAGAGATTATGGAGAAATCCTGTGGTCCTGAACAGCCTCCAGGGGATGGGGATTACATAGCCTAACTGTGTCCATTGAAAAAGGCTTAATGGCTTACGAACGTTGACCGGCCAACCCAGGATAACTGAACATATGTCCAGATTGTGGTCTTGGAATATCATTTCCCACTTAAAAATTTTTCAAGGATTCTTGGAGAAATGGCTGATTCCAGATCTGGGGCAAAATAAGCCCAAAATGTACAAGATGAACTCAGAATACCTTGTCATACTAGACAGCAAGGGAACTATCTAACCAATGGCTCCTAGGGTTCTGTCAAAAAGACTCAGGAACCAACTTGAATTTACCACTGGCCAAAACCGGGAAATTTTACTTCAACAAAAGATACTAATTACAGTGGATTGAAACCTATCAAATGTGCTTAAATCCATGAGTTCACCATGTCGTCATCGTTGTTGTTGTTGTTGTTGTTGTTGTTGTTGTTGTTGTTGTTGTTTAAATCACTTTGTCACCTTTGGAGGACAAAAGGGAACCAATTCATTATGTTGAAAACTGGTAAATAGAAGGAAAGAACCAAGAACTTCCAACATGAACAGATAAACAAATAGGTGAAAGGAAGCATCTCTTTGTAGAGAACTCCAACAGAAAATAGAGAAGGAATGACAGAATATCACCATTTTGCATCCCTAGTGTGTTGGTGGATGTCAGCATTAATCAACACCTAATATCGCCAGGAGAGGTGAGGAGACATTATGGGCTCTCTGATGAAAGAAAGAAAGAAAGAAAGAAAGAAAGAAAGAAAGAAAGAAAGAAAGAAAGAAAGAGGAGGGAGGGAGAGAAAGGGAGAGAGGGAGGGAAGGAAAAAAGGAGGGAGGAAGAGAGGGATGGAGGAAGGGAGGACAGGAGGAAGCGGGAGAAGCAAGCAAGCAAAAGGCATCAGTACCCAGTCTTGCCAAAGGGAGGGATACCATGTTTCTGGTGCCAACGTGCAGGAAACACAGCAGACAGAGGCACTTGCCAGATAGCCCCACAAGAAGGCATTTCACAAAATCTAGACAGCAGGGAATTTCACTGGTCAAACAGCCCCACTCCTTAGCAGATAAATTATAAGGGAAAAAGAAAAAAAAAGTTTAAGCACATGGCGGGGAACACCTCGGTGGCTCAGTTGGTTAAGCATCTGACTTCGGCTCAGGTCACTATCTTTCGGTTCCTTGAGTTGGAGCCCTGGTCGAGCTCTGTGATGACAGCTCAGAGCCTGGAGCCTGCTTCAGATTCTGTGTCTCCCTCTCTCTGTGCCCCTCCCCTGCTCACACTCTGTCTCTCTCTGTCTCAAAAATAAATCAACATTAAAAAAAAAAAAGCACACAGGGGAAGCTTGTAAGATTAAAATAACTGAAAAACATATTTAAACATTTAGCTAGGCAAAAGTAGACTGTAGTGTTGAGGGAGGCACGCTTGAATGGCAAAATGATCAAGAAAGGTGAGGAAGTGATTAGGATAAAAGTCAGGCTAGTCCTACCCCTGGCCCTAGCCCCTGCAGGGGGGAAGGGAGGGGCCTTTTCTGGGATGGTTGGCAAGGTATTATTTTTTTGACCTGGGTGGGGGTTAACAGGGTATTGGTTTTTTGTTGTTGTGATTTATGAAGGTGCACATTTGTTTTGCGTTTCTTCCTGTATATACTGCCCCTTGAGGGGCGTTTTGGGAACATTACGGGTGATGTTGTTACCACCCTGATGGGGTTACCTCAGGCCTTTGGTGGGTGGGACCAGGTTTGCTAGCTGTTCTCCAGTGCCCACCGACAATCTCCTTCGTGTCTCCTTTTTTTTTTTTTTTCTCCCCCAAAAGTCCTGGCGGACATTATTGCTGGTGAAAAAAAGCGTTTACAATGATCTGAGGCTTGACTTTCACATAACGCGCACAGAGGTTTTTACACGTTAAACACAAGGTGCTGAACAATTTGAGGGAACACTGTTTCTGGGCTCTTGCTGGAAGTTTACCAAATGTGGACCATTTCAAAACATCCTGCCCTTGCCTACAACGTGCTGTGGCTCCCATTGTGTTCACCCTCCTGGTCCGGTTCGCATCCGTAGCCGTCCCCGTTCACACCGGTTCTCCAAAAACTGTATGGGTGTCAGCTTCTCACTACTCTATATGTCTTTCGGTGGAGCCAAACCTCAGCGTTTACATGTTGGAATATGCATTTCATTATCAATTTCTTTCATTTCTCCTTCATAGTACGGTTAGGATGTTACACTTTTTTTCCCTTCAAAATGATGTTTTCAGAAAGTGCTGTCAGTGAATTTCACTTCAACACGATATAGTGGCATCACAAAATATTTGTTATTAACTGAATGACTCCAATTTGTACGAGGTGTCGAAAGTAGTCAAATTCATAGGAACGGGGCGCCTGGGTGGCTCAGCCGGTTGAGCGTCCAACTTTGGCTCGAGTCATGATCTCGCCGTTCGTGAGTTCGAGCCCCGCGTCGGGCTCTGTGCTGACAGCTCGGAGCCTGGAGCCTGTTTCAGATTCTGTGTCTCCCTCTGCCCCTCCCCCCCATTCATGCTCTGTCTCTCTCTGTCTCAAAAATAAACGTTAAAAAAAAAAAATTCATAGGAACAAAGTAGAATGGTCGTTCCCAGGGGCCAGGGGGAAGCGAAAGGGGAGTTGTTTAACGTATATGGAGTTTCAGTTCTGCCAGATGAAAAAGTTCTGGAGATCTGTTTCACACTAGTGTGAATATATTTAACGCTATCAGACTATGCCCTTAAAAATGGTTAAAATGATAATGTTTTATTTTATTATTTATCGAAGTGTAATTGAAAGATGGTAATTTTTTTTATTTTAGAGAGTGAGAGGGGCAGAGGGAGAGAGACAGACAGAGAGGCAGAGAGAGAGAGAGAGAGAGAGAGAGAGAATCTCAAACAGTCTCCATGCTCAGTACAGAGCCCGACCTGGAGCTCGATCCCACGACTCTGGAATCAGAACCTGAGCCGGAATTGAGTCAGATGCTCAACTGACCGAGCCTCCCAGGCGCCCCAAAATATGGTAATGTTTTACATTATGTGCTTTCTAACCTCATTTTTTTTTAATGTCAATAAAAGGAGGTATTAGGTCTGATTGCTTGAGAACAATGATCTTTATAAGCAGTGTCTACATTCCAAAACAAATGTGATAAAGCTACCGTATGACCCAGCAATCCCACTCCTAGGTATGTGCCCGACAGAATTGAAAGCAGGGACTCGAACAGACCCTCATAACCCATGCTCACAGCAGCACTGTTCGTAATAAGCAAACCGTGGAAAGAACCCAACTGTCCATCAACAGATGAATACATAAACAAAATGTGGTCCGTGCATGCAACGAAATATTATTCAGCCCTAAGAAGAAATAAAATTCTCACAGGCTACGATATGGAGGATCTTTGAAGACACCTGCCAAGTGAAAGAAGCCAGATACAAAAGGACAAATATCGTACGTGTCCACTTACATGAGGCCCCCATAATAGGCGGATTCACAGGACAGACAGTAGAACAGTGATCGACAGGGGCCGGGAGTGGGGGGGAATGGCGAGTTGTTTCACGGAGACAGAGTTCCAGTTTGGAAGATGAACAAGGTGTGGAGTTGGGTGGTGGTGGGTGTTGCAAAACAATGGGAGCGGACTTAATGCCCCTGAATTGTACACTCAAAAATGGTCGAAATCTAGGGGAGGGGGTTGGGGGGGGGGTGCATGGAATAGATAAAGGGAATTAAGAATATGCTTATTTGTGGGGGCGCCTGGGTGGTTCAGTCGGTTGAGCGTCCGACTCTTGACTCCGGTTCAGGTCGCGATCCCAGAGTCGTGGGACTGAGCTCTGAGTCGGGCTCTGTGCTGAGTGTGGAGTCTGCTTGAGCTTCTGTCTCTCCCTCTGCCCCTCCCCCACTTGCATACGCTCTCGTATGCTCTCTCTCTCTCTAAAACAAAAAAAAAAAATTTATTTTAAAGAATATAGTTACTGTGGTAAGCGCTGAATATTGTCTAGAACTGTTGAATCACTCAATTGTTCACCTGAAATGAATATTACATTGCACATTAATTAGACTTCAATTTAAAAATTCAGTAAAAAAAAAAAAAGGGACATAAATAACAGAAGAATCCTACTAATAGAGATCTTAAGAATCTCAAAATCCTATTCATATCAAGAGTGCATCTATATGATATCACCTTGTAATTCTGCTGTTAGCAATAAATAAATTGCATAAATTTTCTTAGGCAAAAATGGTTACAATATTAAAATGTATATCATGTGTACGTTATCGCAATAAAAAGGGGGCGGTGACATTGTCCAAAAATTATCAAAAACTATCTTCACCAGAACAATATCTCCACTTTTCTTTTTTTTTTTAAGTTCATTTATTTATTTTGAGAGAGAGAGAGAGCGAGCGAGTGAGCAGGGGAGGGGCAGAGAGAGAGAGGGAGAGAGAGAATCCTCAGCAGGGCCCACACGGTCCGCACAGAGCCTGATGCAGGGCTCGAACTCACGAACGGTAAGATCACGACCTGAGCCAAAACCAAGAGTTGGACGCTGAACCGACTGAGCCACCCAGGCGCCCCCTCCACTTTCATTTTTTCCCTTCCTAATAGACACAAGGGCCATCTTCCGCATAAGAACTACCTGCAGAGTTTGTCCTCCCAGTGTTTACATGTGATTGGCCCACAGTCCACCCCTTGAGAAGGTCTCTTGTGGACTCTCTGGTCTGTTGTGTAGGCAACTGGCTGAGGTACATGCAGAAAGTCCTCAATTTCCTGCCCAGGAGCTCCTACCTGTCCCCGTGCTGGTGGGGATGGGCCAAGAAAGGATGGACTTGTGCAGACACACAAGACTCCCGGTCCTGACCCACCCTAACTGCCTGGAGTGCCCATTCGTTCGGGCATTCATTCTGTGAGTCTCCAGCACCTACTATGTGGCCACTCACAGGCGGGTCACTTAGCCTGTCCTGCTTTGGTTTCCTGACCTACATACCAGGAATGACATTAACTAGCTTGGCCCGCTCTTGTCTTAGACTGATTGACACAGATAGGGGACTTAGAACAGGGTGGTGCATGGCTCACAGTGGGTGATGGCCGTCATCGGCATCATCGGCATCGGCATTGTCACCATCACCAGGATGGAGAGGAAAGGGGAGCATCGAGGGAGTAGGTGTATTTCATCAAGAGGCGGGTCTTGAGTTAGACCTCAAAGCAGAGTGGCACCGGGCTGCAAGCTGTTAACACTCACATGGCCCTTCCTCTGTTCTTTACACACGTTGCAAGCGATTTACCGAGAAAGAGTGGGAGCTGGATGTCAGCCAAACAGTAACTTGTGTTGGAAATACAGAAAGGGACTCAGCGACATTTATGAGCCCATTAAGCACAGAAGTGGCTAAGGATCGGAGTTCCAGTAAGAGTGAGCACCCATTTTTGTCATGCCGGCTTTCTGGAAGGAATGACATGATGACACTCCCCTCCTGGCCCCCACCCATTCCTTCTACCCCTATCACCTCTTCCTCCTCCCCGCCCCCCCCCCCATCTCCACAAGCTCTCAATGGACTGTTTAGGCCTTAACAACTCTGGAGAGCTATTATGATCTATCAGGTGAAAAAATCATTTACTTTACAAAGTGGTGTGTGTGATTTTCACCATTGACTGTAATAGCAACAGAGAATCATTTCAGCTGGCTGAGTGCATAATCCGTGCGCTAAACTTCTCTAAGCATGGATTTACACAATGGAGGAAAATAGCCCCCTGGGACCCACTCAGCGCCGTGGAATAAATAGCTTGCGTTTCATAGATGGGCTGAATATGTGCCAGAACCATCGCTCAGGACTCAAACTGTGGTCAGTCTGAAAGACCATCGGACACTCAGAAATTGTCTTGGAAATTCCTTTTGTGGTAAGGCGGGGGGGCTCCGGGGGACGCACACCCAACCAGCAAAGAGACTAGATGTTACCATGTGCCCCCAGCCAGCAAAAGGAAAAAAGGAGAGGAGCCAGCCTGAGGACGGAGGAGTCCTTGGTTTTCCTCCATCACATTGGTGGGCAGTGCCCGTGCAGCAAGGTGGCCGATGGGAAACCATCTGGATTCCTTTGCTCATTGACCTGGATGCAGGAGCGTGGTCTCGAAGAAGAGGGTCGGGCTGTTTGAAAGTGTTTCAGGACCTGCCTGGCCTCTTGTCCCAGGTGCCGCATCCCCCGTGGGTGAGTCTCCTGGGTCCCCCACGGAAAGCTCAACCCGGCCCTGGGGCCTGGCCATCCTGTCATCTGAGGAAAGGCACTTCAAGGAGCCCCAACCTGGGGGCTTCACTGGCAGACTGTTGAGACAGAGACCTGAAAAAAATTATGATTTTTAGGGGAAGATGCAGGTGCAAACTTGTGTATATGGCTTATGCCACAGGTATAGTGGCACCTGGGGGGCTCAGTCGGTGAAGCATCTGACTCTTGGTGTCGGCTCAGGTCCTGATCTCATGGTTTGTGAGATCGAGCCCCTCGTCAGGCTCTGCTCTGACAGTGCAGAGTCTCCTTGGGATTCTCTCTCCCTCTCTCTCTGCCCCTCCCCTGCCCACTCTCCCTGTCTCTCTTTCAAAATAAATAAATAAACTTAAAAAAAAAAAGAAAGAAATATGCCAGCCTGTCAGCCCGGTTACCTTTCGGAATGAGTTTTCCCTAACATTCTGCATTTTCTAAAATTTTCTACTACAAACATGTAATCATAATTGTAATAATGAAACAAGATTTAAAAACATCTCAAGGTGCCACACTCTGAGTTCGAGCCCCGTGTCAGGCTCTGTGCCGACAGCTCAGAGTCTGGAGCCTGCTTCGGATTCTGTGTCTCCCTCCCTCTCTGCCCCACCCCCGCTTGCACTCTGTGTCTCTCTCTGTCTCTCAAAAATGAATAAATATAAAAAAAATTTTTTTTAATAAAATAAAGGGCAGAGAAATGCCCACAGGGTTGAGGATCAGGGGACTTACTGAGTCCTCGTCCTACAAGTAGGAGCTAAAGAAAATCACTTATTGCCCTGGAGTCATGATATTCACATGCCTTAACTGCAGGCAACAACTGGCCTCCCCCCTCCTACAAATGACAACTGTCCCATCTTCCTGCTCAGATTCCCTCCCCTCTCCATTGTTACCACCCTCGCCTACTCAATGCAATTCTCTGATGTCCCAGCCTCTCCCAAGTCACTGTGGGCTCCTGCACCAGCCTGGCCAGAGCACAGATGTTGTGCCTGTGGGTGGCGGAGGGGCACGTCAGCCTGGCAGAGCTGGACCCTTGGAGAAAGAATGTCTCTCCTCTCGGGGACTCCAACACTGAGGATCAGAGAAGTCTGGAGCTGCCAATTTTGCACGGAGAAAGTCTATGTCAGAATGAAGCCAATGCGTTTGAAAACAGAGTTAAGAGACGGGAAGACTGAGTCCTGGGGATGTCCCTTGAGTCCTGGGTTAAGCATGACCGCAGCCAGCCCTAGCCCCTTGCAAGTCCTATTTACTGAACCAGGAGATTCAACCTGGTGATTCCACCAGAGAGAAGAAATTCACATGCCCCCAAGGAGACGTGAAAAGAACATTCACTGAAGCGCTGTCTCCACATTTGCATGAAGAAAGACCTGAGTCTCTGAGGTGCGGTCCACTGTGTGACGGGATTCTAGGTAGCAGTTTAAAATTTTTTTTTTTTTCAACGTTTTTTATTTATTTTTTTTTGGGACAGAGAGAGACAGAGCATGAACGGGGGAGGGGCAGAGAGAGAGGGAGACACAGAATCGGAAACAGGCTCCAGGCTCCGAGCCATCAGCCCAGAGCCTGACGCGGGGCTCGAACTCACGGACCGCGAGATCGTGACCTGGCTGAAGTCGGACACTTAACCGACTGCGCCACCCAGGCGCCCCTCTAGGTAGCAGTTTAAACAAATGAAGGGCGCCTGGGTGGCTCAGTCGGTTGAGCGTCCGACTTCGGCTCAGGTCACGATCTCGCGGTCTGTGAGTTTGAGCCCCGCGTCGGGCTCTGGGCTGACGGCTCAGAGCCTGGAGCCTGCTTCTGATTCTGTGTCTCCTTCTCTCTCTGCCCCTCCCCCGTTCATGCTGTGTCTCTCTCTGTCTCAAAAATAAATAAATGTTAAAAACAAAAACAAAAACAAATGAACCACATCTGCACGGATCCACACGGAGAGTCCTCTGCGCAAGCTGAGCGACGAAAGCAAGTTCCAGAACAATGGACACAGCACACCATTTTTGCACCACCTAAAATACATTGTGAATGGCATATATTGCTTATGATAACTTCGTGTGTAATAGAGACGCCAAAACGCACAGGGAAATACATCACGGGCAGAAATGGGAAGGGGTAAGGGTGCAACTTTCGTTATGCCACTAAAGTTTTATGCCCTTTGAAGTTCAGCAGAGAGATTGGAAACAAGACAAAATATCTGCCCTGGTTAGCAAGATGTGTCCTAAGTTATCAGGAATGCCTAAGAAAGGTGTTTTTTTTTTGGGGGGGGTGGGGCGGTCTGGGAATGCTCAAAAATTTTCCATATAAATTAGTGGTATTTGTGGGGTGCCTGGGTGGCTCAGTTGGTTAAGCGGCCGACTTCGGCTCAGGTCACGATCTTGCGGTCCATGAGTTCAAGCCCCACATCAGGCTCTGTGCTGACAGCTCAGAGCCTGGAGCCTGTTTCGGATTCTGTGTCTCCCTCTCTCTGACCCTCCCCCGTTCATGCTCTGTCTCTCTCTGTCTCAAAAATAAATAAACGTTAAAAAAAAAAAAAATTTAAAAAAATAAATAAATAAATTAGTGGTATTTGCTTCGTTGCTTTGCACCATGGTGGCTTACCCAAGGTTTCATAGGCACCCTCTACTTTCGGGTACAAGGGGAATCCCGTATTCCATTGTCCAGAGGGGCCCGTTCAGTTATCCACTCACTGAAGACCAGCGTGGCTGCTTTCAAGCCTTGGTGATTATGAATAAAGCTGCTATAAACGTCCATGTGCAGATTTTGGGCAGATGCAGTTTTCAACTCCTTTGTGTAAGCACCAGTCACTCGATCGTCTGGTAAAGGTACGGTTAGCTTTCTCAGAAACCGCCGCGCGGTCTCCCCAAGAGGCCGTACTGTTCCGCGCTCCTGCCAGCAGTGAAATGAGAGTCCCTGTTGCTCCACCTCCTCTCGGGCGTTGGGTGACGTCTTCTCTCTTTGCAGACCGCAAAGTCGCTCCAGGACAGCGTCCTCTCCCGGCAGGGCACACACGGCAGCTTTCTGCATGGGGTCACAGGATGAAGCGAGGTGCCTCCAAACGGACTCCTGGCAATCCCCCCCCCCCCACCTTCTTGGATCTCTTTCTTAACGCCTTCGTGAGCTGAGGGTCCCAGCGCCACGGAAGCAGTCCCTGAAGCTGTCCTCAGAAATTCTGCACAGCGAGGTCTAGCTTCAGACGTCCACGTCTATTACATGTTAGCGTTGCCCTCGGCCTCTCGATTTTGACAAGCTGTCACGACTCAACCGACTGCTCTACAGTGACAGCCACCCTGCGTTATCTGCAGCTCCACGAGGGACAAAAATCTGGGCCCAGATGCCACGCTTCCCAATCTCACATCCGCAGAAGACACAGCGGCACTGACTGCCCAACTGAACTGTTGGAAAGAAATTCCAATGGCAGAGAATCAGAGACATGTCTTTGGCCCCACTGGATGGGAAGGAAACCATGTACCACGTCAGTTCCCAGCTTTCTCTTATTTATACCATACACACTTATTCTACAGATATATGATTTTTCCAACCATTTGTTCCCCTTATGGAAATAGAACTGTTTCTTTTAGTCTGTTAAAGAGAAGAGCCTAGGGGCGCCTGGATGGCTCAGTCGGTTGAGCATCCAACTTCGGCTCGGGTCATGATCTCGCGGTTCGTGAGTTCGAGCCCCGCGTCGGGCTCTGTGCTGACAGCTCGGAGCCTGGAGCCTGCTTCGGATTCTGTGTCTTCCTCTCTCTCTGCCCCTTCCTCTTTGCGCTCTGTCTCTCAAAAATAAATAAATGTTAAAAAAAAATTAAAGAGAAGAGCCTCTTTCTGTTCAAGGGCACACCTTGTTCATTAAGATATTCAAGAGTCAATGCTCAATAATCTATTCTTTCCTGTACACCTGGTCTTAGGTTAGTGACCCTGAGAAGCAGACCCTGAAATAGGGACTCAAGGTCCCATAGTGGTTTCTGGCCATCCTTAGGCTTCCTTGGCCTGTAGATGAATCACTCCAATCTCTCCTTCCACATTCACACAGCCTCCTTTCTGTGTGTGTCTCTGTGTCTCTTCTCGTCTTCTTAGAAGAACATCCTAATTCAGTATGGCCTCACCATAACTCGATTACATGTGCAAAGACCCTATTTCCAAATCAGGTCACAGTCACAAGTATCTAGACTTAGGACTTCAACATGTCTTTGGGGAGGGGGCACAGTTCAACCTGTAATAGGATGGGATTGATCCCTGGGAACTCCAATGGGATGGGCTGGGATATGGGGCAGGGAAGGGAAGGACCAGTACAGAGTGTTATCAAGCAAGTTGCTGACAGGGCACTCGGAGCGCAATCCATAGGGACCCACAGAACACATCTGGGAGTTACCCCACGGGGAGGCTGGGAAGCTAGGCTTAAGGAGTGCTGTAATGGCTAGTAGGTGTAGGTATAATAATTATTTCAACCTCAGTTGAGGGCTGCTTCTGGGGCATTCACTCTCCCACACTTCCGGCTTGGCTTGCCCAACGTCCAGGCCCCATATGATCTCAGAGACAGAGGAAAAGTCCTCAGGACAAGAGTTTCTGGTGCTTGTGGTAAGCGCTCTCCACCTGTAGAAACGAGGGCTGAGGGAAGGAGAGGGAGCCAGCCGTGCTGGCCACAAACACCAACAAATTTAGTCGAATTCTATTTAGCGAAAGGAAGTAGATCAAAAATATAAGACATCTGATCCACGTAGGTTCCAGCCAAGGTCTTTAAACCTTAACTATCAACTCAAAATGTTAAACGTGGACACCCATACGGTGTGAAGTCCAAAGGTAGCGATGCAGTGAGGTCCTCCTGTGTCCAGTGAGCCACCCACGTAGCACGGGGGGCGCCTTCCGAGTTTTTGTTGGTCTGTGGGCTGTTTCTGCCACCTCACCCTCTTCCTTTTGGGTTGAGAGGGCCGATGGTCTGAGTCAAGAGCTGGAGAATGCATACCAATCCTGCCACCTGCCTCCTTTTACCTCTTACGCCAACGTATACGCAGCATCTCCCTTCCTGGCACGTGAGACAGAAAACAGGCTGGGCCTCGGCACATCTCATTCCAAAGATTGCCGACCACTCTGCTAACAGACCCCGTACTACTCTCAGCTCTCACCCTTACAAACCCCAACGTGCTAGAATCACAGTGCAGCTTGCTTCCCTCAAAAGTGATTAGAGCAAACTTACCCACTAGGGGAAGGCAACCAGAAGGGAGAGAGAGAATAGTCTGGATATCTCGGGCACCTCCCCTGAGACGTAATTAGTGCATCTTGGCAATCATTCGTTTTCAGCCCCGTCGTAATTTTCAGCAGCTGCTTAAGCTGCTGAGGACGAAGTAACAGCTATTAATTAGCGCACAGGCTCATCAAGTAATGAGAAGAAATAGAAAGAAATCAGCTCGGGGAGTGGAAAGCATCAATCACCCCATTCATTGATTTCCACCATAATTGTGCCAGTCTGGCTGTCGAGCTTCAGGGAGGTCAGCCTGCTGACCAGCAGCCCGGGCACGCTGCTACTTTCTACTTCCAGGGCAATACGGGATCGTCCCCTGGGGGCAGCCTTCCCAAGCAGGCTCAGCCCAGAGGCACCGCTCTGTTCTCGGGATTCTGAGACCCGCCACGTACGAGTATATCCCGTCCTACCCCAGGGACACACCCTGGGCTGTTGTTTCCCATCATGCTACGCTCACACTGATGTCTAACTTCTAGCGTCACTTTTTAAATGTTCCCAGTGAGAATATAAACTCGAGGGTAGAGACCGTAGCCATCCCCCACATAGCCAGAATGGAGTCCCGATTCCAATAAAGCTACTTAAGAGACTATTACCACTTTATTTGAGATGTATTTCCTTCCTGCGGAAAAGACGCTCATCGGCCCCCGAGTGGGGATTTGCAGACCATGAGCTTCAGGTCATTCAGAGCCGAGGCTATGGGACAGCAACCTGCCAGCAAGTAGAGAGGCAGAGCCAGGGGTGGGGCCCTCTACACTCGCAGGGTCACCGAGGCTCTGGAACCCAACAGTGATTCAGTGGCAGTGACTGTGGCGATGGTATTGGGAGCTAGACCAACTTTGTTGGAATTCGATGTCTTCCTTCAAACATTTGTACAACTTCGCTAGTCTTATTTGGACTTTACTGAAAGCGCCTGCTCTGCCTTCTCCTTCTAGGCCTTTTGATAGAATGAAAGTTCAGTAGAGAAATCCTGAGTGGAGACAAGGCCACGGAGACAAGCTTGGGTGTGTGCGCATGGGTCTCTTCCGTTAGGCAGTGTCTTAGCGAGGGGACACTTCATTCATTCACCTGGCAAATATGTACTGAGCCCTTCCCGTGGGCAAGGGATGGCACCAGATGCTGTCTGGGGAAGGGTGGGCTCTAGTGAGTGGAAAGGAAGATAGACAGATGAATCAAAGCTCAAGCCCATCCTTAGAGTGCGGGGGAGGGGGGAATGAAATTGGCACATAAATAACTATAATTCAACAGAGTGGCAAGGGGCCTAAGAAGTTCCAGGAAAGTTCACGGAGAGACCGACAAAGGGTGAAAGTAACTGAAATACAAAGACATTGTGTTGACTCCCTCCCTCTCAGAATTTCTGCCAGAAAGTGCAGAAACCCAGAAAGTTCGTGGGTTCAAGCCCTGCATCGGGCTCTGTGCTGACAGCGCGGAGCCTGCTTGGGATTCTCTCTCTCCCCCACCTCCATTCTCTCTCTTTTTATGAAAATAAATAAATAAACTTTAAAAAAGGAATGGTAGGGAGTCCCTGGGAACCAGTGAGTGTCCACTGAGGGTCTGTTAGCCATGGCCTTCATCAACTTAAATACATGTGTTCGCTTATATCTTAACACGTTGTATTTACTGATACATATACATTGTGTTATCGATTTAAGGGTCATGGTGAGTTGATACCGTGGGTGTATGATGTAAAAGCTACCATGACCGGGAAAATTACTTGGAGTGGCTGCAAATGTGCCAATGTTCACATGGCCTGAAGTGATTCTTTTCTTCCCCAGAGGGGACAGCGGTAAGGAGGGGCTTTGGTTCCGCATCGGCATCCACGAAACAAAGATTCAGCGCTAGGCTGGGACCAGGCCCCAGAGAGCTCACTGTGCGCAGCTCATAGTGCTGGCTTCTGTGGCTCAGACTGGCCTCAGATACCCACCTGCCTTGTGACGGGGACAACCTGCTCAGGCTCTCGTGCGTCAATCTCCCCATGCTTTTAGGTTGTTGTTGGGATTAAATGAACACACACAGAGAGGTGGAGAGGGCTGCATAATGTGAGCTAGACATCTTCCTCCTCATCATCAAGACAATGCGACAGATTCGGTCCTGACTCCTCCCGGCAGGAGGGATTTTAGGCAGGTCAAGAGGGAGGGGAAAGTCCCCAAGCAGCCAACGGGCTTTCTAAGGAGTCCAAATTGATTTTAAAATGAGGTTTGGCTTTAGGGGCGCCTGGGTGGCTCAGTCGGTTAAGCGTCCGACTTGGGCTCAGGTCATGATCTCACGGTTTGTGGGCTGGAGCCTCGCGTCAGACTCTGTGCTGACAGCTCAGAGCCTGAAGGCCGCTTCGGATTCTGTGTCTCCCTCTCTCTCTCTCTGCCCCTCCCCCGATGCGTGCTCTGTCTCTCTCCGCCTCTCAAAAATAAAAACTGTTTAAAAAAAGTTTACTTGTAAAAATGTTATAATCCACTTACTAATATTGTAATATCAACTGGTAATCTGGTTTATGGCTTAAACGGATGTATGTATGTGAGAAAAATTTGCAAAGCCCCACTTTTGGCGAATTCCATGTGAGTTCATACAAAGGGAAGAAGTTGGTGGGGAAAGTGAAAAAGAGGTAACACTGAGTTTCACCAAATGCTTGCATCTAAATAAAATAAGCGGTTTTTTTTCTTAATGTTTTTTTTTTTTTATTTTTGAGAGAGAAAGAGACAGAGCATAAGCGGGGGAGGGGGAGAAAGAGAGGGAGACACGGAATCCGAAGCGGGCTCCAGGCTCCGAGCTGTCAGCACAGAGCCCGACGTGGGGCTCGAGCCCACGAACTGTGAGATCACAACCTAAGCCGAAGTCGGATGCTCAACCCACTGAGCCACCCAGGCACCCCCCATAACAGTCAGTTCCGAATAGCCAGGAAAAGCTTCCCGAGTTAGTGATAAAGTGGAATTTTTATACGTGAGAACAGGAAACTCACAAGAGATCTCACCGTACGTCCCAAGCCACTCGTCCTCACCCTTCGGGTCCAGTTCAGTGTCTACGGAGATGGCCATAACATGCCCATTCTGATCTCCCCAGGCCTTTACGTTTGCAGTCTCCTCGTCTAGAATGCCCCCTACCACATCCAGCCAGTTCTTCTGCCTTCTTCTGCGTACAGCCTGCATGCCACTCACTATCACTCCCAGCGTTCCATGAGCAAACATGTTTGTTTCCTATATACGGCCCGTGTCCAGCTGGCCTAGAGGTCGTAGACAGGGAAGGTGGCAGGTATGGCTCCAAGGAACTGAAACTTAGGACGGCCACCTGGCCACTCTGGGATCCTCGTGCCTCTCAATCAACCGGCAAAGAAGAAAGTCCTTGTGCCTGCTGGGTGACCGATTCCGACTACCAAGGGGAAATCGGACCACCTCTCCACCAGCAGGTACGGAGGAGTGTGTCTGGAGTGCAGAAGACCCCTTAGGGTGTCTCTTAGTGTCACCACGCCCTAGGATTGAAGTCAGGGACTTTATTCCATTCAAGCAGAGCTACTAATAACACCCAAACCCCTCAGGAATGAAGGTCTGGGTCACCCACTAGGTACAAAAATCATGACAAGCTAAGGTCTTTGCTGAAGGCAGAGGGAATATGGAACAGGCAGTGGAAGAAGGTAGTTACAAATACCAGCCACGACCACATCAACGGCCGCAGAAATGACGACTGTGGTTGTCATGAGTGTTTCTTCATTTCTCCAGAAAGAGTATTTCTTCTTTCCCCAGAGAGATTTATATAAAATAAATGGCTCACACAATTATGGAAGCCAAGGAGGCCAAAATCCGCAGAGAAGGCCAGCAGGCTAGAGACCCAGAGAGGAGTTGATGTGGCAACTCAAGTCCAAAGTTGCAGGTAGCATCCCTCTTTCCTCGGGGGAAGTCAGTCTTTTTTCTCTTCAGGCCTCCGACTGATTGGACAAGGCCCACCGCATCCTGAAGGGTCATCTGCTTTACTCAAAGTCCACTGTTTTATTCTTTTTAATTAAAAAAGTCTCTGTTGTAAGTAGTCCTGTAGCCATCATATGGTTGGACCGTGGACATGCACAATCTGAAGTGAGAAAAAATGGGATACATCAGCCCATTATACGTGGAGTCCGAGAGAAGGAGAGGTATAATCCCAAGCACGAGGAGTTATCGCCGTCAGGATACCCATGGAGAAGCTGCGGAGATGCTGGTAACTGAGATGGGAGGGCTGTTGGGGACGGCAGACAAGGGGAGTAGGGTCAGCGGTGGAGATCAGACCCTGGGGCTTCGAGCTTGGAAGTCAGAGACATCTGCGAGGCGTCCAAGTACCGCTGCCCTATACACGACTGCGTATTTGGAGCTGGGGTTGGGGTGGGGGGGGGGGGAGAGGTTCGGGAGGAAGATTCAAATCTCATGCCACCTTCTCTGCGAGCCGTTTAGGATTTCCCACGCAGGTTGCTAAGTTAAAACAAATCTTCCGTGCCCCAGTTCGGGATGCAGAAAATAGCTATAACGAGAACCCGAGGAGGATTGAAGCACAGAGAGACCAGCCCCGCGGAGGAGGCCGCGGGTTACCCGGGGGGGGGGGGGGGGGGGGGGCGCGCCCCGCTGCCGAGGTGCCAGAAGGAAAGCGAGTGAATCGCCTTCGGGGAGAGGACGAGGTTGACGAAAGCCAGGATCTGCCCCCAGAGAAGCGGTGACAGCCGGGCGCACGGGCATCTCGGCCGGCCGGTTCCCTGAGACGCGCGTTACGGGTGGGAGCCGGGGCTGGTGTTGTCATGAGGAGCACGTGTAGCCTCCAGGGCGAGGAGCCCGGGCTGGCGGCGCAGGCCCGCCGTTTCCCTTATTCCGCGACAGTGATTCAATTTCTCCGCGCCTCCGAGCCTTGGTCAGTTAGAGCAGAAGCACGCTGCCGCCCACTCCCCGGGGTTCCTGCGGGAGTGACATGCCACGGCCGCCCGGCTCAGGGCCCACGCTCCACACGTGTCAGCTCCGGCCCTGGCGGTCCGTCTCCCCCACTCCTCTCTAGCTCCACGAAAGCCCCGGATCCTCTTGCGCTCGGGTCACCCGTCCGTCTGGCCCAAGTCGGCCGCCAGCGGGAGGGTGCAGAGTCGCACTGAACAGAAAAGTGGCCCCCGCGGCCCCCTCCCACGCCGTCGGGGAGGCAAGTGGTGCTTCCGGAACCCTTCCCGTGCCCGTGGGCCATGCTTCCCTTCCTCTGTCCTTCTCTCCCGGCGTCAGCGTCCCCGTGGGCCCTGCGTTCCAGCCCCCACCTTCTCAAGAAGCGCATTCTCTTCTCGCGCTCCCTTCTGTACCTCCGGCCTCTCCCTAGGTTCTTCGCGGCTGCACCTTGACGTGCTCAGGGCTCTCCCGCTTTCAAGAACAAAAACACAAAGCCACCCCTGCACCGCGCTGCCCCTCTGGCTATTTCCCGTTCTCTACACGTCCGTTCTCGGCCGGACCTCTGAGTTACCTACATTAGCCCCCCACGGCTTCTCTGCTCACCTCTCCCTCCCTTGCGAAGCGCTAAACTCACCCTCCCGTTTCCGAAACGGCTTCTTTCCAGCATCGCCCGTGACCAATTATTTCTGCGAGATGCAACCGCTGTTGTACGATCTTCAACTAACGTGATCCTTCCGTGCAGCCAAGACCCCTAACCACCCCCTTTTCTTGGAACGTCAGGTGGTTCCTCCCAGCCTCCTTCTTACATCCCAGGCCGATGGTCCTCGGTCTCCCCGGCTGGCTTACCGTCCTCCGGGGATTTTGAGGAGCATCGGAGTTCCCGACCAACGTGCCCTCTCTGAAATCCACCCCTAGGAAATTCATACACTGAAGGGCTCCAGTTATCCCTGGACACCCATGCCTCCCAGCTCGAGCCCCCTCTTTGAACTTCAGGCCCACGTTACCAGTTCGACCTCCTCAAATCGGATTAGGTGTCTGTCAAACCTGCCCACTTCCTTCCATCGTCATTGCTCGGAGAAGGAAGCCCTGTCCCCACAACTCCACTGGGAGAGCGCCACACCTGCCCTCTCAGGACTCTGCCCGCCGCGCCTATTACCTTTGCCAATTTTAATCTGCATCCTTTCGTGGTAGCAACCCGTGACCGTGCACGTAAGGGCTTTTCTGAGTTCTGGGACTCCTTCGAGCCATTTTTGAACCCGAGAGTGGTCTTGGGGAGCTCCAGCACGTCAATGAAAGTCAAATGCTAAGAACCAGGATTATAGTCATGGATGTAAAAGAAAGAAACGGGAGCCATCTGTTTCCGACTAGATGTGTATCCCCAAACCCTAGGCCATGCTGATCCTTGTCTTTGGGCGGGAGTGGGGGATGGAAGTAGCTGGAGACCAGAAGCTACCGGCAAGTGACATCACATGTGGAATATGAGAACTCGAGAGCTGAAAAGCACCTTGGACAGTGTGTCTCGTTCAAAGTCCCCCGAAGAAGGCAATGGAAAGCAGCCCGGGGACATGGTCTGAGCCGACCCAGGCCACAAGACCGGGTTCAAACATACTGAATGCTCATTGAACGTGAGGTGCCAGGCACTGGGCCAGGTTCGAAGGAATGGGTTCCCTGGGTTCAAGCAACGCTTCTAAGAGGCTTGAGGGAGGCCAGGGCTACAGGACACTCAGGTCGGTCTCCGGCCGCCCGGTAGGTGCTGAGTGAGTGCAGGCTGTCCCTGAGCAGCACGGGTGGTTCGCAGAGCTCTGCTGCTGCCAGCCTGCGGCATCCGTGCCCCGCGCGAAACAGAAAGCAAGGGGCCGTACTCTCCATCACTCGGCCGGGCGTGCAGGGGCCGGCGAGGGGCCGGCGAGGGGCTGGCGAGGGGCACAGGAAGGAGACTCCACAGGAGGGACACCTGCAGTGACCCAGGAAGCTGCCCCAGGGGCCCCGATCTCCCTTCCAGAGCCCAGTTCTCCCAAACTGCATCTTTCAGCACTTTCTCTCTCAGAGAGGGTTAGTTAAATCTAACCCCCGCCCCACCTACACACACACATACACACACACATGCACACACACCCCGCAGGATCCGAAGGAAATCATGTGCCCTAAAAGGACTGCGAAAGCATTTTGTAACCTTTATAAATTATGTACATTTTGGACGGAGCCGCAGATACTTTCTGAGAAAGCGGGATATAAGGTAATTCAAGAAAAAATTGTCAGTCAAGGCATCCCCCCCCCCATTTTTTTCTGAGCAAGGAAGAAAAGAAAGACAGAAATTCGTATTTGTGAAGTGTACAAAATGCCCAGGAACCTGCTAGGCCCTTTGGTCTCAATGGCAGGTGATCTGGGAGCCCTTGGAGGCAGACGGCAGCATCTTCATTTAACAGATGGAAAGAAGATAATACTTAGGGACTCGGGAAGATGAAGTAAGTTCACCGCTAAGTAGTAACACTGGAATTGAACTTAGCTCGTCTGACTTGGAGCACTGGGCCTTTTCCACTCAAGGAAAATTTCTTCAGCTGCAACTTACAGGGAGACTCTGGTTAGTAAATGCTGTGTCACAGAAAGACCTGGCCAAGGCCACAAGAAGGAAAGCAAAGAGTTCATTGTATGAGTTCCACCGTCTCTGCCCAAGGTTTCGCGAAGTGCGTGGTTTGCTATGAAGTCAATGTTTTTGTCTAGAGTTACTCTACGCGCACGCAGGAAAAGCAAGCAAGGCATAATACAGTCCTCAACCTCTCCTGCGCCTCCAACCTCGTGTCCTCATTAAGAAAGACGGCCACGTGATTCTTGTCCAACATGAGTTTAGTGTCAAAGGTAGGGAAGGCATTGGTCAGCTGAGGCTCAAGCTGACACTGTACTTATTTTTTTAAATGTTTATTTATTTATTTTTGAGACAGAGAGAGAGAGAGAGAGAGAGGGAAAGAGAGAGAGAGAGACAGAGAGAGAGCACAAGCAGGGCAGGGGCAAAGAGAGAGGAGGAGACACAGAATCTGAAGCAGGCTCCAGACTCTGAGCTGTCAGCACAGAGCCCGACACGGGGCTCGAACCCACGAACCGTGAGACCATGACTTGAGCCGAAGTTGGATGCTCAACCTGACTAAGCCACCCAGGAGCCACAACACTGTACTTACTTTGTTTTATTACAAAAAAATTTTTAATGTTTATTTTTGAGAGAGACAGACAGTATGAGTGGGAAAGGGGCAGAGAGAGAGAAGGAAACACAGGTTGTGAAGCAGGCTCCAGGCTCAAACCCAAGAACCACGAGATCATGAAGCCGAAGTCGGATGCTTAACAGACGGAGCCACCCAGGCACCCCCCCCCCAACACTGTGCTTATAATAACAGGACAAAGTCCGGGCTGCTGAACCAGAGAAAGTCTAAAATTTCAGAGTTTTTACAGAAACTTTTACAGGCTTGCAGAAGAGTTTACTTCCCTGTCACCTAACAGTCCCAAGGTCCAGGACGGTGACCCAGACCCTTTCCACCTCGTTGCTGTGCTGGCCCCGAGGGCACGGTCTTCTGCCCGGGGTCAAGTGTAGGTGGTGAGCACACTCACAGGGCAGCTTACGAGAAGGGGACGGGGAAGGGCCCATCGTCCGTGTTTGGGACACCCCAGGAGTTGTACCACTGTGTCTGCACATCCCCCTGCATTTGGCCACCAGGCCTCCCCAGCAACAAAGGAGACGGGAAGTGTCCCTTCCCACTCAGCCCGATGGCAAGTCTATTCCCGTGGAAGGTGTGGAGAGCGGACCCGGGGGGCCAGAGGGCCACCTCCGCCACGGCCACGGTCACACTCAGCCTGAGCCAGAGCCTCGCTTTGTACAGGTGCTTTTATGGCCACTGCTTCATCTCACCCGGCAACAAACCTTTGAGTGGGTCACATCTCCCTCACATCACGGGTGAGAAAACGGGCCCAGAGGGGCTCAGGGACTGGGTCAAGGCACAATCACAGAGTATTAAATGTACGGTGAGAGCAACCCCTGTGGTGATAAAATACTGGCAGAGTCAAAGAGAAAAAACCTGTTCCATTTCTTCCAGCCACATTTATTAAGCAATTCATAAGAACCAAGGAACCGAGGAAACAGGAAACACGGGGCAGGTCCTCGCCCTCGAGGACTTCGTGGCCGTCAGGGAGTTCAACAGTGATTGCAGGACGGTATGGTCATAAGGACTGCGGGACACCTTGCCACCGATGGACAGAGAAGGGTCATTCAGACACGGAGAAGAGAGTGACGATTCCCGGAGAGGGATGAAAAGGCAAATGCTTGTTCCTACCAGGAGTGGGCAAAGCAGTAAGTCAAAGCCCTCTGGCAGGAAGCAGAGAAGTAGGGCATTCGTAAGGTATTCAGAAGGAATTAGGTGCCTCTTATGCTCTGCCTTCAATCCTCTCATCCTAGCTTTTACTCCGGCCAGCACTGTGGCAATCCGTTTCCTGCGGGTGTGACTGGAACGCCCCGTGTGTCTCTGGCTCCAGGCCTGCCCTGACACAGCAGCGTGGGACACCTGTGACAATCTGCCCAGCATTCACACATCCACACTCCACAACCAGGAAGTGAGAGTTAATCCCAGAGGACAGGTCTTGGCCACGGAACATGGGGCACCCGTGAACAAGTGCTCCCTCTCTGTCCAGAGTTGCACCGTCCAAGGCACACTTTACACACTACTAGGAGGGATCCAGGGATTGAGTCTGTGATGGTTAATTTTATGTGCCAACTTGGAGGGTGTTTTGGATGAGATGGACATTGAAACAGCGAATGTTAAGTAAAGAAGAATGCCATCCACAGAATATGGGTGGGCCTCAACCAATCAGTTGAAGGCCCGAAGGGAACAAAGACCGACCTCCCAGAGCAAGTTCTCCGGCAGACTGTCTTTGGACTTCATGTGTACCAACAGCTCTTGTGAGTCTCGGGCCCGCCGGCCCACACTGCAGATTTTGGACTTCCTAGCTTCTGTAATCATATGAGCCAATTATTTAAAATAAATCTCTCTGTCCTGCTTCTCTGGGGAGCCTTGAGTAACACAGAGCCCCAGGGACCGACTTGAGAATGCACACTTGTATTGGCTCTCCCCCTTTCCCGCCGCGCTCTCCCGGTCTCCGGAATCATTCGCGTTCAAAATAAACTGTGAAGGGACGTGCACACCTTTGTCTTGGGCTTGCCTTCTAGGTGCTCCCCAGCCAGTGCAGGACATTCGTGGCTCAGAGAGAGCCTCACGGGTCTTCGATTTCCGCGTGTCAGGAGACCCGGAACCCCGGCCAGGGCGCTCAGGTGTAATGGGATAGATGCTGCCGGGCCGCCTCCTGCTCCCCTCATGGGACTGCACTTCTGTCCATCACAGAACCATGCCCCTTTGTATCCCCCCTGCTGCCCAGCATAAGGGAAGTTTCCTAAAAGCACTTGCTCAGCTGGACTGGACGTTTCATTTTCAAATCTGCCTATGTGCTGTCATGACGTAGGCATAGTTTGTTGTCGTTCAAATGTCGTGTCACTCAGTGGGTCCAAATACAAAAGATGTGGCTAAAAACGACGCTCTGGTGCTACACGGGCATAGATTCAAGTCTCAGTTCCTCCACTAAGTGGATTTGGCACAGCAGAATCTCTCTATAAAGGAATATAATCGGATTTTTCTGCTGAGAGAAAATAAAGGCCCGTGTAGAATTCCCTTTCCAGCTAAATGCCAATACCACAGTGAGGGAGAGAAGAGGGTTTTCTTTCTTAAGAGACTAAGAGAGTACCACTACAAAGGTTTTCACTGGAAGAAATGCTATAGGATTTATTTCAGGGTAAAAAAAAAAACATCTGGAAGAGAGAAGTGTTAAGTTTATCAACTAGAAAGTAATTGTAACTATGTGGCAAATCTAAATCAGCACTGCCTGTTTGGAAACAACAGCACTAGTAAGTGACTTGAGGGCTGTAAGAATGAGAGACGGAAGTAACATAATTAACAACAATGGCATAGAGACAGGAGGGGGTGTTTGGCATTTTAGGGCTTTGGCATCATTCAAGACTAAAGGAGAGATATTTATTAATTTCAGATTAAGTCAAAATGAATGTTAAGTATGGAAAAGGGAGGCGTGGGAGTGGACGAAGGGATGTAATGAAAATTCAATTGATCCAACCAAAGACAAGAAGAGGTTTTTTTTTTTTAAATCAAATAAATAAAAAACCACAAAAAGTAGAAAGTACAAAAGCAGAAGGCAGAAATGAATGCATACGTATCTACGTTACCTAAGTTACCACCGGAAGACAGAGATCACAGACAAGGTAGAAATAAGAAAAATGCACCTGTATGATATTTATGAGACACATACCAAAAGCTGAAGTACCTGAAAGACTGAGACTCGAGGGGAAAGTGGTTTACGAGGAAAATATTACCCAAAAGAAAGCTGGTGCACTTATCTTAATATCAGAAAAAAGCTGAAAGATGGAAAGTGTCGTTAGACTTAAGAGGCTGTGATAAAAGGAACATTTTCTCACACAGGTACAAAATTTCGGAACCTGCTTGGAACCTAACAACATAATCTCAAAACATATAGACCAAAAATTGACAGAATTACAAGGAGAGATTGACAAACCCACAGTGAAGTAGGAGGATTCACCATCTTTCCAAGGACAGACTGAACATTTGTGAATATTGATCATGTACTAAGCTATAATGCAAGACTCAACAAATACGAACAACTAACGTAGTAAAGACCAAGCCCTGAACTCAAGATCATAAAAATATAACAAAAAATAAGCAAAAAGTGTCTACACTATTGCCATTTTAAAAAAATAAACTTCAAAATAATTCTTGGGGAAGAACTCAGAAACTGTAATAACTTAGGACCGAGTAATACTACTTTTTACACTTCCCCTCCACTGTTCCATTCTACCCCCTCTTGGCCGATGCCGTTAAGACAAAACACTGACACACACACACACACACACACACACACACACACTTTATGTTGGAAATGAAGAAACAAAAAAGTCGTTAGCAGAAGACCCCAATATTGTGGATCAAAGAGGATCAAGGACAAGCCATTGGTCGAAGAGAGTTCAGTGAGACTGCAGGATGTAAGGTGAATATCCAGAAATTAATTACTGGCCAAATGACTACAATAAATATTTGGGAACTAATTTTTAAAGCGGTACCATTTTGCAATCCCTACAAAGCATTTAAGGTATCTGGGAACAAATCAAACATAAGATGCGTAACATCACAAAACTTTTTGAATAACGTAAGTCGGTAAGGAAATTTGACATTTTAACAATGGGAATCCTCCTCAAACTAACATTAAATGTTAACATTAAATGCAGTTTTACGTAAAGTCTCAACAGGGCTTTTTGAAGAACTTTTAAACTGATTCCAAAATGTATGCGGAAGTGCAAAGAGCCAAGTATATCAAGAACGCTTTGAATAACGTAGGGAGACTTACTGGGCTAGTTATCAAGACTTACTATGAAGCTATCATAGTTAAGTTGTTGGTCCTGAGATAAAAATGTGGTGCATCGGAACTCAGAGAGCTGAGGCAGACTCGTGCATATAAGAAACACAATGCAAATCAAGCTGCTTTACAAAAAGAAAAGGATTTAAGGAAGGAGACTCGACGCGGCCGGTTCCTGCAGCAGCAGGCACACAGCTGGTGAGGGCGAAGGTGGGCGAGAAGGACCCTGCCTTCCCAATCCAAAGGGTGGTGATCTGAGCTCTGGCCACTGACTGCTGCTTCTGACCACCAGGGGGCAGGCAGGAGTGGGCAGCCACTGTTGGTGCACCTTCCGGCACAGCTGCAAGCCCCTCCCCCTCAGGCCGAAGTGACTTCTGTAGATCTAAAGGGCCAGTGCCCTTCCCCCCTCCCCCCGCCTCATTCTTCTCTTCCTCCCCTATTGGAAGCCAGACGTTAAAGATTAGGACATTAAAAAACACTTGCGTGTAAGGAAAAAAAAAAACTTACAAAGTGATCCACGCACACCCAGGGAAAGGCTTGGAAAAGACCTGAGAAGACCTTAAAGTTTACACTCAGGCTGATCTTCAGCACCGAGACAGCCTACAATAAAACAAAAACAAACAAAAGAGGGGCGCCTGGGTGGCTCAGTTGGTTAAGCGTCTGACTTCGGCTCAGGTCACGATCTCATGGTCCGTGAGTTTGAGCCCCACCTTGGGCTCTATCCTGACAGCTCAGAGCCTGGAGCCTGCTTTGGATTCTGTGTCTCCCTCTTTCTGCCCCTCCCTCACTCATTCTCTCTCTCTCTCTCTCTCTCTCTCTCTCTCTCTCTGTCTCAGAAATAAATAAAAACATTTAAAAAAAATGTTTAAGTCATTCTGGGGGTGCCTGGGTGGCTTAGTCAGTTAAGTGTCCGACTTCAGTTCAGATCATGATCTTGTGGTCTGTGAGTTCAAGCCCCGCATCAGAATCTATGCTGACAGCTCGGAGCCTGGAGCCTGCTTCGGATCCGTGTCTCCCTCTCTCTGCCCCTCCCCCGCTCACACTCTGTCTCTCTCCTTCAAAACTGAATAAATGTTAAAAAATAATTAAATAAACAAGCAAAACAAAACAAAATACCCAAAAAAACCAAACCTGGGAAAGAGGGAGAGAATATAATTTCTACTGTTACCACATTGTTAGATTCAAAAGTCCAGTTTTCAACAACAACAACAATAAAAAAACACAAAGCATGCAAAGCAGCAGAAAGTATGGCTCAAAGGAAAAACAAAAAACAGAAACTATCCCTGAAAAAAAAGACCTGAACGGCAGATCTACTAGACAAAGACTTTAAAACAACGGTCTTAAAGATGACTATAGAAAGATGTGAACAAAGTCAAGAAAATGATGTAGGAACAAAATGCAAATAGGAATAAAGGAGCAGTTACCCTAAAAAGAAACCAAAAAAATTCTGGAACCGAAAAGTATGATAACTCAAACAGAAAATTCACTACAAAGATTCAAAGATAGATTTGAGCAAGCAGAAGAAAGCATCCCTGAACTTGAAGATATGACAGTGGAAATGATTAATTCTCAGGAATAGAAAGAAAAAACATTGGAAAAAAGTGAACAAAGCCTAATGGACCTGTAGGACACCATCAAGGAGCCTAACATACGTATTGCGGGAGTCTCACAATAGGAGAAAGGGGCAGAGAGAATATTTGAAGAAATAATGGCTGAAAACTTCTCAAACCTGATGAAAGACATGAATATAAACATCCAAGAAGCTCAATGAAGTCCAAGTAAAATGAACTCAAACAGACCCACACCAACACAATATAATTAAACTTTTTAAAGACAAACAGCAAATCTTGAAAGTAACAACAGACAAGCAAACTGTCATATACAAGGGATCCTCAATAAGATTATCAGCAGATTTCTTATTAGAAATTTTGAAGGCCATAAGGCAGGGGGCCAATATACTCAAAATGCTAAAAGAAAAAAAAAAACAAAAACCCTGTCAACCAAGAATCCTATATCCTTCAAAAGTGAGGGAGATGGGTCGGCTGGGTGGCTCAGTCAGTTAGGCATCCGACTCTGGCTCAGGTCATGATCTCATGGTTTGTAGGTTCGAGCCCTGCGTCGGGCTCTGGGCTGATGGCTCGGAGCCTGGAGCCTGCTTCAGATTTTGTGTCTCCCTCTCCCTCTGCCCCTCCCCCACTTGCACTCTGTCTCTCTTTTTCTCTCAAAAATAAACATTTAAAAAAAGTGAGGGAAAGGGGTGCCTGGGTGGCTCAGTCAGTTAAGCATCTGACTTCGGCTCAGGTCATGATCTCACAGTTTGTGAGTTTGAGCCCCGCGTTGGGCTCTGTGCTGACGGCTCGGAGCCTGGAGCCTGCTTCGGATTCTGTGTCTCCCTCTCTCTCTGCCCCTCCCCTGCTCACACTCTGTCTCTGTCTCTCAAAAATGAATAAAAGTTAAAGAAAATTTTTTTAAGTGAGGGGAGAAATTAAGACATTCCCAGATAAATCAAATTTGAGGGATCTCGTTACCACTAGACCTGCTCTACAAGAAATACTAAAGGGAGTCCTGGGAGGTGAAATAAAAGTACACCAGGTAGAAACTTGAAGGCGTACAGAGAAATAAAGATCTCAATAAAGGTAAATACGTGGGCAATTATTTAAAAGCTAGTATTGTAGCAATGGTTTGTAAATGCATTTTTTGTTTTCTGCATGATTTAGAGACTTACATGAACAGGATTATTACTCTAAAAGCTAGTGTGGTTGTAACTTTGGTTTATAACTCCAAATTTTGTTTTCTACATAGGAGATGAATGCATTTACAAGAATTACCAGCTTATGTTTGGGCATACAACATATATAGATACAATTTGGGGGACATCAACAACCAAAAGGGGTGAGGACAGAGCTGTAAAGAAGCAGAGTTTTTGTAGGTTGTTGAAGTTAGGCTGGTATACATTCAAATTAGGATATTGTCACTTCAGGATGTTAAATATAATCTCCACAGTAACCACAAAGAAAACGGCCCTGGGATATACACAAAAGGAAATGGGAAAGGAATTTAAACATTTCACTACAAAAAGTCAACTGAACACAAAAGAAGGTAGTAATGCAGGAAATGAGGGACAAAGAAGCTATAAGACACGCAGAAAACAAATAGCAAAATGATCAAAGTCCTTCTCATCAGTAATTACTTTAGCCGTGAATGGATTAAACACCCCATTCAAAAGATCCAGTCGCACAAGAAATAAAAAGGCATGATCCAACTATATGCTGTCTACAAGAGACAATTCAGATCCAAACACAAAACAGACTGAAAATGAGAGAGTGCACTATTCCATGCAAATAGTGATCAGCACAGAGCAGCCGTGGCTCTACTAATATCAGACAAAATAGACTTTAAATCAGAAAAGGATACAAAAGACAAAGAAGGACATTATATATTAATAAAAGTTTCAATACAACAAGAAGGTTAACAATTATAAACATTTATATAACTGTTCATTGCTTCTCGGTCATATAATTTCTTAGCATAGTTATTCATATATTCCTTAGAGTCCCTTTTATTGCTTGAGGTCAGTTGTGATGTTTCCTCTTTCATTTCAGATTTAACAGTTTCTGTGTTCTCTCTTTCCTTCCTGGTCAGACTAGCTAAAATTTTGCTACTTTTTACTTTTTTTTTTTTTTTTTAATCAGTCTTTGGTTTTCTTTTCTAATTCTTTTTTCTTTTTCATTTATTCCCACTCTCTTTTTTACGTTTCTTAGAGTGGAAGTTTTGTTTATTGATTTGAGATCTTTCTTCTAATATAAATTTTGTTCTATGCGTGGCATTTGCTGCTTTCCTTAAGTTCTCGTATATTGTCTTTTCTTTCATCTCTATGTATTTCCCAGTTTCTCTGGTGATTTTGACTCTTCGTTATGAATGTGCTACTTCAATATTCCGTATTTTTGAATTCCCCAAATTTCCTCCCTCTCTCATCTCATTCTACTGTGGTTTGAGAACAGACTTTGTATGATTTCAATTCTTTCAACCTTAGGAGACTTGTTTTATGACATAACATATGGTCTATCCTGGAGAATGTTCCATGTGCCCCTGAGAAGAATGTGTCCTCTGGTGTTGTTGGGCGAAGTGCTCTGAAGATGCTTGTTAGGTCTCGCGGGTTTAGAGAGTTGTTTAAGTCATCTGTTTCTTTGGGGATCTTCTGCCAAGGTGGTCTATCCACTATGGACAGTAGGACGTTGAAATCTGCAACTATTATTGTTGAGTTGTCTATTTCTCCCTTCAATTCTGTCTCTTTTTGTTTCGTGTACTTTGGTTGCTTTTATGAAAGGTTAGTTGATTTTTGGAGGTCCTTATCATCCCAGGAGTGCTTCCATCTTTGATATCTTGTTTGGAGCCCAGAAAACATGTGAGCTTTTCCACTGGAGATCAATATTCTTCTATAAATAGCTTCTAGGGTGTGACATCAGGGTTCATAGTTCACAGTGTACAATGATAATATTCATTTTCTCCAGAGATAGCTAACAGATCTCACCATCTGGCACCGTATGAAGGTCATGACCAAAGTTGTAGCTGAAAACTGGCATACTGACCCCTAATGCCCTCTTCAGTTTTCTCTCGTGAAAGTGATGTGCCCCATATCGCCAATATCCTCAAACTTTACATTGTATTTCACCCAAACCATGTATTTCACCTGAAAGTCATAATTGCCAAACTACACAGCTGTCAGGATCTTATCTCCAGCTAGAATCTATGTTGGAATCTGTGTAGACTGCACCCCAGGTCAAGTCACTATTCCTAGATTCCCCAACTTCTCAGTACATAGCTTTATGTGTCATAGACTATTTTAGTTTCTTAACTGCTTATTTCGCCATCACTCCTCTCTCACAATGTGGGTTTCTACTATAAGCAAACTCAAAGTGAAATGCTGAATCAGAATTTCATTCATTAGTCTCCATAATGAGGAGTTTTAGCCAGTCCCATCTCCACCTTCAGTCTTTGTCTTCCCAACATGCTCTGAGATGTTCTTTCCTTATGAATTTTATCCAAAGGTAAGTATCATAGATTTGTTTTTGCACTTGGCAGTTGAACAAATGTGAGTTTTGCTGGCAAAAGAGTCTCAAAACAATTACGGAAATAATTCAGCTAAATCATAGATTGGGAGCTTTATTGCTATTATAGATATCTGAAATCCAACATGTTCTTCTGGAAAAGATTCCAATTACAGTGCTTAGAGTATCCTTGCCAAATACAGCTCGGTGCAAATAGTCTCACATGTAATAAGGTAGATACATATAATCCTAGGTGATCTCATTCCACTTGTGTTCAGGGTTTTCAATATTCTACATGCACTTCTCCTTCAAAATATTCTCTTTATTCAAATAGAATTATTTGTCTATAGCTCATGTCTAGACTGAGACTAGTGTTTACTAACAACACTTTGAGCCTTTTTTTTTTTTTTTTCCAAATCAATTTAAGCCCTTATCGACCACGTTATGGACTGAATTGTGCCCCCAGAGCCAGATTCATTGTGTTGAAGCCCGAATCCCAGAAGTCACTGTGTCTGGAGACAGGGTGTAGAAGGAATTAAGGCCGGATAAGATCATAAAGGTGGGGCCCTGATCTAATATCAGCGTCCTGTAAAAAGACAACAGAGAAACGCTTCTTTTCCTCTTTCTCTTGCTGTCTCCCTCAGTGCAGAGGAAAGGCCGTGTGAGGACTTAGTGAGAAGCCAGCCATCGACTAGCCAGGAATGGACCCTGCTAGGGTTTGATCTGGGACCTTCCACCTCCAAAACTGTGATAAAATAAATGTCGGTTGCTTACGCCACCCCGCTCATTTTGTTACAGCAACCTGAGCAGACTCATATACCATGTCTGGCTCTAGAGAGAGGCAGGTAAATGAGACAAAGCCCTCTGCTTCAGGAGCACAGAATCTAGGAAGAAGGGACGTCTCGTGAAAATACGTGATCAGTGCTTCCAACTCAGCCTGCGAGTTCTGAAAGGCTCCACAGAGCACAGATTTGAGCAAGGTTTTCAAAGAGGCCCGACTAGGCAAGGAAACAGCAACCCGGGAAGAGAGAATCCCCGGCAAGGAACTGACACCTCAAAAGGCGGGATGTATCTGGTGAACACTGAGAGGCTACAGGGTCTAGAGGGTACAGAAGGCATGACAAGGAGGCTTGGGAGGGGAGGGGCCGGAAAAAGGGACTGGGGACAAGGTGTGAAGGTCCCCGAGTGCCAAAGAGCCTATGTTTCCCACGTAAGAAAATATCACTCAACATGTTCATTTACTAGAGCTGTTAGGCTAGATCTCTCTTTTTTTTAACTTTATTTAGAGAGAGAGAGAGCACGAGTGGGATAGGGACACAGGGAGAGGGGAGAGAGAATCCCAAGCAGGCTCCGCACTGTCAGCGCGGCGCCCTACGTGGGGCTCAAACTCATGAACTGCAAAACCCTGACCTGAGCCAGTATCAAGAGTCAGACGCTCAACCCGCCTGAGCCACCCAGGCGCCCCCTACAGACTAGGTATCTTCACAACAGAAATTAATTTTCTCCTTCCAGAGGCGAGAAATCTGAAATTAGGTACCTGTCAGCAAGGTTGGTTTCCTCTGAGGCCTCCCTCCTCGGCTTGCAGACGGCTGCCTTCTCCCTGGGCCCTCACGCACCTGTCCCTCTGTACGTGCAGCTGTGTCCAAACCCCCCCTTCTTGTACAGATGGCATTCACCTAGGATTAGGGCCCACCTTGATGAACTCATTTTAATTTAATTACCTCTTTGGAGACGCTAACTCCAAATGTGGCCCGTTCTGAGTCATGGGGCTACTCCTGCAACACCGGAGGGGTGTGGGAAGGGAGAGGGCACAGCTCAGCCCATGGCAAAAAGCTACCAGAGGGATGATACACGTGAGACGCCGCCTGCTAGGGAAGGGACTCCTTTTATGCCATCTGGTCACTTCTCCCCCCGGTGGACTCCTAGCTTTTGAAAGAGTTCATCTGCCAAAGTACACTTACTAACTTATAAATTCTTCATTTCCAAAAATCAAAGACAGTAGGCCGGTCAGATGTGATCAGCAGGTAAATCTAGAATCACCATACTGAGTTGATAAAATCTCCACCAAGAGGAGAACCTGACATTCACATCGACCTGTGAGGACTTGTTGTGGGGAGCGTGTGAGTGTATGTGTGTGTGTGTTGTGGCTGGAGACAAGACTTTCTGGAGTGTCACGTGTGCTGAAGTGTATGCTCCCCCCCCCCCCCCCACACACACAGTGTCTGCATCATAGCACTTAGCATATCGTATCGCAATTTTGTGGTTGTGAGTGCATCCCCCCTCTACATTCTGAATCCCTGTCAACAGGGACCCCATCTCACTCATTTTGCAACCCCAGCAATGTCCCTGGTCGTCTTAAGCTGACTAGACCCATCACCACATCTTTAAGGCCTCTGGAGAACAAGGGACCATGAAGTTGAAACCCACCGCTCTAGGATCTTCAACGTACACGGGAAGGCTCTACGGTCACATGTTCACACTGCCACCATACACACTCTTATTTTAAATGCCATCACGCCGCAGATAAAGATGCTATGGGATATCGATACAGCTGTGGGATCCTGAGCGGGGACTCCTCAAAAGCTGGGGCACTCAGCAGAGCCAGCGAGGAAAGACCATCTCTGCTTCCTTGTCTGTTCCCAGCCGACTCCCACTCCCCCTGACAACAAAGGTATCACCTGGGCCTGGCCAAGTCTCATATTTAACACCACCTTGATAAATGCCATTGAATGAACGAATGAAGGCACACATGAATAAATGAGTCACAGAACTGTAAGTAAAAAAAAAAAAAAAAAAAGGCAGAGCTCTCAGGAAAGGAGGTGAGGTGGGCTTTGACAGATGAAGACGAATTTGGAATAAGCAGAGAAGAGGGAAAGACATTCAGGTGAGGAAATCACAACAGAAAATTCAGGGATGGAAAGATGTTTTAGGGTTTTCAGTAGGTAAAATTTTTATTTATTTTTAATTTATTTAATTTTTTTTTAATGTTTATTTATTTTTGAGACAAAGAGAGACAGAGCATGAACGGGGGAGGGGCACAGAGAGAGGGAGACACAGAATCCGAAGCAGGCTCCCAGCTCCGAGCTGTCAGCACAGAGCCCGACGCGGGGCTCGAACTCACGAACCGCGAGATCGTGACCTGAGCCGAAGTCAAACGCTCAACCGACTGAGCCACCCAGGCGCCCCGTCAGTAGGTAAAATTTTTAAATCAAAGTTTGATATACAGAGAAAAGTTTATAAATCATAAGGGTACAGCTAAATGAATGATCAGAAAGGAGATATATCCACATAGCCCCCTTTGAGATCAAGAGATAAGACATTATTCTCTGTATCTCCTTTTGTACGGTTGAATATTGATCCACAGGATGTATTAGGAAATATCAACATAAACAAACACCTAAGAGGGGGATATGTTCTGTTTCCTCGGTGCATCACAGCAGCTTGAACAACGGCCACGCAAAGACAGCAACTCTTTTTTTTTTTTTTTTAACGTTTTATTTATTTTTAAGACAGAGAGACAGAGCATGAGTGGGGAGGGGCAGAGAGGGAGACACAGAATCCGAAACAGGTTCCAGGCTCCGAGCTGTCAGCACAGAGCCTGACGCGGGGCTCGAACTCACAAACTGTGAGATCGTGACCTGAGCCGAAGTCGGACGCTTAACCGACTGAGCCCCCCAGGCGCCCCAAGACAGCGAGTCTTAATCCCCGGGATTTGTAGATGCGACTTTATTTGGAAACGAGGACCACGGATACATCTTTTGGGGGCCACTACTCCAGCGCTGAAAGAGAGGGATTAGCATCAGTCTGTCGTCAAAATCGCCTGTGGACACGTTAATAACGGAAGCTGACACCTGCCAGGCTGAGGGCCAGATCGCGGACACCTGCAGGTACCCTTCTGCCCCACCACAAGCCGCTAGCATCCCTGTCACCTCTTTCCATCAAAACAGCACAAGTCATTATTAGTTCCGTTTTACGGATCAATAAACTGAGCCACCAAAGATGGGGGTAAAGCTACAGGTCAAACGTGGTGACGACAGAAGTGGAATCTGGACTCTGACGTGATGGTGGAAAGACACCTCTCACCCCTACCCCCCCCCCCCCCGCCTCCTTCGCGACCATCACAGAGGCCATCACTTTGGGGCCATACGCACTGTGACAGATGACAAACACAAGAGGAGACTTCCACACATCTCTGAAAAAAACCGTACATCCTCTTGAGTTTTCTTTTCTAGTCTCGGCCTCCCTGATTCCTGCGGCCTCCACTTAGACCGCGTGGCCCGTCCCCTCACCCCCACAGTCACATCCTCCAAGTCTGCCACACGGCGTCTGCACGCTTCTTTAAAGAATGCTTCCCGGAACCGACAACCGTAAAAACCAACTTTCATGGAGTACTTATGTGCCAGGCTCCCTTCTAAGCACTTCAATTACAGAACTGCAATTTAATGTCAACAACTCCCTTAGATAAGATTACTACTATTATTCCCCATATTGGAAATGAGGAAACAGACATGGAAGTGAAGTTATGTTGCTCAAGGCCACCAAGTGAGGAAATGAAAGCTGGTACTGAAACGTAGGCAGCCTGTCTCCAGAGCCCCGTATTCTTAACCTCTACCCTCTATGCCGCCTCGCCTCGTGCCTCCTCAAGAGTCAGAAGAGACCACCTCCCTTGTTTCAAGTACTATACTCCACGTGATGCGACCTCAGGTCACATGGCAGTTACATCACGTGCAGGCATTCATTTGTTCACTGCTAAACGCGTATGCATCTATCCCTCTCCTCCTCCTCACCAGAAGAGTCCCCGAAAGCCACAGACTCTGAGAGAAAGTATGTGGCAGGGGTGGCAGGTGGACAGGCAGAAAGAAGGCTAAGAATGAGAGAGGGCGAGCCACAAAAAAGGACGAAGGATCCAAGCACGTCAACACGGAGGCGCAACGACAGACCAGACGCAGGGAGACCGTGGGCTGGTTGAGGACAAGTCTCACAGACGCCGCGTCTGCGTTCCGTCATTCCGGAGAGTCCTCAGAGGCAGGCCAGGCACCACCCTTGGCTGCATCCAGAAAAGCCCCTGCGCTCAGCCAACCTCGACACTGGTGATCACTCGGAAGCACCGGCAGCCAGAAGGGAGAAAAGCGTCTTATTCCAAACTCGTTAGACATGGCGGGGAATGGAAGCAAGCCGATCTCCTCAAAGACGTGGCGGACGCGCTCTCGTGCGGCCTCTCTCTGGCTTTGTCTCGAAGACTCGGGCACCTTAGTCGCTTCACCGTTCCGTCGCCACCTCTGCCCCCTCTCCACGTGCGCCAAACCCACTCACCTTGGAGGCCACTCAGCCCCAGTGCCGCGAACGCGTCCTTCATCGCTGCCCTCTGCGGGCATCTCTCCCGCTTCAGAGCCCAGAGCACTTTTTGCCTCTGCCATCATTGGGCCACGATATCTGCCGACGGTTTTCTTTCATTCTTTGAATTCTTGTTGGCAAAATTTTGTTCCCAGAAACATGATACGATAGGCTACGCTATACAATTCACGGTGTTTTGAGCATTTTTTTTAACATGCTAAATACCGCTACTGCTTTTCCAGAGACCGTAAAGCCTCACGAGAAAATAAGTAACAGCTGTACAAGACGTAGCAGTTTGTCTTAATCCTTTTGCACTGATGTCTGAAATGTGAAAAACACAAAAGCTATGACATGTTGGGAGCACCCGATGGAGTGGAATCCCTAGGACGAAGCAAGTCAGGCACTGCTCAAAGTCTTGAGAATCCAGCTAAATCCCAGTTTAATCATTGATATTTTTTTGTTATGAAACCAAACGTGTCGTCATTGAAAGATCTAGTCTAGAATCTATAAAGGGGGATAGGGAGTCTCCGGCCCTTGGGCAACGTTCCAAAAGCCTACTGGAAATCATAAATCTAAGAATAAAACTACTCGAGTTAAAACATCACAGTTCTTTGCTTTCAGCTCGAATCGTAAGAACCCGGTGAATTACATTAGTTACGGTGTGGAAGCCAAAACCTCTGAATGGTACATTTTTGATTAGTAAAAGGAAACTATTGTTTTGTAACTAAAATCTTTTAAAACAAGAATCCCGTTAGAAAAAATAATTTAGGGGTGTCTGGATGGGTCAGTCAGTTAAGCGTCCAACTTCGGCAAAGGTCATGATCTCACGATGAGCTCAATCCCTACACTGGGCTCTCTGCTGTCAGAGCAGAACCTGCTTCGGATCCTTTGTCTCCCTCTGCCCCTCCCCCACTCGCACCCATACACCCTCTCTCTTTCAAGAGTAAAATAAGCATTTAAAAAAAAAAAACAAGAAAAAAACAATTTAAAACCTTCCCATTCAATCCTTACAACTTAATGAAGGTATTATTACTACCTTCAATTTACAGATGAGGAAACTGAGTGAGCTCTTGTCCAAGAGTTCAATAGCTTGTCCAAGGCCATCCAGCTGGCAAGCAGCCTGCTGGGGAATCAAGGGGCAATTAATGCCAGAGCTCACGTTCTTCGTCTCCGGATTTTATTCATCTCCCTTTCCTCTCTCACTTTGGATAGCCTCTGCCTTCCCAACAACTAAAGGAGGAGGGCTCCCAGTAGCTTCAAGTTCAGGCAACAAGCAGCATGGGAGGAAACAAGGCTCTTGGGGAGTGTCTGTTGGAGACACATCACCCTGTGGATTTCTGGACCTCAGACGAGTCCGGGGAAATGCGTTATCTTCTAAGAACTATGGCGTTCGGGGGCACAATCATTTAAGAATTCCATGCTCTATGGTCTGGGGATAACGACCCCAAATTCTTCACTCTGCTGCCTTTAGCACCTACCTCCTCCTGACCGTGGATATCATTTTATCAATACTCAGTCACCCTCCCGGGGAACTGAAGAATGGGATGAGGAAAGCAGCACGTGATATTCTTTTCGGCACTGCCTGCTCTCTACCAGTTTGTTCTAACCTTTTTTTCCCTTTTTCTTTAGATAAAAGATACTCCAGGATGGGGCACAAATTCTCTTCGACAAATGGCCCAAAATAAAAGACAAAAGTACAAGTACATTTCTAGATTTTCAGAGGTCATTTCTAGATTTAAAGAGCACCTGGGCGGCTTGGTCGGTTGAGCATCGGGCTCTTGATTTCAGCTCAGGTCATGATCTTGGGGTCGTGAGATCAAGCCCCATGGAAGGCTCTGTGATGAGTGTGGAGCCTGCTTGGGATTCTCTCTCTCTGCTCCTCTCTCCCACTTGGATGCTCTCTAAAATTAAAAAAATAATAAAGAGGTCACTGCAGGGGCACCTGGGTGCCTCAGTCGCTTAAGTATCTGATTCTTGATCTCAGCTCAGGTCTGGATCTCAGGGTTGTGAGCTTAAGCCCCCACATTGGGCTCTGCACGGGGCATGAAGCCTCCTTAAAAATAAATGAATAGGCCATTGCAGATACAAAGGAGGTGGCGGCTTCTATTAGTCGGGAACTTCTGCAGCCCTACTCCACACTAGCAGCCCCACCGCGGGGCTGACGGTACAACATCTCACATGTGAACTCCGGAACATCAGGAGCAGAGTGGCCCTGTAGGCTTCCTGTTGAACCATGCTTTCTGTTACGTCCTAATAGAGAATGATTCCAATCTCAAAGTTCAAGTCTACCTGAACCAGAGGCCAGGACACAGCGGCCATTCAACAGATCTTATCTTGCAATTTTCTTCACCGGGTTAAACTAGACTTCAATTGTCCACGACGTTAACGACTTGATCACAGTGTGAAGCCGACCCAGTGGCGGTTCCGGTCCGCCAGTGGAACTCGAGCAGCACAAAGGACTCCATGAACTCGTTTTGAATTAGGTGAAACAGGTAAACCAACAGGTGTGGGTATTTATTAACTGAACATAAGAAAATGACCCAGCCTGGGCAACCATAAAAATCCTCGGTGGCTAAGCAAAGTGAAAGGGGTTTCAGAAATACCGTCTAACGCCTTTGGAGAACTATTTCGTAAGTTTCCCAAAGACCTTCACTAAATGGACGCGGCCAAATTCAATGGAGGTAGAGGTCCGTGTGCAAACTGCCTCTATTCTCCTGAGCTATAGGCAGCGTGACGCTGTCATTTCAGTAAGTGGGGGATTTTAACACATAGCGTGCAAGTCAGCCAAAGCGCCATTAAACGCATAAATCTTTTTATTTGCATGAGAAAGGCATCCATCACCTCACGCTACAATTCGCGATGAAGAAGTAAATGTGCTATTTTGCTTCGCCTCACGAGAAAACTTTTGTGTTATTTCCAGAATAAAAGTTGTGACTTTAACTGGCTACATTTCAATGGTAAATACAGTTGATCCCTGAACACGGGAGTGAGGGTCACTGACAGCCTCCCCTGTCCAAAATCCAGGTATGACTTTTGACTCCCCCAAAACTGAACCACTGTTGGCGGGAAGTCTTACTCAAATCATAGTCAATTAACCGTTGACAGACCTTGTATACCCATCGTACAGTGTATTCTTAGCATCAAATAAGCCAGACAGAAGAGTGTTAAGAAAGTCATCAGAAAAATACAGTACTACTATACCGTATTTATTGAAAAAAATCCACACCTAAGTGGACCCGTACGGTTCAAGTCTGTGTTGTTCAAGGGTCACCTGTACCTACACGAAAGGCTACGCCTACTTACCTAAGCTGTCTGTCTCTTGTGTGGTAACAACCCAGATATTACACAGCAAGCAACCTAGCATTTCTATTTTCACGTTAACAATTACCGTTCAATTTACAGGAAGGCACTAGAGGGGGACCTGGGGGGCTCAGTCAGTTAAGCATCCAACTCCTGGTTTCGGCTCAGGTCATGATCTAGTGGCTTTGTGGGTTCGAGCCTGGAGTCGGGGTCAGCTCCGACAGCAAGGAGCCTGCTTGGGATTCTCACTCTCTGCCCCTCCCCCACTCGCACAGTCTCTCTCTCTCTCTCTCTCTCTCTTTTTTTTTTTTAAATAGGCACTAGAGGGGTGCCTGGGTGGCTCAGTCAGTTAAGCGTCCGGCTTCGGCTCAGGTCATGATCTCACGGTCTGTGGGTTTGAGCCCCGTGTCAGGCTCTGTGCTGACAGCTCGGAGCCCGGAGCCTGCTTCGGATTCTGTGTCTCCCTCTCTCTCTGCCCCTCCCCTGCTCCTGCTCTGTCTCAAAAATAAATAAAAACATTAAATAAATAAATAAATAAATAGGCACTAGAGACATTTTGGGATGAATGAGCTTCACACAGAACCAAATACGAAGACTCACAAGCTGCTGATCAGATCAGGAAAGTCTGGGATAATATTTCTCTCAATGAGGAAACAGATGGGTTCGTCCTTTTAGTAACTAGTTGGGTGCCTGCAACCCAACTACAGATGAAGTGAGGTGAGACTGGGGGTTGGCAGGTGGAACAGGGAGGAAGGTGGCTGGAAAGGTCTAAGCGATGACAGTCTAGGACAGTCCCTGTAAAGAATAGGAAGGCTGACCTGGGACAGACGGCAGACATGAGCGGCCACCTGGCTCGGCACCAAACATCTGTGGAGTCCCCAACGTAGGCAGGTGTTCAATGGTTGTTGAAAGGGCTTGTGGAACGGGACGTCAGGCTGAAGTGAGACCTGGGTTCTGGCACTAACCAAACGGATGGCTCTGATAAGTCATGTATCACCCAGAAGGAGCTGTGCTGCAAAAACTGATAAAACCACTAATGAGCATGGCATTAAAGCCCACGCGATGACACGTGATTAGTCAACGTTCCTGGACCAGTTACACATACAATTAACAAGGACAGTGAGACAAAGTCAGGCAACAACTAATCCAGTTTCCTGGCTGGACATTTTTTTCATTATCTATCCTCTGGGGAAAAACCAAACATCTAGCAACATCTACCTTTTTGGATTCCTAGGGGAAGTCGCCATAAGGGCAGTGAATACATCAGGCTTTCTTTTAAATGGCCAACGCGGGGACCACTGTTTTTTGTTTTAATTTTTAAAAAATGTTTATTGGGGCGCCTGGGTGGCTTGGTCGGTTAAGCGTCCGACTTCGGCTCAGGTCATGATCTCACGGTCCGTGAGTTCGAGCCCCGCGTCGGGCTCTGTGCTGACAGCTCAGAGCCTGGAGCCTGCTTCGGATTCTGTGTCTCCCTCTCTCTCTGACCCTCCCCCGCTCATGCTCTGTCTCTCTCTGTCTCAAAAATAAACGTTTAAAAAAAAAATTAAAAAAAAAAAAAGTTTGAGTGAGACAGAATGCGAGTGGGGGAGGGGCAGAGAGAGTGGGGGGACAGAATCTGAAGCAGGCTCCAGGCTCTGAGCTGTCAGCACAGAGCCCGACGGCGGGGCTGGAGATCATGACCCGAGCTGAAGTCAAAAGCTGAGCCACCCAGGCGCCCGAGGGACCACCTTTCTTTAACCCTTGTGTGTGCAATCGAGCTGGATAAGGAGTCCCTAACACAGTGGTCCCAGCTCCCACGCACGGGACATCGTATGCGAACTTGTCCTCTACGAGCACGGATGCACAAACCTTTAGGTTTTCAAATGCTCAACAGCCATAAACCCCTCCCCCACCGAAAAGGTTAAGAACCATCGCTCCAGGAATGTTCCTTTTCTGAAGCAAGCCTCCTAAATAGTTAATTCTCGCGAGTGACTCCCGGGGTGTCCGCGGCTGGCAAGTCTCGTGACCCCCCAAGAGGCAGGGACAGACGCGCTGCTCCGTGCGGCGTAACCTAATCCTCCACTGCACGAAGCCCTGCACCGAAGCACTTGGGAGGGCTACGCGGTGGTATTCCGACCAGAGCGCAGGGACGGATGCATCAGTTGCGCAGTTTAACATCCGCGTCTGCGCACCGCCTCTTCGTTGGTCCTCACCAGTGGCCCGATTTTAAGCAAGTTATTTCGCCTCCGGGGCACCCGCTGCGGGAAGCAAATACAAGCCGGGTGTCCAAGTAGATCCGTTTTTTTTTTTTTTTTTTTTTTCTCATCCACGACCGAGGCCGGTGCTCCGCGCTCCGCAGTCCCAGGCCTCCCTGCCCTGAGCGGCCAGGGACGTCGCCGCCATCAGAGCAGGGCCGCCTGGGCCAGCCCTCTGGGGACAGGAGGAGGCGGCGCCGGGCATCCCAAACCCACTCACGTTTCCCGACCGCCGCCCGTCTCCTCGCAGTCCCGCGGCGCCTCGCACGGAACACCCCGCGCCCCGGTCACGCTCACTGCCTGACCGTGCGGTCCCGAGCGCCTGGCAGAGCCACTTCCCCCGACAGCACAGACCCGCGCGACACCCGCGCCTCAGCCGCGTCCCCCCGCCGCCACGTGACCACCGCGAGCCAACTCCCGCCGCCGGCGCCGGCTCCCCCGGCCGAGGCCCGCGCGTGCGTGGAGGCACGCATGCGCGCGCATGCGTGAGACGGGCGCGCTCCTCCCGGCGACGGTTTCCTAGCAGCTGGGCGCCTGCGCTGCGCGTGGTTCCAGTGCCCGCGGAGGGAGGTACTGCGCGCCTGAGCACGGGCGCGCTTGCGCAGTAACTAGACGCGGGCGTTTCTTTCCTTCCTTTTTATAGAGTTGGTGGGGGGGAAGGGGGCAGATTGGAGTTGTAAAATGGCGGCTTGGAGCGTATTCGGCGCCGTTCCCCCGGCGGTCTCTGGCTGAGCGGCGGCTCTCCCTCACTGCCGAACACAGAGAGGCGAGGCGAGGCGAGGCCCCCAGAGGACATGGTGTTTGAGACCCGGGGCTTGCTGACCACCAAGTCTTTCGAGAAGCTCCGCGCACCGGAAGCGACCAGGCGCGCCCAACCGGGCGAGCAGCGGCGGCTCCAGACCCGAGGCCCGCGCGGCTGCAACCTCGCACCTGCTCGCTGTCGCGCACCCGGCTTTCGCCGCACCCACAACCCAGCGAGTGCCGCGGCGGCCGCCTGGGAGGTAAGAGGAGGGCGGGCGGCGTGGCAGGAGAAGGAGCCGAGCCTGGGGAGAGGCGCCGGGGTCACGGTACGGGACTTGGCCTGGAAGGGGGAGCTGGGCTGCGGGTCCCAGGCCTGGGGAGGAGGCAGCCGGGGTCCGGGTGCGGGAGTCGGAGCTGGAAGGGGAACCCTGGGCAGGAAGCCGGGGTCCAGATCCGGGACTCGGACCCGGAAGGAGGACCCTGGGCTGGAGCCGGGGTGAGCGGCCCGGGCGTGGGGTGGAGGAAGCTGGGGTCCGGGCGCGGGACTCGGACCTGGAAGGGGGATTCTGGGCGGGGGACGGGGTGAGGGGCCCGGGCCTGGGGAGCAGGAAGCTGGGATCCGGGCGCGGGACTCGGACCTGGAAGGGAAACTCTGGGCGGGAGCCGGGGTGAGGGAACCTGGGTCGGGGGTGGAGGAAGCTGGGGTCCGGGTGCGGGACTCGGATCTGGACGGAGAAGCCGGGGTAAGGGGTCCGGGCCGTGGGGTGGTGGGGTCAGCCGGGGAGGGTGGGGCGGGATGATCCCAGCGGCGCGTAGTCGGGTGCTGTTTGTGAAGCCGGGCGCCGGACCGACCTGTCGGGGCTGCAGCGCCCAACTCGGGCGAGGCGGCCCCGGCGGAGGCCGGAGCGGCCAGGGACCTTCCTGATCCGGCCATCCTTCCTAGCCGTTCCCCTCGGTACTTCTTCCTTCTTGGCCGGCTCGCCGCCCTCTCCTCGCTCCCTACACTACCTCTGCCTCGGCTTCCCTTTCTTCGTGCAATCCCGGGCTATCGATCGGCTCTTTTACTCTGTTCCCTTAAGGAGCAATTTTGAGGCTTCCTTTTCCCCTGGCATTTCAGTCTCCGGGGTCTGCCCCCTTGTTTTTTGTTGTTGTTTTTTTTTTTCCTCGGTCAAATATGGGCACATGTGTTTTCATCTTAGGGTATCCTGGTGTCGACTGAAGTTCAGCCCCAAGGATGAGGCAGCGCTTGGTAGCAGAGACCGCATAACTCTATCCGGCGCAAATACTAGCTTTTTCCCAGTTACGAAAACTCTCAATTTGCTATGACAGTGTTTCCTACCTAGGAATCCTTTCAAAAGCTGGTACCTTTTTAACCACAAGCCCAAACGTTTTCTAAATCCTTTTTTTTTTTTTTTTTAAACAGATTTTATTTTTAAGTAAACTACACCCAAAGTGGGGCTGAAACCCACAACCCTGAGATCAAGAGGCCCTCGCTCTACTGGCTCAGTCAGCCAGGTGCCCCTAAATTCTTAGTAACAGCCGGGACATAAAACTCCTTAGGTGCTAGGCCTTGTTCTGAGTACTTAACAGAGACTTCCGTCCCACCCCCCCTTCTTTTTGCATAAAAAGAAAATTTATTAACTGAAGCATCGTGCTTTGAAATAAAATATGGATTTGCTAAAATATATTTTAAAGCGTGGCTCATAATTGAAGTCTTTTTTTCCACACTGTACTTTGTACATTTTGAAGAAAAAAAATAGTATTTTTTATAGCCTTTGCTTCTAACAAAATTTGTTTCTTTAATAAGATGCATTAAGCCCTTCCTCTGTTCTGGGCACTGTGCTAAACTAACTTTTTTTCTTTTTTTCTTTTTTTTTTTAATTTTTTTTGAGACAGAGACTGAGCATGAGCAGGGGAGAGGCAGAGAGAGAGGGAGACACAGAATCTGAAACGGGCTCCAGGCTCTGAGCTGTCAGCACACAGCCCGATGCGGGGCTCGAACACACAGACCGTGAGATCATGACCTCAGCCGAAGCGACTGAGCCACCCAGGCACCCCTAAACTAACTTTTTTCCTTGATCTTACTTCACCACACCTGCCTTGTCTACACATGAGGAGGCCAAGTCACAACAATTAAATAACTTGCCAAAGGTCTAGCAAGGAAATGGCAGAACTGAGATGCCGGCATCTTGTAGTATTTTCCGAGATCCGTAGTGCCCCGGGTCACTGATTGAGCACTTCTGGAATACCTCCTATAAGATGGACAGGTTCGGGGCCTTTGGAGGGGGTCAGCAAACACAGCGAAGATCCCTGCCCTGTGGCCAGGTCACAGATTCAATAAACAGGGTAGGATACGGACGCAGCTGTGTTCATTTTGGTTTTTACTCTGCTGGTTGTCTCCTCGCTTGTGGGTGTGAGTTAGATGCTGAAATTTTACTATGGTTTTTGCACTTTCAGCGTCACCCTTTTTTGCCTTAATCACTTACAGTTACGGCAAAAGCGACTATTTCAACTTCTCCCCTCTTCTGCCCTCTGGTGGAGGTGTTACTTACTGAGTAGGAAAAGAATCCCAGCAGAGACCTGGCCTCTGAACCTTTGGAGTTCAGTAAGATCGAGTCTGAAAGTACCTTGATTGTTTGACTAACAAAGATTAATGGCAAAACTTAACGAGGTATTTGGTGGGGGGAGACCTTAAAAAAGGATTTGCAGGTAATGGCTGGGTCTCATATTTCATGTGTTAGCAACTTGGGCTTTAAAACCGTTTATTCTATAATCAGGAAAGAAAGCGTGTACGTACTTGTAAAAGAGAAGTTTAGATATTATTAAGATATTACTAAAAGCTGAACATCCCTTATGTAATGACTCCACAGGGGGCCAGATTTTGGAGGACTTTGGAATGTCAACATTTGAATTTTATTGTGTAGCTACTAAAGAGAACTAGGCCGGGTGTAAATGTGTATCTTAATGACCATGAAATTCTAGGAACTGACTCTGGTAGGTTGTGGTGTTGAGTCAAATGAGTAGGGAAAGACCTTCAGAAAGGAGTCTAGACAGGTTTCAGGGACCCTGAATGAACTGGTGAATTCCAGGCAAGGCGGGTAGCACGGGAAATGGAATTTGCTTGTTCCATTTAGCTGGTGAGTTAGAGAACGAGCCAGTTCAGCACTCACAATGGAGCTCTCTGTTGAGTGTTTTGGTATTTTTGTTTTTTATAGTAAACAACATATATTAGGATCAGAAAACATTGCAGGTTTTAAGGGATGGTTTCAAGTACCCTCTCTGCTTAGCTGCTTGTGTCCCACTGCAGAGATAATACCGTTGCCCCCCGCCCCATAACAGTGGCTTTAGAGTTGAGCTGATGTCTTATTCTTGAAGGGTGACATGTAAATTTTCAGAATGTTAACACATCGATATTAATTACATTTTGAACTTTTAAATGATATCCTAGCTTAGCAGTATACAGATTGGGGTAATTAAATGTTCAGTCTCGGGAAATTTATTTCTATCAATTGTCTGTAGCCTAAAGAAGAGTACTCATGCTGTGAAGGTATTTCCACTGCCTTATTAAAATTCTTGTCTAAGGATGAGCTTCTTTACTGAATCATCTTTAAGAGAATTTGAAGCATTTAAAATGTTTTGCCTGTAGCAAGACTGTGATTATAATTTGCATAGAATAAATTAATCACTTGTTGATTACGTATACAGTACTTCGGATTTTTAAAAATCAGTGTTACAGTGTCTTTTCAAACGGAGCTGGTTTAGCATTGTTTAAAATTCTTCGTAAAAATTCTTTAAAAATTCGTTGTAAGGAATTACATCTTGATCCAGAAAAGTAAACTTTTCACTTCTTTCACTTTTAACGTAGGGTTGAAACAATGGCCAAAAGAATTGCTGAGAAGGAATTGACCGACAGGAACTGGGATCAAGAAGACGAAGCAGAGGAGGTAAGATCTTTCCCCAAGAACGATTCCCTGCTGCTTCTAAATTTAAATTCATTTTGGGATTCCTCGGGCAGATTTGGTAGGAAAATCAAAAGGCCTTTTAGGGGCGCCTGGGTGGCTCCATCAGTTAAGCAGCTGACTTCAGCTCAGGTCATGATCTCACGGTTCGTGGGTTCGAGCCCCGCGTCGGGCTCTGTGCTGACAGCTCAGGGCCTGGAGCCTGCTTCGGATGCTGTGTCTCCCTCTCTCTCTGCCCCTCCCGCGTTCATGCTCCATCTCTCTGTGTCTCAAAAATAAATAAACATTAAAAAAAAATTTGTATTAAAAAAAAAAAAAGGCCTTTTAAAGAACAGCCGGAACAGGAAATAGTATGGTTTCTTATGATCTGTACTTAGTATAGAAATTTATTTATTACATTTGGCTGTCTTTTTCCCACTAGTTCCCGTTCCTGAAATATTCTGCACCTTTGTAGAAGCACCTTCCTGAATTTCATATACTTGCTGCATTCTAAACTCATAGTTTTAGTCAAGCCTGAAGGGTGAGTAAGTGATCTGGTCGTGAACTTAGCATCGCGCCCGAACGTGAGAAGTGGTACTACACCACGTGACTTCTCCGTCTGCCGCACCCGTAATTTGAGATTTCTGATTGGGGTCACCTCCCTTACTCTAATGCTTCTTGGAGGCCTGTCTTCATGTTCGCACAGATCTGAGACCCCCGCCCCCGCCCCCACCCCCACAACAATGAAATAGAATTTGGATGGCCTAGTTTCTTTCCTCACAAAATAAAAATGGTCTTCCCTCAGAAATATTTCCTTTTCTCTCTTACAAAGAATAGAAATCACAGCTGCATTTTTAGTGCCTTGTCAGCAGTTTGATGCTCCCAGGCCAATAGAATAGTGCTAAGTTTAAAAAAAAGAGGAAGAAGAAGAAATCTGCAAAACTGTTTCCAAGCTTATTCTAAAACTGTCTTCTTGCTGAATCTGTCTTGTCATATGAACGTTTTTTCCTTGACAAATACATGTATTCCTATGTTTAGGGAAACCAAAATCACAAGTTTATTAATATTTTGACAAGGTTTTTAACATTTCTAACTGACTTGGTGCTTTTTAACCAGGTCTTTGGTAACTCAGGTTTTTTCCAGATCTTCTGCCCAGTTTCATTCTGGGCCTAGTAAGATTTAAGACTGCGGTATAATGATTTACTTTGATGCTAAGATATTTCAGGTATGAAAGGACCTCCATTTGGATTGAATCTAATGAGTCTGAAAGGGCATTACATTTGTTTGGGGACAAATGCAACCAAATAGTCCCGTCTGTAAGCATGGAGGTCTCTTTAACCTTACGTGAAATAACTATGGATGACACCTTCTTACAGAAAGTATTTCATGCCAGCCCTACAGGGTAAAAGAAGGGTTGAAATAAACCCAAAGGTCTTCAGCCAACTTCTGATTATGGACGAGGTACTTCAGCTCCTGGGAAGAGAGGTAGCTTCTAAGCAGGGTCCCTTAGAGTCCCAGGTACATCAGTGGGCTTTTGGGTGATGGACAAATGGGCAAGGTTTCTCTTAAAAATGGTATGCACACGTGATAAAAATAAATGTGTTTTTGGAAACTGAAGTAGTAACGTACTAGATTTGGGCATTTGGGTTTTAGAACTGGCTCCACCACTGTTAACTGTTGATGATCTTTAAGGTAACTGTTGGCTTTTGAAGAATAGATTTTGCTTCTTAAAACTGGATTTTTATTCTAAGATACATGTCTTTAAATATATTTAAAATTTGAAGAACCAGTTGTGAATAGTTTTCTACCAAACTTTTGATGGTCTTGGTCTTAGCAAAACTTTTTCTGTGTGTGCTCCTCTCCGGGTTGTATGCAAAGCCTGGATTTGCATAGATCCTGGGAGACTTCTTTCTTTCCTTTTTTTTTTTGAGAGAGAGCACACTAGCAGGGGAGAGGCAGAGGGAGAGAGAGAATCGTAAGCAGGCTCCGTGCCCCTCACGGAGCCCAGCCCAGCGCGCACTGCAGTTTGGGGGCTTGATCTGGATCCCAGAACGGGCCTGGAACTCATGTACCGTGAATCATGACCTGAGCCGAAATCAAGAGTCAGATGTTTGACTGAGCCACCTAGGCGCCTCGTTCTGGGAGATTTCTCATTCATCTAAGTAGCTTTGGGATTCACGATGTAGACAACAGACGTAAACTTTATTTTAATCTGCCCTCTCCTTACTTTGTTATCAGTATTAACAGTACGTTAAAACCAGCAGATAGGAAGATAAGTTTGGTTAGGCTTTTTTGTTCATTTCTTTTTTGGGGCCTCATCTTACTGCTGTTTAATTTGTACGCCTGCAGGTGGGAACATTCTCCGTGGCCAGTGAGGAAGTCTTGAAGAATAGAGCCATAAAGAAAGCAAAGCGTAGAAACGTTGGATTTGAAGTGAGTGTTTTCTTACCGCCCTTGGCATTAAACGCTAATTTGACTTCTGAGTCGCAGAGCATTTCTACCTCTGGGAGCCGTCAGATCGATAAATGCTTTTTAAAATGCTAACTCCACTTGTGAAAATCCTTGATGTAGACCACGGGAGATGGACAAGAAGCGTGGGACCCGTACCTTACCGAGTTGCAGACATCCAGTGTCGATCCTATAGACGAGATTCCCGCCGAACGGCAGTAAGGAGAGGAAAAGACCCGTGGAACGATACCACAGAAGTCGTGGCAGATGGCGTAAGGGAGGGAAACGCAGGGTGTCCTCGGAGTCCTGCTGCTCCTGGCGTCGGGGGCAGGGTCGGGGGAGTCCCTTAGCTCTGAAAGAAGCTTGGCAGGCGCGGGTTTTCTTCCAGGATGCTAGGTCACGGTGTTTTCCTTCCCGTGTTCACAAGGATGAAAGATGAACTGTAACTTGTGAATGGAAGTCACGTGGTCCGTGTTCAGCAGTCACTCCCATGTTTTGTTTTGTTTCATTTTTTTTTTTTTAACTTTTTTTATTTATTTTTGAGACAGAGAGAGACAGAGCATGAATGGGGGAGGGTCAGAGAGAGGGACACACAGAATCCGAAACAGGCTCCAGGCTCTGAGCTGTCAGCACAGAGCCCGACGTGGGGCTCGAACTCATGGACCGTGAGATCATGACCTGAGCTGAAGTCGGCCAGCTTAACCGACTGAGCCACCCAGGCGCCCCAGTCACTCCCATGTTTAACTAGTCTTCCCCGGTACAATTCCCAGCCCTCAGATACCTTCCAGGTGTCTGAGTGCTGACTCGGTGGCCCGGACATCTGTTGTCAGGCTGGAGAAGCTGCTTTGAACATCCGGGGTGGCAGCTCTGGAATGAATCTGCTCCCCTGCACCTTTCGTGGTGACTCTGTTCCGTTTGGTTATTCCAAGTTTTCACTGATCCGATTCCATTCTTAAAGACTGGTGACCGGTCAAAGCTAGGTATCAAGCCTAGTGAAGTTTGATGGCTCTTCCTCGGAGAGGGGGCAGCAGGAGGGAAGGACAACTTAATTGTGGAGGAAGTGATCGGTTCAGTTGGGGAAATGTGTTCTAAGAGCCTGGGGTACGTTGAGGTGAAGTTCTGGAAGACCACTAGGTGTGTGGGCGGCTTCCTGGAACAGGAGGTGCAGCTGTGAGAGTCCTCACCACGCAGGAGGTTGAAACCAGGGAGGGTGGCTGAGAGTGGCAGCTCACGGTGTAGACAGAAACCAGAGGAAGACCGCCTCAGGGAGGGATGGCCCGGCTGTCAGATGAGGGACAGTGAAGAAGTACAAGCCGTGTCCACCACAGTCCAGACTGGGCCAGAGGGAAGGGGGTCGGGGCCCTCTGGCTGCTAAAGGAAGTAAAAGACGCACATAATTTCGACTATAACTTGCAGCGTCAGGTTTCCATCAGAGCTTGTATATTAGAGAAATTAACAGTTACGTCATCTGCTTAAGTGCTGAAATGTGACCTTTCCTGTATACAGTTGACTGTTGACAGTACGGGTTTGAATTGCATTTATACGCAGATTTATTATTTTTTTGATAAGGGAGGGATGTTGGCGTCCCTAACCGCCGGTTGTTCCCATGTCAGCTGTCCTGGATTTGTTGTGCTGAGCACTAGGGATTCATTGGTGGGTGAAGACAGGAGTGAGTAAAATATCCGCGCCTGGTGGGCCTTACGTCCTAACGATGGAAGAGACACGCTGAACATACAATTTTAGTTTTCCTCTAAGTGCCATGGAGAAAAATCAAAGTACGCGAGGGAGATTGACAGACACGGGTGTGAGCCCCGGTGTATTACCTCATTCACTTGTGCTCTCACTTTTCTGAATGACTCCATTCCTTCGTTTAAAAGCCAGTGGTTCTTGAATTTTTGTGATGGCTCTAGAGCCAATGTACTGTCAGCAGTCTCTAAAATAACTATAAATATCCTCTGGTTCTTAAATCTCATGCAAAGTAAAAGGCTCTGAGGAGCTACTCACAGCTTTTTATGCTTCGTCCATGGAATCTTATAAAATGATAGCGCTCTGTGTGGTGTCTTCGGGATATTGATTCATTAAAAATCAAATTTATAGAGTGTCAGAACCAAAGAACTGTATTTATTACGTGCATTGAAATTTATGCAAGTCAAGGCTTTGCTTTTGTTTTTGATTTCTGGGTTTTTCTGGCCTAATTTTATTGCCACAATTGTATCCGTGGTCAGTAACCATCTGAAATCCTATGTTTATGATTGAAATTTTTTGAACGATTTTTTTAAAACTTTGCAATAATATTAGGCTAACTGGCCCATTTAGAAAATGAAGAGTTTCTAGTGTAAGTAATTTTTTGTGAGCTCGTGATTCTAATTCGTTTGTGCGTGCACTTAAGGTTGGTACACTCCCGTGGATGTTCTGAGCATATGTATTTGAGAGTATTTCCTAGAGCCTCCCTTGGATCCTTGATCCAAAAAGCAGACCATCCCCTGCTGCGGAAGGACCACTGTTTTGAACGGGAGGGAAACAGTAACTTCAGTCAAGCACTGTAAACTGAGGACCGTGTCTCCAAAAGTTTCCAGGGGCACAGAGCAGTGTTAGAAGTTCTCGGGGTGCCAGATGTTTCCAGAGCATCTCAGGTTAGAGAGGTGAGAGAGCCAGCCACAGTGGGTTGAAAGTGCTGGAAAGACCCTGCTACTGGAAGTCGCAAGAAAGTGGAGAATAAAAATGTTGCCTGTGGATTTCTCAACTCAGGGAAAGTCTAGATCTGAGAGTCGACTTCACCAGTTCCCAGAGACTAAAGGCTGCAGCAGGGCTTAGGAGATTACAGGTAAGTGGGTAAAGCACTTGGAGTTAACCTGACTCGATGTTTCTACAGCGTCCTTGGGCTGATGGTCTTTTTGATTGCATAGCACGTGAAAAATGGTTCGTTAGGGATCCGTTGTATTGAAATGTTTGCTTTTAGTTACAATTCTGAGGCTGCGTACACAACTTTATCGCATTAGTCTTTTTTGTCTTCTATATCCTAAATCTATTTTTAAAAACAAATCTCACTGTAAATTGGGACTGTCCTTCATGGCTGTCTCAGGAAGGCGGCAGCTTTGGATGGCAGAGCTGTGTCATCAGGAGGAAAATCCGCCTCATTTCCAGCTTGTGCTGGCGGTTTTCCTTTAATGCTGCTGGCGTAAGGATTCTAGGTGCTATCGAGCCAAGATAATGCTGTCACTTATTTAGTTATGAAAGAGAGTTATCTAATGTGTGCTCTTTCTTTGTATTTCAGTCTGATAGTGGAGGGGCCTTTAAAGGTTTTAAAGGTTTGGTCGTACCATCTGGAGGAGGAGGGTTTTCTGGATTTGGTAACGGTGCTGGAGGGAAGCCCTTGGAAGGACTGTCTAATGGAAGCAGCATAACTAGTGCCCCTCCCTTCTCCGGTGCCAGGGCAGCGAGCGAGACCAAGGCAGCCTTTGGTGAGTAGGTTCCCCTCCCGCTGGTCACATCTGGGTAAAGACCATCTGAAAAGTAACTCTGCAAAGATACTTTTCTTGTACTTATCCTGGGTCCTGGGACTAAACGAGCAGAAACGGGGTGATACCGAAAGGGATGCAAATTAGATATCGGCTATTTGCAGAGGAAGTGAATAGAGCGGAAGCTTTTGAGCCAGGATAGACCGAGGTTCTGTTCTCAGTTCTGCTGGCCGCCGGCTCTGTGACCCTGGTAAAGTCCCTTAGCCTGTGAGCGTCCAGATCTTCAACTGTGAAATGAGAGTGACCCTCGGAATTGACCTGAGGGTCAAAGGAGAAGAGGACGCTCTCAGTGGACCCTCTGTAAAGACCTGCCTTCCCGTCTCCTCATTCGTTCTGTGGGGGCCGAGGACTTTCTGTGTGGTGCGCGCCCCCCGGGAACCTAGGGGGTCCTCCGGCCTAGATTGGTTTCGCCCGGCGTGTGTTGATTGCCTGATCTGTTTTGAGAGAGTTGGTCACGAGCTCTCGGGATCAGTGACAGAGAATGGAATCCTGCGCTGCGGTCTTTGGTTTTCAGAAGTGACCCTGGCTGGTTGGATTGTACTTCGCTAGGTATTTTAAGTGTGGCCCGTTGGGTGTCAATTAGGCGGAGTGTTCGGTGTGATGAAGGTAGCACTCCCTGTTAAGATTTTAACTGCACGAGTACGTGCTCATCCCACGGCGCTGGGGGTTAAGCTTTCCCCTGACCGTTGTGACAGTTCTCGGGGAAGGCAGGCATCAGGCATCCTTTTGAAAGAAAAGACCATTTTAAACTTTTAGAGGTTTAACTGACGCGAGCCCCGTTTTTGTACAAAGTTTGATTCTTGTGATCACTGCTTCCTAAATGTCAGACGTGCACACGCTTCTTGAACTGTCACAAAACTAGGGTACGGTAAAAGAAGGTACGAAGGCAGTGCAGCATAAAAATCTGGGGGATAGAATCCAATCAGCCTCTCAGTAAACTCTTCAAACTTTAATTTCCTATAGGATCTGTTGCCACAAATGGTCCTACCTCCTTGGTCGATAAAAAGATTTTAAATCCCAAAACTAACGGTGACAGCCAGCAGCCCTCCTCCTCCGGCCTCCCCTCTAGCACGGCCTGCCCCAGGAACGCCTATCACAAGCAGCTGGCTGCCTTAAACTGCTCGGTGCGGGACTGGATCGTGAAGCACGTGAACACAAACCCGCTCTGCGACCTGACGCCCATCTTCAAAGACTACGAGAAATACCTGGCAGGGATCGAGCAGCAGCTCGGGAGCGGCGGCAGCTGCAGGGATTCCGAAAGCGACTCCGACAAGACGCCCGGCGCCACCGCGTCTCCCTCCCTCTTTGGGTCAGCGAAGTCACAGCAAGAGTCAACATTTTTGTTTCATGGCGGCAAAACCGAGGACACGTCTGAAAAGAAGACGGAGGCGGATCCTGAAAAGAAAGCGGACCCGTCGGCGGGAGCAGCAGGTGCCTCGTTTCACTTTAGCAAGAAGATCGAGAGTTCCGCCTTGGGCTCCTTAAACTCTGGCCCCCTGACTGGGTTTTCATTCTCTTCTGGAAACTCCAGTTTATTTGGCAAAGATATTAGCCAGAATAAACCGGTCTCTTCACCGTTCGCCACAAAGACGCTGGAGGTACAAGCCGACGGCGGCAGCAACGAACGCAAAGGTAATGGCGGAGTTCCAGGCCTTCCTCGCGAGTCGGCTCCGGGTGTGTCCGAGTTGGTGTGTAGTGGCACGAGCGTAGGTGTGTGTTCCGGACGGATCTGGATTCACACTGTGACTGTCGTTTCCTAGGTGCGATCCCGGACAAAGTTGGCCGGCTGTTTCTGAGTCTGTTTTCCCTACTTGTAAAACGGAGTAAGACCGTTTTTGTAGAGTTTATTGTAAGGATTAAGAATATAAAGGTAAAAGTGAGGAACATATAGATATCTGGCACGATGACTTTGAAAATTATGAAACGCGTGGCTTTACGTGTAAAAAATTGAGTGGCGCCTGGGTGGCTCACTTGGTTAAGTGCCCGAGTCTTGATTTCAGCTCAGGTCATGATCACAGGGTCGTGGGATCAAACCCCACGTTGGGCTCTGTGCTGAGCGTGGAGCCTGCTTAGGATTCTCCCTCCTCCTCCCCCTCCCTCCCCTCCCCTCTCCTCTCCTCTCCTCTCCCCTCCCCTCCCCCCTCCCCTCCCCTCCCCTCCCCTCTCCCCTCTCCTCTCCCCTCCCCTCTCCCCTCTCCTCTCCCCTCCCCTCCCCCCTCCCCTCCCCCTCCCCTCCCCTCCCTTCCCTTGTCCCCTCCTCTCTTTACTCCCCTCCCCTCTCCCCTCCCTTCTCCTCTCCCCTCCCCTCCCCTCCCTTCTCCCCTCCCTTCTCCCCTCCCCTCTCCCCTCCCCCCTCCCCTCCCCTCTCCCCTCCCCTCTCCCCTCTCCCCCCTTCTCCCCTCCCCTCCTTTCTCCCCTCCCTTCCCTTCTCCCCTCCCCTCCCCTCCCTTCCCTTCTCCCCTCCCCTCCCTTCCCTTCTCCCCTCCCCTCCCTTCCCTTCTCCCCTCCCCTCCCTTCTCCTCTCTCCTCTCTCCTCTCTCCTCTCTCCTCTCTCTTTCTCTCCCTCTCCCCTGCTCATGCTCTCTCTAAAATAAAAAGTGAATTAACTTCGTTTGACAATTGTGTCTTATTGAAAGAACTGGTCATAGGGGCGCCTGGGTGACTCAGTTGAGCATCCAACTTCGGCTCAGCTCATGATCTCGCAGCTCGTGAGTTCAAGCCCTGCGTCCGACTCTGTGCTGACGGCTCGGAGCCTGGAGCCTGCTTCCAATTCTGTGTCTCCCTCTCTCTGCCCCTTCCCCGCTCATGCTCTGCCTCTCTCTGTCTCTCACAGATGAATAAATGTTAAAAAAAATTTTTAAAAACTGGTCATAAACATCTATGGGATTTCTCGTGTTTAGGTTTTTATAATCGTAGGTGAGGTCACATGGCAGAAAAGTGCTCTACTATAAATAAAACAGGTAGACTCTTGTTAGCCACGGGGAACAAATTGACGGGGTTTTCCCTGGATGTGTCTGGGTTGCAGCCGCCTTTCCAGAAGTTTCCACCTTGTGTAGTATCAGTGCCCCCAGTCAGCCTTCCCTCCCTCTGTTCTTGCTCTTTGAGGAGAGGGGTTCGCGTCCTGATCGCTTGTCCTCACGTGGTGACTGAACAGCCCACACGTGTGAAGATACTTCTTCGTAAGCAGTTAAAAAGTATACGTCTCAGGGATGTTAACTTCGTGAGAGGGAGAGAGAAAGGAACCCGCGGTGGCCGGTTTGCCACCAAATGTTCCGTGTCCCTCCTCCCTGGAGCGAGACTGCCGGTACCCCTCTGCCTGGCCGTCGGGTGCGCCCTCAGGCACCGGCTGCCCCGTGCACAGCATCGGACGGAGACCGCCCTTCCCTTCCCCTGCCCTGAACGGGACCAGTGGGCCCGGGGCAGCGGCAGAGCCTGTGGGAGGGATGCGGAAGTGAGGGTGCCTGCTTCTCCGGGTGCTTGAGGTGCTTGACGCATCGGAAGGACTAAGCTCGCCAAAATACCGGGACGCCTGGGGCCTGCCCTGGAGAACCTGACTCCGGACTACCTTCCTTCGGAGAGAGAGGGTGCAAGCCAGGGGAGGGGCAGAGGGAGAGAGAGTCCCAAGCAGGCTCCACGCTCGGCGCGAGCCTGCCGTGGGGCTCCATTCGTGACGGTGAGCTCGTGACCTGCGTGGACACCAGGAGTCGGGCACTTAACGGACAGAGCCCCCCAGGGGCCCCCCAGGACTGCCTTCTTAAAATTTCAATCTTGTGGCTTTGAATTGTCTGAGCACCAGAATTGCTGTTTAACTTAGTGAGCTTCCTGAGACTGTGTTTCTCCAGAGGATGTTACTTGCATCCCATAGTGACTTCAATCTCCCCTGTGCCTTGGGCCCTGGGCTCGGTCAGGGAGGGGACCCGTGGGACCCGAGCCCCGAGCGGTGTGGCAGTTCAGGCAAAGCTTGCTTACACACGGGGGTGGTTTCTCTGGCAAGTCCTGTAAACAAGTTTATCTTCCTTATCTTTGGCCGTTGCTCAGATCGATTGTTCCTTAGCTCCTTAGCAGGAGCATTTGGGGGGAAGGGGGCTAGAACCCCATCTGACATTCCGCTTCTCTAGTGGGGTAATCTTGAGTATGTGTGGGTGTTGATTGGTTATTTTCCTGTTAAAATTTGGGCACTGAATCATGTCGATAACTTTTCATTCCAAGGCCTTCTAGAAATTGACATCTAGAAGAGAGAAGTAGGTCCTGTTAAAAATTATTCTAATTTTTCAGAAAACCCTTAAAATCCAGCGAGTCCTCCCGCTCCCCCACGCCCAGTTAGACGTGTGCTTCCGATTTCTACATCGGCTTACGTAGGATTTTTAGGTTGAGGATGGGGGTTGGTGCGGGGATAGACAACTTCTTCTGTTACACCGTTCAGCGTTCGATTTGAATTTTACTGAGTTGGTCTTGTTTTTATAAAAGGCGGAGATGAAGAAGAGAATGATGAGCCACCCAAAGTAGTAGTTACTGAAGTGAAAGAAGAAGATGCGTTTTACTCCAAAAAGTAAGTGGGAGTCCTGGGAGTGCGTTCGGTGAGCATGTCTTCGGAGACGTGGGGGGAAGAAAGGGGCCCACGGAACGCGCCGAGCATCCCGTCCCGGGGTCAGGCTGTGCTTGCCCTTTGAACTGGACAAGGAAGAATTCTTGACCCGTGTTTACAACAAGCTGATTCTGTAAATTTCCTGTGGGTGTATCCTAGTCTTTGTTATTTTTCTTTTCTGCCTTTTTTTTTTTTTTTTAAGAGGGCAAGACAGCGAGTGGGGGAGGGGCAGAGAGTGAACCCCAAGCAGGCCCCGCCGCAGAACCCGCCTCAGGGCTCGATCCCACAAACTGTGAGATCACGACCTGAGCCAAAGTTGGACACTTAACTGACTGAGTCACCCCAGTGCTCCTCTTCTTTCCTGCTTTTTAAAGTGCCTTAGAGATAGGTTTTTCCGTGACCCACCTGCCCCTTCTCCACTCGGGCTTGTCTCCTTCTCTGCCCCTCCTCCTTCCTGCACAAAGTCACCTCGTCACTGATTCCAGACTTGGTTTTACTCCCGCTCTTCCTCAGGCGGCCTCCTGTCTTCATGGGGACATGGTTGGCCTTTGTGGCTTTTCTCAGCCAGCAAGTTGTGCACAGTGACCATCCCTTGGTCTTTCCCCCAGTGATGAGAGTTGTTTCGGGGTTTTTTGTTTGTTTTTATATGAGAGCTGTTGCTTTCAGAAGAAAGATCAGAGGAAATTTTGAATTCTCTCATCCCAGTGAGATGCAGTTAGTGCTTTTTAACAAAGATATTTACAGAATACTTACTTGTGCCATTTTAGAAGCTTCCCTACATGTGTTTTCCTAAGTAACAAAAATTTCAGACTGAGTTTCATAATAAGTCACCGTATTCTATGGAATCCCCAAGTGTTCTATCTGAGAACTTTCAAGAATCCAACAATTCCTTTTGCTTATTCTTATTTAATTACACAGATGATACAAAGGAGTGATCCTGACCTGAGATTCTTTGCTAACTGGAACAAATCAAAGGAGCAGGCAGTGGTTTGGGTTTATTAACAACCTAAGGAGACGTGGGACACGGCAGGCTGGGGAGACATTTGATGACGTTACTGGTAGTTCAGCCTTGCTTAAGAATGTTTTCCAAGATTTCAGCATTTGGTAGACCCAAAATTGAAGGAGTCCGGAAGAAACGTAAAAAATAAATGGGAAAAGAGGGAAGAGAGATGGGGGCAGATTGTCCTGCATTTATTCCTGTCCTTAAAGGACCGGGTCAACCTCTTGAGCTCGGGGCCAGAGGAGCACGGCAGAGACCCGTGGGCTGCTTAGCTGTGATTTTGACTGAACTGAGAAAAGTGTCCGTTTTAGAAAGTGTCATTTTAAAAGTTGTATGTGACCCACTGGGTTATCTTTTTAGGAGCTAGCGGCAATTTTATTTTTCTTTCGGGGAGAGCAGGTATACGTGCACATGGGGGAGAGGAGCAGAGAGAGAGAGAGAATCCCAAGCAGGCTCCGTGCCTCGTGACCTGAACTGAAATCAAGAGTCGGACGCTCAGCTGACAGCCAGCCAGGCGCCTCATGAGCCACTATTTTAAGAATTATTATTATTTTGAAATCAGGGAGGGGTTCTACAGTATCTAACCAGTTTGCTTGTTCTGGTTTGGGCCCAGACCCAGCTTGAATCAGTCAAGGATTCATCCTGAAGCTTCCTCTGCTCATTTAATGCGGGTCTTTCCACACAAGTGTGAACGGTGGTGGTCAGAAAACTTGTGACTCGGTTTGTCTTTGGAATATCTGACGATACCTATTTTTCCCCATAGGTGTAAGCTATTTTACAAGAAAGACAATGAATTTAAAGAGAAAGGTGTGGGGACTTTGCATTTAAAACCTACAACAAATCAGAAGACACAACTTTTAGTGCGGGCAGACACCAATTTAGGTGGGTATCTCTTTTTTCAAGTGGCCCAAGTCCTCATAACCACATGGCGTAAAAGACTTCCCCTCGCTCACTGCAGCCCTCTAGGTCGAGTATATTGCTGTGTTTGGGGTTGGAATAGCAGTCGTTCAAACCAAATGCATCCTGTATTTACTGACTATTTACAGATTTAATTAAGTGACAATGTGTAAGGAGATACAGGTGTGTTAAGAACTACAGCCAAGAGGTCACCAAAATGGTTTTCGTTTTCATTTGTGTTAGAAATGTAACTAAGAAGCTATCGATAAAGTGGATGGTTTAATAAGCACAGAAGGGGAGTTAACCGTTCGAAGGAATCTGGTTTATGTAGGCAAAAAACTTGAACGTGCTGCAGTCCATCCTTCACCCCACACCCAGCTTCGCCCTCAGAACAGCCCGCCGGAAGGAGGACGGGGCAGGTCTGAGAGGAAGTGGTGGGTAGCTCTGGGCCCTGCCAGGCTGGATACAGAAACTTCCCTGTGGCTTTTTTTCCCCGAAGGCTCGATGCGTGGGTGACGCCATCATGGTGCTAGTGGGTCCCCCCCCCCCCCGCCGCCCCACTACCCACCCGGGAGTCATGCTTGCCTCAGACAGAGGTTTCTCTGCTGGCCATTCTGCCTTTATTCCAATGACCTCGTGAAGGCTCCGGGTCGTGCCAAAGCGTTCTTCCTTTCGTGTAAGAACGGACGCCTCTCAGCAGGGCCTGGCTGCTGCAACGGAGGCCGGGGATGTGGGCGGGAGCGGGGTGGAAGGTGGTTTCCCCGCGGCAGGGCCAGGGCCTGCCAGAGTCCTCGTGGTCCTCTCGGAGGGACGCCGTGCTGGCATGTGCACCAGGGATCCAGCGCCCTTTCCCGTGACCTCCCTGATGGCCCCCCGCGTGAGATCGGTTAAGTTGAAGAGGGCTTCTGGATTGAACGTTTCGCGTATTGAAGCTGTAGTCTCCCGACACGGGGTCTGTGTGATTTTGATGGACTTTTCCTTTGCTTAAATGCAGGCAACATACTGCTGAACGTCCTGATCCCGCCCAATATGCCGTGCGCCCGAACAGGGAAAAACAACGTACTTATCGTGTGTGTCCCAAACCCACCCATCGATGAGAAGAACGCCACCGTCCCGGTCACCATGTTAATCCGGGTAAAAACAGGGGAGGACGCAGATGAGCTGCACAAAATTTTACTGGAGAAAAAGGACGCCTGAACGCCCCCCCTCTGCGGAGTCGCTGCCGAGCTGCCGCCCCCCCTCCCCCGCCCGCCGCGGACGGTAACTTACAACCTCGTGAGGAAGATGAACGTGGCCAATAAAACCTGTAAATGTTAAGCGTCAAGAAACCGTATCCTCCCTTCTTAACAACTGTCTGATGTGTAAAATAACGTTTGAATGAAATTTTTTGGAAGATTTTTAACGTTCATTTATTAAACCGACCGCAAGTGATTTCTTAATAGGCTAAAATCAGGGTATCGATTAGACTTCCCAAAGGCTGTTCCGATCCACGGGTTTTGGGGTGCGCTGCTGCGGCCTGCAAGGCGTGCCGGCAACCCCCGCGTCCAGGAGGAAACTTGCCTGTGGCATTCTCTCTGGTGGGCTTGACTGATTTGGGAGGACAGCACCCTTTCCAAATGAATCTCGCTACCACGCCGTGACAGAGGTGTTTCTCCTCTGCCGCCTCGTCTTGTTTTAAAGCTGCCTCTTAACTACCAAATGTTCCCCCTCCGCATTAGAGGCTTTAGCTTATCATTTGCAGACATCGGCCTTTTCGCCCCGTGGCCTGTTTTACCTGATTCAGGAACTGCTTTTTCATTTTAAAAGGAAACGAGGAGTTTGTTCTTTGGTTTTGTAGATGGGGTTTTGTAGTGGCATTCCTGAGGTGCTGTTGCCAGTGCTGCGTCCCCTACAGACAGACAGAATGGGGGGTGGTCAGGAATGAGGGTTTAAAAGCACAAATTTGGTAGCTTATAGTTGATAGACCATAGACCGCAAAACCCGGGGGGAAAAAAATTAAAGTTCGAGCACGGTACAAAAAAGAAAGTGAATCTGTCCTCGTTCATTTGTACCGTGATGAACCCTGAGGGTCTCAGAGCTTTTACTACACACGAGCCATGTAAGTTCACCAGGAAACATGCAATAAGGTCATGGAATTGAAATTGTGTGTGCAAACGTTGCCTTTAACTTTAGACAGAAGTACATTATTCTGCATCTGATAAGTTTCCATTGACTTTTTTAAGAGTAAGATACTCGGCATGTCCGTTTGGAAGGGAGCCATGGTTGTGCATGAGAAGATCCCGTCACTTCGCCACCGCTGTTGGGTAGCTAATCCTAGCCTTCTGGGAAAACTCTGGGCACATGAATTAGATGCAGTTTTTAGTGTTTAAATGTCCACTTTCATTCCTCGTTAGTCATTTAGTGACCTTGTTTTAAAGGCTCAGGGTCCGTGCCTGAGGGCTCACGTCTGATCTTCAGCGCATAGAATGTCTTCTGACTTAGGAAAGAACAGTCACGATAACTGTAGATAGTACAGTTGCTTTTTTAAAAAAGAAGCTATAAGTTTTAGATATAAGGGGGGCAGGGAAACCGTTTTATGATCAACTGTGTTAAACACTTGAAGTGTGGTAGTTGGCCCCACATTTATCATGAGATTCTTGTACCTGTTTTCTGGTTCTGCTGAGAGAATTTGGCCCCCGCGTGTGTGTGACTCTGGACAAATACGCAGAGAGGAGCTTACACTTCGTGGGACGTGGTCAGACTCTCACCTGGAATTACAGGGAGGGCGTGGTCACTTCTGTTGCATTTTCCTTTTAGAAAGAGTACGTGGGTGAGTTTCTGTTACCGGCGATCTGTGGTAAGCGGGTGGCTGACACCGTTTCCGCGTCATTGGTCCTGTTCCCTCACCTGAGGTTTATCCAGCCGTTGGAAGGACGAGGCCATGTGGGGCCCCGTGTGTCCTACGTTGGCCTCACGTGCTCCCGTGGTCCCCGGGCGCCTTCGGGAGCGCCTCGGTGGCAGTAGCCTCGGCCTGTCCGGTGGGACGTTTGCCAGAAATGGCCCGAAAACATCAGAATTGGGCCACCTCTCAACCCCCCTGGAAAAATAGTTCATGTCTCTTTGAAGTAGTGGGTATGTGTGGCTTTCTCTTTTCCTAACATTCCTGGCAAACTTGCTGCTACAGCTGTCACTGTGAAAGTGATCATTACAGGGGCAGATGTGACATGTGCGCCATCACTCACAACGTGCTATTTCCTCCGTGTCCCTTGTGCGTGAGGAGCTTTGGCCTCCACTTTAATTATGTACTAATAGAAAAGAGCGTGAGTGTGTGTGGATTTTACTGTAAAGTCTAAGTGCTTATGTTACTCGGGGGCGGGGCCCCCCAGAGAGCTCACCCCCCACCGTACTAATAGCTCAGTTCCGCCCCTTGGCTTTAGTTAGAATTATTTTTAACAAAATAACTAGAAATTTGGCTTTAGTGTCTGATGTAGATGGAAATTTTTGTATTTAGTTGAAGGATCTGTGATGTGTATCATCTGCATGGCCCGAAGGATCACCTTTGATCCTAACCGTGCTGCGTCATATGGAGTGTCCCAGTGGCCTTTTTTTTTCTTTTTTTCTTTTTTTTTTTCAAACTGGTGCCTGTCCCATCTCCTCTGGAGCATTCCCCAGTAAGCAAAAACTTGGGCGTTGTGCTGTCTTCTTTTTAGAATTACGGGCTGGAAACGTGTGTCCCGTTTTTAAAGCAGTGTGTAGATTGTGTTTTCTACGGAAGGACAAGTCTGGCCATTTGTTAAACTGATTTTCTTGACAAGGATCATTGTTGTACAATTTCAGTTCTACATTATAGTTTTGACAAGCTGCGTGCCAAAAAAGATCTACCTGTTCCGGGGTAGAGAAAAAACAATTCACCTTACCATCAGAGTTCAGAACAGGTTGTCGCTGAGCCTTTTTTTGGTTTAGTTTTAAAGTTTAAACAAGTTGTTTGCTTTTTGAGCATTCGTCAGTTACTCTTTACTTCGGAGCGGTCGGGACGCAAGCGCGGGCGTTCGAAGGCTTTGCAGACCAAGTGGCTCGCTCCCCACCCCCCGGGTACTTGTGCTCGCTCTGGAAGTGAGAATCTGTGGTGGGACCTGATGTGTCCTGTGGTACCAGCAGGTGGCCGGGAGCAGCCCATCCAGGCCGCGCTCTACACACTGGTACGTTCTTGGCCAGAGGCCATCGAGCTGAGGACCGTGGACTCTGCCGACGCAGGTGCAGTTGTAACAGCCGTAAAACTTGTTAGCAATCAGTTGGATAAGATGTTTGCTTCCTATGTCACATAGGAAATTGTTTTCTAAAACTAAAATACTTGAATTGTCAGACAATGTAATCTCAATTTGTATTAGTTTTTGAGGAAGTGTAATATCCATGAAATGTGAATAAATGGAAAGTAAACAAAGTCACGGTGTTTGACACTTTTATGCTCCTGTGATGTTCCCGGTGTCGACACAAGTCAAGCGGACCAGAGGGAGGAGAGGTGTGGGGAGGCAGCGCCCAGAAGCCCCCAGGTCGCAGGAAGATCTGGAGGTGAGGACAGACCTACCCATCGACCCCCCGTGCGTGCAGGTGAGGCCCCTTCCAGGCCACTGGAGTTCGCCGTGTCGGATTCGTGTTTTCACAAATGAGCGTTGCGGCGGGGACGGTGGATGGTCACCGGCCACCATGGGAAGCACTGCGCTGGGCGCGCTGCCCTCTGCCTCCAGTGCCCGGGCCGACCTCCCGGACGGCCCTGCGGTGGGTTTTGCAAAGCCAGGGGTTTGGGCAGGTGAGTGTGTTTCTTCCACGTAAGTGAGCGGAGCTGGCATCTGTGTCCGGGTCGTCTGTCAGAAATCTGAACCCTCCCTAAGGATATTTTAAGACTAAGGACCAAAATGATCAAGAGAAAAATACACTGAGGTTATAGAATTTGAAATTTTCAGCGATTTGGCAAACCGCTCTCGAGGTGTTCACGGATCAAACTGCAGTAGTCGGGAGGATACTACTGTGTCGTCGGTCCAGGGCTGACTCCGCACCAGGCTGTACCGGAGGCGGCACCTGGGTCAGTACTGGGAGGACCGACCTCCCGTCAAAGTAGCCCTCCCAAGCTGCAGAGGTCCAATGGGTGCCATCCGAGCGACACGAGAGGGTGCTGTCTGAGGAGGGAGCCTGTCCCCGAAATGCAGCAGCCCTACTGTAGGCGCTCAGGACGGCTGGGTGAGAACAGGGTTCTCAAAAGGGTAACACCTGGGAACTTGTTCGAACTGCAGACCCTGGGGCCCCTCCCCCGAGACCTGCCGGAATCGGAGCCTGGGGATGGATTTTGCTCTGTGTCCATTGAGAAATTCACGCCTGGAAGTGCAGGATTCAGTCGGTGTTGGTACAGGCGCAGAGACGTGCAACCATCACCACTCGTTCTGGAACGCTTCATCGCTGACCATCTGGGTTTCCTCCGGTGGATAGGCTCAAGCGTGAGAACTCCTGGGCCGTCTCCCTCGTGCTCCCTTAGGACTTTTGTTTAAAGATAACCTAGGAGGGGCGCCTGGGTGGCTCAGTCGGTTAAGCGTCCGACTTCGGCTCAGGTCCCGATCTCGCGGTCCGTGAGTTGAGCCCCACGTCGGGCTCTGGGCTGATGGCCCGGAGCCTGGAGCCTGCTTCCGATTCTGTGTCTCCCTCTCTCTCTCTGCCCCTCCCCCGTTCATGCTCTGTCTCTCTCTGTCTCAAAAATAAATAAATGTTAAAAAAAAAAAAAAATTAAAAAAAGATAACCTAGGAGATGCCCTTGGGGCACGTTTCAGCAGCGGGACGGCCGGGACTCTGTCGACAGGAACTCTGGCAGCCTCTTGACACGCGTGTCTCCACCCTCTGTGCACCCAGGGCGGGAGGTGGTGAGCCCACTTTGTGGCTGAGAAAACCCAGCCCCCGCTGCCACGCGCCTGGGGAGACCCAGAGCCACGCAGGCTCTGCCCAGCGTGCCGCTCGAAGGCGTGTGCGCGCCTGTCCAAGGACTCCACTCACTGGCTTCTGGAATGGACGAAAGCCTTCTGAAACAAAGTTGTTTATTCGAAACAACGATAAAGTTCACTAAAAACCATGGTTGTTTCCAACTGAGCAATCCAATTGTTCTATTAAAGTCCGGTTCCAAGATGAACTGACCCTCAATCCACACATAGGAAAGAAATCCCTTGTCACACCCGTCAGCTTTCGTAGAGGCCAGGGCAAGAGGGAATCAACGAATCTGTGAGCAAAAGAAAGGACGCCTTTTGGTTTCTCGTCCCCCGCCAAAGCCAACGCTTGCCCTTCTTTAATTTTCTCAGCTGTTCTGTCATTTTAACAGCCCAGCACGAAGTCCACCATGTCCCCCGTTCACCACGTGTATATACAATGGACTATGTTCTTGCACGAGTGAATTTCTCTTCCGGTTTCCCCTCCTCCCAATATAAAATTCCCAAAGGTCTGTTCTTCCAATCGACGTGTTCTTCTAAGCTAGGACATGACGATCCCTAAAAGTTCATCCAGGGCGGAAAAAAGAGCCAAAACGGCAGCGTTAGCCCTTCAAGGAGTAGGCAGTTCACAGGATGAGTTCACTGCAGGGAGCCCCCCAGACAGCCCCCTCCAGACACCTGCTGAAGACCTTTCAGGTGACTGTTTTAAAAACGCCTCCTTATCTAGCGAGAAGGGGGTTGGATCTGGATGGCAACGAGGACGTTGCCTTTTTTTCAGCCCCTAGACCGCCTGGTGTCAGCACGCCCTCACACGGGCTGCCCTTGGTGGTGCTGCCTCCGAAAATTCTGGTGCAGACGCTTCGAACGCGAAGACTGTCAGGAGGTCACCGATGTGACCGTTCTCCCCATATTTCTGGATCTGCGTGTGCGCTCCTCGCAGACGCCCCTCCCGTTTTCACTTCCTGTCCCATCGCTTCCCACCGTGGGAGGTGATGCGTGCTCTGCACCTTAGACCCAACTGAGAGTCCGTTGGCGTGTGGGGACAAAAAGCCCCGAGACGCAGAGGCTGCCAACGTCTGCGACCGGCCCGCCTCAACCTCTGGCGGGTAGAGCCCGCTTGAAAACAGGCAACACGCTCCACTCAGCGTGGTTAACTGCAGAGTCTCGAGGCAACAGAGAGCCACGGCCCAGAAAGCCATCTTCCCGGAGGCCGAGCAGCCTGTTGAGAGCCTGCAAGCCCGTCCCTGAACTTGGGACCCCTCACTCTGCCCCTAGTCACGTTCCCGCTGCCATGAGGGCTTTTTAAGAGTTTCTCTAGAAATTAAGTGTGGGAAATCTGATGGTGTGGCAGAAGGGCATGTACTGCTTCACAGGGACTGGAGCTAAACCAGAGACATGTCTCTTGGGATTTGTTTTTGCAAATAACCACCTCTGCCCAAACCAAAGCCGTGGGCACGCCAGTCCCGGGCCTGAGTCCCCAGCTCCCAGGAGCCGGGGCCCTGGGGTGGATGCTGTCTGGCTCCGACCCTTCCAAAACAGGAATTCGTGTGAAAGCTCCAAAAACAGTTGAAGAAGAAATCTTTGGCGGGGTGGGGGTGGGGGGGAGGCAAATTAAGGTTCAATCACCGAGTTTCTCGAATTGCTATAATATCCGTATTTAATTTGAAATTCCCAATAAAGAAAAGAAAATAACCAAGTACAGATCCACTGGAGGAAAACACGGAGGAAAAAGAAATTTAATATCCAACATGCAAATCAACCTTCAACAGAAATGCAAAACCCGCACAGCACAGCTCACAGCCAACCAAGAGCTGCTCAGAAATGGTTTCTGTATACCGAAGACGGGTGGCCCAGAAGCTGCCGCTGCTGCTGCTATGGAAACGCCAGGGACAGTCAGATCCTAACGTGTCCAATGATGCCGTCGTGCTGTTTTTGCTAAAACAGATTTTGTAGAAACCACATTACTCAAGCCTCAAGGTCGTGAAAAAGAATCTCAACAGGTTTTCTTTGCAGGGTTGAGTACTCTCACACACACAGTCCGTCTGGAAACCAGAAAAGGTCCCTATTTACACCCAACCCGCCCGGCCCCCCCCCCCCCGCGAGCTGAGGACGTGCGTAAAAGCACAAGGAAGGTAAGAGGGACTGAAAGCTTCCCGCCGCTGCCACCTCGGCAGAGCTGGGGCATCACCGTTACGTATGGTCTCCTGTGCGCCAGGACCGGAGCCGCAGAAATAAAGGTGCCCGCTTGCCTTGGGGACCGAGGAAAACCGCGAACTAACTCTCTCCGTGCATCTGCGGCTTCCTCCACTTCGGGGGGCTACCCGCCGTGGCGCTTTGACCCCCGCCCCAGGCCCCTCGGCAGCCTGGCGGCCTGGCTTCTGTGCGTGGGAACCAAGGGGTTCTCCAGGCTGTTCGTTCCGGAGGTTCAGAGAAAAGGCCAGAGGACTCCCTTCTCCCCCCGAGGACCAGGTCAGTGCCACACCAGGTGGAAAAGAACAGAGGAAAGCAGCCAGAGGTGACCGCCCCCCCCTCCCAGGCCGACTCAGGCCACGGGACCAGGAGGTCACTTCAGGCTCACGCTCTGGGGGAGGTGTCGGCCGGCCCTTGCCTCCCTCTCTCCGGGAGCCTGTGTCCCCGTCAGGGTGGCGATGTGTTTTAAGAGAATTCTGCTTTCTGCTACAGAGACGAGAAGCAGCCTGAACAGGAAGAATCAACGTCATGTCAAAAGATACTTGGGCTTGAAACTGGCCATGAAACCCCCATTCTTGCTAATGTGCAAAACCGCCCAGAACACGTGCCCGGGCAGAAGCTATCCAGGCTCATGGAAAACGCTGGCAGCCTCTTAACGTGGGACGCCTTTAAAGAATCTCGGCCAGCGCCTCAAGACCTCCAAATTATGACAGGGTCAAATGCAGTCACGTCAGTCGTTACAATTTACCGACCGCACAGGGCCCGCCTTCTGGAATGTCTTTTAACGGGGGAGAAAAAGAAGTTTCACCATAGGGTCTACTGGCTAGACTCCGCTCCGTGTAGAACAGAAACCTCATTTCTGAGGGTCTGTTCACGGTCTTTGAAAAGCCCAAACGTTGGCAAGAACGGGGCTCTTCGGAAAACCCTTCCCTCTGCAAGTTGATTGGGCTGCAGAATATTTCCCTCGCTTTATTTGTTGCTCTTTGTTGACTATATAATATCATAAATAATACTCTTTTTCTGACATACCGAGCCTCGGCTGTTTACAGAAGCAACGGGCAGTTCCTGTAAGACCTCCGCGTGGGAGACCAAACGCTCCCGCAGCTTTGGAGGCGCTAACAGGTGGAGTGGAGGCGACACACCGTCCATCGACTCCGGGACCGTGACATTTCTGGTCAAGAGAGAACGTTCTCGGTCATGGCCCAAAAAGCGACGCCTCGTCTCTTCCCAGGAAAACTGTACTTTGACTCCAGTTCCCATCTGAGAAATGCACGCGTGCTCTGGCCATCCCCGCGTCACACAAGAGACGGGCACGCTTCCGGCAAAACGCAAGATGGCCTTGCGAGAAGGCAAACCGTACCAACGCCAGGAACACAGCAGGACCAGGGCGCTGGGGCCCCGGTCTCGGCCCTGTCCCTTGTTACTGTTACTTTGCCACTGATGTTGTTGGTCGCTTTGAAAAAATAAGCCTCGGGGGGACAGCTTACTGCCCAGCTACCAAGTGCTTCTAAAACCAGCATGTCCTGCACAGATCGAGAAAGGTGGCCTCCACGACGCGTGTCCGTCTGTCACGGCGCGGTACGGCCGGGGCCGGCTGCCTGGACGGGACTCCGGCTGTCGCTGTGCGTTTTCCTTGCCCGCAGGCTGGGCGTGACGACAGCACGGTGCCCGCGCAGGCTGGCGCCGCCTTCGTGCTGGATGGAAAACAGCCAGACCGTCGTGCGCATCCGCTCGCGTGTGTCACAGATGAGGGGTCGTCTCCAAACTCCACCGCTGCACACGTTTCTAGGACCCGCCAAGCACCTGTACGCGCACGGTACCATCACTAATCCTCAGCTCGCCTGTGACGCGGGCAGAACTCACGTGTGTCACCTTACAGAGGAGGCGTCTGGTGTGCCCAGGGCCCCCCGGGAGCGGGGGCTGAGCCTCAGGGCCCGGTTCCGGCAGGGGGGGGACCCTCTCGTGCCCCTCTGGACTTCTGCGTGGGAGCTACCTCATTCTTCCACGGGAGAGACGTCAGGAGCGTATTTCTCCCGAGACCTGAGTTCCAGAGTCTTAAGACCCCAGATGACCAGGGAGGAAAAAATTTCCCGAAGAAAAAGCTGTACTTTAGCCACCCTAGACACACACTGGGGGACGGCGTTTGGGTCCCCCGGAGAGTACTCCCGGAACACGGGGCCGTGCTCAGGGGTCTGAGGGGCGAGGCCTGGCTCTGTGCTGTCCTGAAACACTGCTCCGGAACGCAAAGTCCTGAGGCAGCTGGGATACAGCCAAGCAGGAGCTGGGCGCTGCCGAGAATGCGAGATTGTTCCAGCCCAGCCCCGTCACACACACGCGCGCGCGCGCACACACACACACACACACACACACACACACACACACACGGATGCTGGGGGGCGGGGAGGCATCCCAGGTCTACCCCCGAGCCGAGCCGTGCAGGGTGGCCGCCCGACCCAGTCGTACACTGCAACCCTGGAGACTTCGGTGAGGTAGGTGGTATCAGCCCCATTGTACAGGTGGGCAAACTGAGGCAGAATGAAACGCAATAGCTTGCTTTTAATAACAGCATACAAAATCTAGAGAAAGCCCCAAAGCAGCCCGTTCCCAGAGCCCAGCGCAAACCCTTGCAGCGTGCGCAGAATAGAACAGGTGGGGGCGAGCCCCTCCGGCCCCTTCTGTCCTCGCAGAGAGGATCTCTACGCACGACTGGAAACCCTCACGTGTTCCTGGGGACTTCAAACAAAACAACGTGGTGACAGAGACCCAGCTTACAGTTTATTCCCACGGGGGCAGGGCACACGCTTCCGCTCTGGAGAAGGCTCGTGGTTTGTCATCACCGGCGGGACTCCCTCCAGCCGGAACCAGGCCGCTCACGCCAACCCACCAGACCGGCCGCGTGGAGGCCAGTTCCGCTTTGCCTCAGTGAGCTGGTCTGAGAAACGGGACCGGCACACTCAGCCAAAGGAAACGAGCTCCGGGAAACACCCCATCCCCTTCCCAGCTCCCCTTCCCCCCCCAACCCCGGCCCTGGGATGGGATGGAGGTTCTACCCGGAACCTTCCCGGGAGGGGGCCGACTCCACCGCACTCCCCCAAAACACTCTTCTCTGTCTGACGACCGAGCCGTCCCACCTGCCCTCAGAGTCCAAATTCTGTGGGTCATGCCAGCCGAGGCGCAGAGCGGGATTATCTCCAAGGCGGAGGTGTGTGTGTTGGTGGTGCTCTTTGGCTGGAAGCAAAGGCCGTTCTGGCAGGATCGGGGCCTGTCTGCTCAGCTCGAGGCCTTTCTGGAACCAGGCGTGGGGTGAGGTATTCCCAGCCCAGGGCAAAACCCTCAACAGCCGCGTGCCCCGTTTAAAACCCCGCGGTAACCCATTTATAACCAAGCGGTGAACGAGGGAGGGCGGACGGGTCGGGACTAACTCGGACGCCGGAGTTCACCGGTACAGCGTTACAGACTCTGAAGCCAGTTCTCCTCGGGGAAGCGTTGATGGTCCGACACACTGAGTGCCCCCGACCGGGGTTGGTGGGGGGGGGAGGGGTCTCTCCACCTGCGGTCTGTCCGAGCGTGAACGTCGGATCCGTAGGTCTGGACACACGCCGGGCGCCGGCCGCTCCTCTGCTCTTACAGCCCCTTGGCGTCTCTGGGCCTCTCTGGGTGCCGAGGGCCCTCCGGAGACGGGCGGGGGCGGGGGCGGGGGGGGGTGGCGCGTGATGGCGGCTGGGCACAGGGGCGGGAGCAGAGCCAGCAGGGGAGGAGAAAGAGGCACTTCAGTTTGGGCTGGTGTTCGTGGAGTCGGCCCCGGCCCCCGGAGTCGAGCGGCCCCGCCTGGCTGGGCTGTCACAGAAGACCCCGGTGGCGGTGGACGGGTAGGCACTTGGCAGCACGCCCGGGGCCGGGCAGGGCCGGGGGGGCTCCGCGCGGGCTCTGCACACGGCTAGGTCATCAGGATGGGCTTCTGCCGCACCTCCAGGATGTCTAGGGCGGCGGGAGGGGGCGGGCGAGACCAGGAGGTGAACACCCCGAGCGCTCCGATTCCGCGGGCAGTCCGCGCCAAGTACTTCCGCGCGTTTCCTCGCACGCCCTCCCGGGGCTGCGAGACCGGTCGTCCCCATCCTCCAGACGGGAACCGGCCTCGGAGCAGCTGCACAGCCCAGCCATGGTGGGGGGGGGGGGGGTGGGGGGGGGGGGGAAGCAGGGCTCCGGTACCGGCCGGCCCGAGTCTGGAGCCCCTGCCCGGCCCCAGGCGCCTCGCCCCGCCCACCCGTGACTCACACCCAGGGGCCCGCAGTCACCCGAGGGGGACAGGAGGAGCCTCCAGAGAGCTGTGAGAAGGGGCCCCATCCACAGGCCTCGACGGGAGGCCGAGAACCCAACACGGACACCTGCTGATGGGCTCTGGGCTGGAAACAACAGGACGGGGAAGGACAGCCCCAGGAGCAGGTCTCAGGTCGGCTACGAAAAAGCCATCCGGTTTTCGGCCTCCAGCAGCGTAGTTACCTGTTAAAATCCGATGCAGCGGCAAAGTGACGTAGGTCAAGTGTGCATAGAGAAGGAAATTTCCATCCGCTCTGTTCAGCTTCAGCCAGGACCCAACCAGGGACCGCCCCGTGCCAGACAGGGACCGAGACCGCAGGTTGGTGGCGTTGTGCAGATCCGCTGGAGGGGAGAAGGCCGAGTCAGGGCCCCCGGGAGGACCAGGGGAGCACCCCCCACCGCAGGCGGCTGCCTAAGGGGCTGGCGCGGCCTCTGCCGCAGCCTGGGCCCTTGACCGCCAGCCCCTCCGTGCCTCAACCTACCGCAGAGCTGCCCGCCCCTGGCCTGTGGCTGCCCCACTCCCTCCTGCCCGCCCAGCCCCACCCACCCCTCCAGCCGTCCCTGACCCCCCTTCCCCATCCCGGACAGTCTCTTCTGCGGGACCTGGCTCATCGTCCCACTGTGTTCTCTGCTTCCCCGTGGCCCATCTGTCACCGGAAGTGGGCCACCAGCGTGCAGGGCCCAGGGCGAGGCTGGGAGGCCCCACCCGCTCTGATGGATCACCCAGGGAGGCAGGCTGGGGTGCCTACCAGCCCTTCCCTACTGATCTGGAAAGGAGCCAAGGTGGGGAGGGTGCTTTGCCCAAGCACACACGAGCAGGTCGAGGCTGGGGCCCTCTGTCTTTGGGCCCTGGCGCTCAGAACGAGGACGGCCCCAGCTCCGGCCAGGGGCCACCCTTTCACCCCTGCGGCGCAAGCGCCCGGTGCCCAGCACCCACATCTCGTCTCCGGGAGCCAGCCTGCCTCCTACAGCCCCTTCCCTGCAGGGACCGCTCAGTGCTACTCGAGCCTTCACATCTGATTCTGTCACTCCCTGCTTAAAACCTTCCGACGGCCTCCCGCCGCTTAGATGGGGTGCCTCCCGGCCTCGCGGCGTGGGGCTCGCTGGCCGCGGGGCCTGCCCCGGCCGGGGAGACGGTGGGAGGTGCGGGGCAGCTGGGAGACTCTGCCGGGCACGAGTGGGCTGGATGGGGCCCCCACAGACCCAGGCAGAGACGCCCGGTCACCACAGGCGGGGAGGTGGGCCCTGAGGAGACCCTGACGGTCACCCCCGTGCAGGCTCTAGAGGGAGGGCACTGAGGAGGAGCACAGCGGCAGCCTGAAGTCACCAAGTGCAGGAATCAACCAGAGAGCTCGTCTCCCACTAGGCGAGGATTTCTCGGACCCTCCGTGTGCAACAGTCAGACCATCGACATCCGGAAAAGTCTGCAAACCGACGGTGCCTCCTATTCTCCACAGAGCGGGAGCTCCTCAGGGCAGGGACTTCCGTCTGGCCGTCTGCCCGTCCACGGCTCCTCCCCAGCCCTGACGGGCACCCACCGGCTCTCCAGCTGCGAACGAGGGACCGAACCGCGAGGAAACAGGGCCGCGGCTGGCCCTCCGGGCAGAAACGGCCGCACTCACCCCCTCCGTTGTCCTCCCGGAAGAACTCCTCACTGTCGTTGGCCGAGTGAGACTTCTTCATCTCAGCGATCCGGTTCCGGGGCACCTTCCTCTTGAGGGACGGGGAGAAGAAGGCGGGCCGGTTGTTCCGCTCCGGGGTGGGGGGCGTGCTGAAGGAGGTCACCTGGGAACAAAGAGCCGCAGTCACGGGGCAGCCCAGGGACCCCGGGAGGGCCCCGACCCCACCCACCGGAGGGCGGGCCTTCCTGGGGCTAGGCGGGCACCGGGGGCCGGTCCAGCTCGAGGGAGGGCAGGAGGACCTCGCTGCCAGCTCTGCCCAAGGAGGGGCCAGGGGCCCCATAGGGGCCCCAGACACCGGCCAGCACAAAGCCTGGCTGCGGACGCTGCCCGAGCCCCCTGCCACGGCACAGGGATCCACGCAAGCTTCCCAACCAATCCGCAAGACAGGAGCCCCATCGGACAGATCGGTAAACTAAGGTGGGACAGCGACCTTGACCCGCCCAAGGTCACCCAGCAGGAGGGGGTCAAAACCAGGGTTCAACCCAGGTCTTCGGCCTCCTAAGCTCTTCACCCCAATTTCTTCTCGGCTGATAAGCCCCCGTCCCTCTCGGCCCCCGCACCCTTTCGAGGAAGTGCAATGGCGAAGCAGCCAACACTTCCGTCCCCTCGTCTCTCGTAACCACACCGCTCAGGCACCAAACGTTCTGGACACCCACGCGGGGCCAGGCAGGCGCAGCACAAGGGACAGACAGGCACACAACACCGGGCCCTGCCCTCAAGGAGCTCACAGTCTGCTGTGGGGGCGACACACTCGGAAAGCGACAACCACAGACTGAATGCTGGCTGCTGAGACAGAAAAAGGGAAGCACAGGATACAGGGGAGCACAGAGCAAATGGGGTCGACAGCCTGGGACATCAGGAAAGGCTTCCCGGAGGAGACGCCGCTTGAGATGGGTCTTGAAGGACGAGTAGGAGTTCGCCAGGTGAAGAAGGGGGGGAAGGGCGTTCCAGGCAGAGGGAACTTGGCCCATCTCCTCCCTCCTCCCCACGCAAACAAGAATCTGAGGAACAACGTGAGCTGGGACTGAGACTTCAGGAGCCCCATCAGTCTCCTCGTCACGGCTTCCGACATCCAGCAAAGTCGCGGCGGCCGCTGGGCTGCAGACGGTCCTCCCACAAGCCAGGGAAGGTTTTTAAAAGATAGAAAAAACAAAACAAAACACCAGATACCACAATACACACACAGTCTGTATTTGTCATGAGCTGGTTACAAAGGACCCCTCTGGAAAAGGGGGGCGAGCGGCAGGAAGCACAGAGGTGGCGGGGGCCCGGAGCAGTCCCCAGGAGGTCAGGCCCCGCCACCGGCACCTGCACGACCCTGGCGGGTCCCTTCCCTCGACCCCGGGCCTCCCTGAGACTCTGAGCCAGGTGCCATCTCCCTCCCCCCCAACTACCACCCCGGGAGGGAGGGACTCTCACTGCCACTAGATGGATGGGAACAGCCAAGACTCGGGCAAGTCCAGTAACACATCTCTCTGTTCGCGAGGCCTTTCACATACACATTCCGCAGGGCCGGGGAGAGGAGTCAGACTCCTTTTCTCCGCCGTCAGCTCAGAAATCTATCAGCAGCCTCTATTTCACAGATAGGGGAAGCCTCCGCTTGGAACCCCCACCCTGGTCTTCGTAAAAATTAAAAAAAAATTAAAAAAAAAAATAGCACTTATTATTTTTATTTTGCTTCTCAAACACATCCGTTGCAGAAGGAACGAAACCAAAAAGGCTACGAAGGAGAGAGAGACACCTGCTATCTGGCTGCCTGGGCATATGCGCGGCTAACGGTTTTACACTAAAAAGCGTAGCAAACACAGGCTTCCTCATCTCGGGCACGTCAGCACTAAGGGCGTTCCACGCCCTTCAGAGTCACTCTCCCAAGCAGGTCAACAGCCAGTGGTGACTGGTGGCTGGGGAAGCACCCCTGAGGTCACGCCCGAGCCAGGTGCCCGCTGTTCAGCAGCAACTCTGAGCCTCCCACCACCGCGGGGCTCCCCGCTTCGGGATGGGAAGAGACTGGTCCCAGGTCACGCGAGCAGCGGTGCCCGGGTTCCAGCCCACGGTGTCTCACCCCCAAGCCCTTTCCTGGAGGCGGGCTGGCCAAAGCTGCTTCCCGGCCCCCGGCGCCCTCACTCACCTCACCCCTGCCAAGACCCACAGCTCCGAGCGGCAACCCCCTGCCAGACCCAAGCCGGGCAAAAGCAGCCAGCGGGTTGCAGACTTTCTCCCGCCCGAGCCCTGGGCCCCACGGGAGGCCCTGGGAATACAGCTGCCACCGACCTCGGCTTCCCACCCCTGCGGAAGGACGGTGGCCTAGAAAGAGTGGGGTTCAAAGGCTCCGTGCTGCCACCCGAGAGCCGTGTGACCTGGGGCAGCGCCAGTAAATCCGGCAAGCGGACAGGAACACCCATGCCTACCCACGGGCTGCCGCTAGAGTTCAACGTGTACGGCACCTGGTAAACCGGCGGGCCAGGCCGAGGGGAGAGCTGGGCGGCTCCGGGACCTCGTGTTCTCCCGCTCGTCCTCACAGGGCAGGAGGAGAGGCTAACTCATCGTCATCCCCACGGCAGTCCCCAGGGAAGGCTGGCCGTGTGCCCCCGCCCGGCCAGCATGAGCCCGGAGGCAGGTGCCGGGCCCAGCCCGGGTTCCCCTTAGGCTTAGCCCAGCTGCAGCTGGCAGTTCTGGGAAGCTGGCCCACGCACGGACCTGCTGTGTGACCTTGGGCAAGTCACTGCCCTCTTTGAACCCCGGCCTCCTCACCCGAGGGGTGGGGTGACGCCACCTACCTCACCGGGGGGCTGTAAGGACCAGGGAGGCGGTGGGAGGCGGATCCGAGGGACGGGAGGCCCCTCCCCGAGCTGTGCAGCCCTTACCCGCTCATGCATGGGCGAGGCCGGGCTGGAGTCCTCTTCCGTCCCGCAGGGGGATGTGTCACCGGTAGACACACGGCTGACTGCCATCTCAGCGTGGCCCTTGCCCTGGGGCCCCTTCATGCGCACAAACTCCATGTTGTTGTACTTGTAAAAGCCGAATGACATCTTCTGTGCCATGCGGGCAGCCACACTCACCTGCGGGCAGGCGGGGGACGGCCTGAGTCAGCGCACGGAGGGATGGGCTCTTCCTGGGGACACAAGTCACTAGTGTCCTGGGAGGGGCCGGCCTCAGGACGGTGCCCGGCTGCGGGACAGCGGCCTGTCCACCCGGTTCCTCCCCGTTCCCTCCAGCCAGGGCCGGCTTCGGGAGTGTCTGCACTCGGGGTGGGGCCTCCTGTCCCTCGGATCAAGCGTGCCCGGATCAGCGAGGAGGAACATTAACGCGGGCCCCGAAGCACCTAGAGGCGCGCGGGGCCACAGGTGCGGAGGAGGGGCGGCGACAGCACCAGGCGGAGCCGGACCGGGACAGAGGGGCCGCGGGGCCACCCACACACGTACTCGGTTGTCATACACCTTCTTGAGTGCCTCGTAGCGGATGGAGCCCTGAAAGATGACACCCTGGAACATGTTGGTTTTGTCACTGGCCACCAGCTCCACACAGACCATCTCTCCTTCCCCCACTGTCATGTCGCTGAACACCTGGGATGGGGCACAGAGGAGGAGAGGGGACAAGTGTCAGCTGCCCACCTCCCAAACCGCTGGCTGCCTCCCAGGCCACCAGCCCTCCCTTGCCCGGGGCCGCCGGGAGGACTGCTCAGAAGCTCCCATCTGGCAGGGGACACAGATGTCACGCTGTTCGCCCACGGCCGCAGCCCCGCCCCTATGGCACAGGGACCAGCACAGGGGCGGCCTAGCCACGGCAGGGGGAGCAGGGCCGGTGTCTGGCAGGGGGAGGTTCACGACAGTGACTCTGGGACAGGAAGGGGATGCGCCACCCGCTGGCCACTGGGAGGACGATGACGCTCATCGCACGCCCTCACGTGGAGTTGAACGGCGCACGTGGTCTGTCCGTCCCGCTGTCCAGCATGTCCTTCCCTCTGGCTTCGGGCACCCAGCCCCAGCCGCCCCACCCCTGCCCTCAGGAGCACCCGGAGTGGCCATCCACCTGGGAGACCGATCCACAGGGGGCTCTGCATCCTGTCACTGCTCCCGGAGCTGGTGCGCAGACCCAGCTTCCAGGTCACCCAGACTCAGGTTCAAATCTCGGCTGTGCCACGCACGGGCTGTGTGAGCCTAGAGAGGGCACTTCGTCCCCTGAGCCTAACTAAGGTGGTGCTTCAAGGCGCCGTGAAATTGAGGTGAGACCCCGCAACATGTGCTCCCTTCTCTGCGAGGCTTCCCTGGGGTCCTGGCCACCTGCAGGCGAGTACAAGCACCTCGGCGGAGGAGAGCAGCTGGGCAGGAGCGGAGTGGGGGCAGGGTGCGCCCGGTGCTCCCCGGCTGAGTCACTTTCTGCCGCGCGTCCCAGTTTTCCCAGACTGGCCCAGAAACTTCCGAAGCCCGGCCCCCCTGACGTCTTAGCATCCCAAGGCGGGGAGGCACTTATTTGGAGTCTTCATGGAGACACTAATGACTCCTGCCCGGGCAGCCCTTTTTATAGGCGTTCATGACGCATCTTTCCACCCATGCGCTCGTTTGATCTTCGACCCCGACGGGTAAGGTAAGTAGGACGCATGATCGTGACGCTCATTTTACAGATGAGAAAACAGGCTCAGGGCTAGGGGGGGCCCCCTGGCCCCAAGTCCAGCACCAGGAAGAGGGGGAGCCGCAGGGGTCGGAGTCGGGACCGACCCTCGCCTGTCTGCAAACACGTGAGGCCCCAGGGAGGCCAGCTTTCCGCGCCCCTGACCGAGAGCCCGAGGGGAGACATGGCTGGGCGCGTGTGGCTCACCTCCTCGAAGCTGTCGATCATGAAGAAGATGTTGGGGTAGCTGATCTTGGATTCTTCGCCCTTGCTGTCCATGGGGTGTTTACTGGGGGACGCGAACACTTGCTGAAAGGAAGGAGATGTGGAGGGTTGAGCGAGGCCCGACCCCCGCACCCAGGCCCACAGCCACTCGAGGGACAGGTCGCTGTGGTCACGCTGCTCAGGGCCAGGCCAAAGCCAGGTCAGGTCCTATGTCGCTCCACAAGGAGCTGCTGGGGACGACCTGGTTCTGTGTGCTCCTTGCAGGCGACACAGGACCCCAGGAGCCGCGTGGCTTTTTTCTGGTCAGAAGTTCACCTCGAGGCAGGGACGGAGGAGGGGGCGGGTGGTGTCCCCCCCCCCGAAACCCTGAGCAGCCGGTGGCTGCCACTTCTGGGCTGCGCTGGCCGTCAGGAGGCCCGCGGGCCCTCAGCCCCACGGCTTACCTGGGACTTCTTCTTATGGATGTGGATGTCCCCCCCATCGGCGCGCGTGCACACGGCACATGTCACCATGTAGTCCAGCTGGAAGAGAGCGCGCAGGACGGCATGCGTGGAGGGGTCTGCTGTCCCTCGGGGCCTAGGACGGCCCTCCTCCGGGAGCCCCGCCCCCTACTACACCCCTGTACCTTCTGCAGGATGAGATTCAGGCAGACGCTCTCCTCCCAGTCAATGTCAGGGTCCCCGAGGCCCGGCAGCTTCTTGGAGTCACGCCGGTACACCTCCACGTCCACCTCGGGCTCAGTCTCTGCCAGCTGCGAGGATGGGCACGGATGAGCCTGGCCGTGGCCTCCGGGGCTCTTCCTCCCCACCCCCGCCCCACTACTGGGTGGGCAGGTGTTCACGCGGACGCGGACTCCAGCGATGCGACCCCAGGGCGGTCAAGAAGTGTGCCTGGGGGGGGGGGGGGGGGGTCCCTCGGGCCCTGCAGCAGGACGTGGGGAGCCCAGCCTCCCGTCCCACCCACACGGCTTCCGTGCAACCTGCCTGTAGGGGGCTGTCCACCCTGCCACCCGCCACCACCGGCCGAGCGCCGGAAGCCCCCCTCCCCCCTCCCGCGGGTCGCTATGGCAACCGGGTACCAGCTCAGCCGCAGGAAGGGGGAGGGGGTGGGCTTGCCGCAGAGAAGCCGCAGCGCGCAGGCGCCGCCGCCGCGGGAAGCGCCCACACTGCGCCTGCCCAGCGCTTTCCTCCCTTTCTGTTCCTTTGGGCGGTGGGGGCGGAGGGGCTGCCTGGGAACGGCCGTCGGCTCTCCCTGTGTGTCCCTCCGTGCCCACCCTGCACCCTTGAGGCCCGCAGGGTCTCCCCACGTCGCCGCCCGCCCCCTGCCCTCCCAACACTACCCAGTCTGCTCTGGTAGGTGCTTGGCGCCCCCTCCAGCTCCACGTGTGCTGGTCCCTCCAGTGGGAATGCCCTTGGGCCACCGTGGTCCCCTCACTCTGTCCTACAACGCCGAGGCCAGGTGTCACCGCCTTCTCTTGTGGGCTCCCCCTAACCGCCCCTGCCCCCCCCCCCCGTTCTTCCCACTACAACAGCACCGACCGCCCTGTGTCCCCAGTTGTGCCCTCTGTGTGTCCCAATAGACTGCAGGCCCCCCGAGGGCAGGGCCAGGTCTGAGTCATTTCTGTGCTCCCAGTGCGGAGGGGGAGGGGCCTCTGCATTTGCTCACTGCGGTGTTCAATGGAACATTCTAGCATGGGGGCAGCTGGACTTGCCACATGCTCCCCAAACCTTCCCGAGAGTTTGCACTTGGTCCCCAAACTCCTCAGTCCTGGATCCAAGAAACTTTCCTTCCCACCTCTTCACCTGGCCCCCCTGGGAACATGCCTGGAGCGTGCCTGGGACCTGGCCTCTCTGTTCTCCCGCCTGCCTCCCGGAGAGTTCAAGGCTGGGTAGGGCTGAGAAAACCATCTCTAACCAGAGCTGGGGCCTCCCTCGGCCCCAAAATTCAAGGTCCAGCTGAGAGTCTCAGATCCTTATTATCAGAGCCTCTGATCTGAGCAGGTGGCCTTTGGGAAAAGACTCCCAATGTCTGCAACGTGAGCTCCAGCAGAGGCCGGCAGGCCAGAGTGGTGCCGGCTGGCGGGCAGAGGCCACGGCCCTGCGGTCCCCTGGCGGCGTGCCCTTGGGCAGAATGCTCGGCGGTTCCCGTTTCCTCTCAGGTGAGCCTGTGCCCCTGGGCTGCGCTGAGCGACGAAAGCATGCCCACAGTGAGGGTCACAGCCAGAGAGGCTCCCTCGGTGCTCACCACCCTCTCTGCCAGGGGACTCGTGCGGTCACGCCATCCCACACGTCTGGTCTCCGGGGTGTGTGCAATCAGAGGACCCTAACCTTAGTGCGCATCTGCCCGGCCCCCTTCCCCGGACAGGCTGAGCCCCGGGGAGGAACTGATGGGCCACAGTCACATGGCAAGTCACGGGGAGACAAGTCACGGGGAGACAAAGCCAGAATGGCGATCTCCCAGATGCACCCCCCCCCCGCCCCGACAGGGCGGGCGTGGTGACCCGGGGCTGAGGAGCCCTGGGCCAGGCTCCCGAGGTGCTCAGCTCATGGACCTCTCCACCAATACCTGCCCCCGCCAACTCCACCAACTGGGGCCTTTTCTTCGTCCCTCCCAGAGGGCACCCCCTGCCCCCCTTCTCACCCTGCCGGACTTGGCTCGTCAGGTCCCGTGTCCCTGCTGGCCACGCCCCCTTATCCTGGGACCCCCATCTCTCCAGCCAGCCGCTCAGCGTCTCCTGCTGGTCCCTCTGGCTTCAGGCTAGCTCAGAGCTCGGCCCCAGGCCCTCTGACCGGCACACCTCAAAGTCTCCCTCCGCTTCCCACACATGCCTACGGCCCCAGGTGTCATCTCAGAGCCAGTGGTCCTGACCCGAGACCCTGTCCCTGGTCTCTCTGCTGACTTTCAGACAGGAGATCACCACCAGAAGACATCGTCGTCTGATGTCCCACGGGCACCTAGCACTCAACCTGCCCCACAGTCAACTCCGTCCCCCTGCGTCCCCTCCTGTGAGGGCATCGCACTCACCCTGGGCCCAAGTCAGGGACCTGGCCCACATTCAGTCACCTGAAGCCCTGCTAGTTGAGCTCACTTCCTCGGCCTCCCTGCACCCCGCCCGCTGACTGCCCCCCTGCGTCCCGACCTGATGTCCGTGCCCCTGCACCTGACCCCCTCCCTCGTTTCTGCTCCAACCCCTCCAGCCCGACAGCCTGCTAAGCCCCAACTCCTGGCCATGACCTTCAGCCTCCACACGGTCTGGCCTGCGCCTACCTCGTTTCGCCCCCCACCTTTCTGTGCCCAGGCCGCACGCTACCACCCGCGGCCACCTGAATGCACGGGGCTCTCGCGCAGCTGCAGGCCCCCGCTTTGGGCCATCGCCCCTCCTGCTAGGGAACCTCCTTCCATCCTTGCAGACTCACCTCACCCAAGTGGCCTCTGCCGACCACTTCTACCCCTTCCGGTCACCGGATTTACCGTGTCGCCCGGCTCTGTGTGACGCACTTCCGGGTACGCAGCCGGCTGCCGCGCCACTCGGATGCCCAAGGGCCCCGCCCAACCCCGGGTCCTCCTGCGTCGGCTCTCGGGCCGCCGGCACCCAATCACGGCGTCTCCTTTGCAGCAGCCACCAGGCCTGTCCGTTCGCAGAACACCTATGCTGTGAGTGCCACGCTCGCCCAACAGGCACGCGGCAGGGAGGGGGCTCCCCGCACTTGACACACGGGCCACAGCTCACAGGCCGCGGCCGAGGGGTCAGAGGCCACTGCGCCTGGAGCCAGGGGTCTGTGAGCTCCAGACCCGCCTCCACAGCCCTCCCAGTTTGGGGCAGAAAGGAAAACGACACATTTCCACGTTTGGCATACAGGTCGCTTAAACATTTTACGAGCTAGCAACGCTTCTGAAAAACAGACAGACATGTGCGAAGTTTGTCTTATAAACTCGTCCGCGCACTTCGGTTTAGTGGAGGGAACACCCTAGGTGAGTCACGTCGCCTCGGAGCCCTTGGTCTCCCCGTCTGACCTGTCCAGGGGCGGGGAGGACACGACAGGTAACGTGTCTGCTGCACGTAAGGGCTCAGACCTGCCAGCATCATCTCTGAGCTGCGGCATCCTGCCCGTGGCCAGGGCTGACCCTGGCCCCCGGGGTCAAATCTCTGCTCTGTTGGGAGATGCTGGCCAAATCACCTCGCCTCTGAACCTGCTTCCTCGAAGGTACAATTGTGATGGAACCCCTGCCCTTCCAGGGTCACGAAGACCAGCGGGCGTGTGTGGCCGTCTCCACGCGGCCCCTGGCACCCAGCAGGTGCTCCGTGGGCATCACCTTCCCCTGATCACCTGCGTGAGGACTGCAGGGAGGCCGACGCGGCTGGCTAAGAGCGGACCCCGCAGGGATGCGGGGCTGGGGCCGGGGGGGCTGGCTCACCTTCCTTCCGTCCACGCCGCCCTCGCTGCCCGCGTATGCCAGCTTCCGGCGCACGTAGAAAAGCATGTCGTCCTGCCGTGGCGCCCACTTCTCCATGAAGTAGGTAGAGAACATCCACGTCCAGAAGACGATGCGGTCATCCTTGAAGCACCCTGCAGCGGGGAGGCCAGAGAAGACTGAGAAAGGACGGGCCAACCCGGCCCTGGCGTGTGACCTTGGCCAAGCCCTGTCTCCCCCCCCTTCTCCGCACTCCCAACCCCCAACCTGCATGTCTGCTTGGAAATCTGCTGGAGCTCTCTCTGCGATGCGCTAAGCCCCCTGCTCCCTCACCGCCACCCCCCACCCCGGCCAGGGGACGGGGGCTCAGGGACACCTCCCAGCAGGCCCAATGCCTCCACCCAGCAGAGCCCGAGAGCCCCGGCTCCCAGCCCCACAGCCCCCGGCGACTCGGCGTGGATGAATCAGCAGCTTCGGAGGGAAGGGAGGCCCTGAGGAGAGTCAGCGTCACCGCTGTCTGGGCTGGGAGCTGACGACGGCTCAGGCTCCGGAGGGAGCTCAGGCAGGCTGGCACCACCCTCGGCCAGCATCCCCCACCCCCACCCCAGGCTGCGGCAGTTCCCACGGAGAACCCGACTTAAAGGAACAGCCCGGCCGCAGGCACAAAGCAGGGAAGGCGTCCACCCCCTCCCTCACCCCTGCACGCAGCGGAGCCTTTCACGCCAGATCTGTTCTTGCCTGATCTTCGGCGGGGGGGGGGGACTCTTTCTTTCGTTACAAATACTTTTTCTTCGGGATACATAAATCTGTCATCGTCCTTCCCGCACGAGAAGTCGCCCAAGCGCTCTGGTGGGAAAGACCTGGGTGCCCGCTCCAGCTCGGCCACTTGCTGGGTGACGGCAGGCAGGCTGTTTGGGGCTCTCTGGTCCCTAGGTTCCTCCCAGCGAATGTCGACTGACCGGGAGCTGCCCGGGAAGCGGCACATACAGAGCCCGTGCCTGGCACAGAGCGGGGTCTACGACGGTGGGCTTCCTTTCTGGGCACACCCGACGAAATGTCAAGGTACCCGACAGGGCTGCTTCTCACGAACTCAAAAGATTAAACTGTTGCTGGTTTCTTCCTCTCTTTTCCAGAAACTACTCCACCACTGTGACCTCGTCCTGGGTTTGGGATGCCAGAAAGACCTAGTCCCCACCCCTAGGGATGGGGAACCCGAGAGCCGGCCGGTGCCGGCCCCCTCCCCCGACACAGGACTGTGGTCTCCCGCGGGGTCAGCCGTGAGGCTCTGGAAGACTGAATCGCAGAAAACCCCGGGCTTTTGTTCATTTCAGCCACACCGAGACCAAAGCACCGGGGCTCCAAACCAGCCTCTGCCCTCTGCCAGGCCGCCGCCCGCAATCTGTGGCCCACCCACTCCCACGCCCTGCTTGGCTCCCAGAGGGAGGAAGACAGAAGGGGCCTTCTGATTGGGGGTCCAGGTCAGGGAGCCTGCCCGTCGGCCCCAGGCTCACCGGCACCAGGTGGAACCAAGCCCACCAGGTGTCATCACTGCTTTGAAATTCCCACCACGCCGACCTCAGGCACTGCGGGTGCCCTGCAGAGGCGAGGGGAGGCGCCCCGTCAGCCCTGGAAAACTCCCCAGAAGCCACTCTGGCCGTGAGTTGCTGGAGTCGCGGCTCAAAGCCCCGCCACCTGCCACGGAGAGGCAGAAGCTGGCTGTCAGCGTCCTTCCGCAGGGGATCGCTTTCGTTGTGCTGACACCAGTCACCCGGCAGTGACCCGGTGCCAGCTGGGCACCCAGTCGCTGTCAGGGACGACGAGCAGGCCACCGGCTGTGATTCGTGACGCGCCTGCCACCTGTGGGTCGTGGGCGAGGAGCCCCACGTGGGGGAGCCCTTCAACAGTCACGGCGCCCCACCGCACAGGAGAAGAAACCCACCGTCGGGAGGTTCAAGGACCCTCTCAAGCTCACAGTTAGAAGCTGATGCAGCCGCAGACCCCTCGGACCCGCACTCAGGCTCTTGACAAACGCCCCCGCGCTATGCTGGGCAACCTGGCGGAACGAAGGACCCGGATGCCCGGTGAGCAGCTGTCGCGCCCGGGGAGCGCAGAGGACAGAAGGCTTCCTGGGCGGGGGATGGAGTCTGGCTTCAGGAGCAAAGTTCCGGGGGTGGGCGCAAAACAAGCACCCGTCTGCCCTCGATAGAGGGGCGCAGCGGGGGCCAGGCGAGGGGGCCCCCGTTTCCCTGCTTCACGGCGCTAAAAACACTCTGGTCGCACCCCGTCCACCCCGGCCCAGGAGTAAAGTCCGCAGACCCCGGAGCCTGAAGCAGACGGCCGGCTAGTAGTTCACGCCTCGTACGAAGGCTCGGCCCAAAGCCCACCCTTCCGGGGTCCCCCACTCTCCACCGGCCACACCCAAACCTCTCGGAGGGGACGGTGCTGGGCCCGGCACGCAAATGCCCCCCACCAAACCCCCAGCAGCCAGGTGGCCGGCAGCGGTCTGTGGGTGCCACGCGCCCAGCCGTCCCCCGTCTCCCCCCAACCCCCAACCCCAGCGAGCGCCACCTCTGCTGGGACACACCAGCTGCCACTTGCACTCCCCACCCCCCCCCCCCCCCCCCCGTCAGCCACAGGTCCCGGACTTAACAAGCCCCAAAGAAGCCCCACTTGCTGGGCTCCCCAGGGCCCAAAGCAATGACTCCATGGTGGAAGCAGGACGAGTGCGTGGGGGCGGGTAGGCCTACTGTGTGCACCGAGCAGGTGCGATGGGAGAGAAGAGGAGAGGGCTGACCCTCACCCAGCCTGCCACCAGGCGCCCGGCACGTGCAAGTTAGGAGACCCAGCGCCGAGCTCTGAACGGAACAAGGGGCTTCGAAATTCGGTCTACACCATGGACGCCGTTAACGTTATCTTAACGTTAATCGTTAACGTTATCTTAGTACCAACCCAACAAGCCCCGCAGGAAGAAACTCAAACTGTCAGGGAAAGCCCCGCACACCTCACTCTAACACAAGGTGAAGAACGTCCCACCGGGAGGCGGGAGAGGTGTTCAAGTCAAAGAGCCACCAGGACAGCCGCCAGAAGGGGGCCACGGGCGACACGGCGGTGGCACAGACCCCCAGACCATCTCCACGCCCGGGACGCTCAAAGTCAAAGAGCAGGAAGAGAAATCACAAAGGTCAAGAGCTGTCCTCCGGAACGCTTGAAACTGCCCTCGTGTCCCAGAGAAGCAAAATGAAAATCAAAGGGAACTCGAAAACCAGGAGAGAGAAATCCGCAGTCGAGCAACAGACGTCCGTAATATAGAAGGAACTGACATCACAGAAGTTACGGAAGGAAATGCCTAAGACCCTAACAGCTACGTGGGCGAAACACCCAAAGAGGTAGCATAACCAGTTAACAAAAAGGTGGGAAAACGTTAATCCCACTGGTAATGAAAAATCCATGACAAAGAACGAGCTGTCGTTTTTAAGAGGGCAGGGTTGGTATTTACAAAAATCCCACTTACAAAAACTGGCGGGGTCTTACGAACATACATGTTTGCCACCGACTGAGCCCTTCCTAGGTACTCACCCAAGAGATGAGACGTGTCTACGTAAACACCGGGCCACAGATACTCCTAGAAGCTTTATTCGTGACAGCCCCAAACTGGAGGCCAGGAAAACGGACCGACGTGACACAGCCAGTCAGTGGCCTATTACTGAAAGTGAAAACAAACTCTGATCCACACAATGCTAGGGATAAATCTCCAGACCTGCCCAAGGCAAGCGTAAAGGGCTACGCGGGTTTCTGCCTGCAGGGACAAGCAGCAAATGGCCAATGTCCCCACACGTTCTGCCTCTCGTGGTGGTGGCTCCCCAGGTGCGCGCAGCCACGAACCCCATCAGGGCTTCCGCTTTACACGCATGCAGTTTGTTTTACGTGAACTGGGCGCCAGTAACGTCAGTAAAAAGTTGTACAGGTCCAGGATGGCGTGTAATCCGACGTTCGGGGAAGAGCCCAGGGCTTCAGCCGCAGACACGCTGACCAGAGCTGGGGGGCCACAAGGAAGTACCAGAAGCAAACAACGAGAGTGACGGGAGCTGCTGGGCCCGACAGGGACTATCTTTTCCTTTCTGCTTTTATTTTATTTCCAGTATTGTTAACAGTAAGAGGACACCCCCTTTTCCCGTGAAGGTACAACTTTTGGTGAATGGCATAGGGCTGACGAAAGAGAGAGAATGGACGGGGGTGGAGAAGGGACCCCCCCCCCCCCCCGCCAGTCTTCGGAGACCTCGCGCTCCAAGTCCAAAGCTAGGGTCGAGAGTCCAGACTGGGCGGGAATTCTGGCTCCTGGAGGCACCGTGCGGTGTCAGAATTTGCAGGCACACCCAAGTTCAGGTCCCAGCTCTACTCCGCACTAGCCAGGCAGCCAATTCACGCAACCTCTCTGAACCTCAGTGACCCCATCCGTAAGATGGGTCTCACCTGCCAGCCTCCCGGAACCGACGGTGAGGACGGGGTGAGAGGCCAACAGAGCGTCCTTTGCAAGCTGTAAAGTTCCATCCACACGTGGGTTCGTGGGGACCCTCTGCGCTGCTGCTTTGCACGTCTCTCTCAGCAACGTGGCCTTTCCCGAGGCCTGCCCAGCAAGAGATCCCCTGGGTCACAAGCCAGGCAGCTGCCACTCCAGCAGGGAGCTCCCTCACCTGCAACACTCTCCCCGTCCCTGTGTCCCTGTCTCCTTCGCCAGCGGGTTTTCAGGACCCTTGAACCCAGTGGAGGGACTTATGGGAGACAGGCAGCCCCTGATGCTGGGCCACTCACCTGGGAAACACTGCAGACAGCCCCCCCGCCCGAGGGCCACCTCCCCTGCTGGCCCGGGGTCCTAAAGCACCATCTTTTAAATTTTTTTTTTTAACGTTTATTCATTTTTGTGGGACAGAGACAGAGCATGAGTGGGGGAGGGGCAGAGAGAGAGGGAGACACAGAACCCAAAGCAGGCTCCAGGCTCTGAGCTGTCAGCACAGAGCCCGACGCGGGGCTCGAACTCGTGAACCACAAGATCATGACCTGAGCCGAAGTCAGATGCTTAACCGACTGAGCCACCCGAGCACCCTGTTATGTTCTTTAGCCAGAAACGCGGGGTTGGCCGTGTCACGCCAGCACGCGGTCAGCGGGTCACCCCAGCGTGGGGTCAGCGGGGTCACCCCAGCGTGGGGTCAGCGGGGTCACAATGTCACCCCAGCACGGGGTTGGCGGGGCCACACCAGCGCTCCTAAGGGGACACCCAGTTAGGTTCTGCAAGCCTCTGGACACATTGTCGTCCACCAATCAACACGCAACCTTGTTTTATGTGTGTTTGTTTCAGGACACCTGATTTGATACATTGTCGATTCCTCAACACCGAACGCAGGCCAACAGCACAGTAACTTGCGCCTGAGCGAAGCTCACTTAATACACAGACCTTCTCCACAAGGGCCGGTCACAGCCTTCTCATGCCTGGGACCAGACAGACCGAAGCATTATGTTTGGGGTTGCTTTATTTGTTATTTTTATTTTTTGAGATGGGGGCGCATGAGAACGAGGGGCAGAGAGAGAGAGAGAGAGAGAGAAGTGGGGCTCACTGGGAGCAGGGCTCGAGCTCACGAACCATGAGATCACGACCTGAGCTGAAGTCAGATGCTCAACCGACTGAGCCACCCAGGCGCCCCTTGGTGTTGTTTTAAACAGCAAAATCGGGGCGCCTGGGTGGCTCAGTCGGTTAAGCGGCCGACTTCGGCTCAGGTCACGATCTCGCGGTCCGTGAGTTCGAGCCCCGCGTCGGGCTCTGGGCTGACAGCTCGGAGCCCGGAGCCTGCTTCTGATTCTGTGTCTCCCGCTCTCTCTGACCCTCCCCCGTTCATGCTCTGTCTCTCTCTGTCTCAAAAATAAATAAATGTTAAAAAAAAAAAATTTTTTTTAAATAAATAAATAAATAATAAACAGCAAAATCACCAACACAAAGCACAAAAATGCAAAATACAGGCACTAAATCGACCGCAAAAGGACACTCGTGTACCGTATGAGCTGAGACAAGGCAGAAGCAGAAGGTCACCTTGTTCGACCTCAGGGGGTGGGTAACCTGCACCCGTCAGGCAACTCAAACTTTTCACCACTGTGCGCATGTCTGCAATTAATCACGAAAGCACCATAAGTACTGATTTGGTGGCCACCAATAAATTTTAGCAAGCAGGTGAATTTCCAAATACTGATCCATGAATAATGAAGATGGGCCATATGGGAAGAACTAACAGCCGTCAGCTCCCAGGGGGTCCAACTGTTTCCCCTGCCTCCGGCAAATTATTGTCCGTTGACCAGACCTTTGAGAAATCGTGAATTAGATTTTGGGAGGCATTCCTTGAAATCACCCCCGTCCACTTTAAGACCATTAAACCACATGGCTTAATAAGCAAGCCGTGGTAACAACACCCCGAGTAAAACATTCACAGCCATTAAAAATGAGAACCGTGTATTCCAACAGAGAAAACTGTCCGAGAGCCACTTCTAAAAAAGGTACTTTGAGTAGCAGGCCAAGAGATGTTTTTGAGAGGGCAATTCTACCAGAGCCTCAAGAAACAGCTAGTTCCAGTGCGACTCATACATTTTTAGAGCCTAAGAAATCTGCAAATTCTTTTTAACAAGGCAGCATAATGTTGATTCCAAAAATAGTGCATGCATATACATGTGCATGCAGGAAAGCACAGGCTTGTGGACAGCAACACAAAAATCTTCAAAGCAATATTAAAAAGTATATGCCATTTCCAAGCAGGATTTAATCTAATACAAAAACTGTCCCATATTAGGAAATCTATCCATATATGCACTATACATTGACAGATCAAAAAAAAAAATAACACGTGATCATTTCCATGGTACTGAGAAAACATTCAGTAAAATACAATACCCCTTCTTGATTTAAAAAAAAAATTTCGGGGCGCCTGGGTGGCACAGTCGGTTAAGCGTCCGACTTCAGCCAGGTCACGATCTCGCGGTCCGTGAGTTCGAGCCCCGCGTCGGGCTCTGGGCTGATGGCTCGGAGCCTGGAGCCTGTTTCCGATTCTGTGTCTCCCTCTCTCTCTGCCCCTCCCCCGTTCATGCTCTGTCTCTCTCTGTCTGTCCCAAGAATAAATAAAAAACGTTGAAAAAAAAAAAAAATTAAAAAAAAATAAAAATAAAAAAAAAATTTCTCGGGACGCCTGGGTGGCTCCGTTGGTTGGGCGACCAACTTTGGCTCAGGTCATGATCTCACGGTTTGTGACTTCGAGCCCCGCATCGGGCTCTGTGCTGACAGCTCAGAGCCTGCAGCCTGCTTCGGGTTCTGTGCCGCCCCCTCTCCTGCTCATGCTCTGTGTCTCTCTCTGTCTCTCAATACATAATAAACGTTAAAAAAAATTTTTTTTTTAATTCTCCATAAAATAGGAATGAATGAGTAGCTCCTTAAACGTGGTCTACAGCTCAAGTAGAAAACATTGGAGACAAATTAAGTATAAGATACTAGACACTGCAATTAGACAACCAAGATATTAAGAATAGAAATCGTGAAAGTCCAGTAAAATTATCATGACTTACAGATGACATTATACCTGACTTGGAAAATGCAAAAAACTCAACTGAAAAATTATTCAAACACTAGAAGTCATAAGTATAAATCCAGGCAGAAGGTGTAACGGGAAGAAATACTCCGTTCAGAGTTTTTTTTTCAAAGACTTGAATAATTGACAGGTTTGCCGAGATCTTGGCTGGGAATATTCAAATCACAGAGGGAGCGACTCTAGTAATTTGGTCACCTAACATGAGCCAACAGAAAATGCCAAGAGAATGTGTCCGAATTAGCGCGAACGGCCAGGACACTTCGGGAAGAACCATGTGGGGGCAGAGTTCCTATCGTTGTTAAAAACCACACCGGAAAAAGCCCAAAACCCTCAGGCACTACTAACAGCCCCAACCACCCGTCATCACCCTTTGGTGTTGCCCGGGGCCGTGGGTCTACCTGCAGGACAGAAACCGACCAGCGAGGTCAAGAACAGAGGAGAGAGCGGGGACCTGTTAACCCACAGACTTGTGGCAAATACAACGTCGAGGTTCACCGGATGCTAGAAAACAACCCGAGAAAAGTCCCGACCCTGCATCACCTTCCAGCTACCATCTCGACCGGAAGCTGACTCCAACAAAAACTTTTCCATCATGTTCCTGGGCAGGTTTGTTGATGCACACGTTTGTTCATTTGTACCATTGCTTCCTCTGTTTTCCCTGCCACTGTGACTTTGTATCATTTCATGGATTCCATCTTCTCACAAACCTGGGATCCAACCATCTCTCGGGAACCACTGCTCCCCCCGGGCCCAAGCCACCATCGCCTGCCTGCCCGCGTTACTGGTACGGCTTTCTAACTGGTCCTGTGAAATCAGTTCTTGTCCCTTCCCTGCTTAAAATCCTCCCTGCGGGGGATACTTCCTCCGAATCTCCATCAAGTGCTTCCTGGCCTCCCTCCAGCACCTCACTCAAACGCCTGCCTTCCCGGGGAAGCCTTTCCAAGCCCTTGACCCGACTGAAACCTGCAACCCCCACCCCAACGTCTCCTCTCCAGCTTCCTGAACCTGGCCCTGTAGCACATCATCCGTATTTTACCTATTTAGTTACTTTGCTCTCGGACTTTCCTTAGGACGGGAGTCAACACACTTTCCCTGAAAAGGTCCAGACAGAAAATACTTTAGCTTCTGCAGGCCATATGGTCCTGTCTCACCTACAAAATCACCCAGAGCAACATGTGAAGAAATGAGCATGGCTATGTTCGAACACAAGTTTATTTACACAGAAACTGGCGTCAGGCCAGAACTGGCCCACGCTTTGCCAACACCTGCCCCTAGGAGAACAGAGATGCCCCATGAGAACGTAAGCTCCGTGAAGGTATGAAGATTTTCCCCCTGTGATCATACTGTTCGCGGCTGCATACTTAGTCCCTAGAAGAGTGCTCAGCCTACAGGAAGCAATAAATATTGGCTAACTGAATCAGCAAGTGAAATGAACGAACTGGTTAATGAAAGCAACATGGTGATACACATCGGCAGACAGATCAAGGCAAGAACACAGAAAGCAAACACAGAAAAAACACACCGTAATTTAGTTTATATACACATGCCGCTTCGAACCAGCAGGCTGGAGACCGACTCTTCAGCAACTGGTCTTGGGGCAACTGGCAGGCTAAGGAAAAAGAACGAGGCTGGGTCTGTGCGCAACCAAAATAAACTCCAGAAGATCAAAGCTTTTAATGTTAAAAGTAAAATCGTAAAAAAATTAATAAATAAGCTGTGAGAGAATTTTTTTATTCTCAGAGATGAAAAAGCCTCTCTAAATAGACTGCATAAGATTTCAAACAAAAGATTAATCAAACTACATAAAAATAAAATATTTCTATGGGGGGAAAAAAAAGCACCACATGCATCGTAAACAAAAGAAAACACACCAGAAAAATTACTGGAACTGTTTTTTTTTAATTTTTTAATGTTTATTTATTTTTGAGAGAGTGAGTGTTGGGGGTGGGGGCGGGGGGCAGAAAGAGAGGGAGACACAGAATCCAAAGCAGGCTCCGCTCTGTCAGCACAGAGTCCAATGTGGGGCTCGAACTCACGACCTGGGAGATCATGACCTGAGCTGAAATGAGACGCTTGACCGACTGAGCCACCAGGCGCCCCAAAATTACTGGAACGCTTAACTGAGGTTTATTTTCCCTAATAAATAACAAGTTTCATCTAACGCACACAAAATGAAACAGGATGCAAAGCAAAGGCAGATCCAAACGGCGAGGGGAGATTCAAACGTGAAAACAGGCTCCACTTACACAATTACAGGAATGTCACATGAAAACCACAAACATCTACTTTTCGCCTCTTCGATCTACAAAAATCTAAACACCTGACAACACCCCCGGGTGAAGGGGATGCCGAGGCACAGGACTTCGCGTCTGGCAGCAGAAGGTGAACGGGTAACGATCTCCGCAGACACGGCGGGGAACAAAAACCACAAATGCTCATACCTTCCACCCAGCAATTCTCCTCTGGAGGGTTTGCCCCAAATAATGTAACTAATTGTAGCCCTTTGCGAAATACTGGAATGGTCCCCTCAACAGGGAAGTCACGACAGAGGTCAGAGATCGTTTACAGAGTGGGCTGCGATGCGGCTGTTCCACGAGAAGGGAAAGAGCTCTACCTGCGCCAGTGAGGAAAGGTCTCTAGGATAAAGTGAGCAGCAAAGCAGCCCGAGGGGTCCCCCCAGCTAACGGGACAGCCGGCCGCGACCGAACGCTGGCGCTCGGAGGCACAGGAGGGCGGGCGCCGGGCTCCAGCGGGTCTGGCCGGTGCCTGGCAGACCCCAGGCCCCTGGCTGCCTGTTTTCCACTTGTAAGACCACAGCAAGAATGGAACCCACCTCTCGGGGTTACTGGGGGTTTTAATGAGCGGATACACGGGAAGCCCTCCCCAGGACGCTGGCAGGTGAGCAGGCGTTATTCACGCCCTCGCTGGTGCCACCACGGCGTCCCAAGACAGGCTACAGAGAAAGGGGCCTTCTTCACCATGACTCTCCTCATACCCTTCGAGTTCAGTGCCCTGAGCGTGTTCTGTTCTCAAAGTCACAGAAGGGGCGCCTGGGTGGCTCATTCGGTTAGATGTCTGACTCTGGGTTTCGGCTCAGGCCAGGATCTCATGGTTTGTGAGATCGAGTCCCACTTCGGGCTCTGAGCTGAGAGCGCAGAGCCTGCTTGGGATTCTCTCTCTCCCTCTCCCTCTCTCTCTTCCCCTCCCCCCCTCACACATAAGCAAATGAATAAGCCTAAGACAGACTGAAGGAAGTAAACCAAAGGCCCGCGGTGGTTAGTGTTCAGAGTTCTGGAACGACTCTTCCTGGTTGTCACATACTCTGTCGTACATTTAGAAACACTTCTGAACTGAAATAACACCGAGGGTTTACCGAGTGCCGGGCACTGTGCCGAACACTTGTTTTGCCGACGTTAACAGTGTGTGAAGCAGGTTTCATTTACCAGTGAAGACACGGTTGTCCAAGGTCACTCCCATCCACACCTTGTTTAATCTGGAGCCAAAAGGCATGGGGTGGCACTCGTAGGGGCTGGATGCTCAGTGCGGGGTGTGGGGCGGCCCCTGCCCCCCCGAGCATCAGGGGAGGGAGGATTTATCCACAACTCACCCACACGCGCGCGCGCGCGCACACACACACACACACACACACACACACACACACACACACACACGAGTGTTAATACTGCCTCGGTAAGGGTCAGGAACACTAGGGAGGCTCCCCTGAGGAGGGGTTTCACATGAGGGCTCAAACCTACAGGTTAAGTGGGTGAGGGCAGGGGAAGAACATCCAAGGCCCCCCTGTGGGGCGATGCCCGGTGAGGCCGGCTGGTGAAGGGGTCCAGGGGTAAAGATGCCCAGTGGGAGCCAGAGCTGGAGAGGACCCCACTGAATGGGGCCTCCGGGCCTCCACGCTGGCAGGGGCCAGGGAGCCCTGAAGGGTTCCGCGGGGAGGGAGTGGGGCGGAGTCTCTCTGCTGTGGGGAGGGGCCTCCTGAGAGCACGCCTCTGCTCCGCCTGGCCCCCTCCCAAAGGTGGGAGGTCAACTAGCCTCTTTGGGGAGAGTCCCAGGGAGACCTTGGCCCCTGGCCACCCCCACACCCCTGCAGCCGGGGCGGGATGAATAGGCCTCTGTGGCCCCTCAATAGGCCTTTCACCAACTCGTGCCTCTCAGTGCCTCTCAGTGCTCCTAGCTGGCTGAAGACCCTGCCTCGGGGCACAGAAGACAAACAAAGGAGCTGCCCGGGGTGCCCGGCTGTGGTGATAAGGCCCTTGGAAGGGGAAGCACTGGTCAGACGGTCCCCACGTGAGGGATCCCACGGGCCTGGCCAGTCCTCCGGGAAGCATGGGGTTTCGGTGATGCAAGGTGGCCAGATCGGGTGAGGCCCCACACCCCTGCCCGGTTCCCCGTCCTCCTCACCATATGAGCCAGGCCCTCCAGACAGCCCCCCCAAAGTCTGCAGTGTGGTCCCCCGCCCTTCCTCCCTGGCCAAACTCCAACGTAGCCTCGGCCTGCCAGTCCCCCCACCGTAGGGTCTCTGCCCCCGGCCGTGCTGGTCGGTCTCAAGCCTGTCTGTGCTGACACCACAGCTGTCACCTCCCCCAACGCCCCAGGCCACCTGCACCGGAGCACCTGATCCCTTCCACCTCCGCCTCCATGCACACTCCAGCTCAGACACCCTGTGAGGTGAAGTCACTGCTTCCATTCAGCTGATGAGGAACGTGAAGCTCGCAGCTCGAGTCACTCGTCTGACGTCAAGTTCCAAGCAGGCGGCAGGACCAGACTCCTGCCCGGGGCTGCCTTCCGAGCCGCGCTCCTAGCTCTGGGCCACGGCCTCGGCAGCCGGCTCCACACACCTGCCTGGGTGTCCCTCCCCTCCAGGACGAGACACCTTGCTGGCAGGATGACCCAGTACCCAGCACAGGGCGGGGCCCCCAGCAGGCACCAGCGAAGGCTGAACAAATAAATATGGTCGTGATGACTGACCTCCGGCTTCCAGCTGGCTCAGAGGACAGACACCACGGAGGCGTCGACGCTCGCCCAGAGCCTCCACCAGCAAGCACTTTACTCCCGACCCCTTCTCACACATGCACGGCGCTGTGAAATCCTCGAAGCCCGTTTACGACCCTCGGTCGCATCCGGGATCTCCCTAATGACCCACTTCGCGGTGCGGGAAACAGAGGCACCTGACCCAGGTTACCCAGAAGGGCCATAACGGGCCTTGGGACTTGGGACTGGAATCCATGCCAGGGCGGATCAGCACCGGCTCCGAGAGCGGGCTCTGCATGAGGCCCCGGGCATAGTGAAAAATAAACCCTGACCCTGACCGCCAGGTCGCTCTCACGGGGCAGGGCGTCCACCCGAGTGGTCCTTGGCCCGAGGTTCCCAAAAGCGATCCTCTGGACTCTCCAGAACGGCAGCGCCTGCAAATGGCCCGCGGCCACTGGCACTCAACGCCACACCTCACTCCCCACAAACTGCTCCCAGATACCTCAATCCTGCCGGAGCACTTATGGCCCAAGAGTAGCCGCACATTCAAAGCTCCATCTCCTGTGAGCTCGTCATTGCTGTGGCCTTGTTCGAACTCCTGACTCACTGCTTCGCTCTGACACATTAAAACAGAGCCTACGAGACAAGCTGCGGTTCTGCAGGGTCGCCGAGGCTCCCAGACACACGCGCAAGGTGCCCCATCCCAGACCGGAGCCGTGACCGGCCACCCTCGCGCCCACCTGCGCCCCACCCCGCTGCCTGGGCAGGAGACCACTTGCTCGTGGCCCTGGCCACGGCCCAGGGCCCCACCTCCACAGGCTACCTGGGTGGGGGCAGGTCACAGAGCCCCAGAGGCCTAGGTCAGCCCTGCAAGGCGTCCACAGCCCGCCCGCTCCAAGCACTGTGTCCCTGCGGACATACAGCCTGGCGAGAGGGACTCAAGGCCACACGACAGCATCCATTCTGCGCACCAATGCCAACGTCCCCTAGCGCACGAACGTGCCCAACGCACCCTCCCCAGCCCCCCCCCCGGCGGGCCTGCTCCCTCCCTCCCTTCCCCCCCCCCCCCCCCCCCCCCCCCGCCCCGGGTCTGGGTCACGGCCCTTGGCCGCACAGCCGCATGCTCAGGAGGGGCCAGTCCCACATCCGTCTCCGTGTCCCGATCCCCTTCCCCTCACTGTGGAAACCAGGCGGCCCAGCTCCTGCTCACACACCAGACCGGGCGAGGCCACAGGGTGAGTGGGTGCCAAACGACTCCCCTTGGGGAGACGGTGCGTCTGAGCGCGAGAGCGCACAGGCCACAGCCTCCAGTCCCACCCTCGCTGCTCCGCGACCCTGAACAAAGCGCCCCGGCCTCTCTGGGCCTCGCCGTTTTCACCTGCCAACGGGGCGAACACCCCCTCGCCACAGGGTTGCTACAGGACCATGGCTGCTCTGGCTCCCACCCTCTGCGGGAGCAAGCGGGCTTCGCGGCCTCCCCGGCGGGCTCCCGGGCGCAGCGCCTCTGCACAGACAGGCCCGCACCCCTGCGCCCTGCAGCTGCACGGAGCCCCGCCGCGTGGGGGCCACTCCCCTCCTCCTGGGGTCGGGAGGAATCTGGAATCGGGCAGGTGGCACCGTGGTGGCATCACCCAGGGGGGCCCCGCCAACGCAGCTGGGGACCTGCCGGTCATGAAGGCTGCAGCCTGAGGGGGAGGCCGGGGCCCCGGGTGGCAGAAGGACAGGGTCCTCGTTTCCCGCCTTGTTGGGGGGTGGGAGCCGTGATGCTTCCCATTTCTGCCTCTTCCCATCTCATTCCTGCCGTCCTGAGCCACGGCACCCCAGTGGCACCGAGCTCCCTGAGGCGCGGTGTCAGTGGCCCTGCTCGGTTTCAGGCAGTGGCATTGTGGCCTGGTGAACACACGTCCGGGCACTGCGGGTTGAGAACGCTGCTCCAGGTCAACCTTCCTTCCCTCATTTGACGCAAGAGGAAACTGAGAGCCAGAGGGGAGAAGGGCCTTGCCCACAGTCTGGATTCGACCCCGGGCTCTGTCGCCTGCCACAGGCAGCCTCCGTGACACTCTCCGACACCCTGGGCCTGGAGGCTGACCTCCGCCCTAGGTGGAGGCACAACAATCGGTCCTACCCTGCCAGGAGAACAGAGAGCTGCAGTGGTTTCCCCAAAGCAGCACAGCACTTGGGAAAAATTAAATTCTGAATCTTCTCTGCCCTCTTCCCCACTATTGGTCTCTGCCAGGCAGACAGTTCTGTGAGGAAGGCCCACTCAAGGGACACCCCTCCCCAGCACCCCTTGGATACCTATCCATCCACCCATCACCCACACCACCCCCGCCACCCCCCTCCCTGGGCTGGTCAGCCCACCTTGAGCCGCCACAGCACTGACAGCCCAGGAGGGAAGGGGGAGCCTGGCAGGGCGGGGGCGAGGGAGGGGAGGCCACACACAGAGCAGGGAGAGCAGCAGTACGGGACTGGTGGGACTGGCGGAGTGGCAGGGGCGCTGATTCTGTCAAGGGGTCAGGAAGCGGCCGGAGAGCCACCCCCCCCCCCCACAAAGGGCCACAGAGAGGCACAGATCTCCAGCAGACAGGGTGAGGCCAGACCCAGGCAGAGGGAGCGTGTCCCTCCTCCGCGAGGGAGGGAGAGTATCCTGCCTCCGAACTGTCTTAAGAAACCCAAGTCCAAAAGGCGTTTCTCAAGATTTTTCAAAGCACATCCAAAAGCAAAGGGGTTTTACCTGAAGATAAACAGGAACAACAACTCCACCAACAAGACAAAAACCTGAAAACTAAGGCCCCTCTTCTCTGCTTTGCCAACAGACATTTTTCAAGTATTTGCTGGTCGTTCAAGGGAGGGAAATATATATGTATATATGTATTTTTTTTTAATTTGTTTAAATGTTTATTCATTCTTGAGAGAGAGAGAGAGAGTGAGAAGGGGAGGGGCAGAGAGAGGGAGACACAGAATCCGAAGCAGGCTCCAGGCTCCGAGCCGTCAGCACAGAGCCCGACGCGGGGCTCGGACCCACGAACCGTGAGACCGTGACCTGAGCCGAAGTCGGACGCTCAACCGACTGAGCCACCCAGGCGCCCCTATATTCTTTTAAAAACTCAAGCTGGCCGGATGTTTGTCTCATGTCATGTCAGACACAGGACTCCCTTTTACTTATTTTTTTTTTTCAAAGTTTCTTTACTTATTCTGAGAGAGAGAATCCCAAGCAGGCTCCACACCAGCAACGCAGAGCCCTACTTGGGGCTCGAACTCAAGAACCGTGAGATCATGACCTGAGCCGAAAGCAAGAGTCAGACGCTTAACCGACTGAGCCACTCGGGCGCCCCAGGACTCCCTTTTTAAAAGGAGGGGGTCCCTCTCTAACTGAGCTGATGCCCTGCCACCGAGCCTGGGCTGGGCAAAGGCTCCTTCCAAGCTGGGCGGCCCCCGACCTTGGCCCCCACCGCTGCGGGCTCAACTCCAGCCGCTCCAACCCCTTACCTGTAGGTCCAAAAGCAACATCCCAGCCCCCGTCTGTAGCCGACGGGGGCCCTGAAAGGGGTGCACTTGAGCTTCTCCCCCTCACACGTCCTGGCCCTGTCACTGCAAAGGGAAAATAAGGGAGCCTCTGCCTCTGCCCTGTCGCTAATCATCTCTCTCTCTCACCTGTGCGGGGGGCTACAGGTGGGTCAGATCAGACACTCTGCCCCTTGTGGTCCACCTGTGGCAGGGTCCTCTCTGAGCCTCACCCCGCTGTCTGTGCAGACGCAGGGTCGGGCTGGTGGACTTCCAGATCCTTCCTGTCCATCTGGCTTCCCCAGGCCGGGCTGTGACCCACAGGACGTTCTGCTGCCTGAGCCCAGAGCAGGAGGCCGGCTGAAAACCTGGATCCAAGCTAAGTTTCCCACGAGGTAAGACCAATCCAGGAAACGAGGGCACAGCCACCCAATGACCTTGCGGTCGTCGAGACGGTGTCTCGTTTGAACAACACGGAACATGCTTCAGGAGTTTTGAGTAAGAAAGCGTGACTAGGAAACTCTGTGTCTAGAATGTCGAGTACTCCTTAAGAAGGCTTTAGAAGGATGGGAAAGCAAGCCTTTGCAAAGTTAACGGTCGTCTCTGCATGATTGGAACTGTGATTTTTTTCCCATCCTCTTAAATTTTCCAGTTTCTGTAATGTGCGTGGAACACTTTTTCAATGGGAAAAAAAAAAAAAAATTTGGTTTTGGGTGTCTGAGGCTGTTTTTTTAACAAGTATCCTGCGTGCGGATTCTCCTGAGTGGCCTCACGGCCCAGGGGGCATTCCCGAGGCTTCCAGGCTCAGGGAAGGAGGCAAATATGGCCATGAGGGGCCACGGCACCCACCTTGGGCAGGCCACACAACCTCTCACACTCTTGCCTTGCAGAGACAGCCCTGCAGCTGTGACCCTTGGTCTCCTCATTTATTTATTTATTTTTAATGTGTATTTATTTTTGAAAGAGAGAGAGAGTGCGCGTGCACAGGTGGGGGAGGGGCGGGGGGGGGGGGGAAACAGAGGATCCAAAGTGGGCTCTGTGCTGACAGCAGCGAGCCCGATGTGGGGCTCGAACTCATGAACCGCGAGATCATGACCTGAGCCAAAGTCGGACCCTCCACCGACTGAGCCCTCAGGCGCCCCTTGCCTGGTCTCTTTGAAGTGTGAGGTCCAAAGTCCTCCGGTTTCCCTGAAAGGACACAGAGTCCCTGCCTCAGGAGAGACCACAGGGCAGCCTCCTCCAGCCCCAGAAACGGACAGAAGCCGGAACCCACAGGCCTTAAAAATAGGCCCAGGAACCGAAAGAGGCACCGCTCACCACGCAAACGGTTACACTTCCTCCCCACAGCACGGGCCCAGACCCGGCCCGGCCTGCCTCGGTTGGGCTGGAGGGCGTGGGGCCCCAGGGAGCCCCGGGGAACTGACCTCAGGGACCGCACAAGCACAACCCCAATTGCATGCACGGGCACCAGCCCGGGTGCTCTCAATCCTCTGTAACAGCAAGCAAGGCTGGGGTCCGACTCCGTGTAGGGTCTGGACCTGCCCTGTCTCGCTTGCTCCTCACGCTGCCCGTGAAGCTGTCACTTCTGCAATTCCCGTGACGCCACAGACTCTGGGTCGCCACTTCACAGAGGCTCAGCCCCGCCCCGGTCTTCCCTTCCAGCCACACCTCCCGCTAAACCGCCCCCCCCCCCACCATGCCCAGCTACGCCGCACCTAGCAAAATGGGAAAGGGCCAGGCTGGCGGGCTCCCTGGAAGGCAGTTTCCCCACTTCATTCCTTCTGGCTCATTCCACCAACCCCCTGCAGGATGGCTACCGGCATCTGACGGGCCGCAGCTGGAACGCCACAAATCCCACTTCTGCCACCTCCCAGCGACATGACTTTGGGTGAGTCGCCTGGCTTCCTGAAGCTTGCTTTTCTCACCTGCAAAACGGGGTGCCAACAGACTCTACCCCCCATGGGCATGACTGTAGCTGCCGTGTGACGGGCACAGGGCAGGCAGCCCAAGTCAATGGCCACAAAACCCCCCCCGAGGCCGGGCCGAGGGCCCAGACCACTGCTGCAGCCCCCACTCTCCTTCCAGCCGGGCCAGCCTCCCCCGCTCCGCCCAGGCAAGTCCTGCCCTGCCGTGGCCCCTCTCAAAGGCCCCGCACTGCACAATCACCCTGAGCAGCCGTGGTGGCTCCCTCCTCTGTGGCCCCTGAGGGAACCTCTCGTGCCGCCACCTGGGCCCTTCCTCAATCCACCTGCGCACACCTGTGATGACTGGACCACCAGCACCCTGAGGACAGGTACGGGTGGGTCCCACCGCCGCGGAGAGCTTAGGCTCAGACACATCCTGCCACTTACGAGCCACGGACCCGGGGACACGTTACTTCACCTCGAAACCTGCATCTGGTCCTCAGGACAAAGAGAAGAGCGTACCGATACCCACCTTATAGGACGATTTCAAGAATAAAACAGTGAACACGGAACACTCCTCTCGCCGCCGCCCCCCCCCCCCCCCCCAGCACTCCCGGCCAGAGAGAGAATGCCCTAGGCCACCTAAAAGGGGACATCGGTCCAGGCAGAGCCGCTCTGAAAGGTGTTCGGCCCAGGCAGAGCCCAAAGACATTCAGCACGATGTAGGCCCCTCCCCTCCCAGCGCCTGTCCACGGTTCACACCAGACCCCGGGGCCAGGTCAAGTCCACGCGGCCCCGTTGAACGTCAGCGGCGTGCTGCCTCTGTCGAGAGGGAGCCTTCCCGGTACGGGACGCTTCAGCTGACGTCCAGGGCCCGGGAGAGAGCCCAAGCCCCGGGAGGAGGCGTCGGGCTAGATCCGCTTCTGGACCACCTGACTCTTGCCGGCTCCGGGAATCTGGAGCCCCACAGAAGCTGTCTCAGCCAGCTGCCTGGAATCCCAAGCAGCTTCCTGTGGATAAAACACTACAATCCTGCTCGCCGGAGCCACAGCCCTGGCTGCTTCCAGCAGGGTCTCTCCTCCGGCTGAGCCACCTGCGCTCCCGGCTTCTCTCCCCTACTCAGCGGTGCCCTCCCACCAGGCACGAGCAGGCAGGACCAGGCCCGATCCCCCTGCCTGACACGCAAAACACGTCTCCGCTGCAGACGCGGCCGAAGAGAAGATTCAAAAGACAGGCTTGGATCCACGAGGTGCCAAGTGACAATCCCTGGGGCGGGGGGAGGGGGGGGAAAAGCAGTCGCTTTCTCCCATCTCAGACAGACGCTGTGACTCAGAAATGACAACAGTGTGTCTAGGGTCAAGCGTCCCCACCAGAGGCTCCCTCACACCTTCACAACAACCTCAGAGAACATGGCATGGTTCTCAAGAGCCTCAGCTTTAACTGAACAACCACGGCAACAATCTGGGAGGTTCAAATGCAGGAACGTAACAGGTTGTCACAGCTGTGAAGTGGAGAAGAAGGGCCGGGCGACCTGCTGGACACGCGAAGGTTCTCTGGGGGCGGCGTTCCGGGTGGGCAGGCCACCCACTGGGTCCTGACTCCACTCTGGCATTAGGTCACTATTCAGCTTGGCCCTCTCTGAGCACAGCATTCTCTTGTGAAAAATGGAAGAGGGACAGAGTGCACCCTTCTAAGAGGCCAAGATTCTACTCTCTATACACCCATACCCTTATTTGCTCGTCCAGAAAGCCGCTCCCTGGTGCTGCTAAATGTTTACTGGGTATCCGCTCTGCACGTGCCCTGTGCTGGGCACTGAGGAGTCACAGACTGGGCAGTGGCCTCAAGGGGCTCGCTTGCTAACCGGGGAGCCGGTCACACAGACTGTTACAGCGCCACAATCAGCCTGATGATCCAGAAGACATGCATCGGGCACAAAGAGCCTAGGCAGTGGCGCAGGAAGGGGAGGTGGGGTCACTAGGGTGGTGGCATTGGAGCTGAGGCCTGGAGAGGCCCCTGTAGGTGTGTGTGGAGCAGGGGAGTAGGGGTGGCCTTCGGGGAGGAGAAGAGAGCGGGCATAAAAGCACAGAGCATCAGAGCGCCACAGGGACGGAGTTCAGTTCAGGAGTTCAGGACGGGGGCTGGGGGGTGGGTAAGGCAGGAGGGAGGAGGGGAGGGGGGAAGGGTGTGGGAGTGGGGACCGCGTGCCCGGAGAGGAGACACGGGAACTACGGGGCATTTCTCCTCCCCAGATGCAGGGCGACAGGCACAGCGAGGTCTGGCCAGGGACATCTGGGGAGCAGTGGAGGGACACGGCAGGCTCTGCTGTCAGACTGGCCACAGGTCAACCCCAGCCCTGCCACCTCCTCACTGGCTTTCCCTGGGCAAGCCTCCCCCCTCCCAGAACCTCCTGCTCATCTGTGAAACGGAGATGACACTCCTATCAGGCCAAGTCAGAATGGAACTGACAGAGCGCATAAAGGCCCTGGCACAGGGTAAGCAGCTCCGGAAATGTCAGGTGCTAGAATTCATTAGGATCGGCCTCAGGGAATGGCCCCCTGGGCTCCTGGGGGCGGGGCCTGGCAGAGGAGAGAAGGTGCTCAGAGAGGTGGGGAGGGGCTGCCTGGAGCTTGGGAGCAAACTGGGCGGAGGGGCTTGGAGCAGATGGTCCGTCAGACCCCTCCCATCCCAGACATCCTGGGCCAGGTGGCAGGCGGGCCTGGCACGCAGCCTGGCACACAGTAGGTGCTCAGTGAACGCTAGAATGAACTCATGAGGATCCCTCGATGTCTGCTCAACACTGAGTCTTGACGCCTTATCAGAAAAGAAACCTGAGAAACCCATTTCCTGGCCCGTCCCTACTTCCAAGGCACCCCACCCTCGCTCCAGGAAAGGTCATTCCTGGGGCAGGCTGGGCTGGGACCTGCTTCCTGAGGGGACACGTAGTCTTCTGCTAAGGTAACTACAAAAAAAAAAACGAGGATTCGGATTCATTTCCTCTCCTCTCTAGACTCAGGGTGTGGCCTGCTGAGGGGCCCGGACCCCTAGGGGTGCCATGTCCCTGCTGCTGTGTGACCTTAGAGGGGATATGTTGGCACTTTGGGACTCCCCAGTGGTGAAGGAAGGGGGGCAAGGGTAGAATCTCCAAGGCTGTCACCCCCTCTGAAACTCCCAGCTCAGATTGGGGTGGGGAGGGGGGGTGTTGGCTGACAATATGGTATGAAATCATGCCGGCACGAAGAAGGGAGGGGTCTTTTCATGGAAAAAAAATGACAACCACACACTACAAGGAAGGGGGCTCCTCGGCTCGGGTCGGGCAGGATCCAACAGTAGTGATTACCTCACACCCAGCCACACCGGGAGACCCCACCCACACCTTCAGCCCCAGGCATTTCCAAACAATACCAGGTGCCCCCCACCCCACCCCACCAGCAGAGGTAGGACTCAGGGCCTCAGCTAAGCAGGATCACACCCAGAGAGGTGGCAGTCCCTGCTCCCTCCGCTGAGTAGGGGGGGGGGGGGGGGCAAGGCCCAACAGGTCCCCAGTTGGAGCTAATGGGAGAGGAAGAAATGGCAGTGTGGAGAGGTGCGGGAAGACAAAGGCTTCAGGAAGCGGGGGACGGTGGCCCGGACACGCTGGCAGGGAGGTCGGCCCAGAGCCCACTGGGGGCCTGTTCCGCCCCCGTCTGGTGATGGGCTAAGGATCTCCCCAGATCCCACGCCCACACTCCCTGCAGCGGCACCGAAGCCCCGGGGAGGGCTTCCTAGAGAAGGAAGGGACCTGTCACAACCCCGGAGAGGAAGGAGAAGGATGGACAGACACACTCGAAGGGACAGACAGAGGGAGACACCGAGTGACCCGGGAAAGAGGAAGAGACACAGAGACGTGAGTGTGCAGAGCCGCCGTTGGGACCAAAATCAGAGACCAACACACAGGGACACAGGAAAAACCCATACGTGGAGACCTGGGGGGCGCATGGAGGAGGCCACGACAGGCAGAGCCAGAGACACAGAGACAGACACACGCATAGAGACACACGCAGAGACGTTAACAGAGAGACGGAGACAGGCGCAGAGACGGAGACACCCAGAGACAGAGACGCACGCAGAGGCGGAGAGAGACGCGGAGACCGAAAGACCCAGAGTCCGAGACGCACGCAGAGACGGACGGAGGCGCAGAGACGGAGACACAGAGAGACCGAGACAGGCTCAGCGACAGGGTCGCACGCACAGACCGAGGCGCGCACACCCGCGGCGCTGGCGGCCCCGGCCCACCCCACTCACCGAGGCCGCAGACCTCCCGGCGCAGGCTGAGACGGCCGCGCTCCTCCGCTATGGCGCGCAGCATGCGCTGCAGCGAGCGCTCCTCGGCCTCGGCGCCGCCCGCAGGCTCGGGGGAGGCGGCGGCGGCGGCGGCGGCGAGGGCGGGCGGCCCGGCCCGGAGCCCCGCGGCCGCGGGCGCCGACGCGCAGGCCCGGCCCGGCGGCCGCGCAGAGGCCATGCCGGGCCCCGGCTCATCGCCCGCGCCGCGCCCGCCGGGGCCCCCGGCGCGCCCCGCCGCCCCCGCCCCGGCGCCGCCTGCCGCGAGCACCAGTGAAGCCACAATCCGCCTTTGTGCGCGTCGCCGCCGCCGTCGCCGTCGCCGCCGCCCGCCTGCCGAGTCCGGGGAAACGAGCGCAGATCCGCGCCGCCGCGGCCGCCCGCGCGCCTCCGGGCCACCGCCCGCCCCGCCCGGCCCCGCCCCGCCCCGCCCCCGGCCCCGCCCCGCCCCCGGCCCCGCCCCGCCCCGCCCCCACGCCGCCTTCTGCTAGACCCCGCCCCCCTGCCGTTTCCCGCCCCGCCTCCGGCCCTCCAGACCCCGCCCCCTCCCGGCACGTCCTGTCCCGCCCCCCGGCGCTGCTCGCCCCACCTCCCACCCTCCCTGGGCCGGTAGGCCCCGCCCCCGACCGATGAGGCCCCGCCCCAGGCCGGGCTTCCAGGGCCCCGAGCCTGGCGGGCGGGGTTCCTTCCCCACCCCCACCGACCGCGGCCGCTCCGGCCCCGCCCACCTCCGACGCTCTCTAGCCGCGCTCTACCCACAGCGGCCGCCCTGAGCCCGCTTCGACCTCCGGCGCTTCGTCTGCTGTTCCTCCCCGGCCCCTCAGCCCCTGCGCCCGCCTCCTCCAGGCCCAACCCCCGCGGCCGTCCCCCGCCCGCAAACATCATCCAGCACTTTGGCGTCCTTGAGCCCCTCCCATCACCCCTTCGGGGCCTATTCTGCGCCCCCTCTGCCCTCCCATCCCCCTCCCCACTCCGCGTCCCTCGAGACAACACTTTGTCACCTCCGTCCGCCGTTGCCACTCTCTTCTCTCCGTCCAGTTCCGGGAACATCCTCCGCGGAACCCAGGAAGAACTCACCCCTCCCCATAAAGAAGTGTCAAAGGGGCCACGAGGCAAAGCGCTTCCCTCCCCGCGCTGAGTCCTTGGCCCGAGTGCAGTGCAGGGTGTTGAGAAAGGCTCTGAGCCTCGGTTTCCTCCGCTGTACAATGGGGGTATCTCCCTGAGTGTTGACTAGGTATGAGGGGATTGAGAAGTAGGGAGGTACGAGGTCGGCTGTGCATATGATCCTGATGAAGGCCAAGGTCCAGCCAGGCGCCCCTGGTGAGCTGGCCCCCGCTGATAGAGGGAGACCCAGGGGAGAAGCAGCCAGAGGCCTCCGCGGGCACCCACGCCTGCCAGCTCACTTCTAGGGGGAGGTAGAAATGGAGAGACCGTGCTGGGGTGGGGGTGGGGTCTCAGCTCTGACCCCTCTAGGGAAGTCCTGCCTCCGGGCCCCGCCCCACCCGCCCAAGTGCTGTTGACCCTTGAACACCCCCGGGTATGTGAACTGTGTGAACGACTAGGGTCCACTTACAGGAAGATATTTTTCGAGAAATACAGTACAGTACTATAAATGTATTTTCCTTGTGATTTTCTTAACATTTTCTTTCCTCTAGCTTGCCGTATTGTAAGAATTCAGTATGCAAATACATACACAGACACGTGGAATACGTAACACAAACCTAACACACATTGCGACGGTGCCATCGGTCGGCACCGGGCGGTCCAGTTTGGGGGGAGTCAGAAGTTATACGGGGATTGTCACCTGCGTGGGGGATGGCACCCCTAAAGCCCCACATCCCTCGAGGATCAGCTGTGCTCTTCTCCCCCATCGTTGTGAAACCTGTTCCCTCATTTCCCTCAGGTCCCCGTGGCACCTTTCCTGACCATCTCACCCGAAACCCCGCTTTCCCTCCGCCTCTAGTCCCTTACCCTGCTTTATTTGTCTTCACAGCACAGCACGCACCTCCGGGGACATCACACTGCATAGCTATGAATTCTGTTCAGTGTCTGATTCCTGCACAGCTCACAGCTGGTACCTAGAACGCTGTGGAGACACAGCAGACGCCCTGTAAATGAATGTGGGAGGAATGTATTAAGAAAGGACCGGAGGGGCCCCTGGGTGGCTCAGTCGGTTAAGCATCCGACTTCTGCTCGGGTCATGATCTCGCGGTCCGTGAGTTCAAGCCCCGCGTCAGGCTCTGTGCTGACCGCTCAGAGCCTGGAGCCTGTTTCAGATTCTGTGTCTCCCTCTCTCTCTGACCCTCCCCCGTTCATGCTCTGTCTCTCTCTGTCTCAAAAATAAATAAACGTTAAAAAAAAAAAAAAAAAAAAGAATGGACCGGAGGCCTGATAGGAAGCAGGAAAGCCTCTTGGACAAGGCAGTAAGGAGGCCTGGGACCATGGGGCATAATAGCCTGGGGGAGGAAATGGGTGGTCTGGACCCTGCCTCAGGCCTCACTGCTGGTTTGGGGCCTCTGGGCCCGTGTCTGGCCCCACTGTGCCCTCAGAGCCAGGCCTGGGGGTGGGGTGGGGGGCACTCTGTACGGAAGTGTGGGGCAAGAGTGGTCATGAAGCACGTGTTTGGCCGTCGGCAGGCCTCTCTTCTCCTCTGGGTCTGTGTCCCTTCCTGTAAAATGAGGACACCGGCCTGAGGGCTACGGCCACCAGTTCTGAGTCTGGACAGCTGGGCTTCGGGCTGGTAGAAACGGGAAATGAGACTTGCCGAGGGCTGCCAGGCTGGGAAGTCCAATGGTCATACCCCTGCCTGCTCCCCCTGCCTCCCCTTTGCTGATGCTGTCCTCCCCGCCCCGCCTCCACCACCACCACCCCGGGGCCTGAAATCCCCTCGTCTCCACTGAGCATGGCTTCAAGGCCCACCGTCAACGGGTAAGCCTTCTGGTTAGTTTTGGCCAATGCGTTTGTGTTCTTACCTGCTTCATCAGCCCCACCTCTCCCCTCACGGTCACCTCCGTAGACTGTGCCATAGGACCAGCACTGGATCAGCTCACGGTCTTTACCCCGGTATCCAGCCCAGGACGGGTGTCAGAAAATATCTGTTGAACGGGGGCACCTGGGTGGCTCCATCGGTTCGACATCGACTCTTGGTTTCAGCTCAGGTCATGATCTCAAGGTTTCGTGGGTTCCAGCCCCGCGTCGGGCTCTGCACTGGCAGCAAGGAGCCTGCTTGGGATTCTCTCTCTCCCTCTCTCTCTCTGCCCCTCCCCCACTGCCCCTGTCTCTGTGTCTCTCAAAATAAATAAACTTAAAAAAAAAATTTTTTTTTAATTTGTTGAATGGATAAATGAACATCGCTCGTGCCCTCTGCTTTTTGTTTCAACGATACTCCAGGTATGGTCCACATAAGGGAACTTTTAAATATCAGCGAATGTTGAATCGCGTCTTTCACTTAAAGTGGGTGTGAGCAGGGACCATAGAACATGTTCTGTTTCTTGACGTGGGGGCTGATTACATGGAAAATGTACAAAAGAAGCTGTACTTTTGTGAGTTAGGTATTTTTGTGTATATAAATATTCAGAATATAAAATAGAACTAAAAATAAATGATTTAAGGGGTTATTGGGGAGCTCAGTTAAGTGTCCAGCCCTTGATTTCAGATCGGGTCACGATCTCACAGTTGGTGACCTTGAGCCTGGCATCAGGGCTCCACAGTGACGGGGCGGGGCCTGCTTGGGATTCTCTCTCTCCTTCTCTCTCTCTGCCCCTCCCCTGCTCTCTCTCTCTCTCTTTCCCTCTCGCTCTCAAAATAAATAAATACACTTAAAAAATCAAATACATAAAATTTAAAAATAAAATAATAAAAATATAAAAATAAAATAAATTTAAAACACAATAAAAGATCCTTGGAAAAATTCTGGTTTAGCCATATTTCCTATGATGATGAAAATGTTCTTTTCTGCAAATAAATGAGCTGTGCTTTTAGAAAAGCCACGTGGGGGGGCGCCTGGGTGGCTCAGTCGGTTAAGCATCCGACTTCGGCTCGGGTCATGATCTCGCGGTCCGTGAGTTCAAGCCCCGCGTCAGGCTCTGTGCTGACCGCTCAGAGCCTGGAGCCTGTTTCAGATTCTGTGTCTTCCTCTCTCTCTCTGACCCTCCCCCGTTCATGCTCTGTCTCTCTCTGTCTCAAAAATAAATAAACGTTAAAAAAAAATTAAAAAAAAAAAAAAGAAAAGCCACGTGGGGGAAAAAAAAGTGTAGGCCCAATAATGTCCCCCAAAGATGTCCAACCCTAATCCTTGGAACCTGTGAATATTTGTTACAGGGCAAAATGGACTTTGCAGCTGGAATTAAGGGAATGGACCTTGAGACAGAGAGATCCTCCGTGATTATCCGTGGGGGCCCAATCTAGGTGGAGGAAGGGGCCACAAGTCAAGGAACACAGGCAGCTTCTAGAAGCTGGAAAAGGCCAGGACACAGGTTCTCCCCTAGAGCCTTTAGAAAGGAACACAGCCCTGCCTGCACCTTCGTTTCAGCCCAAAGTGTGACCCCAGTCATACTCAGAGAACTGTGAGATACTAAATTTATGTTGTTTCCAGGCACTTCTTTTGTTAGTTAGGGCAGCGAGAGAAAAACAATACAGTGAGCCAACAAAGGGAATCACGAAAGCCCTACAGCTGAAGCCTCTTTTCCCCGAGTGGTGATTGCAAAACACACTAGGGCAACAATTAAGCAACGATGAGCAAAAGGAAAAGTCAGCCACAACCCATCTGCTTTACTGGGTCAGTTTTCTCGTTTTCCAACGTTCTTGCCGGGGCAATGCCCAAGCACCATTCTTGTGTATACAGCTCTCTTTTCCAGCCCTAATGTTTGGGGGCTGAACGGATTCAAAGAGCCAGTGTCACCAACAGATGCTCCCAGAGAACCCTTCTCCCGGTGGTTCTTACATAGCTGAAAGCCTCAGGGACTCGTGTGAAATGGTGCCACCGACCTTCTCTTCTCCAGGCTTCTGTCTACTGTCTGTACAAAGGTGGACAGGACCGGATGACGGCTGAGATTCCCTCCTGCCCGTACAGTTCCGTGGGTCTAGAGTTGGGCTCTGATCTTTTCTCCTTGGTCCTCAAGAAGAAAATACAGTTCCCCGGGGGTAAGTTAGGTCTGCACAGCCCCACCTTCGATCATTAAGCACAAGAACGGCAAGGGTCAGGTTCAGAGGCTTTTCATTCATTCCAGAGAATCTATTAAAATACTTTTCACAGTCATGTGAGTTTCCTGGCCTGACTTCTCCCTCCTTGTGACTCACTTACGGTTCTCCTTTGCTGAAATCCCTGTCCCTCATCCTTCTGTTTTTCCGGAAATCGAAACCCGACCACTCCCAGATCTCGATTGCAACAGCGCCCAAAACACTGGGGTTTGCTCACCTGCCGCCAGGGTAGGGGAACCGCCTGAGAAGGCTCACCGCCTCCCTCCTCCCCTCCTCCGGCCCTCTTTCCACCATCCGCCCCGCCGCACACGAAATACTTTCACATCCTCAGCTGCTCTCCTTTTTTAAAATAGATCCCTGCTAAAATTCTCCTGGAGGGGATAACCTCAAAGTTATTTTAGGCACCGACACGGTAGTGAGAAGAAAGGACCCAAGAAGGTTTGCAGGAAGACATGCCTGGTAGGACTGGGGACGGGGGACGTGCTCACATTGCCCAAGGAACTGCTTTATGCCGGAAGCTCCTTGAATGTGCCTTCCTGAGCCCTGGAAGGCAGCTTGTATTGTCTTCATGTGTTGGGTAAGACCAGCACCACCTAGAGAAGCTGAGCGATGCTCAACATCACACAGCAAGTGAGATCTGGAGCCGGGATTTGAAGCTCCCGAAGGAGGAAGGAAGAGGCAGAGCCACACTCATCTGGTTCTAGGAGGCAAGGCCCGTTGGAGAACGGACGTGGGGTAATGAGTTTCAAAGGGAGAAGATTCGCTTCGAGGAGCTGCAAGGCCCCGGGGTCATTGCTGGGAAGTAAAGTCTTGGGCTACCCCGGGACGAGGCCAAGTGTGGGCAGGGATCAAACAGGGAAAGAAATCTTATCATCAGGAGCGGGGACCTGGGACCAACACAGTTCGGACTTTGGTCTCTTTCACTCCGGAGCCCTGGGCCTCCCGTCTGTCAGTGAGGAGGCTGACTCAATGTCCCCTTGTACCTTTCCAGCCCCGACATCATGGAAAGACGGGAGGGGTGAGCCAGGGCGGAGAGCTAGAGAGCCTGCTTCCGATTCTGTGTCTCCCTCTCTCTCTGTTCCTCCCCCACTCACGCTCTCTCTCTCTCTCTGTCAAAAATAAATAAACGTTAAATTTTTTAAAAAATAATAAATAAAATTAATAGATGCTTCGTTAAATACCTACAAGATATGACACCGGATCATCTTTAGGTTTGGTTTGACATTCATAGAAGTTTCACGACATTTGAGAACTCTTTGTGGGTTCGATTTTCTCATGCAGCAAGGATTCTGAGAATGCCAGACAGCCAATGGGAAATCAGAAAATAAAGTGTACTGATGTGTATTTCATCTTATTTAGCCAGGGAGCAGCAGAGCTGAGATTTGAGCCCACGAGCCTGGAGGAGAATGCTGTGACTGTATTTGTACATTTTGGTCTCACTTCGGTCCTGGTGGTATGGTTACTAACACCTGCTTTGCGAAGGCTTCTTGCTGAGCGTTTAGAACCCAGCAGCTGTCCGCACCCACTGCTGTCCTCTCCTGGCGGACGTGTTGGGAGCAGTGGTGCACCCTGGGAGTGGCAGGTGAGGGGCTGGTTGGAGGCCCAGCCCCTGCAGGACCCTCAACCTTTGGGAGTCACCTCTAGATGCTGGAAGGTGTTTCATAAGTGAGACCAGGGTGGGTGTGTGGTGGCTGATGACAGGAATGTATTTCCCTCGCGGCTCTAGAGGCCGGAAATAAGAATTCAAGGTGTTGACAGGGCTGCGATCCTCCCGAGGCTCCAGAGGGGGACCCTTCCTGCCTCTCCAGCTCCTGCTGGCCTCAAGTACTCTTCGGCTTGTCACCACGTCACCCAGTCTCCGCCTCCGTTGTCACATGGCCTCTCCCGTCTGTGCCTCTGCCTCTCAGAAGGACACTTGACAGTGTCCTTGGGCCCATCCTGAACCCACGATGCTCTCATCTCAAAGGTCTTAACTTCATTGCATCTGCCACGACATTTTCCAAAGAAGGTCACTCACCTTCCCGGATTCCAGGTGTGCGTATCTCTGGGGGTGCACAGCGGGCTTCTGCTAGCTTTGTGGGTGAAGCACACATTCCATCTTCTGGCCAGGGGTCTGGCTTTTCCCACTGGGACCCACTTGGCCCCCATTTCGGTCCACCTGGGGTGAGCACTTGAGCCAGAGCTAGCCCATCCGAGCAAAGCATCTCTCTGGCACAGTGATGGGTCCAGGGCTGGTCCAGTCGGGGCCAATCTGGGGCTCTGGCTGTCGCTGCAGTGGGGCTGTTATGAGGCCAGGTGCTGGCTTCCTCCGGAGGCCGGAGACCACACAGAGGAGAGCAGGGCTGAGAGATGGCAAGTGACACCCATCAGGGTATCGGTGACGGGGACCGACACACGCCCCTTCCTGCAGAAGCCAACTGAGAGAGGCTTGTCCCTTGCTCAGCTGTGGGCCGTGACCGAAACAGAAGTGCACCCTAAGCGAGCCCTCGCTTAGCCAAGGGAGAATTCTGGTGGACAGCGGGATCGGGGCCCCATTCACCAGCGATGAAAACGAGGCGCAGGCAGTCAACTGTAAGCACCGTGTGAGGGCCCCCGGAGGCCTCTGTCCCATGTGCTCGTGGCACAGAGAGGTGGGACCTACCTGCCCGAGGCCGCCCCCGCGGTGCCTGCCGCCTAGAATGCCCCCTGACCCTCAGACCCTGACCCTGCTCGCCCTGCAGGGGGCCGCCAGGGGCCCCATCGGTCCTGCTCCACATAAGGGCCCTGAGGATTCTGCTGCCCCAGCTTACTGACGCTTTCTTCCTCCTTGGCGATGCTGTTCTGCTCACAAAGCGCACCGATTCACGCCTCATGGTGGGAGGGAGCTCCACCTGGCGATCTTGGGGTCTGCGGATAGAATTCTCAGGAGGTCTGGGCACTTGGGTGGGAACGACATCACATCTTTACGTTCACTAACTTCTGACTCAAAGCTAGCATCCGTCCACCATGGTTGCAGGCTACAGGCCACGGAAATGTCGCAGACCACAGCTTTGCCGGCAGCACCCACACAGGGCCCGGCAGGCAGGGGGGGGGGGGCGGGCAGGGGGCGTCAGACATCATTCCTGCCCTCTCAGAGCTGTCCCAAGAACCCAGGGAACCCCCCCCCCCACCGTCCAAAGACGCCAAGCAGGGACATGATCTCAGATTTGAGCGTGCAAGGATGACCGTAGAGAATGGGAGTCAGGGAGGCCCCTTAGGGGAATGAGTTGCTACACGGGGTCAGGGAAAGGGCCAGGAGTCCTGGGCTGGGGGTGTCAGTGCCGGGAATGGGGAAGAAGACAGAGTCCAAAGGCAATGAGGAGGGCACAGCGGGCCCAGGCTCCGTCCTGGGCCCTCCTCCTCACTCCCATGCGCCAGCCCCCCTCGCATGCTAGCAACTGCCCGCGTGTGCCTCACCTCGCCCCGGGCCCAGCCAACTGCGTGACGAGTTCACTGCCCGAAACACCCCAACCTCCTCCTGCAGGTTCCCCACGGCGGCCGCTCAAGCCAAAAATCCAGCAGGCTCTGCCTTCGCCTCCTCCCTCCTTCTCGTCTCTAACCCGTCAAGCGATTTATCTTCTGAGGGCTCCTGAGCCCCTCTCTTCGCTCCGTCCCCACTGTCACCGCCCCGATCCACACTGTTGGCTCTCTTACGTCTGAACTCTGTTAACATGTATTTGTTTCCTGTCGCCCTGTAACAAAGCTTCACACACTTAGCGGCTCCCGGTCTCACAGGTGTCGTAGGTCAGAGGTTGAGGCCCAGCACGACTGGGTTCCTTCCTGCCCGGTCTGGCAGGCTGAAATCCTGGTGCCAGCAAGAGCCGAGGTCTCACCTGAGTAGAATTCCTTTCCTGGCAGCTGTAGGACTCACGGAAGCTGTGTCTCCAAGGCCACAAGAGTGCCTCTCTCTGACTTTCCCTAGTCTTTAAGATGCTCTTTGAGAGCTCACCTGATTAGGTCAGGCCCACCCTGGATAATCCCCCTTTGGATTAACTCAACTGATTAGGGATCTGGTTTACACCTGCAAAATTCCCTTTTGCCATCTAACATAGCCAATTATGGGAGTGATATCATCTCGTATCGATAGGTCTCACTCACTCAAGGGGAGAAGATTATACAAGAGCACTGGTGGTCATTTTAGAGCTCACCTACAACAGAGAGCCTCTCCATGGGGTCTCCCAGCCGGGGACGCCTGGGCCCCTCCACCCCCAGCCTCTGCCGGACAACCAGCGTAACCTTGCCTGTCCGTCTGTCTGTCTGCCTATCTATTCATCCACCTATTAATGATCTATGCTCCCTACTTTTCCGTTCTTTTTTTTTCAGTTTCACGTGAAATATTTCAAATAAACCCCCAAATTGAGAGAATAGAAAAATGGACACCTCTTACTCCTATCACCTAACTTTAAATAATTGTTCACATCTTGCCTCATTTTCTTTATCTTTTTTCCTTAATATTTTGAAGTCGGTTTCGGATGTGGTGATTGTCCAATTCTAAATGCTTCGATATGTGCATCAGTTTTTTTATTTTTTTTATTTTCAATTTATTTATCCAAATTCAAGTTAGTTAACACACAGTGCCGTGTTGGTTTCAGGAGTAGAATTTACTGATTCATCACTTACACGTAAAGCCCAGCGCATCCCAACAAACGCCTCCTTAAATGCCCATCACCCATTGAGCCCTCCCCCCCCCACCCCTCCAGCCACGATATCATCGCCTCCTTAACAAAATTAACGTTAATCCTCTCGCCCTTTCTTATCACTGGCCACATTCAAATTTCCGAATGTCTCACCTCCCCCACCTCCTGGTTTCCCCAGCTCGGCCTGAAGCTGGTGACAGCCACCCGCCCCTTGTGTCCCCTCGCTCACCCCTGCCCTCCTGCCCACTGGCCTTCTTTCTGCTTCTCAGCAAGCCGTCTCTCTCCAGCTGCTCACCCTCACATCTGTTGTTTCCTCCACCTGGAACTTTCTCTGCGCCTTCTCTTCCAGTTCAGCCGCCGTTCCCTCGGGGGCCCCAGGACTCTCTGAACCAGGTCCCATCCCCGTCTCCTCTGATCTCTCGGAAGGAACCCTGTTTTCGCCCCGAACGCACTCCTGTCCTTCAGAGCACCCACCGCGGTCCACGACGACCCGCTCGTGGGCGTGACTTCTTGACTGCTCTCTCACTCCCCGCCCAGCCTGGGACCCCTGAGAGTGAACGCGTCTGTTTGCTCACCATCATATCCCCACCTGACTCACAGCCAGGGGCTCGATAAATACACGCGGAGCCCCTGAACCGGGTGTGAGCGAGGTCTGTGCCGTCATCACGGGAGCCTGCGAGTCCCTGCTGACCAGAGGGGAGTCGACGACAGAGGGGCGTGGCCCCTAAAGGACAGGGCCAGCCACGGGGGTGCTGTTGCTTCAGTGGTCATTATGAGGCGCTAACAGCCCAGCATGCCCCTTGCCCCCCGGCCCAGCACACCTCACCTCAAGGCCCTGGAGAGAGGCCAGCTGGAGCTAACCTTCCTTCTCTCTTGTGCTGCTCTTAAAGTGGGGGGGATGCCTTGATGATGGGGGCGCAGGCAGGGCGAGCGGCTGGCAGGGTCCGCGTGCTGGCCGGGGCCTCCGTGCTGCTCCCTTTCAGCAGCCCGAGCCACACTCGCAAAGGTGTCTGCCGACCTTCCCCAGGTCTCCCAGGACCAAATCAACAGAGAGATGCCACGGAGAGCAGGGGGCCTCCCTCTCAGAGGAGGAGGCGCTGATGTGGGGCAACATCAGGGCAGAGGGTTCCCGGCCAGGTCGAGCTGGAGCTGAGGCCTGGAGACGGGAGGTCTCTGCGGGAGACCAAGCGGGGGAGAGGCAGGGCCCAGAACAGGTGGCTCAAAGATGGGCTTCGCTTTGGTCCGCGTGGCATGTTAAAAATATTCGAGTTAGCTGGAACAGAACAGTCCAGAAATAGACCCACACATACACGGATCGTGGGGAAAGAAGAGAGTTTCAGCAAATAGCATTAGATCAATTGGATATCCAGACGCATAAAACAAAACAAAACATGAATTTTCACCCTGGCCTTGCACTACACACAAAAACTAAATTTTGCGTCTATGAAATGGGTCATAGACCTAAAAAGAATTCATAAAAATAGGAAACGGCTACAAGAAAAAATAAGAGAAAATCTCGGTGGCCCAGAAAGCTGTACACAGAATGCACAAGCTATAAAAGGAATGATTGATAAATTGGACTTTATCCACATTTAACATTTTGCTCTCCGTGAAGCGTATATCCAACAAAGGCCCTGCATCCGAAATGGTGTTTCCCAGCCTTCTTTTCTCCCCACCCTCCCCCAAGGACCCCTTTTCCACATTGCTCTCCCAATTGCCCCTGTGAATGTTTAATCCCACATGTCTGTTTCCATCCTGCATGTGCATTGTGCAAAAGAATGATTTTTTGGGGCGCCTGGGCGGCTCAGTCGGTGAAGCGTCCGACTTCGGCTCAGGTCACGATCTCGCGGTCCGTGAGTTCGAGCCCCGCGTCGGGCTCTGGGCTGATGGCCCGGAGCTTGGAGCCTGCTTCCGCTTCTGTGTCTCCCTCTCTCTCTGCCCCCCACCCCCCACTCATGCTCTGTCTCTCTAAAATAAATACATGTTTAAACATTTTTTTTTAAATGAAAAGGAGAACTTTAGGGGCGCCTGGGTGGCTCAGTCGGTTGAGTGTCCAGCTCTTGATTTTGGCCACGATCTTGTGGTCTTGAGATGGAGCCCCGAGCGGGCTTAAGATTCTCTGTCTCCCTCTGCCCCTCTTGCCCATTCACACATGCGCTTTCTTGCTCTTGCTCTGTTTCTCTAGAATAAATAAATAAATAAATAAATAAATAAATTTAAGAAGACCTTTAAACACCAGGCTTTGGACTTAATCTGAGAAGAGCGATAGCTCATCAATTCATGATGGACATCGTACCGTTGGATAAGACCACTGTCCCGTTCTACTAGGATCACAGGGACTGTCTGAATGGGCGAGGGGGTGAGGAGGGCGGCAGGACTTGCATGAAGACTATTTCTGTGCGGGGTTGTTGAGTCCATGGCTGGCCTAGAGCTCTCTGCCCACACGCCCCTTCTCCCCCTCTTGCTGGGGGACGCAGGGGACCTGGCTTTACTCACCTCTGTTGCTCAGTGCCTCCATCGGTCCAGCTGATCTAAATATTTGCAGAATTGACCCCTGTGGCATTAGCCACATGCCTTCCCCTCTTCCCTGCCTCCGTTTCCCCACCGCTGAAGGGGAGGTAGGCCTGATTGAGGATACACCTTCCCCTCTCAGCCTGTCCCTCTTCAGAGCTAATTACCAGGCTCAGTTGGGAAACACGAGATCCGAAGGCTCTAGAAACCGGTTCCATCCTGTGACCCAGAGTTTGCCCAGAGTTCTGGGCTCTTGTAGTTCACCCAAATCTGGGGGACATTTGAGACCCCAGAAATCTCGAGGAATCTTGACTAGTGACTCTTCACTCCTTAATAGTGACGCCTCACTATTCTTATGCACTGAACTAATAAAAAAAAAGCAGATAATTTCCCTTTGTGCTCTGGTTTCCAGGAAGCTCGAAGGCACTTCTCCTTGACTTAGAAATGGTGGAGGGTCTCCTCTATCTACCCGTGGGTTTCTACCTATGAGCCCTGAGGAATGAGGTGGGATGCTGGGACACATGTCCAACGTGTGGTCCTTCAGGAAGATGGCCTGTGGTTGTTGATGGGGCCACGGGGGAGAGAGAAGGGGCTCAAGGCAGGGGGACAGAGGGGAGGGGACACATCCAGGGGTGGGGGCACCACATGGCTTCCTAGCTGGGCGCCCTGCTTGCACTCGCAGGCCAGGCTGCCCTCCACCCCACAGCCAGGGAGGGCCTTCTAACGGCCAGACCCCACGGGCCTCTGGCCCCAGCTTCCAGCAGAGGAAGAGCCCAGGTCCCCATCCGAACCGTACCGGGGGACGCCGCCAGGGGGCGCCCGACACCAGAGCGTGGCTCCCACTGGGTCGCGAGAAGGAGCCGGGCTCGCCTGCAGCGGGATCCTGCTCTGCGCTCTGGGGGTTCGGGCCCTCCGCACCAAAAGCACACTCTGGGCACCTCACTGCCTCTCTTCCCCCTTCTACACCCAGTTGAGGTACCATCGCCTCCAGGAAGTCATCCTGGGTCTCAGGCTGGGCCAGGCTTCTCCCCCAGCCTCCCAGAGCCCCCTGGGCTCTGTCCACACTGCCAGGCCCTGCTCCCTTCTTCCAAGGGAGTGGACAGTGACACCCTGGGTAGGGATGGGCCTGGGTCACCCATGACCCCAGAATGGCCACTCTGGCAATGGTATTCAGGTGAATACATCTGGGAGCTGGGAGCCCCACGCACCTTTCCTGGGTCATCAATGGCAGAGGTCCTGGCCCCCCACCCCTCCCTTGCTTAGGGCCTAAGTGGCTACAGACGGTCAGTAATGGGTTCCCTGGCTCCCACCCCCGTCCCATCTCATGTCTGTAACCTCTGAGGAGTGCCCTCCGAGCCTGCAGGCTGAGCCCTGCCTCAGTTTCCCCACCCCTTCCGGCTCCCAACCTCTGGCCTTTGCACCAGCTGGTCCCTCCACTGGGACGCCCTCCCTGGTACCATACATCTCTGCCTGCTGTTTCCTGCTTAAGAGGAGTGGTCAGCTCCTGACACTCGGGCAAAGGACTCAGAGATGTTTGGAAATGATTTTCTTACAATTAATAAATTAGAGAGGGTTCCGGTTATCTCTGTAACGATCTGTTTCCCTCACGTGATTTGACCTCACAGCGGTGGCTGCTCTTGTAGACGTCGCGTGTCTGGCAGGCAGGATGGCTTTGGAAAGGCTGCGTCTGAATGTTCTCGAACATCCAGACCCCCCTCCCCAGGGTCCCTGCTGGCCTCTGGCTCATACACGCACCACGTAGGGGATGCGTGACACACGCTGGAGAGACACCTCCTGGGTTCGGGTCCCAGCTCCACCCGACTCTGGCTCGCTGTGTGACCTTAGGTAAGCTACTGAACTTCTCTGTGCTTTGATTTCTTCCTTTGCAAAACGGGATAGTGATATCGAAGCTACCCCCCCCCCCACCCCCAGCCCCGGCCTCCATTCTCAGGAGGGTTAATGAGACCAGGCCTGCAGAGGACCCAGGAGAAGGCCCAGCACAGAGGAAGGGCTTAGAAGGGTTTGTCATGAGCAGTGCTGCTAAGCACAGAGTCTGCCATCACTTGCTTGGGGCCCCGTGGCTGGGCCCCCCCCCCCCCCGGGCCCTTGGCAGGCTTGTGAGGTCCGGCCTGGGCCCTCAAGAACCTCCCTCCTCGTGCCGCTCTCTGGAATCCGCGACCACACGTGGGAACACCCCCATCCCCTTAACTCACAGCTCCCGGAGGAGCGCGGGCGTTGGCGGAGTAATGATCCTGAGGGGAAGAGGGAGGGTGTCACTGCCTTTTCCTGGGTGAGGACTCTTCACCCTGGGGGCCTAAGTTGAGGAAGCAGGAGCTTCATGTGGGGGCTTAGTGCGGGAATGAATGACTGGACAAATGAATGAATGAGTGAGCAGGTCTGGGGCGGTGCCAGCAGTGGCTAAGGACTGGGGTGCTGGCTCGCCCACCTCCCAGCTGTGTGGCCTCAGGCTCGGCAGCTCCGAGCTGCAGCGTCCCCCGCTGAGCCACCAGACCCTGTGCCCAGCCTCTCGGAGGGAGGACATGCTCGTCTGCTGAATCCATCCGCTGAGGTTGAAGGTCTAACCCCCCAGGGTGGCCGGATTTGGGGGTGGAGCCTATACGGAGGTCACTGAGTGAGATGAGGGCATAAGGGTGGGACCCGGATCCCATAGGATTAGTGTCCTCGTAAGAAGAGACACCAGAGAGCTCGCAGTCTCCGAGTGCAAACGGAGGAAAGGACGTGTGCGGACACACACAGAGAGAAGGCCACGATCTCTGTGCCCGGAAGAGAGCCCTCACCAGGAGGGGAATCAGCCTGACCCGCGATCGTGGAGACATCTGGCTTCCAGAACCATGAGAAACCGAATGTCTGCGGTTTCAGCCGCCCGTGTCTACGGTACTTTGCTGTGGCAGCCCGAGCTGGCTAAGACATCCGGAGGGCACGGCGTCTAGAGGCAGAGCTGGGGCCGGGCCCTGCCTGAGCACCAGGCCCGGGACTTCCTGGCTCCCTTCTCTCTGCTGGTCTGAGCACCTGTGTCCTCCCTCTCCCCTCCCCCCTGCCTGCCTGCCTGCCTGGGGCTTGCAGAAGGGGCCCACGCTACCCTTCCCACCCCTTTCCACCCCGGATGAGAAGCCCGCTCCCGCCTCCTCAGCGTTCCCCAGGGAAGAGTCCCCCCCCTGCAGGACGGTGGGACCCACCTCGCCAGATGATCTGAGGGTCAGCCACTTACGCTATGGCTCTCCAAACACCTGTGGGCCAGGCACCGCTCCTGGGACCCCTAGACCGCCCTTGGGGAGGTGACGTTTGAGACAACAGACACATGCGCCTCAGATAACCCGCAACGGGTCACTCCTGGCAAGCTCTAGCAGAGCCTGGAACACAGGGAGCCCTCAGCGATGCCCTCTGGGGTCACCCGCCCGGGTGCCTGCAGCTCCGAGATTTGGTGTTTCCGGGCCTCTGCGACGCAGGTGCTCTGAGATGGGGTGATCCCCCCCCCCGCACCTCCAGTGTCACCAGACCGGTCGCAGCACCTCTTCCTATGGGTGGGGTTGGCTCCTTGCCCCTGGGGGAGGGGGTGAGCAGGCCCTGGGGAGACATGAGCTCAGGAGCCACACTGCAGCGCCCCCGACCCTACTCTGTCACCCCAACACCATGGCCCGGGAATAATACCTTTCAGGATGGTGAACGCAGGGTATTTCGAGAAGGAGTTTACACCAGGTTATCTGCGTGAGCCCTAAATGCAACCACATGTCTCCTTATCAAGAGAGAAGCAGAGTTCAGAGATGGCGTAGGAGGCCACGCGACCCACGGAGCAGAGATTGGAGCCATGTGGCCACCAGCCGAGCAATGCCCTTGGTGGCCAGAAAGCGGAGGAGATTCTCCCCTGCAGCCTCCAGGGGGAGCACGGTCTGGCCGACACCTGAGTTTCAGATGTTGGCTCTGGAACTGTGAGAAAATACATCTTGGGGGTTGGAAGCCAGCAGCTTGTGGTGGTTTTTTTTTTCCAGCCCCAGGAAACAGACACACCTCCCTTTAAAATGGGCATAAGAGCTCCGACCACAAAGGATATGGTGAGGACCAGATCCAAGGTACAAAACTCTTCGAACAGCACCTAGCTAGCACATAGTCGGTGCTGGATGTGTGAGACCCTTACTCTCTCCTGGCCCCCTACTCGGCCAGCGGGGGCCAGCGGGGGGCACAGGCCAACCGAGGCCTGGCTCCAGGGACTGAGCAGGGGAGCAGAGAGGATTTGACCCTAGGAAGCGTCTCCCACTCACAGTGACCTCCGCTCCCGGTCCCGCAGGCTGATTCAGCCCAGGCCCCGCACTGAGACCTCTGTGCCCTGTACCTTCTGCATTTAGGGCACTGTCCTAGGCTCTGGGGACATAGGGAGCCCGGTACAAATGGTTTCAGCTGTAGGCAGGGGTGGGGTGGTGGGGAGAACAGACAGCTGAACAAGTGATGATTTAAATACGGTTTTCAGAAGCCGGCGAATGGGGGTCAGGAAAAGGTTTCCCTTCCGGGGGGGTGGGGAGGGATGTTTCAACTCGGATTGTCAAAGATTAGTGGGGGTCAGGCGGGCACAGGTGAGGACAGCAGCCTGATGCAGAGGACAGCTGGCCCGTGCGGCTGAAACTCAGCACGGAGGCCACAGCGGTGCAGGAGGGGCGCCCTGGAGGGGTGACCAGGGTGGCAGCACCCGTGCCTGCCAGGCTTGGAGGGTCAGGGGAGGATTCTGGAATTTTCCTGAGATGAACAGGAAGCCATTGCAATACTCCAACCCAAACGACGTGATCCCGCCAGAGTTTTAATTTTCAGAAACCTCTCTGCGCAAGGAGATACCGTTTCACGCCTACTGGGGCGGCTGCGACAAAAGCGACAGTGTGGGTGAGGCTGTGGGGACAGCGGGACCTGGGGCATTGCCGGAGGGAATGTAAAATAGCGCAGCCGCAGTTTCTCAGAGGGTGGCCTGGAGTTGGCGCCCGTCCCAGCAATGTCACCCCAGGTGTCTCCCCGGGAGAAAGGTGCACCTGCCACGCAGACCCTGTGCCCGAATGCCCACGGCAGCGTCACTTCCTGACGGCCCCAAGGCGAGAACCACCCAAAGGTCCTTCTTCGATGAGTGGATACAGGCAATGCGGGTTGTCCGTGCGATAATAGACGGCCGTAAGAAAGGAAGGGAGTCCTGACAGATGCCGTGACCTGGATGAACCCTGAACACGTTGCGCTCAGAGAAAGGAGACGGTCACAAAAAGCCACATGTTGTCTGACACCCATTGTGCGAAACGCCCGGAACAGGCGAATCCCCACAAAGAGAGGCCAGACCAGGGAGAGGGGGCGCAGGGGTGACTGCTAATGGGCACGGGGCTTCTTTTCGGGGTGATGAAAATGTCCAGTAGGGGTGAGGACTGCGCGGCCCCGTGGATAGACTGAAGGCCACCGAACTGGGCACTTCACGTGGGACGGAGAGGTCCTTGGGACGCTGTCTTTGCTCGGACGATTCGCTGCTGGGGCTCGTTTTTCCTGGAGTGAGGGTCACAATTCTGCTTTCTTTCCGCTCCCGCTCTCAGCTGGTGCTTGTCCTGCCCTCCCAAGCTCAGACCTCGAACCCACATCCACGAGCGCTCGTGCTGGCTGGGCTGGGAGACATCGCTCTCGCTTCCACCCTCCCTCACCACCCAATTCCAGTCCATCCCACAGTTCCTGCTCCCCCCCCCCCACTCACCCCCAGCCCTTCCGCCATTGCCCCAGCACAGACCCTGTGGATGCCAGGATCACTGGCTCCTCCTGCCCTCCGGCTTCTCACTCCTACTCTCTCTCACTCCTTCCGTGGCCCCCTACTTCGTGAAAGCTCTCCTTTACTTCTTGTCTCCCCTTCTTCTCCTCCTGAGCGGAAGCCCCCCCAGTCCCGCATCCCTGGGGCCTCCACATCAACGACTCTGGTGGATGCTGGTCAGCCCCGAGCAGCACGCAGCCTCTGGCCACACTGTCCCCTCCTGATTCGGCATCATCCCAGAGTGGCCCCGTAGAGCGGACCCCCCTCTCCTCCGGGTGCTGTATGTTGCCCCCCCCAAGAAAAGGCTCAAAGCTGAAAGCCCCCCAGGATTGAACCATCACATTATCCGCTCAAACCGAAAGCAAAAGGGAACAATCGAACTCACTATTCATGAAGGGATTGCTTACAAATCACACGGGGCGGGGGGGTTAACACGTGTTTGAGAGCAGAGCTCTTGGGGTCCCACGCTGCGGGCACTGGGGGCTGGATCATTCTTTGCTGTGTGCGGTTGCCCTGTGCGTTACAGGATGTTTAGAGACATTTCTGAGCCCCACCCGCTGGATGCCCCTCCTCATCACCCCGGATGGGACAACCAGCGCTGTGCCCGGACATTGCCACATGTCTGCGGGGGGCAGAATGGACCCCTGCTGAAAACCCTCTGCTCTGGAGCAAGCATTGGATAGAGCATCCTTGGAAGGTGCGTTGGGGTCCTCCGGAGAGACCTGGCCACAACAGTGTGTGTGTGTGTGTGTGTGTGTGTGTGGGTGTGTGTGTGTGTAGAGAATGCGATTTTAATAAACTGGCTCATGGGACTGTGGAGGCTTAGTAAGTCCAAGGTTTGCAGGGCAGGCCATCAGGCTGGAGGCCTGGAAGAGCTGTGGTTGAGGTCCAAACACCGTCAGGAGACAGAATCCCCCCCTGCTCAGGTGACGTCAGTCTTTTTTGTTCTCCTGAAGCCTTCAACTGATGGGATGAGCCCCACCCACATCATGGAGGGTAATCTGCTTTTACTCAGAGTCCACTGACTCACAGAAACATCTAGAATAATGTTTGACTAAATATCTGGCCACCGTGGTCTAGCCAATGTGAGGCATAAAATTCACCGTTGCAATGGGATGCAGCCTCCCCTAAAAGAAATCACTTAGAAAACCTTGAACTTGATTCGGTTGTCCTCCTTCCTTCCTCCCTTCCTCCCTCCTTTCTCCCTCCTTCCTCCTTCCTTCCTCCCTCCTTTTTTCCTTCCTTCCTTCCTCCTTCCCTCTTTCCTCCTTCCTTCCTCCCTTCCTTCCTCCTTCTTTCCTTCTTTCTTCCTTCCTCCTTCCTTCCTCCTTCCTTCTCTCCTTCCTTCTTCCTTCCTCCCTTTCCATCCTTCCTCCTTCCTTCCTTCCTTCCTTCCTTCCTTCCTTCCTTCCTTCCTCCCTTCCTCCTTCCTTTCTTCCTTCCTTCCTTCCTCTTTCCTCCTTCCTTCCTTCCTCCTTCTTTCCTTCCTTCTTCCTTCCTTCTTCCTTCTCTCCTTCCTTCTCCCTCCCTTTCCATCCTTCCTTCCTTCCTCCTTCCTTCCTTCCTTCCTTCCTTCCTTCCTTCCTTCCTCCCTCCCTCTTTCCCTCCCTCCCTTCCTTCCTTCCTTCCTTCCTCCCTCCCTCTTTCCCTCCCTTCTTTCCTTCCTTTCTTCCTCTTGGTTTTTATACTGGCAAAGTTATTTTCGAACTATTTTATTGTATTTTAAGCAAAAATACAACTAAGTATATATGTTCATGGGTTAGGAGTCAAGATTTCAGGTAAGAACATAAGTACCAATCACAGAATCAAATAACGTAAGTAAGAATGTGAGAACTACATTAGAAATATTGACACAAACTCATGATTTTAAATAACTACATTAACAGTTATTAATGATTATATATATATATATATATATATATATATATATATATATATACCCCTGTGTCCCTGCGTGTGGGCCAGGAGCTACGCGGAGGACCTGTAACACCTTGGTGAGCAAAAAGGGCCAAAAGGCTTTTAAGGATTCCTGGGGTCACGTCAAGAGGACACAAGAGCTTACTTAAGGGACTCCCATTGGCCAAAGTCCTGACGATTTGGAGCTCAAAAGAAAAAAAGTGACTATACTTGATTAAAGCACACTAACACTTTGAAAAACCAAGCCCATAATGATATAGAACATTAAAAAGTTACAATAATGGGGGGGGGGGGGCTGGGTGGTTCAGTTGGTTAAGCGCCCGACTCTCAATCTTGGTTCGGGTCGTGATCTCACGGTTCACGGTCTCTCTCTCTCTCTCTCCTCTCTCTCCTCTCTCTGTCTCTCCCCATGCTGACTGGCTCACTCTCTCTCAAAATAAATAAATAAACATTTTTAAAAAGTTACCATAATGTCTTACAGAAGGTGACCATAATAGAATGTGCTTGTGCTGTCTCATCATTCATTTGGTTATTGAATCAATAAAGAATACCTTTGTTTGGGGCACCTGGGGGGCTCAGTCAGTTAAGAGTCTAACTTCGGCTCAGGTCATGATCTCACGGTTTGTGGGTTCGAGCCCCGCATGGGGCTCTGTGCTGATGGCTCAGAGCCTGGAGCCTGCTTCAGATTCTGTTTCTGTCTCCCCTGCTCGTGCTCTCTCTCTCTCAAAAATAAAATAAACTTAAAAAAATAGTAATAAAAAGAATATCTTTGTTTGAAGACATTTTCCTACTTGAAGGCAAGGACTCAGTAGAATAGTCCAGTATTCTGTAACTTTCATAATGGTAAATTAGGGTTTGTTGAACAATAATTCAAGGGGAGGGACAAGTGGGTGTGAGGGCGGACAAAGTAAGATTAATGCAAGAGTTGATCATTGTCACAGCTGGGGGGTGGGCACAGAGAACTGTTGTGTCGTCGGTCGACTTTTGTATATATTTATAATTTCCATAAAAAATTTTTTTTAATTTTTTATTTGATTTAAAGAAATTAAAAATATTTTTTAACATTTATTTATTTTTGAGACAGGGCATGAATGGGGGAGGGTCAGAGAGAGAGGGAGACACAGAATCGGAAGGAGACTCCAGGCTCCGAGCTGTCAGCACAGAACCCGATGTGGGGCTCGAACCCACGGACCGTGAGATCATGACCTGAGCCGAGGTCGGACGCCTAACCGAATGAGCCACCCAGGCGCCACTCATGAGAAAAAATGTTTAAGTCAGAAGGACAGATGAAACAAAGTGGGCCAAGTGTTGACTATTGGTGAGGCTGAGCCCCAGGCACACATTCTCTTATCTCTACTTCTGTGTGTGCTTTACGTTCTCCATAACAAAAATCGGATTTTCTAAGTGTTCGCGTTTGTTAGCGTCATACGTCAGAATCTTAGGTCTGCAGGCTGAACTCAAACACCGAGGAGGAGACCCTTAGATATCACTTCCCGTGGTACGTTCAGCCATCCAGCCCGAAGGGAAAAGACCAGGCTGATCCCTTTTTCATCTTTCCACCCTCCTCTGGGCCCCCTGCCCCCCACGGGCTGCACCATTGGGCTCCCCACTCCCAGCCTTCCCTTAGGGTCCAGCAGCGGGGGTCCTGGCTGGAGATGGAAGGCTAGAGGAGAGTGAGCTGGGTGTGTCTGGCTCTCCTGGAGGCCCCCGGCAGGAGCCAGCTCTCCTGTCTTCTAGCAGATTCTCTCCTTGCCCCTTGAGGCCTAGGAAGGGCCACCCCATGCCTCGTTTGTGCGCAGTCCCAACTTTCCCATTCTGGTGTGCAAACCTTTCCTGCACCGACTCAGGACCCCTCTGCCCAGCCAAACCTCATCCCCGCCAGAGCCCAGCCTAGGTGCTGCCTCCTTGGGGAGCCTTTCCTGCAGCCTGGAAGGAGTCCAAGCCCGATTCTAGGCTCCCCGAGCCTCTCCCTAGCCTGTTGTAGGTTTTTTTTTTTTTTTAATGTGTTTCTGTGTGATTATTTGATGAATGTCTGCTTTTCCTAATACAGAGCATCCTGAGCACAGGGGCTCTTTCCCTCTGCAACTGTTGGAATAATGGTATTCCCAGCACACAGTTGTAGGCACTTTGTAAGAAGTTTATTTATTTTTGAGAGACCCAGAGACAGCGTGAGTGGGAGAGGCAAAGAGAGAAGGAGAGAGAGAATCCCAAGCAGGCTCCATTTCATCCCCACCCGAGGCTCGAACCCCTGAAACCGTGAGATCATGACCTGAGCAGAAACCAAGAGTCTGGCGCTTAAGCCACTGAGCCACCCAGGCGCCCCAGCACTTAATAAGCGCTTGTTGAATGCATATTCCTTTGAAGGAAGGAATTAGTGAGGCGCTTTATCCTACAAGCAAGTGCGCTTAAGGAGCTGAATTTTTTACTTTAATTTGGATGCGCTGTGAACAGCACGTGTCCGGCGGCTACAGACTCGGCCACTCGGGTCTAGAGAAAGGGGCGGGGCTCAACCATCTGGATGGATGTGAGGAGCAGCCGCAGACCCGCCCCTCCCGAAACACACCCTCCCCTCCCCTCCCCTCCCACGGTCTAGATCGTGCGATCGGGTTATTTGTCTGGAGGAAAACTGCTTAACAAGCGACTGCCCAGGATCTGCTTATTCAACCTTTACCGGCTCACTTAATCCTCACAATTGGGTCCTTTGTTATATACATTAGTTACTGATTTTATTATTTTTTTAAAGTTTATTTGTTTTTCAGAGAGAGTGAGCAGGGGAGGGGCGGAGACAGAGAGACAGAATCCCAAGCAGTCTCCAGTGCTCACAGCACGGAGTCCAGTCCGGGGGTTGGAACCCAAGAACCGCGAGATCATAATCTGAGCTGAAATCAGGAGTCTGACGCTTCCCCGACTGGGCCACCCAGGCGCCCCATTCCACGAGTCAATTTCATCCTTAGAGCAGACCCGTGAGGGAGAGATTATGATCATTTCCAAATGAGGACATCGTGTAGCGAGTATTTTATTTGCCCAAAGCACAGCCTGCAGGGGCTGACAAGTCCCTTGGGCTTAACCTGGGTGCCTCCTGGCCTCCGGAGGGAACTGTCTAGGGAGCCCTGAGGCATTCACGGATTCACAAGAACTAGTTTGTCCTGCCTTTCCGGAGAGGGGGTGGAGTTAGGGTGGGGACACGACACAGAAAACTCATTTTAGATGTGTGGTTATTGGCAGGGTGTTCAGATGTAGGAGTAAGACCCAAAGGGCAGTGTCGGAAAACACCAGATTGATCGAGATGTGGGCACAAATAGGGCAAGAACAGGGGGTTCTGAGCCTACCCTGCTGGGCTGTGCTGCGTGGCTGTCCCCGGCTCTTCCCTCCGGGCCTTGGTGGCTGTGAACGCACACGGTGGGGGCGGGCGGGGGGGCTTCCAGCTGGCTGGGCAGTGCCTGGGTTGGGTGGGCTTTGGGAGGGGGTGAACAGCAGTTAAATCAGGCCAAAGCCTGGAGTATAGGCTCCCAGTGCCCAGCCATCAGATGCCCAGCATCTGGGGGTGCCCCAACCCATCCCCCCGCCCCCCCACCCCCGCCCGCAGAAGTCCTGAAACACACAGTCAGCGTAACAGAGCGTAAACAGAACCAGCGGCCTGGGAAGCAGGCTCAGCTTCCAGCAGGAGACAGAGGAAGTCACTGCAGCTTGTGAATCCTGTTTTCTCCCCTGTAAGGGCAGGGGTGGGTCTGGGGGGATGAAGGAAGGAAAGTAAGAGAGGGGGAAGCGCTTGGAGCTAGAAAGTCAGGCCTCTGACCCACCCAGGTTGGTTGGGGGTGAGGGGCCAGTGGGGACTGAGCCATGAGGCAGAGGGAGAGCAATGCTGAGCCAACAAGGACCATTTGGGGCCGGGCAAGAAAGGGCCCCATGCCTGCCAGCCTCCAGATCCCACAGATAAAGAGAGATTAATGTCTAATCCAGGCTTCATTCCAGAGATGGACAAACCAGTTTGCCAAGGCTCAACCAGAGAAGCCTCACCTTGCCCACCACCACCCCCCCCCCCCCGCCCCAGGCAAGGGGGTGGGGGCCGAGCATCCATCTGACCTTCCTGTGCCTCGAGGCACAGCCCTTGACCTTGACTCTCTGTGGCAGGAGCAGTGGGGGATGGGGCTCCAAGAGAGTCTCCAGGACCCAGCGGGTCTGAGGGGCTGCCCTCAGTCCCCTGCGCCCTAAGGAACTTGGGGACATTCGGTAAATTCAGGTTGTAAATCAGTCCCCTCACCTCCTGCCACCCTCAGGTGTCTCTGGGTGGGAGAAGCTGTTGCTGGCCCCAAGAGATCCCCAAAACTCTAGGACAGAGAACCAGTCTCGTAGACCCCAAAGTGGACGCCGTCGGGAGCAGGACGAACATTGTAGATGGATCACTGCGCTGGGCTCTGGGTGACCTGTTCTAGCCAATTTGCTTCTTTCCCAGAGCCTCAACTGGGAAAAAGGGAATCCAAAGGTCTAAAACCGACATCTTGATTCCCTGTCCCCTCCAGACCCACTCTTCCTGCGCCCCCGTCTCGGTTTACGGCCACTCCAGCCGGTGGATGGTGGAAGGTGGCCCAACCTTCAAAATATATCCTCAGGGGGAACAGTCCTCCTGCCCCCGCTGATGCCAACCTGCTCCGTGCCTTGCCATAGCTCCTTCTTTCACTCATTCATTCAAAACTGATGGGCACGTGCCCTGGGCAGGGCACCGGAGTCACTATAATAAAGAAGACTCCATCGTGGCCCAGGAGGGGCTCTTATTCTGGGGCTTGGGGAGCAAGACACACCAGTGGAACGATGTCATCAGCGCTAGAGAGGTCGTGTGCGGGAGAGCCCCGGAAGGAAGACTTCCAGGAGAAGGACGGATTGGGCTGGGCCTTGGAGGACAGGGGACCCCCAGGCAGGATCGTGGCTCAGTCACCCCAAGCAGTGGGCACAGGGGAGGGGCCTTGAGAAAGCATCAGTTATTGATATCAAAGTTGGGGAGCACAGAGAAAGCTCTCATTTTTGGAGCCACAAAGGGCAAAAGAGAGAGCATGGGGAGCTTGGGGACATGCCAGTGTCCAGTGGGGCTGGTGGCAGGGGTGAGGGGAGAGTGGGGAGGCAGACAGGTTGGCGGGAGCTGACCCACCATGCAGGGCCTTGGGCGCTGGGGTAAGAAGTGTGGCTGTATCCTGAAGACCGTCAAGGCCCCCAAGGGGGTTTTTTGCACAAGGGAGGTGACAACCAGATTCATATTTTAGAAAGGCCCCTCTGGAAAAAATAATTTCAAACAGAGACTGGGGGCAAACCATAAGAGACCCTTAAATACAGAGAACAAACTGAGGGTTGATGGGGGGGAAGGGGAGGGGAAAATGGGTGATGGACATGGAGGAGGGCACCTGTTGGGATGAGCCCTGGGTGTCGTATGTAAGTGATGAATCATGGGAATCCACTCCCAAAGCCAAGAGCACAATGTATATATACACTGTATGTTACCTAACTTGACAATAAATTATATTTAAAAAAAAAAAAAAAAAAAAAGGAAGTCCCCGCTGGCTTCTGGCTGGAGATGCACTGGAGGGGTGACAGGTTAAAGAGACCCAGGAGGAGGCAGGGCGGCGTAGTGGTTAGGGACTGGACACTGGGGTCCCATGACCTACGTTTAAAATCTGCTTCCCACTTCTTACCTGGGGGCCGCTGGACACACCTATTTGTCCAGCATAGCAGCCGACGCTGGGTGCTGGGGTTAGAGACTCTGTTCCAGAGAGATGTTTACATTCTAGGTCCTCAGCCTCAGTTTCCCCATCTGTAAACTGGAGGCAATAATCATACCCGCCTCCCAGACCAGATGTGATAAACGAGTTAATATATGTCAAACGCTCAGCATAGTCCCTGCACCCGGGGGCTCCTGCTGTTACTGGTTACTGGTCCAGGCAAGAAGGCACGGACAGAACCAATCGTGAGCTGTGTTCCCCCAAATGCACATGCTGAGGTCCTGACCCCCGGTATCTCTGAAAGTGACTGTATTTGGAGACGGGGCCTTTATAAAGGGGTGATTAAGGTCTGGAGGATGAGCCCTAATCCAACGTGAGTGGTGTCCTTAGAAAAAGAGGAGGTCGGGACACAGGCACACAGAGGGATGTCTACGTGAGGACACAGGGGGAGGACGCCCAGGAGAGAGGCTCAGAAGGAAGCAAACCTGCCCACACTGTGATCTCAGACTTCCAGCCTCTGGAACCGTGAGAAACAAGGTTTCTACGGCTTAAGTCCCCAGCCTGTGGAATCTGTTTGTGCAGCCCTAGCCAACTGATACACACACCAGGCAGCATAGCAGGACCGGAAAGGAAGACACGGATATGAGTCGCTTGGGGGGGCGGGGGGAGGGCGGGGGGGAACTCGTGTGCCCAGCACACAGTAGGTGCTCATTATCTGTTGAATATGGTTGGATCTGGCAGGACAGGGACCGGAAAGGGAGGGCCGAGGACCGTCGAGAGAAGGCGGGACAAATCCGATGGCACTGGGCAGAGGCAGATGAGAGCTCTAACCGCCAGCACTGCCCAGCCCCCAACCCCCAGCCACACAGCAAACACTTCATGCCTCTGCTCTGCCAGGGGGCACCTTGAGAGCCCACATTTACTGAGAAAGACACCAAGGCTTTGGAAAGGGGCAGGGACTGGTCCCGAGGGAAGCAGGGGCAGGGGCCTCCGGGACCACCAGGGCGGGGACGCTCTGCAGGACAGGTGGCTGGAGGCTGGGAGAGAGGTGGGAGCTTCTGGGAACAGCCTGGAGCTGGGGGGGGATGGATGGCCAGGCTCCCAAGGCTCAGGGCTCAGGTCACCTTACTTACATTCATTTCATTTTGTTTTCACGTGACTGGATCCAGGGGCACCTGAGTGGCTCAGTCGGTTAAGCGTCCGACTTCAGCTCAGGTCATGATCTCACAGTCCGTGAGTTCGAGCCCCGTGTTGGGCTCTGTGCTGACAGCTCGGAGCCTGGAGCCTGCTTCGGATTCTGTGTCTCCCTCTCTCTCTGCCCCTCCCACACTCATGCTCTGTCTCTCAAAAAATGAATAAATGTTAAAAAATTTTTTTTTTAAATAATTGAAAAAATGAATAAACATTAAAAAAAATAATAATAAAACAAAGTGACTGGGTCTTAGCACCTTGGAAAGCTTCCAGGACTTTTCAGACGTAGCCCACACTAAAGGCAAGAGCTCACTGCGGTGAGGATTTCTGGCAACTTCTCTGGCTTCTAAAGAAAAGAGTCATGGAAACCAGAGGCCCAGGCCGCTCTGGTGCTTGGAGAAACATGTCGGGGTCAAGAATTTCCCACCCGTAAATTCCCCACGTTTCAAGTTCAGAGGAGGTCTGCGCAGGGCTGGGGTTTGCATAACCTCTCACATCCCAGCTCTTCCTGCTTTGCGGCCTCCTGACAAGCTTGTCATCTGGGCCAGGGTTCACGAAGATGGTCTGATGCACTGAGACGCGCAAACAGATGTAAAGTCAGACTGAAGCTCGGTGCCCTGGAATTTGCTTGATCAAAAGGGAAATTAAAAAAAAAAAAAAAATATATATATAGGCAAAAACGGTTTTGGAATGTGCACCCCGGGGCGCTGGGCACAGGAACCCCCCTGTCAGGGCCTCCTGGTTCCCCATGTCCCTCCACGCACACCAGCATGGTGTCTCCCAGCCAATGTGCCACAGTGACCCCATTTCCCCTGGCACTTGTCCCTCTTCAGAATTCACCAAACAAAAGTCAGCATCTTTGAAGTGGATGTTTATAAATCCAAGACTTTTTTTTTTTTTTTTTTCCCAGAATGTTTGGAGGCCTTAGCAGATTATTTTAACTCTTTTCCCCAGATGTTCTTGCCATATTTGGGCAAGACAAGAGACAGGAGGGCTTTTTTTTTGTTTTGTTTTTTTTTTTTCATGAGAAACTGCACTGTCTGGGAGAAGGCCACGGATGCCCGGGTCTTCTCTCTCTCACGGGCGATTCTGGGCTGAACCTTCACGAACAACTCAACCAGATCCTGTTCCAGTCCAGGTACACAAATGATCATCGGACGGGAAATGTCAGCCGGTAAACAGTTTTGGAGGAACCCCCAGCACCTTGCCCAAGAGATCCCTATCTCTGGGGCAGAGACTTTCTGTCACTTTCTGTGTCCCAGAGATAAGGATCTGATCATCCACTCGGCATGTCAGGGCTCGGGGCGACCGGACTCGTGCCCATTTCACAGAGGGGAAAGTGAGGCCCAGAGAGGGGAGCAGCGTGTCCGGTTTTTAAACACATCTTCGCTTGGGCACATTTCAAATCTATAGACACGTTTCAACAACAGTATAATGAATATCCATGTTTTTTACCAAATGTTAACATTCTGCGACATGTGCTTTCTCTCTCTTTCTCTCTCTGTCCCTCCTTATTCACGTTTCTGCTCTCGCTTCGGAGGTGGTGACATCGTCCGGCATGCAGCTCCTTCTACGTGACCACGATACTGTGACTGCATTCTGGAAATGGCAGATCTACTCAATATTACTATCTGATACACATTCCATAATCTGGATTCCCCTCATTGTCCTACTAGCCGTAATAGGGCTCTTTGTAGGTAGTTTTCATCCAGGAATTAATCAAGGGTCACCAGGGGCGGTTAGTGGTTGTGCCTCCTTCAGTCTTCAACAGTTCTCAGCCTTTTGTTTTGTGTTGTGTTTGCCTCTGGCTTTGTTGACATTAACATTTTCAAAACACCCAGGCCAGCTGGTTTGCAGAAAGTCCCTCAATTGGTGTTTGTCCGGTTGTTTCCTCTTGGTCTGATTTAGGTTAAACTTTTGGGATGGGAACGCTGCAAAGAAGATCCTGGGCCCTTCTCAGAGGCATGACACCAAGGAAGTACATGAAGTCAGTCTATCCATTATTGGTTACCTTACGTCTGATTACTTCCCTAAGCTGATGTCCCCAGATTCCTGTACATCTTGTTCCTTAAAAAATCTTTCACCTGTGGGGCGCCTGGGTGGTTCAGTCGGTTGAGTGCCTGACTTTGGCTCAGGTCATGATCTCGCTGTTTGTGGGTTCGAGCCCCGCGTCGGGCTCTGCGCTGACAGCTCAGAGTCTGGATCCTGCTTTGGATTCTATGTCTCCCTCCCTCTCTGCCCCACCCCCACTTGCACTCTGTGTCTCTCTCTGTCTCTCAAAAATGAATACACATTAAAATTTTTTTTAATTTTATTTTTTATTTTTTAAAATTTACATCCCAATTAGTTAGCATATAGTGAAACCATGATTTCAGGAGTAGATTCCTTAACGCCTCTTATCCATTTAGCCCATCCCCAAACCTTAAAACATTTTTAACAAAATCTTTCATCTACGGTTTTAACATTCATTGAGATGATTATTTCTTGAAATCAGTTATTACCAGGATGTTTGCAAAATGGCGATTTTTGGTTTGTCATTCCTTGTACATTTACCAGTTGGTGTTCTCCGAAGAAAAATGTTCTCTTTTACAACATTTAAAAAAAATGTTTTTTTAATGTTTTTATTTATTTTTGAGACCGAGAGAGACAGAGCACGAACAGGGGAGGGGCAGAGAGAGGGGGAGACACAGAAACTGAAGCGGGCTCCAGGCTCTGAGCTGTCAGCACAGAGCCCAACACGGGGCTCGAACTCACGGACCGTGAGATCATGACCTGAGCCAAAGTCGGACGTTCAACCGACTGAGCCACCCAGGCACCCCATACATTTTTTTTTTTTTACTTTTTAAGTTTTTTAAAGATTTATTTATTTCGAGTTCGAGAGAGAAAGAGAGAGAGAGCAGAAGAGAGGGGCCGAGAGAGAGGGAGACAGAGAAACCCAAGCAGGCTCCACACTGTCAGCACAGAGCCCAATGCAGGGCTCGAACCCCCAAACCACAGATCATGACCTGAGCCGAAGCCAAGAGTCAGATGCTCAAATGACTGAGCCACCTAGGCTCCCCTGTTTTATAACATTTTTTCAAGTGCCAGTATTGGCCCGCGGATTCATGTTTCACCCAAGGGGCTAGATTTGTTACTTTTATTATTTATTTTGTGTGCAAACTTTCCATCTGGCCGCGGGGCACCCCTTCAAGCCCCTTCTGGGCCTGCACCTTGGACATAGTCCCATCGTCTTCCAGAACTTCTTCAGTTTCTAGGCTCCTCCCGACATTCTCTGTCCCAGCCCGGAAGTTACCATCTCTCCCAGGGGGCCCAGTGCCTTTTACTGGGGAATGCTTTTGCAGGACCCAAAGTGCTAAGTGACTGTGGCTAGGCCCTTTGAGCAGACAGAGCTAGGGAGTTGCTATTTTTATCTTAGCAATACTACCGATTCAAAACTCCATTAGGTCTCCTCCCCCCCGCCCCCCAAATCTCCCTCGTGCTGTATTGAGGACCTGGGTCCTGACACCAGTTCTGGGGTACACCCAAGTCACTGCAGAACTGCTCTGCCCTCCCCACCCCTGCTTCACTCCTGCGGTCCAGGCCTTGGCTACAGCTCTCCCTGCCTTCACAGTGCTTTCTGCAAGGGAGCATAGTCAGACAGGCCTCGTCAAGTTTGTCGGTAGTTTTCTGCACAGGGTTATGTCGTTCATGCTATACCCGGATTCCTTACTTTCTGTTAAGTTTCCAATTTCAGTTCCCTCCCCACCCTTGTTGATTTATTTCTTATATGTAAAATATAGTATTTAAGACACTCTTGGAGATTCCTGACGCTGGAAGAGTGTGTGTGCGGCCTGGAGAGTCCCTGGCCGCCCACCTGTGAACCCCAAGGGTCACAGCGGGGTCTCTGGATAGCTCACAGGCCCGGGACCTCGTGGTCTCTATGACAGCGCTTTTTCTCATTAGCCTGTTTAATCTTCCCAAGAGCCGAGAGAGTATCCGGCACCTAGTAGGGTCTCCGTAAACAGCTGTAGGAATTAGAGGCCCATTTCACAGGGTGGGAGCCGTGGCTCAAAGAGGGGACGTCTTGCCCTCAGAGGTCTCATTAGGGAAGAGACGCTGTGAGAACGCCGCCCCAGCTCCTTGCACACAGTAGGCGCTTCGGTGGAGGCGCGGGGCGGGCCTGTGCCCCGGGGAACCAGAGTTCTGGGTAGACGGGGCGGGGCGTATGCAAATAGCCAGCGAGGAGGCCGGGGATTGGCCGGCGCGGGCGGGGGCGGGGCGCGCCGAGGGAGGGCCCAGGCCGCCAGGTGCGCGGACCCTGAGACGCGCGGTGCCCACTGGACCGCCCGCCCCGCGCTCCCCGGGGCTGGTTCAAGGCCATGCTTCCGCTCTGGGCCCTGCTGGCCCTCGGCTGCCTGCGCCTCGGCTCGGGTGAGCGGGGAAGGGGAGAAGGGGCCGTGCCTCGGGAGGGCGGGCAGCTGTGACCTGGGCCCTGACCCTCCCACAGTCCGCAGAGGAACCTGGATGCAAAGGAGCATTGGGAACGGGGAGCTTCGCGTGTTCACTCCAGGAATGGGCACGCCTGCCTGCTCTGTGCCAAGCCCTGTGGATCCTCTGGGGACTCGGGTGTTGCTAACAATAGACCACACTAACTAATAAGCTTCCTCAGGTGGGATTCCAGGGCTCAGGGATCACAGATCCCTGTGATGGGTGCTGTGAGAGACAGACGCACAGGGGGCTGCGGGAGAGCAGAGAAGGGGCGGGACTAGACCCTGGAGAGGCCTGGACTGGAGGGGATGGAGGGGCATTGCAGGGGAAGGGGCAGCCCCGGCAAGTTCAAGGAGGGAGGCAGTATGGTCTGTCCTGGGAACCTCCCGACCACTGTCCATCAGCGTGGCTGGAGCACGGGGTGGGGGTGGGTGGGGGGCGTGCTTTGGGGTGAGGCCGCAGGCCCAAGGAAGCAAAGCCCAGGACCTCAGGACTTTGATGCCCCTTCAGAGGGGCTGGACTGTGTTGGAGTCCCTTCCAACGCAGTGGGGAGCCACAGAAGGGGCCCAGGAGGAGAGTGACAGGGTCAGGTTTGCATGTTAGAGAGCAGAGAATGGGGGAAGGGTCCACGTGAAGAGAGTGGAGCCGCTGGCCTGGGCTGACTGCGTGAAGAGATGCTTAGGAGAGGCAGTGGGGTTCTTGGCAACCGAAGAGAGAGAGGGCAGCCAGGGGCTGGACTGCTTGGCTTCAGGGGGTGGGCGGGGGGGTTGTGGGGGCAGGGGTGCCGCCTGTGTCTGAGACAAGTTCCTGAGATGGCCCTTGGGGAGGGCGAACCCCGGTGCCCGGCACACTCTGGGTGTCGGGAACCCTGTGCAGACATGGGGTGGGGGGCAGAGTGTGCCCAGGGCTGTGGGCTCTTCTGCTGGGGGTCAGCTCCTGTCCTCATTGCCTCCTCTAGGTGTGAACCTCCAGCCCCAGCTGGCCAGTGTGACCTTTGCCACCAACAACCCGACCCTCACCACGGTGGCCTTGGAAAAGCCTCTCTGCGTGTTTGACAGCTCAGCGGCCCTCGATGGCACTTTTGAGGTCTACCTCTATGTCCTGGTCGACTCAGGTAAAGGGCTTCTTCCCGCGGGCCGCACTGAAAGGGGCTTTGACCCGTCTGCAGGGAGGAGGAAAGGACACGGGTAGTGGGGTGCTTTAGCACCAGAACACGACTACCCCCGTGTACCTCACTGACATGCAGCCCTGTGGGCTCCGTGCCAGCCCTGGGCGGGGAGCTGCGGCCACACGTATGGACTCGTCCCCGAGAGACGTCCAGTCTAGCGGAGAAATAAAGGCAGCACCGGTCACTGAGCACCTGCATTGTGCTCAGTGCTTCCCACACCTTAGAGCTAATATTGACAACCGGCCGGCAAGACAGCTGCTAGGATGCCCATCACAGAGCAAGGAACCAAGGCTCGCAGAGGTGGAGTCACTCGTGGGAGCTCCCAGGCTGGAAAGTGAACCCAGATCACTGTGGCGTCTCAAGCCCCGGCCCTTCCCCAGGCTCCCCGAGGTGGTGCCTGATTGGGGTTTGCGAGGGAAACCGTGCACTTGGACCCACGTGCTCTGGCCGGGCCTCGCCTGCTCACTGGGGCGATCCTGGGCTTCTGAGAGAAAGAACCCAGTGACGACCTCTTACATTTCTGGCAGCCCGTTCAGGGCCATCGTTTTATTCTTTCAGCCGACATTTCCCGCCCGCCTACCTGTGCCCGATCTGTGCCCACTGCAGGGGGGTTCTCTCCCATTTTACAGACCAGGGCCCGGAGAGGTAAAAGGGGTTGTCCAAAATCACCCAGCAAGTAAGGAAGGGACCTAGGACCCAACGCAGGTCTATCTGCCTGCATGCTGTTTGCCCCGTACTGTAGCACCCTCCTTTCTCATTTTACGGAAGATCCAGGGCTCTCAGGGGAAAATGGTGGAAGTCTGTTGGGGTGGGAGGGTCTGTAGGAAGAAGAGGTGGGTGAGAGCCGGGAGCCGGGCACGGCGCCCGAAGCCGAGAGGCGATCCCGTCTGCCCCCTCCATTGCACAGGGAGCCCTCGAAGCAGGGCTGAACCTGCCTCAGCCTGGGACGCAGGGCCCAGCATAGCGCTGGCTCAGGGAGGTTGTCCGCGGGTATTGGGTGAATGGCTGAGTGAGTGACTTTGAGCTGAGGTGGCCAGGAATCTCACTCCCGGCCCTGTCTCTGCAGCCAGCTCCAGGAACGCCTCCGTGCAGGATGCCAAGACCCCGCTGAGCTCCACCTTCCAGCAAACAGAGGGGGGAAGGACAGGCCCCTATAAGGCAGCGGCCTTTGACCTGATCCCCTGTGGTGACCTGCCCAGCTTGGATGCCATCGGGGATGTGGCCCGGGCCTCGGAAATCCTGGACGCCTACCTCATCAAGGTGGGCGCCAACGGCACCTGCCTTTCAGACCCCAACTTCCACGGCCTCTGCAACCCGCCCCTGTCAGCGGCCACGGAGTACAGGTGGGTGTGGGCAGCTGTGGGTGAGTGACCGTCATGCCCCAGCCCTGACTCACTACTGGCCCAGGGCTCACGAAGGGGCCTGCTTCAGGGCGTGTGACCATGCCAGGGCCCCATGCACTCAGAAGGACCGCTGCTTGGCTTAATCCTCTGCCTGTGTCATTTTGAAAATCTTTTATTATTTTTTAAATCTTTTTTTTTTTTAACATTTGTTTATTTTTGAGAGAGAGAGAGACACAAAGACAGTGTGAGAGGGGGAGGGTCAGAGAGAGGGGGAGACCAGGATCCGAAACAGGCTCCAGGCTCTGAGCTGTCAGTACAGAGTCCGACGCGGGGCTCAAACTCACGGACCGCGGGATCATGACCTGAGCCGAAGTTGGATGCTTAACCAACTGAGCCCCCCAGGCGCCCCCCCCCCCTTTTTTTTAAGTGTTAAACTAGAGGCTGTTGATTTTTTGGTTCTCAGAATATCCGCTGTTTTAAACTGACCGTGTATGAGACCGTCAGTGGGCTCTTGGTATTTTGTGCTGATCTTCCTTTATGATTAGAAACACTTGATTGGGGTTTTCTACATAAAAATATAGCCCTGTCCCAGGAAAGTTGGGTTGGGAATGAATATTATTCCTTTTTTTTTTTTTTTTTTTCTTTTTTAAAGTCGCTTTTGTGTGCCAAGGACCAAGCTGGGAATAGTGGAAGGCAAAAATACCACCAGGACAAATGGGTTAATACTCAGCCAGTATGCTACAGGCCTCGTATAGATAATAGAGAAATGGTGGGGGCGGGGCTCCCAGAGGGAGAGCTGACTGGAGGGCCATTGGTCCCTTCCTGGAGGCTTCCTGGAAAGAGTCCAGGGGCAGGAATATGGGGCAACGGTGCCGATGCCAAATCCAGCACTGTCCTGTCGCCCAGAGCCCACCCTGTGGCCGCCTAGATTTCCATCTCCTGGAAGTACCCCGTCTGTCGCCCAAACCTGTCCTCCCAACCCCTCCCACCTGCCGGTGGCCGGGGCGCACAGGATGGATAGAAGTCGCCCTTTGCTCCGTCTCCTTGCAGGTTCAAGTACATCCTCGTCAACATGTCCGCGGGCTTAGTACAGGACCAGACCCTATGGTCCGACCCCATCCGCACCAAGCGGCGTAAGTGGGGGGGGGGGGGGGAGGGCTGCGGGGCAACCCTCAGGGGAACCCGGGAAACCAGACTCAGCCTGTCATGGGGAAAAGTCTCCCCAGATGCAGGGCAGGCTGTTGGGTTGATGAGGAAAGTGCATCTTTAAAAAAATGTTTTTTAATATTTATTTATTTTTTTGAGAGAGAGAGAGAGAGAGAGAGTGCGTGCATGTGTGCGGGGTGGGGGGGAGGGGCAGAGAGAGAGGGAGACAGAATCCGAAGCAGGCTCCAGGCTCCGAGCTGTCGGCACAGAGCCGGGGCTCGAACTCACGAAGCATGAGATCATGACCTGAGCTAAAGTCGGACGCTTAACGGACTGAGCCACCCGGGGGCCCCAGAAGGTGCATCTTAAAATGGTTTACCTGACACTTGCCCCCTCCCTTGTCTGAGGTGTTGTAGCGGGTTTTGCTGGCGTAAGTGAGGTGGGTGTGGAGTTTGTCCTGCATTCCATCCTGACCCCCCCACCCCGTGTTGAGTCCACCCCCACGGTAAGCTGACGGGCCGTGCAGTAGCTCTGAAGGGTAGCTTGAAGTCACATGGCTAGTGACGGGTGTGGACAGGCAGGGCGTGTCTGCATGTGGCTGGGGTGGCTCCCCGCCTGCCTGTGTGTTGTGCCCCTACCCCCCCCCCCACCCCGTAACAGTGCTGCCTTGGGACCAAGAGTCCCGAGTTCAAGCCCAGCCTCTGCCCCTCACTGCTGTGTGAACCCTTCAGAACCTCAGTTTCCACATCTCAGAAGTGGGAGGAAAAACCCTTGGTCTGCCTCCCCAGCCGGATTCCTTTGAATTATCCAGGCAAAAGCACTAGGCCCAGTTCTTTTTGGGCAGGGCCCGAGGTCAGTTTGTGGGAAGACTGTGCCCTTTGGCACTAGACAGACCGGCACGTAAACTCGAGTCTAGAGTCCGAGTGCCCTGGGACAGGAACTCAATCTCCCTGGGCTGCAGAAAGTGATCTGTAGAATGGGCATCCCGTGGGTCTATATGGGGCAATGACCAGAAAGCAGCTAGTTCACCGTAGGACCTGTAAGTTGTTCACTGAGTTCTAAAGGGTGACTTTGGTAGAGGGGTGGAGGGGTTCTGTTAGACCAGGGCCCTTTGGCTCATCTTTAAAAAAATTTTTTTTTAATTTTTATTTTTGAGAGGGTTTTGAGAGAAAGAGTGAGCAGAGGAGAGGCAGGCACAGAATCCAAAGCGGGCTCCAGGCTCTGAGCCGTCAGCACAGAGCCCGACGCGGGGCTCGAACTCACGGACCGCGAGATCGTGACCTGAGCCGAAGTCGGACGCTTAACCGACTGAGCCACCCAGGCGCCCCAAGTAAACATTTTTTAAAAATAAAGTTATGTGGAGGGGCGCCTGGGTGGCGCAGTCGGTTAAGCGTCCGACTTCAGCCAGGTCACGATCTCACGGTCCGTGAGTTCGAGCCCCGCGTCAGGCTCTGGGCTGATGGCTCGGAGCCTGGAGCCTGTTTCCGATTCTGTGTCTCCCTCTCTCTCTGTCCCTCCCCCGTTCATGCTCTGTCTCTCTCTGTCCCAAAAATAAATAAACGTTGAAAAAAAAAAAAATTTAAAAATAAAGTTATGTGGAAAGACAGTTAAGAGAGGAAGAGATGAGACACACGAGGTAGTTGGGACGTGGGTGTGGAACAAGCAGGATAATTGTGCCTCAGACCTGGGGGGGGACAGACACCGACCCGGGTCCCTGCTTCATCCTGAGATCTGCGGCTGCCAGGCCTGGGGGTGGGGGTGGGGGTCCCCTGTGTGTCCCTGGGAGAAGGCTGAGGGGTGCAGTGTCTGGGGGGTAAGTGGGCCCATGTCCCGTTAGCCACCCCCTACTCCGCGATCGACACGTGGCCGGGCCGGCGGAGCGGGGGCATGATCGTCATCACGTCCATCCTGGGCTCCCTGCCCTTCTTCCTGCTCGTCGCCTTTGCTGGTGCCATCGTCCTCAGCCTCCTGTGAGTAGCCGCCGGCTGGAGGGTGCGACTCGGGGTGCACACCAGGCACGCTCCTCCTCGAGCGTCCCCCCCCAGGCAGGGGAGAGCCCAGAAGGCCATGGAGCTGCCTTCCACCCCGGGGTGGGGGCGGGGCCGGGGGCTGGTGAGAGGGGAGCAGTGTCCTGGGGTGTCCGAGGTCAAATCATTCAGCTGGGTAGGGAGGGGCTCGGTACCCAGGCTTTGCGGGCAGGTCCCAGCTCTGACACCTCTCCTTCTGTGCCTCAGTTTCCTCATCCGGGCGACGGGGATACGAACAAATACTATCCTCTTTGCGGAGTCTTGAAGGTTAAGTGACATAATCCCTAGAGTTTTCAGGGCAGCACCTGGACACTCAGTAAATATTAGCTTTGTTGTCATAGTTCAGTTCACCTACTTGCTGTAAGATGGGGAAACTGAGGCCCAAGGTCACAACAGCCAGTTAAAACAGAGTTGAGCTCAGAGCCCTGGGCTTCTGAAGCTACCAACAGCTCTGATGTTGGACGAGGACTTGAGGTCTCCCGTGGGGGGTCCGGAGCAGCTCACAGGGCTGCCTGGTGGCCGTACACAATCCACTCATCCTGGGACGATGGCGCAGGGGGGGAATCAAGGCACAGGCAGGTGCTGTGGGAATCTAGAGGAAGGGGAGGAAGGTCCTGGCTGGATCCCTGCCAGGGAGGGCTTCCTGGAGGAAGGAGCAGGAGGAGCCGAGTCTGTACGGGGATGAGTCGTCAGGTCCTATGCAGAGTGCTGCTCAGAGAGAGGGAGGCTTTGAAGGGGGAGAGGGTGCCTGCCCCAGTGCTGGTGGGAGGACAGATGGGAAGTCCCCTTGAAGCAGGTGAAATTAAGGGGACACAGAAACCAGCCAGGTGGGAAAAGCCCTGTGGGCTGGGTGGGGGATGGGGAAGGGGACAATGAACCTGCAAATCAGGTTGCTCTCTGCCATTCAAGTCCTTAAAAACACAAATAACAGATGAGATTAGTCACTAGGAGACTGGTCTGTCTGGTCAGACTTGGGAGCCCTGGGGACACGGGTATGTCCCTCCCTCCTTGTGGGCAGCACGTTAATCTGGCACCAAAGGTCCTGTTATCTGACGTTAGCCTGGCTCTCCCATTTATCCCTCCTCTACCCCCATCCCAGCCCCAGCGACACCAGACTTCCCACTGTTACCCCAGCCCTTCCTGTCACGTGCCTGGAATGCCTTTCTCAGCCCCCTCCTTCGGGATATATGACCTGTCCCCTCCTCCAGGAAGCCTTCCTGTCCCTTCTGTCCGGTCATTCTTTCCTGTGGCCTGTCTTCCACAATCTTAGCTCTTTGGGGATTTGGGACGGCCGCCTCCCAAGTGTCCAGCTCATGGCAAGATCTGTAAATCGCCTGTTCCCGCAGTTCCAAAGGGGGTGCCCCTTCCCTTATCCCGGGGCCCTGGCACGCAGTGAGGGCTCTGGAAAGACTGGTCTCTGGCCGAGGGCAGTGTCTAAGTAGAAAGGTCCCTGAGCAGCTGCAGGGGTTTAGGCTTGCTCTGTGCCCCTAACCCTTACTCTCTTCGTCTGCTTGGCCAGGGACACGGGCGGTTCTGACAGGGAAACGACACACGACTCCCAGATCACGCAGGAGGCCATCCCCAAGTCCCTGGGGACCTCGGAGCCCGCGTACACGTCTGGGAACCGGGGGCCGCCGCTGGACAGGGCTGAGGCGTATTCCAGCTAGCTGCAGGACTGAGCCCGGGCCGCTCCCGGGCGGGAGGCCTTCTCCCCACTGGCCTTGCCCAGGGGGTGTGCGGGCAGCCGGTGCCCTGACCCCACCCGCGGCGGAACAGGGTGTGTTGGCCCAACCTGCGGGAAAACTGTTAATAAAATCTTCCCAAGGTTTTGAGTTCCAAATGAATGAGGGACAAGACAGATGAACGAATGCTTGAGTCCGTGTTGGGCAGAGGGGCCGGATTGTTTCTCTAGAGGGTGGGGGCAGGGGACTAATTTTCCATCAGCGTGGAGGGGGTGAGGGTTAGGAAAAACGGGTGTCAGAACCCCTGGAACATCCGGAAGATGGGGGAAGCAGCACCCCCCTGATCGCCTCCTGTGAGCCGGAGGGGTCCCGAGAGACGGGCCAGGCGTGCAGTCACTAGATGGGGTGTGGGGTTCGCTGACTCCGAGGTGCTTGAAGCTGAACTGGGCCCCACAGGGGCAGCGGCCATCAACTCCTGTGTCCCCCAGCAGCCATCTCCTTCTCTCTGGGGCTCAGCTTCCTCATCTGTAAAATGGGCTGATGTGTAAATGGCTACTTTCAAGGCTCCTTCCCTGCTTTCCCTGAGGGCACCGCGGTAGGTGGGCCGAAGAGGCTTCCGGAAACAGAAGAGGGGCACCGAGTCCACTTGTGGGGGTGCCGCAGGGACCCTCCTACTCCCGCTTCCTGGCTCAGATGACTCAGTTCTCTCTTCTGAGCCAGGTAGCAGGACCACTTCCCTCTGGGGGATGTGCAAAACCAGTCATGGTTTTCCCATCACGAAAGAAGAAATTTCTCCGAGCAGGGCTGGGTTGAAGCAGGCACGCTACCTGTCAGCTGTGAGGGAGACAACACTCCTGACAGGCGGCGGTCTCCCTGCTGGCCTTCATCAGCAGTGGCTGATGGGGTCCACTGAGACCACCAGATCTTCCTCTGGGGGTACGGATGCTGAGACCAGCACGGGTCCACCAGCGGGTTCCGAAGCCGGGAAGGCAGGAGGCAGAAGCTGTGAGAAGAAGCCTAAAGGCAGGCAAGGGTCAGGAGAAGCCAAAGCGGCTGAGGGTCCATCAGGGTGGCCGCGGCCACGGGAGCTGAGAGGAATCCAGTCCCTGGGCCGTGGGGAGGAGGGAGAGATGACACAGACTGGGTATGCTTCGGCCAGCTCTGGATCCCTCGACACTGTATTCCAAGCCCAGGAGCACTAGCCTGGGCGGCCACTGTGCTTCTGTGCTAATTCGTCCTCCCTGAGCCCTGCCTCCAGTAGGGCTGTGCTTCCAGAGCTCCTCCAGGAGAAACCCCAGCGGCCGCAGAGGGGAGGCAAGGCTTCCGGAAGTCTGCCCTTGTTAAAAATTCCTGCAAATGTGCATTTTGGTTTTTTTTTTCCATTTTTTAACAAGTAATCTCTACGCCCAGTGTGGGGCTCGAACTCACAACCCTGAGATCAAGAGTCGCACGTTCTATCAGCTGAGCCAGACCCTGCCTTCTGTTTTGTAACATGCCTGTATTTATTTTAATTGAGGTGGGCTTCACATAACACACAATTAACCATTTCAAAGCATTTAGAACATTCTTGATGTTATGCAACCATCCCCTCCGCCTGCTTCCAGAATGTTTCCATCACCCCAAAAGGAAACCCTGTACCTCTCAAGCAGGGACTTCCTGTTTCTCCCCCCGCCCCAACCCGAGTCCCTGACAATCACCAGTGTCTCTGGACATTTTGTACCAACGGACTCATACAACGTGTGGGTTTTTGAGTCTGGCTTGTCATGTTTGAGTCTTTGGTCGTGTTTCTGAGGTCCAGCCACACCGTAGCAGGTGTCGGTGCCTTGTTCCCTTTTCACGGCCGCGTAGCAGTCCTCCCTATGGCCCTGTCATTCTTCGGTGGACGGACACAGGGGTCGTCTCCACCGTTCGCTGTCGTGTCGCAGTTTGCGGGGGGCAGTGCTGCTCTGAACAGCCATCTTCACGTATTTGTTTGGACACCCGTTGTCGGGGGTGTTGGGTGCGTACCTCGGAGTGGATGGCCGGGTCATATGGCCGTTCTGTTTCACGCGTTGAGGACCCACCAAATTGTTTCCCACGTCGGGAGAGGCTGCTGGTCCCGCGAGTGAAGCACAGCCTTTCTGGCATCAGATCTGACTTACCTGTCAGCCGGGAGACCTTAGGTGAGCCGCTTCGGCTCGTGCAGCCTCGGTTTCCCCGTTTGTAAAAAAGCTTTGGGCCCTCGGTTTCCCTCTCTCTCTGCCCCTCCCCTGCTCGTTCTCTCTCTCAAAAATAAAGAAACATTAAAAAAGAAGAAGAAGAAGAAGAAGACAGGGCGCCTGGGTGGCTCCGTGGGTGGCTGGGTGGCTGAGCCATCTTCGGCTCAGGTCATGATCTCCCGGTTCGTGAGTTCGAGCCCCGCGTTGGGCTCTGTGCTGACAGCTCGGAATCAAAATCTGTGTGTCCCTCCCTCTCTCTCTGCCCCTCCCCCGCTCACTTTCTGCCTTCTGTCGTGCTCTCTCTCAAAAATAAGCATTAAAAAACAACAAAAAAAGGAGACACGTTTGCTGTCTGAGTCTAACAAGGAATTTCTTTTGTTTGTTCCCCACCGAATCTGCCAGCCTGGCCTCGGCAGGCCTGTTACGGCATAACCCACAGACTTTCTTTTTTGTTTTCTTTTGACTTGTTTTCTTTTGGGAGGGGGGGGGAGGGACGTGCAAGTGAGCGAGGGGCAGAGAGAGAGAGAGAAGCAGGGCTCACCTGACGCAGGGCTCGAACCCACGAACCGCGAGATCGTGACCTGAGCCAAAGCCGGACGCTTAACCAACTGAGGCCGCCCAGGCGCCCACAGAGGCTGATGCGCTGAGCACACACGATGTGAGAGGCCCGGGGACTGGCTGAGATCACTTAAGGGGGATACGGAGACTGCAAGGGACCGAGCGCGTCCGCAGTGGGGCCGGCATGGAGGGACGCCCAAGAGAACAGGAAGAGAACTCACCGGAAAGCTGCACCCTACCTTCTGTGACCCCGACGCGGTCTCTGGCCTCTGTTCTCCTGCTCAGCCCCCGAACCTCCCCATCACTGAGATGGTGACAGTGTTGCTCCCACGTCTCCAAAACCTCCTCCCCAACACACACTTCTGTCCACAAAACAGCCTCTCTGGGGTCCTTCGGTTGGTCCCTCCCGTGCAGCACCGGGGGAGAGAAGGGAAACCAGCGTCTTTCAGAGGGTGGGTTGAAGGGGGAGGCCAAGGCCCTGCTAACTCCCAGCCAGCTCTATCCCGTCTGAGCAGAATAACCCAAGCGGCTGGGCGGGGAGGTGGGGGGAGGATATCGCGAGTGGTGCACTCGTTCTGGGCTGCACTAAGAAGGCTCTCAGAAACTCGTCATTATAAACACCCACAGGAGCAATTTTCCTGGCCCCTCCCACGGCTGAGGTGGCAGGACCTTCAAAATGCGCTTTCCACCTCCGCATAGACACGGCCTCACCCTCCCTCCTACCCCAGGCGTGGCTCGTCAATGAACTAATCACATAGACGTGCTGTGTGACTTAGGGCAAGGAAGTAACCTCTCTGGGCGCCCTTGAGCTCATTGGTGCAGAGAGGGTCGGAATGCTTGGGAAGTCCGCTCAAAGATAAGTGATTTTTTTCCCCTCAGATCTGATCAATCACAAAGTGATGTCATTCAGTTCAACCCAATAGAGCCCCGAGCCCCAGGCTTGGGAAAGCTGGCCAGAAGAACAGAAATGCACAGAGGAATTGTCAGAGCCGAGCCTTGGGCAGAGCACGGTCTGGCCTTAAACACACAGGTCGGGCTAGAAGTCCTGTCGGATTCGGAGGTATGATCCCCTCCCCACCAATCAGGGCCGGAATAGTCAGGAGGGCTTCCTGGAGGAGAAGGTACTTTTCTCAGATCCCTACCATCTCTAACCCAGCTCCTGAGCCCAGAGGCTGTATTCCACGGCCCTGTCACAGGTAGCTAAATGCTGAAACAATAGGAACAAGGTCTCGGGATGTTGTGTTTCTTGTTCTTCCATTTTAAATTCAGGATTCTGAATTTTACAAGCGACACAGCACACTGGCTGCTTGAAGAGGACCGAGGAGGCTAGGGTGCTCTCTGGCGGGGCCTCAGACCCATGCCCCAGTTACTGATCCCTTGAGCCTCCTTCCAGGCCCCTCCTCAGAGCCCTCTACCTGGCTGGAGAGGTGCCTACAGTCACTATCCCCCCTCCTTTGTGGGTCATGTGACGATCTGAGGATGGCCATGGAATTACTGTGGGACGTCTCTGCCCCTGGGAGCTCAGGAACACTCCCTGGGGGCCCCTTGGCACACAGGGCCCTGCTACTCCTCGACCTCGCCCCCAGAGCTCACCCTCTCTTCCCACCTGCACTGAATGGCTGTGCCCTGTACGACAACCCCAGGCCTCAGAATGCGAAGGACGGTTAACCTTCCGTGGCAAGGGGCAGGGGGAGAGGTCTGTCCCAAGTCACACGAGCTCTCATCGCATCAAGAATGGCCCAGGGGAGGAAGCTATCTGGACACAGATGTATCTGTCCCTGTCCGCCAACGCAGCTCCTGCTTCCTTCCTCCTTCTTCATTCGGCTCTCCATGCAGCAGTCAGGGATGCTGTGAAAATGTCCTGTCCTCATGTTGCCTGCTCCTCTCCCCACCTGCCGGTGTCCCCGTGTCTCCAGGTGTAGAAGCCAGAATCTGCCCACGACTGGGACAGATGTCCTACCCTGAATGCTATCGGCTGCTCTCACTTCTCTCCGGCCACGGCATTCACCCAAGGAGGGGCTCTTGGGAGTTTCCAATTTGGGGCTATTCTGAACACAGCTGCTGTGAACCTTTATGTGAGGTTTTCCACGAACACAGTTTTCATCCCCCCCCCCCCCGGATGAATACCTAGGTGTAATTATTGGTCTGCACGTTCACTTTTGAAAGAAGCTGCCACGCTGTTTTCCACAGTGGTTGGAAACCATTTACGGTTCCCCCAGCACTGGATGGATCATCCGGTTTTTCTGCATCCTTCCCAGCATTTGGTGTTATCACTATTTTTTATTTTAGCCTTTCTGATAGGTGGGCACACCTCACCTGCCCAGCAGCAGAGTGTGAGTTCTGGTTCCTTCGCACCCTAACAACACTCAGTATGGTTAGTCTTCTTAATTTTGGCCATTTAATTTTACATCCGTATGTAACGCTATCTCTTTATGGTTTCGAGTTGCATTTCGCCAGCGGCTAAAAAGGTTGAGCATCTTTTCAGGTCCTTATTTGCCGTCCCTGTATCTGTACTGATGAAGCATGTGTTCAAGTTTTTTTTGTTTGTTTTTTAATTGGGTTGTTTGTCTTCTTACTATGAGTTATAAGAGTGCTTTCTATATTCTAGATTGGGTCCTTAGAGAAATGTTTTGCAAATGTCTCCCCGGTCTGTGTATTGCCCTTTCATTTTCGTTCTCCTGTCCGTCCCTCACCCAACTTCCTTTTTCTGTACAGCCTCGTCACGCCCTGACAGGTATGTTTATTGCTTGTGTTCCCTTCTACACAGACAGCTCCATGGGTTCAGGGGATGTTTTTCCTGCTCTGTCCTTGGCTCCTAGCACAGTGCGTACTCAGGACATATTTGTTCAGTGGCCGTGCCGGGCTCCCTGGCCACATCACAGCTGCTAGGGGGCTGGAGGGGCACATGAGTTGGTGTGTGGAGACCTTAGAGTGGGCTGTTGCAAACTTCCAGGTCAGCAGTGAGGAGTCCTCAGCTGGGGCATGGGCACGGGCGGGGCTGGGGCAGAAAAGGGCTGGAGAGACTTTCCCAAGGTGCACGTGCCAAGCTCCCTTCCTCCCTTCTCCTGCCGGCGAAGCCATCCCACTACGCACACGCCCCATCTCTGCCCGGTGCTGGATCACAGCCCTGCCTGTTGGCCTGCCCAATGGCAGGGGCAACATAAGTTTCTACAGGAAATTGATGGGGGGTGGTGTCCAAAAGGTATAATTAGCTCCCTTTCCATCAGTGTCTACAGTGTGCATGCATGTGTAATTGAGGGGGTATATACACAGAGGGTGAGGGTGTGTATGTGCTCTGCCTGCTATCTATGGAGGGTGTGGTCCAGGGTATATGATGTGTGGACATCCTGCCTCTCACACCGGCGCGGGGCATCCGTGTGTTCTGTGGGTCCTTCCATGCAATAAAGTGACAGGTTCCTCTCCAGGATGGAAGGATTGTTGGCTGGTCTCTGACGTCTTTTCCGGTCACCCCTCCTGGGACCCTGTCTGTGACTCCGGGCCTTCTCTCCTTTCTGACAGTGCAAAGCTCCCTGTGTGGCCAGACAGCCCCTGGCAGCAGTCCCAAGCAGATGCTTGCTCGCCAGCTTGGCTTAGATACTCTGAGTCCCCTGGGTCTGGCTTTCAGTCTGTTAAAGGGGAACGATGAATACCGCCTGCATTTGGTGACTGTGTGGACGAAGCAGGATGTGCGTGAGAGTTTAGAATGTGGCCCTTAGCAGGTGCTCAATAAACAGGAGCGAACATGCGCGCACACAAGCACGCCTGGTCCCTGGGCTCCGGGAGCTGAGTCTTGCTGTTTCACCCACAACCATATTTACTCCTTTGCTCAACACACACTAGGACACGCTCAAGCTGGCTGGGTGGAGGCTAGGGCGCAGACAATTACACCCCGCAGTGCCCAGAGTGCTGTGACACACACACACACACACACACACACACACCAGCCCACCAGCGCCATGCCAGTCCCTTATCTGCCCTGACAATGCTCCAGGCAGCCAGGTGGCACTACCTCTCAGTAATTTTCCACAACTTGAGAGAAGCCGAGCCTCTCGCACACTTTCCTCTTAGGGGTTGCTCTGAGGACTGAACGAAGGCACGCATACAGCAGGCTCAGGTGAGTGCCTGGCACCACCCAGGAAGCCCACCTCTGCCTTGTTTATTACGAAGCCACGGTTCCCCACCAGTGCTCTGGGCACCCCCCCCCCCCCCCCCCCCCGCCAAAGTTCACAGGCTGCTGAAACGCATGAACTTCCCCGGGTGGGCTGGGCTGGGGGGATGTTAACAAGCAATTAACGCCAGGCAGGGACAAAGATGCCAAGGAGGGAAGGAAGAATCAGCTCTGGCTGGCTTGGGCAGGGCAGGGAGAGCGGAGCCGGACAGGCTGCGCAGAGGAAGTGGTTTTTGGTCCAGTTGGGTCTTGTTCGCGGAAGGAGATTTCCAGGGGCAGAGAAAGGGGGGAGGGAGCCACTTGAATAACAGGATGACCAGGCGACGAGTCCAGCTGCGTGTTCCCGCGCCAAGTGCAACCACGCGTGATCATGAGTTCGCTCAAGCACCCCGTTTTACGGACGCAGACCCTGGGGCACGAAGGGGACCCGAACCCAACTGTCAGACCCTGGGGAAGGGCATTTCTTGATGAGGGGAGAGCGCGGGGGTGGGGGTGCACTCGCGCCTTCACAAACGCCTGGCACCGACCGCCCGGCTCCGTGCTAGCTGCTGGGGACCCAGGGGGTCCTGCAGGCAGGGTCCCGGTTCTCTTGGGCAGGGAGGCAGCAAACACCAGGCGTGCGCGGTTTCAGAGACGGAGGAGGGCTCCGCAAGAGCAGAGCGCGGGGCTGGGGCTGGGGCTGGGGCGGGGGGCCGACTGCTTCGGGTGGGCAGGGGGCTCCGGCCAGGTGGCGCATTTGGGATCCGCAGCGCACGCGCCCGGGGTGTGGAGCGCCCAAGCCGCGCGCGAACGCGCTTCGGGGCGCGGCTGCCGAGCGGCGCTTCCGGGCTCACAGAGACGCTCGCCGCGTCCCGGCAAAGTGCGCCTGCGCCCATTTTGCAGATGCGAGAAGCGAGGACGCGCAGCCAGCCCCGGCAGGGCGGCGGCGCGGACGCCGGGTCGCGGGCGCGAGCTCCGTGCGCGCCCTCCTCTGCGCCTGCGCGGGAGAGCTCGAGGAGGGGAGGCGTGGCTCCGGGGGCGGGGCCGGCGGTTTCGGGGCGGAACCTCCGCGCGGCTACGGCGGGCGTGCGGGGGAAGGCTTGGCGGCCGAGCCGCGGCCGGCCCCCGGGAGCCGCGCGGCGTCCGCTCGGGCTCCGGCTCGGGCGCCGGCTCCCGCCCCGGCTGCGCGCGCAGCCCTCCGGCCGCGGGCCGCCCTCCTCCGGCCCCGCCCAGCGCGGGGAGCGCGCGGCCGCCGCGAGAGCCGGAGACGAGGGCGACCGCTGAGCGGGAGGCGGCGGCGGCGGGAGCGCGAGCTCCGGCCAGCGGCGCGGCGGCCCGGCAGGTGAGGGGACCGGGCGGGCAGGCCCCGGGGGGTCCGGGCCGAGAACCCCTTCGGGAACTCCGACCCACCTCGGTCCCCGAGACCCCTCCCAGCCTTCCCCTGGGGACCCCAGCCTCCCGAGACACCCTGGGGGCCAGCCCGCGCCCCTCCGGACCCCTGGTCCCCGAGACCCTGTCGCAGTCCCTGGGCCACCTCTGGCCCCCGCCGCTTGGAGGACCCCGCAACCCGAGACCCTTCAGGGTTTCCCCTAGACTTCCAGACACCCCGAGGACTCTCGGTTCCGGAAACCGCCCCCCACATCGCCTGAGGACCCCCTGAGCCCGCCCCAGGTTACCGTCCCGGTGCGCGGGGCTCCTGAGAAGCCCCCTGGGCCGCGCAGGCCCTCGGTGCCCTCTCTCCCCACCCCGGGGCTGCTCCCCTGCCCTTCTCTCTTACCACCTGCCCCGAGTGTCCACTCCCCCTTGGGCTGGTCTCCAGGCTGGGTTTCTCAAACCTGAGGTCCGTGGACCCCGAGGGGCACCCGTGAGTCTTCGCTGGGGTTTGTGAATTCACGAGTACCCAAGAAGTGGGGGCCTGTAACAGGTCAGCCGATGAGCCTCTGTATCAGAGCAGGGGGTGCGACCTCAGCCCCCGCGGGATCATTTGTGTTTGCTGTTGCATTGAGGCCAGGGCAGGGACAGTGTTTAACTTTTAATGCTCTTTGATGAGACTCATATGGCCTCACAGAAGAGTCTAGAGAACAGCGCTGATGTGGTGGAAGGAGGTAGAGCTGCCTCGGTGAGGGGGTTAGGGCAAGTCAGCCTTTGAGGTTGTCTCCTTGGCTTAATCTTTTCACTGGTGGAACGAGTCCTTTTTCTCTTGAAGGCCTGATCTTTAGGAGGAATTGACACTGGAGCTGGAGACGACAGAGTCCTTGCTCTCGGGGCCCCACGCTGGAGGGGTGGGGGTGGGGGTTGGGAGGCTGAGCAAGTGGGTAGTTTTTCCAGCGTAGTGGCATTGAGCCCAGCTGGGGTGGGAGCCGGATTCTCAGGAAGTGGCGTTCTGGGGGGCTTGTTGAAGGGGAGGAAGGCTGATGGGTAACAGGTGAGCGGATTCTTGAAGGTTGGGGTTGCGCAGCAGCTTGCCAGAGCAGTTCCGGGGAAGGGGACAGTGTGTGAAAAGGCACAGGGGTGTTGCCACGAGGCACAGCCGATCTTGGAAATGAGAAGTGTGGCTGGAGCCGAGATCCATCCTGGGGTGGCTGGAGACGTGTTGCCTCCCGTAATGAAGATGTTCTCGGGGTGCTGTGGGACTCTGACGTGGGGAGAATGCAGCTTCGTTCCCTGAGGCTCATGCCCTTGGCCCTTTGCTGATTGACTGCCTCTGCCGTCACCCCAAGCAAGTGGCGATGCAGCGCAGGGCTGAAGGAAGGGAGGACTTACTTGGTGGGTGGAGAGGAGGGAGGGGAATTCTGGGGAGACCAGAAGGGGGGAACCCGGCAAGTTTGGCCGAGGGCGGGGTTTGAGGCAAAGAAAGGGGCGGGCGAGGGGGGGTCAGGGTGAAAGTTCGGAGTCGGAGTCGAGGCCCGCTGACGGGTTTAAGGGGGGAAGTGAGATGGTTTCTGTTTATGAACAGCCACTGGCTGCAGGGGGGGGTGGGAGTGGGTGTTGTCTGGAGGAAGCCGGGTCATGGGAGCACGTGAGAGAGGGGTCCTGGGCCGGGGTGGTGACAATGGGGACCGTGGCTTGCTTCCTCAAGTCCAGAGCCCCAGGACTGCCGTTCAGCTCTTTCCTGTCTGAGCCTACAGTTTTCTGCCCGGGAACTGACTGACTTTGGAACTTACTAGTTCCTGGAGGAGAGGTTTTGTCCTTTTTTTTTTTTTATTTATTTTTGGGACAGAGAGAGACAGAGCATGAACGGGGGAGGGGCAGAGAGAGAGGGAGACACAGAATCGGAAACAGGCTCCAGGCTCCGAGCCATCAGCCCGGAGCCTGACGCGGGGCTCGAACTCACGGACCGCGAGATCGTGACCTGGCCGAAGTCGGACGCTTAACCGACTGCGCCACCCAGGCGCCCCCGGTTTTGTCCTTTTTTAACTTTAACTTTATTTATTTATTTTGAAAGAGACAGCGTGTGAGTGGAGGAGGGGCAGAGGGAGAGAGAGAGAGTCCCAAGCAGGCCCCGTGCTGTCAGCACAGAGCCCGAGAGGGGCTCCATCCCACAAAACTGTGAGATCAGGACCTGAGCCGCAGTCAGCCGCTTAACCGGCTGAGCCACCCAGGCGGCCCTCGGCTGTGTTCTTTTAAGTGTTACCGCTTTTGATGTTTCCAGCAACGCTAGCAGACGGGAGATATTATTCCTCTTCTTACAGATGGCGGAGATAGAGACTCAGAGCGAGTAACTTAGCGTTAAGAAGGACCACCAGCACCTGGTTGCATAACTTGGAAGGCCGGGCTCTCCCTGCTACACCCTGCTTCCTCCCTGCCAGGAGCCCGGAGCATCCCCTGGCCCGGAGAGGGAAGTCCTGGGAGGCGGTGTTGGATCCCCAGTCCGCCCTCCTTGCCCGTCCCTGTGGAGGTCGGCGGCGTAGACCAAACCAAACTGTTGTGAACTGCTCGTTTTGCCTGCCGCTGCCTCTGCTGCCTCTTAGATCTTCCTCATAGTGGCCTCTTCTCTTAGCATTTCTGGAAAATGAGTCACGTAAGCAGGTGAAACTGGCGGTCAGTGAAACACCGTGGCTTGTTATTTGTGGAGATTTGGCGGTAAGAAGAGGTACGTCGGATGCAGTGAGTGCCTCAGATGGGGGTTTGGGGTCACGGTGGAGCAGGCGGTGCCCAGGGTAGCTCAGAGTTATGGGCCATGAGCCAGCGGTGAGTGCAGAGCGGGCCCCTGACTCCTTGGGGGGCCTTCACCAGGTCACTCCCTCTGAGTCTCCATTTCCGCTTCTCTAAGACGAGGGCATCTGGCATCCCGTCCCTTTCGGATCCCTCCGTAATGTTGCATTTCATTAGAGGTGGACTTTCTAGAACATCTCTTCTTTTTGTTGGGTTGGAGACATGCTGGGGGTTCGGCCTGCCCTTGGCCTTGGTACTGGTGTGTCTTCACCATTATTGGCTTATCATGAAGTGGCACATCTGGTTGAGTTAATTGGACGTGTCTCATCTGATGATGGACAAACTCAAACAGCCAACACGTGATTAGTTGGCAGGGTGCCTGGCAAAATGTCACGTATATTTGCTGTTCTGGACCACACTCGTGTTAGGAGAAAACATCATGGTGACTGGCCTCTTAGAAGGGTTTAATGTCAGCCTTGGCCGGATGAGATGTAAGAAAAATAGCTACTTCAAGGGGTTATTGGGAGGATTAAGTGAGAAAATGCATGCAAAGTGCTTGGTACTTTCCCCTGAATCTCATACGGGAACAAAAAATGTCAGTAACAAATGTGGTTTTTGGACTAAACTGTGACTTTTATGTTTTTTATTGGTGGGGGGTTTTGTTGTTTTCTTGGTTTGGGAATTTTTGCCCAGTTTATGCCCAAGCAACTCCGGAGGCGTGGTTCATTTATAACTGGTAAAAATAAGCATTTTTTTTTTCCCTGTCGTAATTGATTTTGACTGAACTTTAATTTTTTTTTTTTAATGTTTATTTTATTATTTTTGAGACAGAGACAGAGCATGAACGGGGGAGGGGCAGAGAGAGAGGGAGACACAGAATCGGAAGCAGGCTCCAGGCTCTGAGCCATCAGCCCAGAGCCCGACACGGGGCTCAAACTCACGGACTGTGAGATCGTGACCTGAGCCGAAGTCGGACGCTTAACCGACTGAGCCCCCCAGGCGCCCCATTTTGACTGAACTTTAGAAAGTGATGGGTTAAGTGTCATGTGTTCAAATTGAGGTTCAAATTAAGTGTCATGTATTCTGTAAATTGAAGAAAAACAGTTCGTCCTGGAGATCCCCTATTAGGGATGGCTGGGACGAAGTTTAAGCTGCACTGTGGGCAAATTAGGGCATGGTTGTGCTCCCGCCCTGGCACAGTGGTGTCGCGGAAATAAGCTGCCCGAGGCTGGGGGAGGTGAGCCGGCCGATAGCGGCGCCCCCTTTCCGGTTGAGTGAGAACCTTTTCGGATGTTTGACTCACCTGGAGTTTTCACAACAATCCAACCGCTGGTGTGGGTGGTGGATTCCCAGGTGACAGATTTGGAAACCGAGGTGCAGAGAGCTCTCCCGGCTGGGACGCGGTGGTGTTTTCCCGACTCCAGGTCTGGTGTTTTCTCCGTGGTGCCTCCAGCGCTGCCTTCTGTTGGGAGTTGTAGTTTCGGGTCCGGGCCTCTCTTTGCGGTTCCGGAAGCTCGGTTGTTACCCGTTTGCACCTTGTTTCCGGATCAGGTGACCTCGTCGGCTCATCCGATTCTCTGGCAGCTTATTTCTCACCCCCAGGTGACTCATCTGTGGTTAGAAGCATGGCTGTCCGCAGTACTTGAAAGCTTGGGCTCTTCTTACCCGGTGATTTCTGCTTCTGTGCCCCCCGCCCCCAAGTCTGCATGGGAAGCCAGGCTGCCCTGAAGAAGGCGGTCTGTGGGAGTCACATCGGAGTAGGAGAGGACAGCGGTAACCACGGGTGTCTGTGCCGGGAGCTATGGGAACTGCCGTGGGGAAGTGCTCGCTTCGGGGCTCCCGGGCTTTCAGACCTGCCTTGGTGCAGCCAGAGTACAACAGGTGGGTTTTGGCCTCCTTGTGGGACATCCCAGTCTTTAGGAACCCACGCTGGTTCCACGGATTGCACTTATCCTTGTACAGTTGACCCTTGAACCACACGCGTTTGAACTCTGAGTCCATTTACCTGCAGCTTGTTTGCAGTCAATATATTGGAACATTTTTTTTTAGAGTTGTGAGTCTGTGAGTTGAAAGAACACAGACAAGCCACATAGCCTAGAACTGTCACAAGAACTCAGAACAAGTTCGGTATGTCTGAATGCATAAAATATTTGTAGATGCCAGTTTATCTGATCAGTTAACTACCATAAAGCACACACAGGTCCATTAAAGAGTTAAAATTCATCAAAACTGGCAGACTGTGTGTGACTTCATTCTCCGTGGAGAGAAATGTCGACAGACGTAGAAATGCACTATTAAAACTGCATAAAATTACCTGTAGTCCTACTGTACTGTCATTATTTTGTAGCCACCTCTGGTCGCTGTTGTGGTGAGTTCAAGTCCTGCCAGCATCTGCTTAAAATGCCACGGGCACCGATCTCCCCGTGAGCATTCCATCTCTCTGTACATTTTGTGTCTCGGTAAAAAGTGCTCTCTTGTGGCGCTTGCTGTTGGTAGTTAAGTTTCGGGGGACTCAAAAGTTCTACGCGGATTTTCAACCACGTGGGGTGCTGGTGCCCCACCTGTTCAAGGGTGAGCTCCGTCCGAGTCTGTCTCCTGTGAGCAGCACATTTACACATCTCTCCGTGTGGGTTACTTCTGTAACAGTGGTGGCTGTACCGTTGATAGGATGTTGTACGGAGGGCCGCCCTGTGGCCGGGCCTTTGTGGGAATCCAGTCATCTGTAGTCACGATGGCCGGTGTCAACACTTGGGCACACCTTCTGGGAGCATCTCATTCCGTCGCCCTCCGGATGGACTAGAGGTGAGGTGAAAGCCAGCACGTGCAAACTCTGGCGGATGTTTGCAGTACCTCCTCCCCTGCTGTGTGAAGGGAATATGTGTTGAGTACACGTCTCTTGCCTGTGATCAAGGGCTGTACGACTTGAGAGCTCTCCCCACTCCCCTGGGTCGCTCAAAACCCATATAATTCACTTACAGAAAGAAACGAAGGGGTTTGTCTAAGGACGTTTGTTGATCCCACAGACTAATTCGTGGTTCGTGCTGTAATTTGTAATAGAAAGTAATTAGTTTCAGTTTAAGGTTTTTGTTGTGCTCACGCAATAAAGACCATTCCCGACCAACGTTCTCTCCCTCCGCCTCAGTACTCCAGATCCAAGCACTCGTTGATCCGTTCTCTTGACGCTTTGGTCTCCTTCCTTTCCCGTCTCTGTGCTCTTCGTGGCGGTGGAAAACAGTGGTGGTGATGGGCGCTCCAAACTAGGGTCGGTTCTGCAGCTCGGCGTCTGGGCCCGCTCCGGCAGGTCGTTGGCTGGCCTCCCGGGCGTCACCCCTGCCCTTGTGCTGATCGGGCTGCTTGACTGGCACTGAGTGGCCCCGGGTAGCCTCTTCTGTGTTGGGTCGGGGGTGGTGCTGGGTTGTCACATGGTGTACCTCAGCTCTCCCCTGGTGGCTGTTCACCCTCCCAGAAGGCTGGACTGCACTTGACAAGGCCCGAGTTCCAAGTTCCAAGGGGGCTGGTTCCAGTGTCAAAGTGCCCCTCAAACTTTTGCTGGCTGCCCATATCCCATTGGTCAAAGAAGTCACATGATGATGAGGTCCAGAGTTAGTAAGTGAGGGGACCGTCCACGGGCGTGGTTATCAGGAAGCAGGATGGTAGGGGAAGGGCCTTCACAGTCTGGCACCGTGGGGTTAGGGAGCTGGGAGGGGGCCTTGTTTCGCTAGCCGTGATCACCAAGACCGTGGTCGTAGTTTATTCTTTTTTGCGTTGGACTCCGTTTGATGAGCATTTATTTCGTGCTGGATGCTGGGGGTTCAAAGAGTAGGACAGTCTCTGGTTACTCTAAAGCTAGTTCATAAACTATGCATGATCTCAAATTAAAAAAAAAAATTTTTTTTAACGTTTTTATTCATTTTTGAGACAGAGAGAGACAGAGCCATGAGCAGGGGAGGGGCAGAGAGAGAGGGAGACACAGAATCTGAAGCAGGCTCCAGGCTCTGAGCTGTCAGCACAGAGCCCGACGCGGGGCTCGAACCCACGGACCGTGAGATCATGACCTGAGCCGAAGTCGGACACTCAACTGACTGAGCCACCCAGGCGCCCCTCATGATCTCAAATTTTAAGCAGAAAACATCCTGTTAAGACTTTTATTCATGGTTTTAGAGAAAAAGGACGAGAACTGCTTATACAGATGTGTGTTGGGGCCTGATTCCACTTTCAGAAAATGCTGATAGGTCCTTGAAGAAAAAAAAAAAACCGGGTTGCTCTGGGCCTGCACACTGGTGACGACATGGTCACCAAGGAAACCAAAAGATGCAGCTTCTAAAAGGTCTCTGAAGGCTTTTGTTACTGTTGTCTAGAATCTGATTGGCTTAGCAGAATGGTGTCGGGGATGGGAACAGACTGCCAGCGGCCTGCCCTGCGTCCTGCTGAAACTTCTAGGATCTGGCGCTAATTGCCTTGGAAATCTCCTACTCGGCCCTTGGTTTAAGAAGAAGGAGCGCTTTGGGGGTACTTTCTGGGTTATGGTGAGATTTGGCTCTGCTGATGATTCTGCTGAAAGGACAGGAAATGAGGTAGTGTCTGTAGCGTGCAGTTCGAACGAACCGTAGATGTCTAAATATGGGCAGCTGTGCGGTTCATCTTCACGGTTCTTGGGTTGAGCTTTAATATAATTGAGTGCTTCCCCTGCTGGCTCCTTGGATTCTTAAAGGTGCACAGCAGTGTCTCTGTCTCGAGGCACATCTGGCCATTGCAGTTGGAGCCCGTGACTCGGTCTGAAGTGCTGTCTAAGGAGCTGGCTTCTGACCTTCATCGAGCTCAGGCAGAGAGAGGTTTGAGCGCTTAATCCAGAAACAAACCGCACAGCAGGGCAGGCTCTCATCTGTTATGTAAGCGTTCAGTACTTGCTGGATGAGTTCCTTTGGCAAACTTTGAAATCACGTAATTTCGGAGTTCCGTCGAGCCTGCCAAAGTTTAAATCGTTCATACTTTTTGACAGGTGCGTCAATGCAATTTTTAGATTTCCAGTTTGTAACTAAGGTCCTGCCTGTGTGGCGAATCACAAGCAGTTGAACAGAAGTTGGGAGAACGGCAGACAGGTGGAAGGAAGGTTTTTACCATGGAAACAGTTTGAGGCATTTCTGAAGTCTTTGGTTGACCAATGACTGTTTAAGAAATATTCTAAAATGTTGCGTAGAGAAGGCCGAGGTGCAAGGCTCCTCCCCAGGAGTAACTATTTCAAAGCGATGTGTGTTATTTTGGGGGGGAGGGTGGGATGCAGCTGGATTGGTCAACCGATAAGCATCTCATGTTAACTTTTCTTTTTTTTTTAGTTTTTTTTAATGTTTATTTGAGACAGAAGCAGAGCATGAATGGGGGAGGGGCAGAGAGAGAGGGAGACACAGAATCTGAAGCAGACTCCAGGCTCTGAGCTGTCAGCACAGAGCCCGATGTGGGGCTCGAACTCACCGACTGTGAGATCATGACCTGAGCCAAAGTCGGACACTTAACTGACTGAGCCACCTAGGCGCCCCTCACGTTAACTTTTCAAATATGATTGAGTAGGACCGAGCCTCAAGTTCCTTCCTGAAGCAGGAGGTTAAAGAGCTACCTCACTGGCAGGTCGGAGCCCGTGCTGTTTGACTCCACAGTTTGAACATCCAAGCACGTTTCACGGGAGATAGCCTCGAACTTTCAAAACTTGGTCGGCAAGAATTCACGTTTTATAGTTGTTAAAACTGACGATTGGTGAATAGTTATTGATATCTCAGGGCTGGGGTCCAGGGTTACTTAATATGGTGGAAAGCCCCAACATTTGTTACCTTCCATAGAAAATATCTAGTAGGTTAAAAAAAAAAAAAAAAAAAGATTGGACTTGATGGCTTTGATCGGAACTTTCTAGTGGGGAGGATGGAAGGAGGGGACGAGAGCCAGCCCGAACTTTGCCAGCCTTCCCCTTTGGGTAGATCTCAGGCCTCTGTGCAGGATTCCTCTTGCCTGCGGGCTGTGCTTTCTTAACATTCGAGCGAAGGTCACAGACACCATCCGGAGGTCGATGGAAGCATTGAACCCCTTCCCTGGGGCGGGGCGGGGCTGAGAGACGCATCCACGCCTGCACACGGGTGTATCTGCGTTGTCAGGGCATATTCTTAGGATGCCATTTAGCTCTACAATCTAATGCTTATAGACCTATTAAGCCTTGTTTACTTACCCTGGGAAATTATTTTTGGTGACCTGATTCTAATTGAGATTAAAAGAAAAAAAGACTACACATGTAAAAAGGTGGTTTCCAGTCAGTGCAGGTTAGGATATGAGAAACCAGGCTTTTCCATATTTGCTGACCACTTTTCTGAAAGGTTGTTTGTCAGTGCATGCTGAGATGTTTTACGGTGTTTATACTTTAACTCAGCAATTGTACTTCTCAGGAATCTCTCCTAAATAAATAATTCCAAAATAGATAAAAATCTTTGTGCACAAAGATGGTTGTCCAAGTGCTGTAGTAATGTCTTGCCTTGGGATTTTAGATAAAATAAATGATGGCATATTAATAAGGTAGAATTTTGTGTATGTAGCTATTACACTTCTAGTTCTGAATTTAAAAAAAAATTTTTTTTAACGTTTATTTATTTTTGAGAGATAGAGACAGAGTGTGAGCAGGGGAGAGGCAGAGGGAGAGGGAGACACAGAATCGAAGCAGGCTCCAGGCTCCGAGCCATCAGCACAGAGCCCGACGCGGGGCTCGAACTCACGAACTGTGAGATCGTGACCTGAGCCGAAGTCAGACGCTTAACCGACTGAGCCACCCAGGCGCCCCTAGTTCTGAATGTTTTTAATAAGGAAGGGAAAATGCTTTTATTATAACGCATGGAAAAAAAGTAGGGTATGACCTTTGGACTCAAGTGATGGGAAAAATGTAAACCGTCTTGAGGGAAATGTACAGATGTTCCTAATAGTTCTTGCCCATAGGTAGCAGAGTAATGGGCTTTATAAACTTGATTTTTCTGTATATTTCCTTATTTACAGAAGTATTAGTTCTGGAATTGGGGGAAAGTGATTCTGTAAAATTCGTAGACTGTGGAGATAGTTTGGCTGTAGAGACCTAGCTGGCTTAAGATGCTTGTTTTACAGAAGCTAAGAATCGACCTTTTACTTAGTTTGTATCTTTGGACTAGATTTCAGCCTGGCTGCAGGAGGGCTCCGCGCCCTGGAGATGTCGTCCCCCTGGCTTTGCTCTGGTGGGCAACTTGCCATCCTTCCTCCCGTGACCAGTCGTTTGTGCGCGTGCCCACGGGAAGCCCTCTGGAGTCGAGTCCTCTCACGGACCCGCCGTGCCGTCTGCGCTGGGCACACGTTACTTTCCCTTCCCTTTCTGCCCAGAGTAGAGCTTCGGAGAGTCTGAATCTGAGCCTCTGCCTGGCCTGGTTGGTCACACAGACGTGGGAATGGTGGCTTGGGAAGCATTCTGGATGTATGTTTTTTGTATATGGCATTTTTTAGGTATTGTGATTTAACATAGATCCAGGACCTTTGATTTGAATTCTAGCTTTCACTCTTCCAGAGTCTTAATGAGAGAACTTTGATCTGGGAAATAGAAGGCACGGCTGACTTATTTTTCTCTCTAGGATTTACAGATGGATCCAGTGGAAAAGACCACAAACAGAAGTGAACAGAAATCCAGGTAAATAAAGTCAGCTACACCTTCATGCAGGTGTAGAGCACCTATCACGGGTCTCCTGAGCTGGTGTTTAGCCCCCGCACAGGGAAAGTGCAAGGAGAACGTGGTGTCAGGAGGGATGCTCGGGCTGTGTAGCCGCCCTTTGCTTCAACATAAGAACTGTTCCAGAAGGCAGTTCTCTCTTTGCCCGAGGAAGTGACTGTAACCTGGTCTCCAGACCAAGCAACAAGGGAACCCGGGGTCACGTCGGAGACTGGGAGGAGACTGGGAGTGCCATGCTTCTCTGGCTCAGTGGACCGCGGGTTACGGGCGTTAAGTGGTGTCGGGTTAAGGAGGGGTCAGCCTGGGGTGGGTCGCGATGGATAAGCGGCAGAAACCCGGTTTGGGCCGGGGACTTTCTTACCTGTCGCCGCCAGCAGGATCATTCTGTCATCGCGGTTGGTCTTTCCGAGCTCCCAGCAGCGTCAAGAGTTAAAATTGCCAGCGTGTTGTTCCCGTGTGTAGATGACTTAAATACGCGCTGCCCTCCACGGGGACTCGTGACGACCAAGGCACAGCCGGCCCCAGCTCCTTTGTGGACGGAGGGCAGAGCGCATGAGATAAACCCACAGCACAGCACGATGGGCAGGGCCTCTCTTCCAGCAGTGGAAAGTAGGGGGGTGACCGTGTTTGACCTGAGCCCCGCAGGTGTTCCTGGATGTCATGTTCCCTCTGACTGTGGTACTTCCAGGGTGACTTTCGCGCTCTCTTTCCCTTGTTTTTAAGCAGAAAGTTTTTAAAAAGCCTCATCCGGAAGCAGCCCCAGGAGCTGCTCCTGGTCATCGGGACGGGCGTCAGCGCCGCGGTGGCCCCGGGAATCCGCGCCCTCTGCTCGTGGCGGAGCTGCATCGAGGCCGTCATCGAGGCCGCCGAGCAGCTCGAGGTGCTTCACCCTGGGGACGTCGCGGAGTTCCGCAGGAAGGTGATGAAGGACCGGGACCTGCTGGTCGTCGCCCACGACCTGATCCGGAAGATGTCGCCTGTAAGTCTGTTTCAGAGGGCCGCTTCGGGTCTCCCTGGGTCACTTGCTTCCGGACGGGGCTGCAGAGGGTGGAGCTGACGAGAACGCTTGCACGAGCCCGCGTCGCGTTCTGTTCTCGGCCGGGCCGGGCTGACGAGCCACCGTGTTCGTGTCCTTTAGAACCTGAACCGTCCCTTCCGACAGCGGTGATGCGGGCGCACCGCGGGGCTCCTGAAAGAGCCCGTGCTGAGTGGAGCCGGGATACGAGACGTGGTGACTGGGGTGTCATGCCACACTGGGGACGAACCTTGGTTTCACGCCCATTTAGCAGACGGGTATCCTGGAGGTGTGGTTTTGGTTTAAGCAGGCCAGCCGCGTAGCTTCGGAGGACAGGTGGTTCCCGAAAACATTTTCAGATGGGGGAAGCTAGAGCGTCTTTGTCCGCAGGGGGATGTGATCTGGTGGAGAGGAAGAGCGGTCCCCTCGAGTCGGGGGTGCCGGCACGGGGGTGGGGGTCCGCCGTGAGGCAGCCGCCGTGGACAGGCAGGGACGCTGGGAAGCTACACGATGTGGAAGGGGCCAGGGGCGGGTTTCTTCTGGTTACTTCTGGGTTTATTAGAGCACAGCCGTCATCTGAGCGTTGCGGGGGGTGGGGGCGGGTAGGGTGTTGGAGACGCTGCACAGAAAGCATGAGAGGATGTCTGCAGGGTCATCGGGGAGACCGGGAGAGTTTAGGCCGCTGTGCCCCCAACTACTGACTTAATGTGGTCACATTTGTGCCCCTCACGTGGAAGTCCGGGCAGGCAGCCCCGGGACAGCATGCTGGTTTGCCAGGGCCGGGGCCCCCGGGCCTTGTTTTGTTCCTCTGCCAACATGTGCCTGTCCGGCAGGGCAGGAGGGGAGCGGGGAGGGCTCCCGCCTCACCCCTGCCTGACGTGGGAGCCGCGTCTACCGCCTGTGTTCTCGTCGCGCCGGCCTGGGTCTCCAGCGTCTGGGACGTGTTTCGGCTGGGCAGCTGTCCCGGCGGACGTGTTCTGTTGGCTCGGGGCAGCTGGGACGTGGGGCCAGGCCTGGCCCGCTGCCTGTTTTGTAAATGAAGTTGCCGGTGCCCAGCCACGCCGATCGTTTGCGTATTGTCCACGGCTGCTCTCACGCTCAGGCGCAGGGTCGGGTAGTTGTCACAGAGACTGAGGCCCACAGAGCCTGAAGCAGTTGCTGTCTGGGCCTTTGCAGACGGGGTTGCTGAGATGGACGGGGACGAGTCAGTGGACAGAGTAGTGTCGCGGGGCGGGTGGTGCGGGGCCGCGTGCGGTGAGAGGTGGTTCATTTGTTGAGAGGCCACGAGGCAGACACTTGGAGCTCCCGCACAGATGGAGCCTTAGTCTACTCTTCTCTTTACTTCTGTGCTTTTTTAAACTTCGTAAGACAGGAGTTAAGGTGAGGCCAGCCGGAACTGTTGTGTTTCCTCAGCCATGGTCAGCAGGTTGAGAACAGCTATGGGGTAAGTGGCGAGTTTTTCCAGATTGCCAGGAAATCCTGGCAAAGGACGGGAGGGGCAGTGAGGTTGAAAGCTTGGTCAGGGGAGTAGTTGCGGTGATAGATCACGGAATGTCAGCTGCCTCCTGGGAGAAGGTGGGGGGGTGGGTCCGCGGGACCCGATTCGGTGGTGGGCGGGTCCTGCTGGCTTCGGGGTGGCCCTGGGCGCCGGGGTGCTGGCAGGGTGAGCAGGTGCCAGGGGAGGCCCGGCCAGAGGTTCTGAAAGGGCCGGGCTCTTGGTGGTGGTGAGGCTCGGGATGTGACAGCAGGCTGGTGGCGGAGATGGGACGCGGTCGATGGAGGGGAGGGAGGGAGGTGCTTCGGGGGTCAGCTGAGTGGCTGAAGGAACCGGCAGGTACTGGCCCAGAAGTACAGCCAGAGAGACTTGATGGGGAGCTGGGTCCACCCCTGTGCTCCCAGGGCCGGGCCGGTTTTCAGTGGCACCAGGAGGTGGACGCTCACAGAAGTAGGTGAACGTGTGGGAATTTACTGATGACGGGCCCACGGGAACAGGGGAAGGGTTTTTGGGGTCGGGGAAGGAGTCGAGAATGTCAGAAAAGGGGGTCGAGCGCCGTCCTGGGGTCTTGGGACCTGGGACCTGCGCCGGGACAGAGGTGGCTTCTGATGGACAGAACTGAGGGCGGGCCGGTGCGTGTCGTGTCGTGTGCGGTGGGGGTGGCCGGGAGGCTCAGCCTTCCCGAGTGCACGCTGCCGCCTGACCCCCGCGCCCCCCTGGCTGCCCCCCAGCCCCACTCCCCCGCGGCCCCTCTCAGCTTGTGTGTGTTTGCGGCTCCCCCGCCCTCCTCTTGAGCCCGGGCTTTGCCCCCGTCACTGCACAGAAGTGGCTCCGGTCAAGGCCTAAGGGGACCTTTGGTGCCCCATCCACAGGCCGGATCTCCTTCCCGTCCCATTGAACCACCCAGCAGCATGTGCCTTACTGTCCTCCGCCTAACTTGAAGATGCCGTGGCACCGAGAAACAGAAAACCAGCACCTCTGCAGCTCCTCACAGGGAAATCTGCAGTCCGCAAAGCCCCACGTGATCTGGTGCCCGGTCACCTCACCTGCCCGCCCTTACCCGCCAGGGCCCCGGATCACCCTCGGACCCACCTTTGCCGTTGCTGCCTCAGTGCCTTTGCGTCCGCTCTTCCCTCTGCTTGGGCCACTCCCAGAGGGCGTGTGCTCCAGTGTCCCCATTCCTAGTGCCCTTGGACCCCAGCAGCACCGTCCCCCCTTTTCTGCTTCACTTTCCCGTAACGTTGGCCGCCACTGACGTACCACTTAGGTTTTGTACGTCGTCTGCCTCCTCCAGGGTTTTAGGAAACTCTTATCAGGTCGGGGTTTCCTTTCTTTCTGAAAGCAGCAGCCAGAAAGAATGTTGCTGCATAGCTGCTCAGTAGTTGCTGAGAGAGGATGTTTTGGTAACTCTGTCCCACCTTTCTGTAGCGTACAGGTGACACCAAGCCCAACTTCTTCCAGGACTGCCTGATGGAGGTCTTCGACAACCTGGAGCACCACATCCAGAACCCGCTGGTGTTGCAGTCCGTCCTCAGCCTGATGGACAGGGGCACGATGGTTCTCACCACCAACTACGACAACCTGCTGGAGATTTTCGGGCAGCAGCAGAGCAAGCCCATGGAGTCCCTGGACTTGAAGGACAAGACTAAGGTGCGGGCTGCAGGGTGGGGGGCGGGGGTGTCTTCCCCCCTCCGCAGGCCGACCGAGCCCTCCTTTTCACGGCAGCACATTAGCGATCGCGACACCGGGAGGGCGACGACTTGTCTCACCTGCTCGTTTCCTCTGTGCCTTTGTCCCGCTCACGTGCGTGTGTGCGCGTGGCAGGCCCTGTGGGAGGGAGGGCCGGTGGTTTGGGTAGCCCCTCCCCCTCGTTCTGGATCGGGTGATGCTGTGCGTGACGTTGTCATCTTGATATTTTTCCCTTAATACCGTACTTGGAATGTTTCCTGATCACGAAGCTGTTTCTAAAAGCTTACAAACGGCAGGGCGATGGGAGAACTGAACGAGAATTGCCATCCTTTCTCTGTTATTGTTAGCGTCTTTGCACAAGTACACATAACACTACCGTCAAGATGTTTACACTTGTGTGTCTTTCTGGTGACTTCTTTAGGGTAAAATCTCAGAAGAGCGGCAGGGTCAGAGGGCAGAGTATTTTAGACAGATGATGTGAATCACCAGGTTGCTTCCCGGAAGATAGCCAGTTCCTGCCCCCACCAGCCGTGTCAGAGAGCACGCGTGTCCCACATCTTGTCACACGTGTCACCAGAAAACAAAACAAAACGCATTTCTCCCGTTGAGGTGGAAATCGGTGAACAGTGTACGTTTCTGTTTCTCTTGTCGCTAAGGTCGATCCTGGTTTCATTTTGTTGACTGTATTTCTTTTGTGAAATGTTTGTGTCTTTGTATGTTTGCTTAAAGATGTTGTGTCATTACTAACGCCGCTGCTGGGTTATCCAGCTCATCCGCCCGGGAAGCCGAAGCGCGTAGAGATCGCGCCTTGACGTTGAGGGCTGCTCCTTGCGCCCTCCCCCGCGGAATGTGGCGAAAGCGTGTGCCGGCACGGTCCGCACGGTGGGGTCACGCCCTCCCCTGAGCTCTTTGTGACACGTGACGGAGCGCCTGCTCGCCGCACCCCAGCCACGCGGTCCCATCTGCGAGGCTCTCTGGCTGCTGCTGTTGTAAATCGCATCCCTGGAAATCAAGTGCAAAGGGCCTGTGGCAGAAGTGCCGGCCGGCCCACCTCCCGCCCGGTGCCCACAGAGTTGGGCTCCTGCTGCATGTCTGGTGGTGCCAGGCCTGCCCGCCGATGTGACGGTGGCCCTGGCATGAAGACAAAATGGAGTGTGTGTGATGTGCAGCTTTTCAAGGGCCTTGTTCTAGATCTTGAGGTGAAGTCAGTCCAGGGCTGTTTGATAAGTTATGGGTCCACACATGTGTTCTTCTGGGCGTTCAGACGACACGTCCACGGCAGTGACTAAAATAGAACGTGTCACTCAGAAGCGAAAGTCCCCTTCATCCCCCTCAAGGAACTGGTCTCGGCAGGTAGCTGGCATCTCACGTGCTGAAAGCCGGCTGTAAAGCAGTTCTTGGTCCGACAGGACTCAAGTGGCACAATAGCCCGGTTCCTCTTAGGCTTTAAAGGTGCGATTACAAAGTGAAGTATTTCTCTCGCTCTTTCCAAGGAACGGTTGAAAACCCGCGAGTCCGGCGTAGATGTCTTCCTCTTCTGCCTCCTTTAAATAATAGCTTTCTCCCCTGTGTCCTGGCTTGCTGTCCCACAGGTCCTTCAGTGGGCGAGAGGGCACATCAAGTACGGAGTTCTCCACATTCACGGCTTGTACACCGATCCCTGCGGGATGGTCCTGGATCCGTCGGGGTACAAAGATGTTACTCAAGACCCGGAAGTCATGGTACGGCCCCCCTTCCTCAGGCACTGCTTGCGCCCCTTGGGACTTGGTGGCCGCTGGCTGCTTGCTGGCAGTCCGAGCGGGTTCCTGGCCTCCAGGCATACTCCTGCCCCTCTGTCCACACAGCTGGCGCTGTTCTCGGCTCTGTCTCCCGGGGCTGGCGCGTTGAACGGGTGCCCGGTCCTCGTGCGGTACGGCCCGGCCGCTCGGGGACGCAGGTGAATCTCTTCGGCGTGATCCGCGCCGGTTGTCTCCGGCCTCTCGTCCCGACCTCACGTGGTGCTTTTCTGCATTCTTTCAGGCCTCCCCTCTCCTTTCTCTGCTTGGCATTCTCTCTAGCTTTCAAAACCTTGTTTTACACTTCATTCCTTCCCTGTGAGGCTTTTTTGATATCATGGACAGAACGAAGTGTGGAAAAGCTGCTTTTCAGCTTTCTATAAACTCTTTTAGTTAGAGCACTTACAAACCACAGTATTCTCACGGAGTCACCGGCAAGCTCGGGGTCGGGCGCCGTGGTCCTCGTGCCGATCCCGGCCCGCGGCCCAGGTGTGGCCAGACGGGTGGCCGGGCTGATGCCCCTCAGCTGCCTCGGTAATGCTGCGAGGACGCCTGGGTGGACACCGGACCTCCCCCTGGGGTGTCGGGCGTCTGAAGGGGCAACTTCCTGCCGCACGCCCGAGTGACCGCGCAGAGCCCTGGCGGCCCCCTCTGGCCCGCTCCCTGGGGTCCCTGTCCTTGGTCTCCCCCCTCCTCAGCTCTCTGCTCTCACTCCCAGAAACCCAGTTCTGACCGCGGCACCCCCGTTACCGTCTGTGAGCCACGGAGACACGTTAATTCCAGACCGTCATACATAACACAGTTCTGGACAGAAACGAATGGAACGTCCTCAGTTCCCGTTTCGAGAATTTAAAATTGTACTTAATTCCAGGAGATTTGACTGGAGGGACTGCACCACAAGGTGGGTGGTGGGTGGGCGTCAGACTCTCCTTACTTTAAGGCACGTCTACGCTGGACGTCGGCTGGGACCTGGATCCGTGACCCCGGCTTGGAGAGGAAGGGGCTCCCGCGGGTGCCGAGCAGGGAGTGTGCGCGCGGCTCAGGCCTCAGTTCGCTCACGCGCCATGCCGCGTTGACGCGAACGGCTCGCCTCTCACACTGGGGACGGTGTGGCTGGTGGGGACGGCCTGTTGCCGAGCGACATTCTAAAGGCACAGGCGCGCGGCCGGGCCGGGACCTCGCCGTCTTTCGGGCGAGCGTCCCTGTCTCTCGGCTGGTTTCTCCGCAGGAGGTGCTCCAGAACCTGTACCGCACCAAGTCCTTCCTGTTCGTGGGCTGCGGAGAGACCCTGCGGGACCAGATCTTCCAGGCTCTCTTCCTCTACTCGGTGCCCAACAAGGTGGAGCTGGAGCACTACATGCTGGTGCTCAAGGAGGACGAGGACCACTTCTTCAAGCATCAAGCGGACATGCTTCTGCACGGGATCAAGGTCGTGTCGTACGGGGACTGTTTTGACTATTTTCCCGGATACGTGCAGGACCTCGCCTCTCAGATCTGCAGGCAGCGCAGCCCAGGTACGGGCCGTTCCCCCTTCCGGGCGTAAAGCGATGGGGTTCTTTCTGATTTTCCTTTCTTGGGGATAGAACGTACGTACCGCGAGACGAAGTGGAGATGTAGTTTTACACACCCTTACGTTGACCGGCCCTCCAGCCACGTTTTAAAAGGGTCCGTGTGTCCGTTACAAATCGGAGGCTGGGGCAAGTGGTCTGATGGTAACGTCTGCAAGCGGAGCCTTAGCGTTTAGCGCTGTGCGTGCAGGAGCCCCCGTGTACTCCCGTTTCCGATGGCCGGCTATGTCCCCGCCGAGGCCCTTAACCAGGAGAGCAAACTGCCCAGCCGGCCGCAGCCGTTGAGATGCCGAAACCCCAAAAAGTGCAGAGACCTCATTTATTCTCACCGTGTCGCAGCTCACGACTTAGAACCGCAGAGACACGAGATGATTTCACGAAGACTTTTCTTTTCGCAAATAACATCTTTTCCCCGTTCTGCCGCGTGCAGCACACCCTCGTAGGTGATTCCTGGCCCGGCTTGGGGGGGGAGTTGTTGACCCGCCCAGGAAGGACCAGGGTAACTGAGCAGCTTTTAAGTGGGTCAGCCTGTCAGAAGGGCAGTTGATGGCTTTGAGGTCGGGGACGTCAAACACGGATGATGGTGGGCGTGGAGCGGTCTTTACTGGCTGCCATTTAATTGCAGCCAGAACCTCCCCCCACTCCCCCCGGGCAGGGGACTTGGGTCGACCACGTGGACGGCTGCACGTGGCCGCTGTGACCTGGAAGGCCAAGATTGCGGCCGACCGGATGCGTACATGGTCCTGACAGCTCCGTCTTTCCCCGCTCGTCCTAGCGGACAGTTGGCTTTACGTCGAGGGCAGTGGTCCGTGTCGTAGCCCGAGGAGCAGCGGGGACGGACCCTCACGGGGCCCCACACCGCCGTCAGTTTTACCTTCTCCACCTTCGTGTTCGGTCACAGGACCCGGGGCCACGAAACAGATGATTTGATAGATGGCGAGGCCAGCTTAGAGGCGAATCACTTGCCCGGTGAACGCCCAGAGATTTCGGAGCCGGAGCTGGATCCGGTGTGTCCCAGGCAGGCCCGCGCGGCCTCATCCTGCCCCTCCCCACGGCCTCCCCCGCCTCCGCACGCACGGCTGCCCCGAGGACCGGGGCTCACGAAACCCGAGTGAGCTCGGGCTCCTGGGGCGAGCCCCCGTGCCTGCCTGTCCCCGCTAGACCACCTTCCATGACCCCGGGTGCATCCGACGAGCTGTCAGGGCCAAAAGCTCTTTTGGACCCGGAATCTGTGACCATGTCCTTCAGGACGTTTGTGCTTACCTTCGCGAATTATCTCTCTTGACCGGAGAGGGTGGTGTCCTGGCAAGGACAGTCGTGATAGTGACCGCAGGTACCGTACCTGCCTCCCCATGTGCCAGGCTGGCCCAGACATGCCACACGTGGAGCCCCTCGATCCTCACGGTAACCCTGGGAGGAGGCTGGGAGGAGGCAAGGAGGGGCGCTCCCGGCCCGGGGCCCCACGGCACACCGGAGCTGGCGTTCAGGTCCCCTTGTCGCGCTGCCTCTCCGAGCAGCCCTTGCCGCCGTCCCTGCCGCTGCCCTGAGGATGAGGACGAAGGGCACGTGACGTCTCAGTTCTGCTGACTCTTTTCTTTCTTCTCCAGATGCTGACCGAGTGGACAGCACCACGCTGTTGGGTAAACAGATCTTGATTTCTGCCAGCCCGTTCTTTGCCTACATGTGCTGCTAGCTCGCTGCCGCTGTTGCAGAATCACCAAGTGTTTCTCGTAGTAAATACTTAGCCTGTATTGAAACGGCCCCCCCAGAGGTGATGGCCAGCCCCGCCCTCACGAGGGTCTCTGCCACAGCGCGGGGGTTAAAAACGCGTCCCCCCAGCAGGGAGGCGCAGCTCAAACACGGGTCATGTGCTGGCACCCGAGAACAATTTCCCGTCTTACAAGTGAGAGTGGCAGGGCGACCAGACAAGACTCCGTCTAAGGTGTAGCAGGTCTGGCCCGGCCCCCTCAGAAGTGTCCATCGCCAAGGTTCTGAGCTTTCAGATCAGTTTTTCTGCTTGCTGCTTGTTGGAAAGGTGCAGCTTCTCGCTGCCAGGCCCGCTGTGGCCGGTTACGAATTCGCAAGACAGAGCCGGGCCGGGTGGCGGCCAGCGTCCTCCTGTGGGCGGACTGGGCACCGGGCTGTGCACAGAGGTGGGCTGGTGGGGGAGAAGGGGCCGGTCTGTGCGGCCCTGGTGCCCCGCCCGCCTGGCTCGGCCCCTCCACTTTCCATTCCTGCCTCGTTTCCCTGTGAAAGGACGCCTTCGTTAGACCCCTTCCCACTTAAACGTGACTTTCAGATCCGTCCCTTTCTTTGGAAGAAAGCGCAACCCGTGGGGCATGGCAGGGGTTATTTGGCTATTGTTTCAGTAAAATCCGATTTATTAGCCCTTGAAGGGTGGATTCTAAAACAGATTAAAAACTTTCACCTCGTAGGTAATGCGTGTCAGGACTGCGCGAAGAGAAAGCTGGAAGAGAACGGGATTGAAGATTCAAAGAGGCCCCGACGGTCCGATGCAGGTACGTGTGCTTTCTGTGCAGCGGCCGCTTGGCCACACACAGCTGTTGGCGGCCCCTGTGTTTTGTCCGGTCATGAGGCCCCTTGCCGTGGGCGGGAGGGGTGAGGACACGTGTGTCCATTGAAAGCGGCACGCGCTCGAGGAAGCGCACGGGAGGTCAGCCCAGGCTTCTCGCAGTGAGCGCTCTGTGCCGTCACACCCGCTTCGAGAAGCAGCATCGCTGGGAGCCTGTCCCCCACCCGCCGCACCCCGGCTGACCACCGTCCTGCCTTCTGTCCCTCGGTCCGCAGGGAAAACCACTTCAGGTCATCTGTCTTTTGTTCCCCGTGTCACCGACAGGGAGTTACATAAACTGTTGATTTAAGCGGACAACGTCCGTGGCTCCGGGAGAGGAGACGTGGCGCCCTCAGGCCTGCCTCCAGGCGTCGGCGCATCACCTCTAGTTGCCCACGTGCCGGCTCTGACTCCCGAACCGGCCCCTGCTGGTTGCCAAGGTCATGGCACGGATTTTGCCCTTCGGTCTGTCTATAGGAGGTAGAGTTTAAAAAAGGTGGAAAACAAAAGCGATTACTTTATTAAAACGACGCAGACATTTTTTTCCTGGCTGAGCAGCCAACCCCGGTGCTGTGTTAACGGGACCAGTGTCAGTGGCGGGATGTTGTCAGTATCGAGGGCAGATGTGCTTTTTTGCTTGTTGCGTGTCGGTGCTTTTTAGTTTTGAGGAATTTTTAGATTTCTCTTTGCCCTTGTCCAAAAAATAATGTTTTGCAGTATTTTTTTTTTTTAAGTTTATTTATTTATTTTGAGAGAGAGAGAGCCAGAGCTGGGGAAGGACAGAAAGACAGGGGGAGAGAGAGAATCCCAAGCAGGGTCCACAGTCAGCACAGAACCCGACGTGGGCCTCGAACTCACAAACCGTGAGATCATGACCTGAGCTGAAATCGAGAGTCAGACGCTTAAGCGACGGAGCCCCCCGGGCGGCCCACGTTATTTTCCAATGGATCATCGTCTGTCATAGGGCCCCTCCCTTCCCGTGACATTCGGCCTTCTGCCCGGCTCTGGGCTGTGCACACTTGCCGCGTGGGAGCTCTCTCGCTTCCTAGGCCACTGTTGCAAAGACCTGTATTCCTGCCCCGGCCGTCTGGCCAGGACCTCCTCAGGGGGCGCTCACAGCCCCGTGGGGTGGGGGGGGCACCCCGGCCCTCGGGGGTCCTCATACTCCACTCACGGCCGGGGTGTGGGATTCTGCTGGGAAACCCACCGTCTCAAGGGTCCATGTTTCCTGTTGGAGACCGTCTGTTGCCAACCCAGTTCTCAGTGGTTTGTAGGTGATCTGTTGCCTGCCTTTCTGGAAGCTTTCAGGATCTTCTTTTTCCTCCTGTTCAGAAATTTCATGAATTTAGGTGGAGCTCTTTTTTATATATGTTGCTCAGTTTTTTTTCCTGTGTCTCCAGCCCAGGGATAATCTCTGGTTTCCCTGATTATGTCTTTCTGCTGTGTTCCCTTGTCCTCAAATTCATGCTGGCCGGGCCTACTGGATTGTGTTCCGAGGTCCTGCGTTTTCTCCGATGTCTTCCTGTTCATTTTGTGTTCAGCTGTTCAGAAACTTTCTGGGAGATTCTCAAAATCGTGTCCTAGTCTCTGGGTTCCGTTTTTATTTTGAGAGTACTACTGTTGATTTCTGGGAGCTCTTCTGTGTTCTGATTTACTCTCTTTCGTGGCATCTTTCCTCCCCTCCCCCCAAGACCGTGATCTTTACAAATCTTGAGGGATACCAGAGGCTTCCCTGGTTGTCTGACTCCATTCCTGACAACATTGGGATTGAAGATTTTCAAATAACAGTTTATTTTTTTTGCTTTACATAAGAAAACCGAAGCAAAGTGCTCCTAAACATGTAATAATCCACTGAGAATTTCTAGGCCTATGAAGCAAGTAACTCGTCAGTTTACCTATTTACTCAGCACCTAGAAGTTACCCCTCGGTGGGGCTGCCGTTAGAGTATCTTCCTCTTCTACATCGTGGGGAGCTTGTGCTGTCGAAGCGGCCTGGCACAGGTGCAAAGATTCACGGTGAATGCGGAGAACGCTTAGTAAAAGGAAGCAGTTTTATTTGATTTATTTATTTAATGTTTTTATTTATTTTGGAGACAGAGACAGAGCATGAGCAGGGGTGGGGTGGAAAGAAAGAGGGACACAGAACCCAAGCAGGCTCCAGGCTCTGAGCTGTCAGCACAGAGCCTGACGCGGGGCTGGAACTCACAAGCTGTGAGATCATGACCTGAGCTGAAGTTGGATGCTTAACCGACTGAGCCACCAGGCGCCCCAAAATGAAGTAGTTTTAAAAATGGGGCTCCGTGCAGAGTGTCATCACCGGAGTAGGGCTGGTGACAAGGGGAGACGGGAGGCTGTGGTCTCGTTCATACCGGTTGGATGGACGCCGAAGGGGCGGGCGTCCAGGTCCTTCGGCCGATTTTCTATAGCTTCAACACACTTTCCTGTAGAGAGAGGATGCCATTCCAGGAGCAGTTCCTCTGAAGTCTTTTGGCAAATATTTGGGTTGTGAATTCCGCTAGTGGGGACATTTGTAACCAGACAGCGAGGGAAACGACGAAATTAGCGTTGACCTGTTTCCTCCAGGACAGGTGGTGGTTTCCGCTCGTCTGTCTCCTCCGTTTTCCTCCTGTCTGTCTGGGGCTCCTCCGTCGCCTGTGATACTTAAGAAGGCAGATCTTCTGGTCATTCTCTGCCGGTGGTGTTTCTGCTGCCACTGCCGCGCGCGTGCACTTCTCCCGTCCAGGGCCTCCCCTGGGTGGCAGGCCGTGTGGCTGGTGGCCGGGCTCACCGCCCGGCGGACTTCACAGGATCAGCAGACGGGCCCCGCGTGCCGGCACCCGCTGCTCCCCAGGCGGCCGTGAGTGGTGCTCAGAGGAAGCCCTCCGGGAAGGGAAAGGCGCCCGTTTCCATGGGTGGAGATTCCCGTCGGTCTTTGCAAACCTAGCGCGGTTTTACTTTGTTCCCGATGGCGCGTACGGGTCACGACGCCGTTTCTAGACAGCAGCCACTGTGTCAAAGTCTTCAGCGTGTGCGGAAAACCGAACGGTGTGGGACGCCAACGTCCCGTCGCGGAGGCTCCTCCGAGCTGAATCTTAACGTCTGGGTCTTCCTTTGTTTTGTCGCAACAGACGATGCCGGAGGGTCTTGAAATCTTTAAAACTGCCAAAACCTGCCACTTGAAGACCAGCCTTGTGTAACCGCAGTGCCGTAACCCAAGCAACGAGGAACGTTCAGAGAACTCCGCGTGGCATCTCTCGCTTCAAAACCGTCCTACACCCCGGGAGAGCCGCGCGGGCGCCTCGGAGGCCGGCTGCAAGTTCCACCGTGTGGTTCGCGCGTTCGGGAGGTAGAGCCTCACACGGGCCCCGAAGGACGGCTACCTCAGGGACTGGCGTGGTGGGAGGGAGACCGGACTCCTGGCTTCTGCCCAACGGGCCCCCTTCGTCAAGGTGGTTTTTCTAGTAAAAAGGGGAGGGTGAGGACTGTCCAAGCAACAGTAGTTGCCAAAGAGGAAAAAAAAAAAAAGACACTTAAACTTACGATTTTTACGTGGAAACATGTTACTGTAGAAAAAAATTCAAAGTACGGTGGTTGCGTTGTTCGCTAGGAAAGAACGAGTGGGTGCTTGTTTGAGGCACCGAGTCTGCTGCTGTGAGAGTGGTCGGTGTTGAAGAGGAAAGGCCAGCTGAGTGGGGTCGCTTTGGAATTCCCTAATTTTGGTGACTTCGGCTCCAAGGAGCGGCAGGGCCCAACTGGCCGCGGAGCCCCGGAGCCCCAGGGCCTTTGCACGAGCGCAGCTCGGCGCCGCACAAGTTGGTGTCGCGACGGGCGCCTGAGAAATGACCAGTGGAGCGCGAGACCAAGTTTGCAGCTTTTAGTTAGAATAGAAATCCCACGTTTTCAGAGTCTTTATACTATGGGGGAAGGTCCAGCCTTTCTGTTCTTATCTCTTAGAAGTGTCTCCCCAGGGCCCGTTTGGGGTTTGCCCGGAATGAGGCGGGCAGACCTTGTCAGGGGCCTTGGGGTTCATGCAGGCGGGAGAGCGCCACGCTGGCGGCAGGGCTCACACCTGACGGTGGCCATGGCGGTGACCCTGGGACCCTGCTTGCTTTCCTCCCAGAGGCTGCCTATTTCGGATGTGCGGTCCTTGCCAAATTCCATGACGCTCCCCATTGATGGCGCTGCCCCCCCCCCCCCCCCCCCCCGCCCTGGTACAGAGAAAGTTAAGAACAAGAAACATAAGGTTGGAACATGTTGCGAGTGAGAGATAAGCCAGAGACCTGCTTGAGACACTTTTTTTCTCTTTTTGAAGCATGAAAAATCTTTTATGTTACTCTGGTCATAAATAAAATTTTAACCTCGACTACGTGTGCTCGGCTTTAGTTACGACAAAGCTGGGGGTAGTGGATTTAATGAGAACTTTGGCCTTGACTTATCACTCAGCTGAGAAGTGACTGCTTGTGTTTAAATCTTCTAAAAAGCAGAGATTGTAATTTGTTGGTTTTTAGACGTTTCCCAAGTGCAACCAGAGGCGAATGTCTGCGTCTGAAAGTTGGTTGGACGCAGGGCAGGCCAGAACGACCAGCGTGGAAAGGGACGCGGAAGAGGAGGGGTTGGGCCAGCTGTGCGCCATGCTCCAGGCCGTGAGGCCTCGTCGCCGTGACGGGCGGCCTCTGCAGTCGGGTCGGCTGTCCACCGAGCGAATTCAAACGCACGCTGGTTCCAACGTCATTGGTCCGCTAGAGGCACCTGGAGCATGTCTCGCTTGTTGGTGGCTCGCCGGCTGGCTCCCTGGGCCCGTGGTGGCGCCCCAAGCACGAGTTTCCCGCCGGCCTGTGGTTTTCGGGAACGGGGGTAGCCGGTGCCGTGACAAACCGTGCCGTGAAGGATCACCGACGGCGTGGGTCCCGGTGAGAGAGCGAGAGCGGCCCAAGGTGCGACCGGGGTCGACTCTGAGCTCACGTGGCAACGGGGACGTCTCGGCGCGAAGTTGATGTTGTGTAAAGCGGAGGAGGTCCGCGAGGCAGAGGTGTTGCCGGTGTTTTCTTAGGAACAGGAGACAAATAGAGTGGCCTCCGCTCTCTACACTCGTAAGAGATTGATTGGCTGGGTGAGGGCAGGAAGCAGGTCTTCTGTGACTTTGGTCTGGGTGGGCACACGGGGCACTTCGTTTACGTGAAGCAGTGGGTGTTCAAAAGTGGCCGCGTCACTGCTTCGGGAGGCTGCTCCCTCGTTAGCACTTGGGTCCAGCCCGTCTTAAGTGGAAGACCACCAGCATCTCGCAATTCTTTCTGTAAAGTTTGAGAGCGCACGCGCGAGCGTGCGTGCGTGTGTGTGCATGCGTGCGTGCATGAGCACGGGAGGGGCAGCGGGGGAGAGAGAGAGAGAGAGAGCCTGGTGTTCAGGCTTTGCACTGACCACCAGGAGCCTGCTCGGGATATTCTATCTTGTGAACTGAGAGGTCACAACCTGAGCAGACGTTGGACGTTTAACCGACCGAGCCGCCCAGGCGCCGCTGGTCTTTACGTGTCCACAGACCCCGTGTGGACGGGTAACTGTCAGTAGATTGCAGTGAGGGAGCTGCTCTGCTGTGTACGAAACTCTAATCCATTCTGAAAGGGAAATGAAGTATTATTGAAAATGCTGCAACTTTCCTCCCCAGAACCACGTATTTAAGCGGAGGAGTCAGTTGTTACTTAGGAAAGCCTGTGTTCGACGTTTTCCCAACAGATTTATACTTAGAGAAATTCAGATTGCATTGAAGCAGACATAATTGTTTCACCTTAAAAGAATTTTTGTTTCTAAAATGATAGATCAGAGACATCTGCGGTTAGAATATTCTTTACTGAGATTTCCTGTATTGACATCAGTTCCCCTGAAATAACTTCCCATAAAACCCAGGTTCAACGTTCTATAACTAACAATATTTGAGAACCAAGAGTTTCCCTGAAAGATTACTTAAACGTACTAGGCAAGACCTAAGTGAAAATAATGCAGAATCCAAAATTATTCTGACTGGCTTTCAGAATGACACAAAATTACACTTTTTTTTTTTAATAATTCGCTCAACACTAACTCAGGAAACCTTACCCACGGGAAGGGGGCCCGAATGATGGACGCGAGCTACAGCGGCCCAGGCTGTCCCGACTGCTCCAGCAGTCTGTCATTCAAGAGCAACAGCTAGGCCGCCGTGACCGTGACCCAGGTCACGGACACCCCCAGGTGCTCAGGGGGCACTCGCGGTCCTAACGCGACTCTTGGTTTCTCTTGCTGCTTTCTTGGCCTTCAGTGTCTGGATACTGAGAAAGATCCAGGGTCAGAACTCTACTGAACATGCAGTCGTCGAACTGAAATGAGAAAAGACCGCTCAAGTCACCTGTCGACTTGGGGGAGAAACGTGTCACTAAACATAAAAGGAGGGCACTAGCGAATCTGGATTTGCACTTAAAAAGGAGTCTCCTTATAACCACGGGTCTCCATTTACATCCGCTTTATGTTTTATATTATCTGGTAAAAGGTCCCAGCGCGTGCCGTCCCGGCGCGCGGACTGCCCCGAGCTAAAGGCTACCGCGGACCAGCCGACACAGGAGCGGCTCTAAGGACCGGGCTCCAGGGTTCCGTATTCACAAAGGAAATGCGCTCGACGCAGGAGGCCCCGCTCCGCTCTCACCAGCTCTCACGGGCGGAGAAGGCGCCCGCTTCCACACGCACCACAGGACCCGCCAAGCGATCCGCGCTTACCACGGCTCCCCTCGCCTGCCCCCCGGCCCCCGTCCCTCGTGTTAGCCTGGAACGGTGTGTAAGCGCGGGGTCTGGCCGGCGGCCCTCGGGGTTACTCTTCACCAGGGCATCTACGTGTACGTGCGTGATGCGCGTGTTAAGCCGTTTTCCTCCTGTTAATCTGCCTTTTGCCAGTCTGATTACAGGGCCCCAGCCAGAGAACCTAAGTGCGTAGAGGAAAAAGGTATTTTTTGTTCCCCTACACTGGTGTGAGAATTTCCGGTGCTCCCTTGCATCTTGTAGGCACAGGAAGGGAAATTTTTATCTTCGTTTAAATGAAAACTCAGGAAGTAAAGCCTTACTGTCCCCAGACTGAATGATCCGAATTAGCTGCTCTACTCCATTAGCTCAGGTAAGTGTTTCGAACAGCTGTAGGTGTGTTTGAATTCTAAGTTACTATACAACTTGGAACGTCTGGCGAATTTGTCTTGTTTCCCCTCTGGTCCTTTCTGAAAGATAAATGGGCCCTTTAGTGCTACCCACAGTGCATTTGTTTGGTCTAAAACATGCAGACGTTACGGAAATATGAAACACAGTATTAACAGTTTAGCGTGTACCTTACAGCTCTGTAATTTTGTTGCTTTTTCACTTCAAGTCCATCTTAAAAATTCTGTCTACTGTCGTAGAAAAATAAGTCGTTTTAAAAAATCTTACTTGATTCAAATCACGTAAGCCTAATATTTATCAACTGCAGAAATCAAACAGCATGTGCAGACCCCCCTGGTACTTGTAATTTCACTTCAGGACACAACAGGGAGACTCCTGGGGCTGCCTTTTACCTCCGGGTAGATGCCTATCAGCGCATCGGCCTGGGAATAGAACTCCTCTTTTAGGGAAATGATTATCATCTGAAACTGCTCCTGAGTCTGCTCTTTGATGTAACTTGAGACCTGGGGGGGAGGGGGACAAAAAGCACACATTTCACCAGCAAGGAAAGGCTTCCTTTCTGGGCCCCGGGAGGGTGACTGTGCCCATCTCTGCCCATCGTAGGGGACAAAGCACTTACTTGCCTTGCTGGTAACTCAGTAAACCCAGTATAAGTGCAGAAATGGAAACCGCTCAGATTAAAAGGTGAAAAAAATTGTAAATCTTACTAAATCTGCCATCGAAACTTTAAGAATATTTTAAAGAACAAAGCTCTAACTTAAGATATCATCAAGTGAACATGCAATCAGTTTTCATAACAAGGTAAAAACGACCACTCAGACATTGAGGAAGGACCGGTCTTTAAATTTCCATCTTCCTATTTTGCTAATAACTCAGAGCCAGAAGATAGGAAAAGTGGCAATTATATATATTCAGGAACCATCCTCAAATCCAAGGAATGGGAGTAAGATAGAAAGGGGTCTTGTTGAACGAAATCTGCTGAGAACCCAGAGGGAGATGGAGAAGGACTGGGCACAGCCCCCCAGGATATTTGCCCCCCCCCCCCCCGCACGTCTCTGAGGGGCTGGATGGCTCTGGGCCGCGCGTACGGGTCCCGACTGTGTGGGACTATGGCCCAGTGCTGGGTGAGGAGTCACCGGCGGAGGTGAGGGACCAGGAGGGGAAACTGCTTCTGGTGAAGGGGTTGAATTCACAGGCAGAAGGAACTCGGTTCAGCATCAGAGGCAGTGGTAGCCACTGTGGAGCGGCTGTGAGCGGGACGGGGGTGGGACACACTGTGTTTGCTGAGCTGCCCGAGGTGCACGGCGGGCACCCCGGGCACCAGAGGGGGTGGCCGTCACTTGGGAGCCGCTCACGCGTCCGCCCGCGCTCAGCATGGCAGCGGAGCGGTCGGCAGGGTGGATCCTGGGGGAGACTGAAGGGTGACAGGTCTTTAATACACAGGCTGGATGCCACAGAACAGTCTTAAGTAAGACCTTGTCCCTGGAGAGGCCAGTAACACAGCTCCATCTTGCTGGAAGCCACAGATACCTTAAAAGCTAATGAGAAAAGAGCCCACAAAAATAGACCCCCCCCTCCCACCCCAACATACAGAAGATGGGCTACAAAGCACCAAAATTCACCTCTTCGGGGGAAGAGGTCTCCTAAATGAGGCCGTCGAGTCCAATCAGCCGATGCACGCTGGCCGGCGTTCAGGAGACAAACAGATTGTCTTTTGTTCCTATTTTCTTTCCCTTCCCCAGTTAACCTGATGCCTGGCAGGTCACAGAAGGTGGCTCTTTCCTGTCCTCTACAAAGTTCAAAGGGATCGGGGATCTGGTTTTTAAACCTCTGACTACGGAGCGGATGTGTTCAGAACGCAGGGATGAGAAACCTGGGCTGGAGGAACACAGCTCGGGCAGCGCCGAGTGAGGCCACGTGGGCCGCCAGAAGGGCCTCAGCCGCAGCTCCCGAAACCCCCCCCGACTCTGGCATCTCCTGCCGGGCTCCAGGGAGCCCAGCGTCAGGGACCCAGGACTCCCTCTCAGAGGTGGACTCTCAGCCAAGCTCACGAGACTACGGTATATGCGCCACGATGCCAGTTTACAAAGAGCCTGGTCCTCTCTGGAAGATGAACGTGCCTGGAAGCGGAACCAGGAGTCCACTTCGCCCATCTCCAGAATGGACGGCTCTGGCAGCGGGACCGTGACGCCAGGAGTCTGCAGGCGGAACCGCCCCTCCTCTTTGGGCGCTTCCACGGCTGACCCCGTGCTCCCGTCAGACTCACAGTCCGTCTCTTTCAGGTGGCTTTACGCTGACGTCCAGAACCGGGGAGAAGCCACCCACCAGCAGTGCTGTGGACTCAGCACAGCGATCCTGACTTGACTCCCTGTTTTGATTCCCCAGCAACTGACCGAGGATCCCCTGCCCCTCGAATGAAAACTGCTCCCCCACAGCCTCTCCTGTTTAGATCTTTAACTTAGATTTGATTTTTAATCAGCCGTTCTCCAACCCACTGGCCGTTCCAAGGCAGGCGGCCTTCTGATCAGCACGTGATCCTTGGACTACAGGTGTTCTTTTGGAAATTAAAAGCAGGGAGACACTCACTTTGCCAATGTTAGTGTTGTCCAGGGCTGCGTCCACTTCATCTAAGACAAAGAACGGAGCGGGCCGAAAACTAGGAAGAAATTACAAGGAACAGCTTTGGTTTTCGAGAGACCTGGAGAAGATGAACAGTATTCAGACTGAACAAGATCCATCCCCTTGGATGCTTCTGCCTCAGTCACCAGGTCACCAGTGACCCCGACGGTGCCGAATCCAAGGGGCGGTGCTCAGTCGGTGTCCCCCGTGACCTCTGCGGGTGGCATGGGGGGCTGCCCCCACCTGGCGGCCTGATGTCACAGATGACCGTCTGCTCCCCCACCTCCCCCACCGCTCCTTCCAGGTCTCTTCCGCCAGCTCCTCTCCGAGCGGTGCTCGAACGTTTTCACACCGCGGTGCCCTGGGGTACGGTCCGTGGTCCTTCCACGCTAATTGGCTCGCGTGTGGTTTCATCTCATCTCTGGGATTTAAACACCATCCGTATACTGATGGCTCCCACACCCTACCTGCCTCATGTGCCCAACAGCTTGCCCGACGGTTCCTGGCGGGTGTCTGACAAACAGCTAAAGCTCATCCCTGATCCCGCTCCTCAGCTGCCCCTCCAGACCTGTTCCCTCCCACGGTCTTTTCACTCGAGCTGGTATGTGTCACCCCTGCCGCCTCCCTCTCACCCCACACCTTGCCTGCTCAGCCGACACTCACCCTGGTCCAGCCCCTCTTCCCCTTTCTCCCTGACGGCTACCACAGTTCCTATCCCTGTGTCCACCACTGTTGCATACGGCCCATTCACTACGGATGCCGGCTGTCTCTGGCCTCAGGGCCTTTGCACATGCTGTTCCTCATGTCTAGAACGATCTTCCCTTAGCTACAGCCACATGACTTGCTCCCTTCATTCCTTCAAACTTTGTTCAAATGTTGCCTTCTCAAATAGGCCTTCCAGGGTGACTCTAATATTGCAAATCCCTCCCTGCTATTTACTGTCTCCAATTCCCTACTTTATTTTCTTCTCTATAGCATCTGCCATCTCCTGATAGTCTCTCTGTCAGAGAGTTAGTTTACTAAAATACCTTCTCCTCTGTCTTCCCCAACAAAAATAACGTATCTTTGAGGCAAAGATTTTGTTTTGTTCCCTGCCGACTCTCCGATGCCTGCACCACCACCCGACACACAGCAGATCTCTAATCAGTATCTGTCGAATAAATGGATGGTGACAGTAATTACTAGTAAGGGACCCCTAGTAATAGTCTTATTCTGCTGCGATTTGCTCAACACAGGCTCACGTTTCGATTCCTGCTGCCTGCTTTCCCCAAAGTCTCCTGCATGAACGGTGGTATTTTCTTTTCCTTTCCTGTACTGGCCTCCTCTTATGAACATCAGCTGATGCTAATCCTTCTGGTCGTGAAAGTAGAGAGGGAGCACCATGCACACCTGGGCCTTCATCTAATGACTGGAATGTTGAACACTAGCCGTCCTGATCTTAGCCGACATCTTCTCCATTTTCCTCAGATTGCCACCACCATTAGTGGAGAGGAGGAGGTTAAACGTTTTTTCAGAAGAAATACTCTGTGTAACATTCTTTACCTAAACACAGCTCTCTGAATATATACTAGGAAAACAACACACGGGTTGGATGTTTTGTTCTGTTTGTTGGCAATCCTGATGTCGCATCCGTCCATCCCAGGATTTCCTTTCCTTTCCTTTCTATAAACTTGGAATATTAGTAGCCTCTGGTAGTTGCAGAGATTTAGTGAAAATCTGTCAAGGACTGAATTATGTGTTAGATTTTCAGTCTAAATTATTATAGGCCTAAAACAACCTGAATCGTCTGGCTGAAGAAAACAGTTTTGTAGCACATACGCTGAAAGACACTTCACTGTGGCCTTACCTGTGCACCGCGAACAGGAGGGCCAAAGCTGCCACACACTTTTCTCCCCCCGACAGATTGTCCATTGGCATGAACCGTTTGCCTGGAGCCACGCAGTTATAGCTGATTCCCTCTAGGTAAGGCTCTTCTGGGTTTTCTGGGCTAAGAAATGCCTGAAACACAGGTTATTTATTAGCAGTATCACAGAAGCAATTAGTAAAATTTCGACTTTGGAAACTGAGAGAGGTTGTGAAATATTCTATTGGTGAGGTTTTCCTCCGTTTTGATGGGAAAATACCAATGCCTGTAAACAATGTGTATAGCTGTTCATGCAGTCACAGGAAATAGGGTTGCGTGGGTGGTAGGAGAGGGAAAACATTCTAACACACACAGAGGAGTAGGCCTTCCCGTAGGACTGCCATTCAAACGTCAGCAGCACATGTCGCAGTCTGACAAAAACAGTCTTTGTTCGGCTCACCCGTTGGCCCGTCATCAACCATTTATTGAATAGCCGTTGCGGGCCAGGTACTGTAGATACAGGCAGGAATCCTGCCTTCAAGAAGTTAATGGGTATATTTTAGTCTTACTTTACTGAAGATAAGTAAATTATTTTCAGCTAAAATCCTAAGTGTCTGATCCAGGATCAACTTTCAGCCATAAAAGAACACCAGCAGAAAGGTAAAAGCAGGTGTAGAAGTCCCCCATGCACCCCTTGATTCCCCGTTCAGTGCCACGGGGTCTGCTGTGGGTACTGACCGCGTCACGGGCAAAGGTTATAGCAAAGGGACTATCGACACAGTCCTGCCTTTGGTTCCTTCCTCTCCTTTGTACTCCGCCCAACTTGTCACAGACCCCAGGTCAGACATTCCCAAGACCCTCTACAGAACATGACCTGTACTACAGAGACCACTGACTGCCATGAAACCAAATTAGCACCAGGCAACAGAACTCAGAACTGAAGAGAATCTGGAAACAAATGACTGAACCCCCTCATTTTTCAGATGAAAAAATGGAACCAGAGAGGTTCTGCCTTGTCCAGGCTGACCAGTGGGACAGTGAGTGGGATCTAGAACACAGTTACTGTGGCAACCAATGTTCTGGAAGCGACTAGAAGTGGGTCACTCAGATAATGCGGTGGATATTTATTTCCCACCAGAAAAAAACGACCACCAACACAGTTTCCAGCGGCATTTGGGGTGGAAATACCTACTTGGGCGCTGACGTTTCTGCAGAGCTTCTTGTAGATTTGATCAATGGAGACGGAGACGTGCTCAAAACACTGGCTGAAGAGGTCGTATCTCCTTTTTTTCACCTGTTCAAACTCTTGCCTACACACTCTGGCTTCCTTTCTGCTGGCCTCAAAAGCTGACAGAGAAGCAACGTTCTTTACTTTGAAGACCAGTGGGGGGAGGGCTTCTCTTGGTGCAACTTTTTTTTTTTTTTAATTTTTTTTTTTAATGTTTATTTATTTTTGAGACAGAGAGAGAGAGACAGAGCATGAGCAGGGGAGGGTCAGAGAGAGGGAGAGACACAGAATCTGAAACAGGCTCCGGGCTCCGAGCTGTCAGCCCAGAGCCCGACGCGGGGCTCGAACTCACGGACGGTGAGATCATGACCTGAGCTGAAGTCGGACGCTCAACCGACTGAGCCACCCAGGCGCCCCTCTTATTGCAACTTTAAAGCATAGAGTATCTTAAAAACTGGATTTTGAATTTGGTTGTCTGGAGTAAAATCTACCTTTAAAATACCCCAATTGTTATTGATTCTAAGAAAATGGCTCTTAAAATTGATGGGCCCTTTTTCTAATTTTTAAATAAGAGCGACAAATTCTGTGAAAGAGAATCTAAGACGGCCATCACACTGGTATAAAAAATTATGTTCTAAAATAACCAGTATACTTTTTTTTTTTAATTAAAGCAGAGCACTTCTTACCAAGGCAGCAACTAGTGACTCAGTACTAAAAGTACACATTAATATGGGATGACAGAGAAAGATCTAAGTTAAAAATAAAGAGACAGAACCCACGACCCCCAGGAGTGCGGCCTTGCTGGCAAGTACCGCCCAGCCTCACCGTCTGTGGACTCCTGGAACTTGTCCCTGACGGTCTTCAGGTTCTCCAGGGCTCTCAGGTTTGGGGCCGCCGTCTTCAACAGGACCTCCTCCTGGGACGCCACCTGCTGCAGCAGGAGTCTGAGGCGGGCCTCCACTTCTTTATCCGTTTGTAGCGCCTATTGACAGAGAACAGCGGTGACCGCTTGCCTTTCAGACCCTAGCTGCCGAGGAATTAGGCACAGGGCCCTTCAGGACCAGGTCCCTGCCTCCCTTTCTCCGCAGCCACCCCTTCCCTCCCTTGGCGCCTCGGAGTCTGAAACACAGTCGGGCCGCGCTGTCCGCAGCTCCCTTAGCCAGCTGTGCCGTGCCGTGGCTCCAGTGTTCTAGATACTGCTCTCCCGGAACATGCTTCACCTCCACACTTCCTCATGTGGGCAAAAAGCAGCAACTCATAGATCGCATTTTCTCATTCGTTAAAAAATACTGATCGTTTACTTATGGATTAGACCCCGAGGATTCAGTGATGAAAACTGTTCTGTCCTTGCTCTTAAAGAGCTCACTGGGAAGTCGGACACCCAGGCTGGCATTGACAACAGTGTGGAGACCCTCTAACGGCAAGCGGAGGTGCTGCGGGGCAGGGAGGAGGCACCCAACCAGTCTGGAGGGGGAGACACTTCAGCTGAAACCACCAGGATGAAGGGACCTTAAGCGAGGAGGGAAAGGAGGAAGGGGTGTAGGCGTGACCTTCCAGGAAAGCGTTCTTGCCCTCCCAGGGTGGTTCATTAACATGAGGAATGTGACGGTTTTAAGGCATTGAGAAGAGAATTATTTGAAAAATGTTGGGTACACTGGCTAATTTAGGTAACTTCTTAAAAACATACTTACCTTATATGCCACCTACCAAAATAAACTTCAGATGAATTAAATAGGTAATGAAGACAAAACACGAACAATATTTATAAATATTTACTCAGTAATAAGGTGGGTGAGGATTTTCTAAACATGAAAGCACTAAATAGACTACAGAGAAGACAAAAGCTGTTTTGTGACTGCCTAAAAATAGAACTGCGATCCACGAGCCCAGCAAATCTCACAGCACCTGTAAGAACATGTGAAATTGAAAGGTGGACCTTGCTACCTGGCATCTAGTCTCCACCCCTGTCTCACAGAGCCCATGCTTGAGCTTTCCTCCCTCACGGGTCCCTTGTAGCAGGGGGCGGGGGTCCCTGCTTGATCTGAGGCTCGCCAACCCCGTCCCCCCGACGGTGACCGGTCACCAGTTCTGGCCACTGTGATGCCAGCACAGCTCCTGGGGCTCTGTCAGAAAAGCCCTTCTTCACCCTTGACACACCACTACGAAGGCGGCCTGTCTCTTGCCTGAAGGCTGCGGGGCTGCGGGGCTGGAACGCTAGGACCAGCTAGTCGCTGTGCCCTCCACGAGAGACGCGGCCTCGGGATGGAGGCAAAACGCAAATGCGGTATCGGAGCGCGGCTCACAGGGACGACGGAGCAGCAGGGCCACAGATGCCGGATTAGAGACCCTGAAGCCGGACCCCAGGTCTGTGCTCTGCAGCCGTGACGGGTGTGTCTGTCCCCTCCTGTGGGGGCCACAGCGGGACGATGACAGGCCACCCCAGGCTGCTGGAGTACGGTGGCCACTTGTGTCTGCTGCGGGACTTCTCAGAGACTAACGCTCACTGTAAATCTCCAAGGAGACAGCCTTTCAAAAAACTGGCTGCCCCCAGAAGACTTCATTTGGGAAGCATTTCCAAGATACTCATGTTCTGTGAACACACAGTGAGAAAGGCTGACAGAAACATTTTTAAGAAGTTGTCTATTTAGACCATTTCTCCAAACACCATTAGCCAATCTACTTTTTCCCCTGAACCTACGGTCAAAACACTCTTCTGTATTACCTGTAAATATTCACTGTCACCATGAACTAGCCCTAACGGAAAGCCTCCGTTTACCTTCAAATCCTCTCCCAGGGAGCTGTAGTCTACCTCAATGGCTGCTTCTTTTTCATAGATGTCACTCGTTGCCTGGGTACTTTCTGCTTCAGTGCCCAACTGAAAAACAGATGAAGCCCCTCCTTTGTTATGAGAAATGGGGAGCTCTACTCCTCCACCTGTCCCGAGCCCTTCAGCTGATCGCCACCTCACTCGGGTGAAACGCTAAAATCCTCACGTGGCCTGCAAGGCTGTGACGACCCGGCAGCAAGACCCCCATCCGGCACAGTCTCTCCCACCATAGAAGAGTCTTCCAGGAGAATCCCGGAGACCCAGGGAACACACCCTGTCTCCGCACCTCCAGTGGAAGGGAAATCTCAGGTTCAGCCTCAAAACAGTGATAGGACAGTTACTCCTATGACAACTGTTGAAATGATTTCTGCCTGGTGTTCCTTGTTCAGCCCTCTGGAGAGAGACAATTTCTACCTAGTGCTTTGTCTATTTCAGCCTTTATAGAAGATCTTATATCGTATCCCCATTACGTGGCCCCTACCAGATGTGCTTACCAAATTCCAGTCAGGGAACTCACCACTCAAGTAGTGGTACAAGTGTTCCCTAGGAGAGGAAAGCTGTTTCTGTGGCCTCTCCTCCCCAACCCTGTATCCACCTTGGGACCAGAAAGAACCAATGTGATCTTTCCTCTGGGACAGGCCATCTTCTATTGGAGGAGAATGATCGTATTCCCCAAGACTTCTCTTCCCGGGACAATATGGTCGGGACCTTTTCACTCTCCTCAACACTTTATTCTTAAGAAGCATCATGCTTTAAAAAGTGAATGCAGGGGCTCCTGGGTGGCTCAGTCAGTTGAGCATCGGACTTTTGATTTTGGCTCAGGTTATGATTCCAGGGTCGTGAGATTGAGCCTCATGTCAGGCTGCTGCTTAAGATTGTCTCTCTCTCTCTCTCTCTCTCTGCCCCTCTCCCCTGCTGGAGCGCTTGCTCTAAAAAATAAATTAAAAAAAAATACTATTTTTCTTTCTAGAGTATAATGACTATTGTTTTTCTGCTCCCATGTACTTCTGCTGTTAACAGACCCCCTCCCTTCTCTCTCTGCATCTACACAAGTGGACCTGTGACCCAGAACGAGCCAGAGTTCTTCCCCAGGATTTTCCCAGCAGAGAGTAGGGGAGAGTTCTCTTTCCCCTCTGGTCAGAACTAGTGGTTACAGGTGTAGCCTTGTGGGGAAGGCCCATTTGGGAGAATAAAGCCAATATATACTGAGCCAGAAAGAGTTCTTGATGGTGTTCAAATTCCTGGACTGAGTCTGGCATGAGATCGCCTCCATTCCAGTCCTGTCCCTTTACCCCCTTTAAAGCCTCTGAACTGGGTTTATGTCATTTGTGGCCTGGAAAGGGCTCTCTCCTTTCCTTACCTCCTGTCTGGAATGCGATCTCTGCTAAAATAGAGAAAAAAGACAAAGACTTGGAGTATAAGGTCGTGAGAAGTAGTCACGTTAGCAAGGACGAAGGACTTCTGGAGTGGAGGGCGGACGGAACAGAGTAGATGTCTGACTGCCGGGCAGAGCAGGGCGGGGAGGAGGGAGGTAGGGGGGAGACCCCAGGGAAGAAAGGGCTCAGAGAGGAATGACCTGAAAGGCAGGACCAGCCGTTTCTGTTGCATCCGGTGGCGAGCTAACCGGAAGATACTCTGTCTGAAGCCACAGCACAGCCTTGCTAACACCACCCCCAGAGGTGGCTAACTCCAGCGGCTCTCGGGTATCTAATGTGTGGGAAAGAAACTGGCCCATCCCGCGGGGGCTCAAAGGACGTGGATGGGCAAGAGACGGAAGAGACGGCACAAGACGCCCAGTCCTCTGTAACGATGACCCTTTTGCCCCTTTCGCCTCCCAGGAGATGTCTCCTCCACTCCTAACGGGGCTCTGGGTGGGGCCAGGGGAACCGTCTGCAGCGCTGGGACTTGGCTAAGCAGCCACCGGGCGTTACACAAGTTCCCCACAGCTGCGTGCATTTTGAAGTCACGTGGTAGAATACCTCCACTTCAACGATGTCGTCCAGCGATCCCAACAAAAGAATTATTTCAAGGTCTTGAACTTTGCAGTCAAGCAGCATATTGTGCTTCTCTAGCCGTTTCTGTTCCAAAGAAGTCTGAATGATGACAACTTCTTTTTGCCATTTTGCCACTTCCCTGTAAATACACAGATATGAAAAGTGATTATATTTTACCCATTCGAGCTGTACCAGAGAAGAGAAACGAATGTGTTACAAATAAAACTGCATGGAAAAGATTTTTTCCTAGGAGTGCTGTAAGTTCTAGAGTTATCGCACTGATGCTGTTATGTAAACTTTAACGCTCTTGAGAAAGGCCATGAATGTAATTAATTTATCCAATGGAGCATTTTCAAATAATAAACATAATTACTTTCATCAGGCTAGTTTCGCTTTAAAATCTATTTAATTTTTCAAGCTGCATTTCTCCCTCAATATAAGCTCTACACTTTAGAGCCTCAAACCAAGAGAAACAATCTTTTAACAAGAGAGATGTCTTACCAGGTAAGTCATGACATACCTATTTCCTACAGCCCCTATTAACGTAATGCCTTCTATCTTAAATGAGGGTTTGGGGGTTTTACCAAGTAAAACAACGTGGTATTTTTAAGAGGTCCCAGAAACAGGACCAAAAAATAAAATAAATGAAGAATTATGTGGTTTTCAAGAATATGATGATAAACAGAGATGCGGTTCTGTTTAAACTAAACACAACCATGAAAACAATTCAAGAGTAGATGAACTTTAACTCCACTCAGAAACCTTAGACAAAGAACTTTCTGCTCTATCTCGAAATGCTGAAGGGCTTTGAACAGTGAGGAAGACTACGAAGTGCCAAGAGTGGAGCAAAAAGAGAGCACACGTTTCATCTGACCACTTACGGTTGAAAAGCAGAGGTCGCTGGGGTGCAACAGGCCACCTGACTCCAAGTGTCCTTGTCACCATCACGACAAACACACATGCCCATCACGTGCCAGGTTCTAAGTGTCCTAGGAACAACCCCTCACTGAATCCCGACAACCGTCCTGGGAGGCAGGCACTATGAGATCCCCACGTTAGTATTTCCTTCTGAGGAAAGGCAGGCACAGCGTGTAAGCAGCAGAACCGGGGTACCAACCACACGGGCTGGCTCCAGATCCCCCCCCGGCCCGCCCTGCGTCCTCACCCAGGCGGACTGTAGGAAGACCCTGTACACCAGTGTCAGAGGGACTCCGGGTAAGGGACTCTGTTCAGGGCCACGTCTGCATCTGCCAAAAAGAACTATGCATTCTCAACAACTGACCGCCTCTTTTGGTTTTCCCCTAAATGAGAATGTCTGAAAGGTGTGATGTGGGACACATATTCAAATAACAAACTGCCTCTAACAGATTTTAAATTGGTAGTAAATGTCTTTAAAACTCTGGTTATGGTCCTTTAAGCTGACAAACTTCTCCATTACCTATCAATAGCCAGAACTTTCTTCCGTTCTTCTTCAAGCTGAGCTTGGACCTTCTCCGTGTTGGCATTCTGAGTGACAAATACGTCCTTAAGTTGCTGCCGCTTCGCCATGAGTTCATCCACAATTTGCAGACAAGTTTCTTCAGCCTGAACGAAGATGATTTGCATTGTAGACTTAATTATCTTTTACGTTAATAAGGTCAACAGATCAGCTCATCGTCAATAAAGCAAAGCAGTGATTGTGTGTGCTGCTTGAACTTCTATTCCCGAATGTGACCCCTTCTTGTTCTACACTTCTTGGAGACTGGTAATTACCACCTGCCTTTGTCCCTCACTTTGGATTCATTCCTCAGCTTGCTACCCTCTGACTCTGTTCCATTGGACGTTGTCCAACGAAAATGTTTTTGCAAAAATGACCTCTTAATTGGCAATTAAGCAGACATCTCCCAGACTTTACCTTTTTGGCAACTGTCCTCACTTCCTCCTTCCCGAGCTCCCCCCTCGCTTCACTGTTCCTCAGCATCTACTGCTCTGTCTGGGCGGCGGGGCGGGGTTGGGGGGGGTGGCGGGGGGTGAGGTCTCAACCACGCACATATGGCTTCAATCTACTCCCATTAACCAGCCTGGGCTTCTCCTGTTCTCCACGTGCCCTCCACCTGCTAGAGTTTGCTATGTAGATCTCACACAGGCGACTCAAGCTCCGTGGGTCCAGACTTTCCTCTCTTTAACTTGCCCCTCTATCCACGAATCGCCCAAATTAGAACTCAGGAGTCCTCAGCGGCACCTACCCCGCACACGCCTCTCCCACTTCAACACCTAGTAATTTGTGAACCTGCTGATTTTACTTCCAGTATTTCTCAAACCTGCCCCCACCCTTCCCATCGCTATGAGAACACTTCGGGAGTCCAACAGTGTTTACGCAATGAAAGAAACCATTTCAATGGCAGCGCACTTCAGCCGCCTATAATTAGTTACCTTCTTTAGGTTATCGATGTCTTCTCTGCCTTTTTCGATGGTTTCTTCTAATGTACGGATCTTATTCAGCTTCTTCTTCAGCTGATTGCGACTATATTCGAGTTGAATATTAAGCAGAGTTTTCTGTTTCTCAAATTCTAATCTAGTATAACAGAGTCAAGTGTTACAAGTGGTAAAGAGCCTTTAGTTCTTTATTTTTAATTGTTATCGTGGAAAATTTTTTAAAAGCTACAAAAGTAGAAGGAATACTGTAATGAATCCTGTTTCTTCTAGAACTCTACTGGGCACTGCTCTCCAGCACTGGGTTATTTGAAGCACATTTCAGACATCATATAATTTCATTTGTCAACATTTTAGTATGTGTCTCTGAAAGTGAAGTGACCACAAACTACTATAGATAGAACTGAGGACAATTCCTTAATATTGAATTGTGATCACTGCCAGATTTCCTGAGTCTCGTTAAAAACAACAACAACTGGTTTGTTTGAATCAGAATTCATACTTTGCATACGATACATGTTTCTTCAATCTTTTATCAGCTCCCTCCCTCCCTTCGTCTTTAAGTTACAATTTATGTGCTTATTCTTGTCTATTTAGTCAGTCTTTGCAAGTGGCTAGTCGTCCACAAACTCCAAACTTGGGGACTAAAGAACATGTTCCTTCCTGAAGCGCTTCCTACTTTGCCAGCTTCACAGACTCCTCGTAAAGAATTCCAAGACCCACTGCAGCTCATTCTTCCCATCCTGTCTCCCTCACGTACCCCGACGGCAACATTCAGTCCAGAAACATTTTACAGCACCGTTATCGGAGATTGTGCTAGATCCTGCTGATACACAGACCACAAGAACAGGAATGATAAAAACCGAGTGCTATTCCAGGAGAGGGGACTGCATGCCAGCCGCTGTTACAAACACCTTTCCGTGATTTAACTCACTTAAGTCCTAGGACTCTCTGAGGTGGGTGGTAGTCCTATCCCCGTTTATGATGAGGACGAGCAGACCAAGGCAGAGCCAAGTTTCCTGCCCAAGGCCACCCGGTCAGGACATGGTGGAGCCAGGCGTGACACCCTCGGAGGCTCTGCTCGTAGCCGCTGACAACAGCGCCTGTGGTGGTGGTGGACAACAAACCCCCGAAGGACCTATTTCTGCTGCAGACTCGTATGCAGACCACATATGAGGGAGACACTTCTTCACTGGCTCTGGACACCACACTACTCCAGCTTTCCTCTCCCCTCACTGGCTGCTCCTTTAATAGTTTCTGGTGACCTCACCCAGGCACATGGCTTTAAGTGCCATCTGCATACAGACCCAGACTTTATACCTCTGCCTGCACCTCTCCCATGAACTCCTAGCCTGTACATTCAACTGCCTACTCCACGTTTTCAGTCGGATGTCAGAGGCATCCCAGCTACGTAATAGATAAGCTACTGGAGGTAACGAGAGAGTTTGGCAAACTTATCATATGTTACATCGATCTAAACGTCGATGCCGTGTTTCTACACCGGTAGAAACCAACTAGAAATACAGCATAAAAAGAAATACTATTCATAAGAGAAAAAAAAACCCTCTAAAATATCTAAGAAGTAACTTATGATAACACAAGATCTCAATGGAAAAGAAAACTTTAAAATTCTAATAAAGAATATAGATGATTAGAATAAATGAAGAGTCATACTATGTTGTTAGATGAGAGGACTTGATATTTTGAAGATGTTCTCCCCAAATAAATATATAATCAGACCCAGAATCTCAATCAGAATTCCAGTTGGATTTTTATGAGAAATCCAATAAGCAGTAGTAGACATAATTCTTTAGAAAGATAATCTACTGAAGTTCAAGCAGACTTCAGAAAAAAAGAATATGACAGGGATAAAGAGGGGGGCATTTTACAAGGATAAAGGGATTAATTCAGCAAAAAGACCTAATGATCCCAAATATGTATAGACCTAATCACAAGCCTTTAAAATACATAAAGTTGGGGCGCCTGGGTGGCCCAGTCGGTTAAGCGTCTGACTTTGGCTCAGGTCATGATCTCATGGTTTGTGAGTTCGAGCCCTCCATTGGGCTTTGTGCTGACAGCTCAGAACCTGGAGCCTGCTTTGGATTCTGTGTCTCGCTCACTCTCTGCCCCTCCCCTGCTCACGCTCTGTCTCTGTCTCAAAAATAAATAAAACATTAAAAAAATTTAAATTAAAATAAACTCACACCACCAGAAGAAGAAATGGACAGATCCAAAAGTACGCTTGGAAATTTCAACACCCCTCTCAGTGTTTGCTGAACAACCAGGCAGAGGACCACTAAGTTACAGAGAGGATTTGAGTGACTAGATTTAACTGCCACCGAAAGAATACTGCACCCACCCCCCAGCAGGTGTCCATTAAACAACACACTTCTGAACCCCAGAAGGGTCTTTGAAAGAAATCACATGGGACGTTAGGAAATATTTTGAATGGGATGAGACTGAAAACACAACATACCAGAAGTCGTGGGATGCAGTATAAGCAATAGTTGCAAGGAAAGATACAGTGCAAAATACTCATATTAGAAAATAATGCTTATGTACCAAAATAAGTAGAAGGAAGAAAACAATAAAGGTGAGAACAGAAATCAACAACATAGACAAACCACAGAGAAAACCAACGAAGCCAAGAGCTGCTCTTAGAAAGGATCAATAAAACTAAAACACCTCTAGCTAGGAATCAAGAAGAAAAGAAAGACGATAAATCACCAATATCAGAAATAAAAGAGATGGTATCAGTTCAGATCCTACAGGCATTAAAAAGGATAAAAAGCAATTATTATTAACTTTACGTTAATAAATTTGACAACCTGGGTGAAACACATAAATTCCTTGAAAGAAATAAACTACTAGGACCCATTCAAGGAAAAAAATACCCTGACTAGCCCTACATCTATTAGGAAAACTGAATTTGTAACTAAAAACCTTCCCACGAAGAAAGGTAGGTGGCCTCAGTGGCTTCACTGGCAAATTTCACCAAACTTTTAGGAGAGAAGTAATCTAATTCTACAAAAACCCTTCCAGAAAAAACAAGAGGAGAGAACAATTCTTGATTCATTTTATGGGTTTGGCATTAGGCATTGCCCTGATACAAAAACATGACAAAGATATTCCAAGAAAAAAATATGTATACCAATACACTCATGAATGTAGATGCAAAAATCCTTAACAAAATTTTAGCAAATCAGATCCAAAAATATTTGAAAAGGATACAATACAGTACGACTGAGTCGGGTTTATCCTAGGTATATCAAGTTGGTTTAACATTCTAAAATCAATCAGTATAATTTACTACGTTAATAAACAACAAAAAACCCCAACCATGTAATCATCTCAAAAGACGACAGAAAAAGTATCCATTCACGATGAAACATTTAAGCAAACTATAAATAGAAAGGAACTATCTCAATCTGCTAAAGGGCACCTTAAAATTAAAACCATACCTAACTGTGAAAGACTGAATGCTCTGCCGCTAAGACTGGGAATAAGGCAGGATGTCTGCTCTCACCACTTTTACTTACTCGACATCGTACTGGAGGTTCTAGCTAGTGCAGTAAGACAAGAGAAAGAAACAAAAGGCACACTAATTGGAAAAGAAGAAATAAAATTATTTTTACTGAAATATGATCGTTTATATAAATAATCCCAAGGAATCTATAAAAAGAGCTCCTAGAACTAAGAAGTTTAGCAAAGTTGTAGTATACAAGGTCAATTTATAAAAACCAATCTTACTTCAATATACTACCAACAATCTATTTGAAATTGATAATCAAAATCAGTTCTATTTATAATAGCATAAAAATATAAGGTACTTAAAATTGAACAAAATATGAATAAAATTTGTACACTGAACACTAAAGAACATTAATGAGAGAAGTTAAGGAAAATGTACATAAGTGAAGAAGGTTACTATTCATGCATTAGCATTAAAACATGTCAATTCTTCCCAAAGTGATTTATAGATTTATACAGTCCCAATCAAAATCCCAGCAGACTTTTACGAGCAACTGAAAAGCTGATCCTAAAATGTACATGGAAACGCAAAGGACACAGAATAGGCAGGGGCTTGACCTGCTTTGTCCACTGTTGTAGTGTCAGTGCCTAGAAGAGTGCCTAACTCATGGGAGGCTTACATTAAATAGGTGTTGAATAAATGAATGGACTATGAATTATAGAGAATAAAATTAAAGGAATGGGCCAAAATATTGATAGTTTTTTATTTCTAGACAATGGGATAATGACTGATATTTTTTAAAAGTCTTTTCTATGTTTGCTAAGAGGTACATATTACTTTTGTATTTAAAAATTATATTTGATCATATGAAAAACCCACAACTAACATTATACTCAATGGGAATAAACTGAGAGCTTTTCCCCTAAGGTCAGGAACAAGACAAGATGTCCATTCTCACCACTTTTATTCAACATAATATTGGAAGTCCTAGCTACAGCAACCAGACAAGAAAAAGGCATAAAAGACATCCAGGCACCTGGTTAAGTGTCCAACTCTTGATATTCGTTCAAGTCATGATCAGCTCATGGTTCGTGGGATCAAGCCCTGCATCAGGCTCTGCGCTGACAGCACAGGGCCTGCCTGGGATTCATTCTCTCTCTCTCTCTCTCTCTCTCCCCCCTTCTCTGTGCCCCTCCCCCACTTCTCACATGCATGTGCATGCTCTCAAAATAAATAAACATTTAAAGAATTAAAAAAAAAAAAGTGGGGCACCTGGGTGGATCAATCAGTTGAGCATCTGACTTGGGCTCAGGTCATGATCTTACAGTTCGTGGGCTGGAGTCCCTCATCAGGCTCCATTGCTGACAGCTCAGAGCCTGGAGCCTGCTCTGGATTCTGTGTCTCCCTCTCTGTCCCTCCCCTGCTTGTGCACTTTCTCTCTCAAAAATAAATAAACATTTAAAAACATTTTTAAAGAAATAAAACGCACCCAAACTGGTACTGAAGAAATAATACTTTCATTATTTGCAGATGACATGCTAGCATATATAGAAAACCCTGAAGACTCCACCAAACAACTACTAGAACTGATAAATAAATTCAGTCAGGTTGCAGGACACAAAACCAATATACAGAAATCCATTGCATTTCTATACATATTATTTAATGAAGCATCAGAAAGAGAAATTAAAAACAATCCCATTTACAATTGCATCAAAAATAACAAAATGCCTAGGAATAAACTAGGAATTAACCAAAGGGGTGAAAGACCTATACTCTGAAAACTATAAAACACTGAAGACAATACAAAGAAATGGAAAGACATCCCATGTTCATGGACTAGAAGAACAAATATTGTTAAAACGTCTGTACTACCCTAAGCAATCTACATATTTAATGCAATTGCTACCAAAATACCAATAACATTTTTCACAGAACTAGAACAAACAATCCTAAAATTTGTCTGGAACCACAAAAGACCCTGAATAGCCAAAGCAATCTTAAAAACATAAAACTGCAGATATCACAACTCCATATTTCAAATTATACTACAAAGTAGTCATCGAAACAGTATGGTACAAGCACAAAAATAGACACACAGATCAAAGGAATGGAACAGAAAACCCAGAAAAAACCCACGATATGGTCAACTAATCTTTGACAAAGGAGGCAAGGCTATACAATGGGAAAAGGACAGTCTCTTCAACAAATGGCGCTGGGAGAACGGGACAGCTCCATGCAAAAGAATGAAACTGGGCCACTTTCTTTCACCATACACAAAAATAACCTCAAAATGGATGAAAGACCTAGATATGAGACCAGAAACCATAAAAATCCTAGAATAGAGGACAGGCAATAATGTCTCTGACATTGGCCAGAACAACTTTTTTCTAGATATGTCTCCCGAGGCAAGAAAAATAAAAGCAAAAATAAACTATTGGGACTACATCAAAATAAAAAGCTTCTGCACAGCAAAGGAAACAACCAACAAAACTAAAAGGCAACCTGCAGAATAAGATACTTGCAAATGACATATTTGACAAAGGGTAGTATCTAAAATATATAAAGAACTTATACCACTCACCCAAGAAACAAAACACCCAAAAAACAAATAATCCATTTAAAAATGAACAGAACACATGAACAGACATTTCCCCAAAGGAGACATATAGATGGCCAACAGACACTTGAAAAGATGCTCCACATCACTCATCATCAGGGAAATACAAATCACAGCGAGTTATCACCTCACACCTATCACAATGGCTAAAATAAAAAAAAAAAAAATGCAAGAAAAAACAGGTGCTGGTGAGGGTGTGTAGAAAAAGGAACCTTCATGCACTGTTAGTGGGAATGCAAACTGGTACAGCCACTGTGGAAAACACAACAGAGGTTCATCAAAAAGTTAAAAATAGAACTACCCTACAGTCCAGTAATCACACTACTGGGTATTTACCCTAAGAATATGAAAACACTAATTCAAAAGAATAAATGCATCCGTATGTTTATAGCAGATTTACAATAGCTAAACTTTGAAAGCAGCCCAAGGGTCCATCAACAGAGGAATGGATAGAGAAGATGCAGTTGTATATACAATGGAATATTAGTCATAAAAAAGAATGAAATCTTGCCATTTGCAATGACCTGAATGGAGCTCCTTACAGAGTATTATGCTAAGCAAAATAAGTCAGTCAGAGAAAGACAAATACAAAACAAATGAACAAAGGAAAAGAAAAGAGGCAAAGCAAAAAACAGACTCTTAACTAGAGAACAAGTACATGGTTACCATAGGGGAGGTGGGTGGGAGATATGTGGAATAGGTAAAGAGGACTAAGGGTAAGTACCCTCATCTTGATAAACATACGGTGTAACACAGAGAGCTGCTGAATCACTATATTGTATACCTGAAACTACTATAACACTGCACGTTAACTACACAGGAAATAAAAGACTTTCACAAATAAGTAAAAATAAAAATTACATTTGATTTTTTGTCTATGTGAGATGATGGATGTTACCTAAACTTATTGCGATAACAATTTTACAATGCATGTAACTCCGACCATTATGCTATACACCTTAAACTTGACACAGTGATGCGTGTCAATTTTATCTCAATAAAACTGAAAAAAAGAGAAGTACCTAATACAAAATAAACCAATCATCTAGATGAGTATAAGTCTAGACCTTAAATAATCTGCAATCATAAATGCTTTGTGCTTCCTGTTTCTACAGGACTTTGACTACTTTTAAACATAAAATGATTACACCCCTTGGGCAAAGGGACTGTCCTTTGACTTACGGTACAACCTTGTCATTGTCACTATTGTATCCTTAAATTTAGAATTTATAGTCCTATTGTCAAAACAATCACATTTGAATAGATAATACATGGATGTGGTACAAAATTAAAAAGGTGCAAGAATACACAAAAAGTAAAATATCTCTTTCCCACCTTGTCAGTCTTCTCAGAGGCAACCACTCTTTACGATTTCTAAACATATATGTACATATGTTCTCCCCCGGATTGTCATTTGTCTTGATTTTCTTCACGGTACTGTTGCCATGCAAAACATCTTTATTTCTATACCTTTGCATTTTATCCTTTCCTTTATGGTTCCCGGTGTTTAAGTCATACTGAAAGAGCTTCTCTAATCTGAGATTATTTTTGAAAATTCTCTTATGGCTTATCCTAGTATTTTTATGCCTTCATTTTATTTACTAGAATGTTTGGCATTGATCTGGGTCTGAAGAATGAGACAGGGACCCAAGTACGTTTTTCCAGGTTGGAAACACATGTATCCCAACATGATTTACTGGAAAAGTATATTTTTTCTCTACTTATATGAAATGCCAGCTTTATATTAACTTGAATTTCCCTTATAGATCTGGACTCTATTTGTGAGCAAGTACCTCAAGATTTTAATTAATCCAACTTTATACATGTTTTCAAATCTGGGAGTCCTAGTCCTTTCTCATTACCCTTTTCAGATTTTTTCTTAGCTAGTTCTGAATGTGAACTCTAGAATCAGCTTACCCAGTTTTTTTTTTTTTTTTTTTTTTAAACCTTGTCCATACATGTGTTGAGATGAAATTATGGCTTAAATTAGGGAGAACTAACTTCTTTAGAATACTGAGTCTTCCTATGAAAGAACTAGTATGCCTTTTCTTTCTTTTTTTTCTTTCTTTCCTTTGTTTCCATTTATTTATTTTTGAGAGACAGAGACAGAGCACAAGTGGGGGAGGGGCAGAGATAGAAGGAGTCAGAATCCGAAGCAGGTTCCAGGCTCCTAGCTGTCAGCACAGAGCCCAATGCGGGGCTCGAACTCACAAACTGTGATATCATGACCCGAGCCGAAGTCGGACGCTTAACTGACTGAGCCACCCAGGTGTCCCTGCCTTTTCTTTTTATTCAACTTTATTATTTCTCTGTCTTGTTTAAATTTCTTTTTTTAAAAAAGCTTATTTAGTTTTCAGAGGGGTGAGGGGCAGAGAGAGAGAGAGTGGAGAGGGAGAGGGAGAGGGAGAGGGAGAGGGAGAGGGAGAGGGAGAGGGAGAGGGAGAGAGAAAATCCTAAGCAGGCTCCACACTGCCAGCGCAGAGCCCAATGCGGGGCTCAAACCCACGAATTGGGAGATCATGACCTGAGCCGAAATCAAGATTTGGACACTGACTGAGCCACCCAGGTGCCCCTAAAAGTTTCCTTATATACTTTCACATTTAGTAGGTTTATTCCCAAGTACCAAGTATTTTACACCTTTTTCCTACCATAATTGAGATATTTTCTCCCTACACATTGTCTCCCTGGTAGTTTCTATATAGAAAGGCTACTAATTTCAAAATTAATTTTTATATTAATTTTTAATTAAAAATTTTCATATTAATATTTGTATTCAGCCACATTACTGAATGCTTTTTTGTTTCTAACAGTTTTCTAGGAATTTCAATGTCTAATTTGTTTTCTAGGAATTTCTAGATATGTATCATATAACCTGCCAATAGTGGAAGTTTTGTTTCCTCCTTTGCAAATGTTTATGCCTTATTTATATTTCTTGTCTAACTCTATTGACTATTATTTCCAGGAGCACATTAGGTAACGGTGATACTGAATATTCTTCTCATTTCTAATTTTACTAGGAATACTTCTAGTGTTTTCCAACGTTACTCATGAAAACATAATGCTGATTTAGGATAAGGTATATTTTCTCATATTACAGATACCTACTCACATTTTAAGAATTTCAAATCAAGAATGGATGCTGAATTGTGTAGTTCTCTTAATCATTTCTAGAGTTGATTGATTTTTCCCCCTTTGATCATTAATATGGCAAATTATGGCAATAATCCCTGACACAGAACCATCCTTTTATTTCTAGAATGAAATCTACACTGATAATGGTGGAATATTTTGCTGTTGTTGTTGCACTGCTTGTTTCCTTTTAAAACTTATTTGGTTATTTACAGGTAGGAATGATTTAGATGTGTATGTACATACCTTTTCTGGATTTTTTGCATCAATATTATATTATGTTCATTTAATAAAAAGATGTTCATTTAATAAAACTTCCTCTTCTATACCATGAAGAAGTTTAAATATTGAACATTCGTTTAAATGTTAAATGTTGAAGTTCCTTATGCCTTTAAAGTTTGCTGGGATGATTCATTTGTGAAACCATACATGCCTGGTGAATTTGGGGAAGCGTGTGGTGGGCAGAAAGGTTTTTTACTTTCCTTTCTTATGGTAACTGACTTCCTCAGATTTTTCTATCCTGGTAATATGTTATTTCTTGAAAATTACACAAATTATATCCATATACATGGATATTTATAAAGAAATAAGTAAATTACTGCCTTATTATTCTTTTAATAACTACTATGTTTGTGTAAGTATATCCTCATTCTCTTATTTCGTATATTTATGCTTTCTCTCTTTAAAAAGTTACTGAATAGGGGTGCCTGGGTGGCTCAGTCAGTTGAGCTACCGACTTAGGCTCAGGTCATGATCTCACGGTCCGTGAGTTCGAGCCCCGCGTCGAGCTCTGTGCTCACAACTCAGGGCCTGGAGCCTGCTGCGGATTCTGTCTCCCTCTCTCTCTGCCCCTCCCCCACGCGTGCTCTGTCTCTCTCTGTCAGAAATAAACATTAAAAAAAAAATTACTGAATAAAAGAATTCTATCTCTATAAGAATATGTATGTTTACTAGATATTTTTTTATGAACTGAAATAAAGATTCGTTCAGGCACAATTCCCTTAAATTAAGAAATAATAGTTACGTTTATATATGTGTAAGTTGCTTACTCACATCTTCTGATAAAAATACCTTTTTTGATCAATTTCTTGTTGCTGTTTAACATGTTTCTTCTCAAATTCACGAATATTTTCCACACCAATTTCTTCACAGAAGTGTTGGAAAATATCATCTTCAACCTTTTAAATTATTTCAAAAACAACTGGTTTAATAATTCATTTTTAGAAAGTATACAGACAGTGCTTAAATCTAAATTCTTCCCACCAAGAACTTCCTGTATTAGGCTAAATACGAATCTGAAAAGCATTATTGTGCTCTGAGGAGCCAGTGATTTCTTTCTCTTTAACTCCACAAACTACACCCATCGATTTTCAAATTTCTTACTCTGAAAACTAAATCAGAAAGCTCATAATTGGCTTTATTAACGGTTTTGGCTTTATGAAATGTTTAACCAAATCAGAAATATTTCCTTTGTGTTAGCTACACCATAATATAACATTCTACATAAGTAAAGAAAATATTCTTTATATGTAAGTAATGCTATAGAGTCTTGGGCAATAGAAGCCATGAAGACTGGAACATTGAATTAAGACTCGGAAAGATCTGGAAAAACCAGAATGAGCCAAATCCCAACAAAATAACATTTAACCTCAATATCTTTAAAGCCCTGCATTTATTTACATACAATTGCAGGATAAGAGAAACTTGTTGTTTTAAACAGCAGGACATGTTAAAACTTCCAGGTTTTAGTTGAATATAAATTAAGCATGAACGTGATATCCTTCCTGCAGTGGTCAGTTATAATTTGCATAGCTACACAATCAAAACTATGGAGAGTTATAGTTCTATGTGTTGAGTCCCATGGTACTCTGTAGAGGGCAGACGCTATTTTGACCTTCAACTCTGTTCTGGGCATTGATGAACAACAGAGAGCCCAGGGGATGGCTGCCAGAGCTGGTCTTAAATCCACGGTCAACATACATGACTAAAGCATTAGGGATACTTAACCTGGAAAAAAGATAATTAAAGGAACATAAGCGTGGTTTCAAAACCCGGGACACGAGGCAGAACTAAAGCAATGAGTGGAAGTTACTCAGTGATGGTGTGACAGACAACTTCCTCAGGATTAGACAGGATCAACAGCGGCATGACTTAAGCCAGAAAGTTCCTGTCATGTTACAAGCAGAGGCTAGATGACCAGATCTTTGTTGCCCCAGAGGCAAGCACTGTGCCTGGTATATACAAGAAACGTTCAAGAAATAATTACCGAGGGAAGGAGTGACTTTAAAAACTAATCTGAATGAAAAGTTCTTTCTTTCTTGCCGTTAAGGGCAGTGGGAGAAGAAAAAGGCTCTCATTTTTACAATGGGCAAGGAGAAGAAGAGGGCAGAAGGAGTAAGCGTGCGCTGGTCATGACCTCTCGAGAGGGGCTATAGTGGTTCTCCAAAGCCACCAGTAAAAGCAGGCACTGATCAAACTGCTTTAGTGTATGTGCAAGAAGCCCTAAATCCGGTATCTGGTTGAGAACTCCACCGGACATGCCAATCGGTCATAAATACACGACGCGTGACCTTGTCTATCTCCTTTTGAGATTCTTCGATTCGTTGTTGCCGTTCTTTCACACCTTCACTCAACATAGTACATTGAGACTCAATGTTCAGCAGCTCACTCTGTAGCTGAGATTGTTCCTAATGACGAAAGAGAAAATTTTCTTTTTAAAATAGCTGTTTTAGCTTTAGATGGTGAAGCAAAAAAAGGTGACAGGAATCTTTTGGAATAAAAAGGGGTTCCATGAGATAAGGTAACTGCAGGCACACCTGTATATCCAGATTAACAACCATAAAAATATAATCTCAATCATGGGATAAAGTGTAGAAATTACATGGTGTTATAGATATATAATTCCTGAAATTCTCTGTCCTGGTTCTAATCTCCACCAAGTTTTATGTAAGCCCATATTACCCGGTAAAAAGCAGCAAGTTGCTTCTTTTTAATCATCTCTAGTTCACTCTGGGAATATTTGAGTCGTGTATGAGTTCCTTGTACTAGAGTCTGTATTTGTTTCAAGTCAGCTTCCTTGCGAAGTATCTTCATTAGATCCTAACAAGGGAGAGAAACATGAGAACATTTTATAAGAGAACAGCACTTTCATTTTCCAGTGATCTCATAATTCACTGATTTTTATATATAACCACACCCACGCCCCACCTTCCCTTCTTCCCTTTTTAACATTTATTTATTTGAGAGAGAGGGAGAAAGAGAGAGAGAGAGCCAGCAGAGGGGAGCAGAGAGACAGAGAGGGAGGGAGAGAGAATCCCAAGCAGGCCCCACACCAGCAGGGCTGAGCCCGATGCAGGGCTCAAACTCACGAACAGTGAGACTGTGACCTGAGCCAAAATCAAGAGTCAGACGCTTAACCGATGGAGCCCCCCAGGCACTCCCCATCTTCCCTTCTTCTGATAAGAGACTGGCAACCAAGTACACAGGCCATCTGGAGTGCCCACGATGCCCTACAACAAGCACCCTCAAAAACTAACACACTTCCGAACAGGAAACAGAAATGAAAAACGAGGAATGGGAAGCGTGTGTTCCATGCAAGGCACGTAAGCGGCTGAAATGGGATCAGCCTTGCTGTTAGCGCATCCCCTTCCTCCTTCGCCCACCCTATTACTCAACCAGATTAACTTCCTAGTATATGTCCTTCTGTATTTCCCTCCTAGTCTTTACATGAATATATGCGTACACAGAGTCACTTGTTTTACAAGTTTAGAATCATATTGCATATGTGTTTCCGCCTCCTGTTTCTGTCCGTTACTCACAGAAGTCAACTGATAAAGCTCTAGATCAATTCTTTCAATGGCTGTGTATTATTCCAGAGTGTACCTGTACCCAAATTATTCAACTGTTCTCTTAATGACGGGCTGGGTTTCTGCCACCGCCAGCAGCTGCAACAACATACTTGTATGTACACCATTAAGTGTTCATGTTTTCATTTCCACGCAATAGATCCTCAGGGTGCGATCAAGGGGTCAAATGTATTCACGTGTTTAACAGCAGCTACCGCTGCTTTGCCAAAGGCTCGAACTCTCCTTTCTATAAATAACGGAGGAGTACATGCTTCTTTACTTCTCCTCCAGCATTTATATATATTTCCAAGCCTTATGGATAGGTATGAAGTAATCTGAATTTGTTTTGTATTCCCTTGAGTGCTATATTCTACACTGAGCATTTTTTCATGTTTATTGGCCAATGGACTTCTTTCCATGAACCGTCTAATCTTATCCTTTCCCCAGATGTTCTATCATGTCTTTTTCATGTCAACTTGGAAAGAACTCTTTGATAAGTAGAGGACCTAGTCCTCATTTTAAACTTAAAAAACTGTATACGATGGGTTTTATCCTCATTTAACTTTTTTACATTCAGGCTTTTAATCTGGAATTTATTTTTGTATTTGTTATTTTATAACAGGGGGCATAGCATTACTTTCTCTAGATATGCTGATACCATTTCCTAAATCACCTATCCTTTTCCCACCAAGCTGAAACATCATCTTTGTTGTACGCTAAGTTGTCAGTATACTGGGAGTATTTCTGGAATTCCTCTTCTGTGTCATTAATCTGTCCATCCCTATGTCAATACTACATCAGCTTGACTGCAATGGCTTCTCACGGTATTCTGTACACCAGCAAGAGAAGTTCTACCTTCCCCACTTTTGTCACATATTTTTTTTACTAATCTTAGGGAATTCTTCATTTGTAAAAATTAGAACGTCATTTTATCAAGTTAAAAAGTCCTCAATAAGGGGCACCTGGGTGGTTCAGATAGTTAAGCGTCTGACTTCAGCTCACGTCATGATCTTGTGGTTTGTGGATCTGAGCCCCGCACTGGGCTCTGTGCTGACAGCTCAGAGCCTGGAGCCTGCTTCAAATTGTGTGTCTCCCTCTCTCTCTCTGCCCCTCTCCTGCTCACCTCTGCCCCCCTCTCTCTAAGATAAGTAACATTTCAAAAAGTTTAAAAAGAGATTCTATGTTTAAAAAAATCCTCAAAAACATTAAAATTTCTTTTTCAATGTTTATTTTTGAGAGCGAGCAAGCAAGCATGAATGGGGGAGGGGCAGAGAGAAAGGGAGACACAGAATCTGAAGCAGGCTCCAGGCTCCTAGCTGTCAGCACAGAGCCCGATGCGGGGCTCGAACTCACAAACCTGTGAGATCGTGACCTGAGCTGAAGTCGGATGCTTAACCAACTGAGCCACCCAGGCACCCCTCCTCAATATTTTAATTAAAATTGTATTTAGTTTTATATTAATTAGAAGATTTCTAACCCAAGAATATAGTATGCCTTTCCTCTTTGTGTTTTTCATGAAGATTTATTTTCTAGAAAAATTTTTTAAGCTTTATTTATTTGAGAGAGAGAGAGAGAGAGAGAGCGCACAAGTTGGGAAGGGGCAGAGACAGAGAGGGAGAGAGAACTCCAAGCAGGCTCTGTGCTGTTCACGCAGAGACCAACGTGGAACTTGAACCCATGAACCCTGAGATCACAGCCTGAGCTAAGATGGAGAGTAGGACGCTTAACCAACTGAGCCACCCAGGTGCCCCAGTTAGTGTCTTTAGGTTTACAGTTATTCCTATTGTGAGAATCTTTTCCCACTTTTAGATGTTTTTTGATAATCCAGAGAAAAACTAGAGTTTTGTTTATCTACATAGCCCTCCCATTAGCTTATTAAATCCAGTAGTTTCAAAACTATAATCCTATTATCAGCAAAAAGTTAGTTTTTTTCTTTTCAAAGATTTATACAAATTTCATTTGTGCCTAACTATATTTACCATAATTTCCAAGACCACATTATATAATAATGTTGATAATAGATATCTCAGTCTACTTCCTAATTTTAACACGGTTTTAATGTTTCACCATTTAAGCAATTACACCTGTTAGGTTTGGGTAAAAGCTATTTATTTAAATCTTTTCCACCATTTACTCTTTTAGTCAGCACTTTAATTAGAGCTACCTGCTGAACTTTACCAAATACATTTTTACATATAATGATACGATTTTTCTCCTGCCTTCGATTTGTTATTATAATGGATTATGTTGATCGATCACTTAATATTGAAATGCCCATGTTTTCCTGGAACAAATGCTATTCAGGCAGATGTACTTTTCTGTTACTACATTACCGAATTCTCTATATTGATATTTAATTTGAGAATTATGCATTTATACTCACAGCAGAAGTCATTTCCCAGTTTTATTTTTTTGTATTATCTTCATAGTATTTGAAATTTAAGTTATACTAACTTCATAAAATAAGCTGGCAAGTTTCCGTCCTTTTCTATAATCTAGAATGCCTTAGTGAAGACTAGAATTATATTAGAAGTCACCTGGAAACCCACGAGGCCCAGAATCCTCGTTTCAATTGCGGTGAAACACATACAACATTCACCACCTTTACCATTTTCAAGTGTGCGGTTCAGTGGTGTCTAAGCTGCATGTCTGTTGCCGTGTGGCCCTTCTCTAGAAGTCTTTTCATCTTGTAAAACTAAAACTTTTGCCCACTGAAGAACTTCACGCTCAGTGAACAACAGTCCGTTCTCCGCACTCCAGAGCCCCGGCACCTGGCAGTCTACTTTCTGTCTCTCTGAATCTGACTACTCCAGGGGCCTCACGTACGTGGAATCCTACAGTATTGGTCTTTTTGTGACTGGCTCATTTCATGTCGCATCACGTCCTCAGGTTCATCCACTGTGTGGCAGGTGTTGGAGTTTCCTCCCTTTTTAAGGATGAGTGTTTCACTGTATGTACACAACACATGTGTTTGTCCATCCATCCAGCGACGAACACGTGGGTTGCTTGTACTTTTTGTCTATTGTGAATAATACCGTTAGGAACACGGTGTACAACTATCTCTTCTAGACCCTGCTTTAAATTCCTCGGAGTATACACCCAGAAGCAGAATTGCTGGATCATACAATAATTCTAGTTTGAATGTTTAAAGTAGCCACCACACTGTCTTCCACAGCTGCTGTCTATTTTACATTCTGGGCGTGTTTATTCAATGGTGGGTCACCCAGCTAGCAGTGGCTTAAAAAAAATGTGGGCTTATTTTTCTCACACAAAAGCGGTGTGATGCAGGCTGATGCAGTTCCTCAACAACGGCATCTAACTTTTAGTTTCTTAGTACAGTGGCTTTATCCTCATGCTTGCTGCCTCTTGGTGCAAGATGGCTGCTGCCTCCCCAGGCCTCTTGACTGAATTCCGGTAAGGAAGAAGAAAACGCAAGTGACAATACCAATAATTCCATCTGTATCTCTAAAACGGTCACGTGGCCACTGGTAGCTACAATGAAACTTAGGAAATCAAGTTGTCTTAGTTTTTTTATGATTCTGTAATAAAGCCAAGCAAGAAAGGAAGATATTATGGTTGGGGCCTGGCCAGCAGACTGCACCACTGCCTAACTTTTCAAATGTCCCACTTCTTTTCTAGTTGGTCAGTCTGTCTATGTATGTATGTATGTATGTACCTATCTTCTTTTAAGTAGGCTTCATACCCAGAACAGAGCTCAGTGTGGAGTTTGAACTCACGACCGTGAGATCAAGATTTGAACTGAGATCAAGAGTTGGACACTTAATTGAGCCACCCAGGCGTCCCTATATTTATTTTTATATTTTTAATTATATTTTTCTGAAAATCTTCCATTTCTTTCAGATTTTTGATTTTGTTATTACATAGTTATTTGCTTTTAAGATTCTCTTTAAATGATTTTAATTTTCTCATTTGCAGGCTGTATATTTTTGCCTCCAATTTTTCCTCCCTTTATTAAAATTGCAATTTCTTAGCCTTTCAAAAGAACAGCTTTTAGATTCACTAGTCTTTTTTCTATTTTGACTTGTGCTCTAATTAATTTTAGCTTAAAAAATTACATTATAAGTTTTTTTCTGTTTATTTTGTGGCTGTTGTTCTAATTTCTTGAAGTAATAAATTCCCTTATATTGAATCTTTCTTCTGAAGGTATTTCCTCTTGATGTAGCTTTTATATGTCTCACAGACTTCCCATTTACCACTTTAGAGACATGTTGTGATTTGCCTTTTCATTACTTCTTTGATCCCAAAACTACCTATAAGTACATTTCTTAATTTCTATGCAAACAAAAATTTTTTTAGTTGTTACTTCTAACTTAATTATAATCAAGGTGACCTTTTAAAAAACTATTGAGATTTCTATTATGGACAAGTATATGATCAGTTTTTATAATTGTTTCATGGATATTTTAAATATCTCACATTTATTGAGTACTTTGATCAGTGTTCTATAAAGTTTACATTTATTCACCCACTTAATCCTCTTAACAGTGCTGTGAAGGTGCTTTGTTACCCCCACTCTCAGTTCAGGGTCCAGGGGAGGAGGCCAACCATAAAGAAATCTGGAAGGTGATAGAAATGTTCTAAATATGATTGTGGGGGCAATTACACGACTACATACAACTGTCAAAACATACTGAATCACACACTTAAAATTGGTGCCTATTACTGTATATAAATTACACCTCATTAAAGCCAACAAAAAGTCACACAATGTATTTACAACATATATGACTAAGAATTAATTTACTTATACAAATAATTCTTTTTTTTTTAATGTTTTCTATTATTTTGGAGAGCGAGCGAGTGAGTGAGCCAGGGCACACACAAGTGGGGGAGGGGCAGAGAGCAAGAGAGACACACACAGAATCCGAGGCAGGCTCCAGGCTCCAAGCTGTCAGCGCGGAGCCCGATGCGGGGCTCAAACCCACGAACCATGAGATCATGACCTAAGCTGAAGCCGGATGCTTAACCGACTGAGCCACCCAGGTGCCCCGAAAATAATTCTTAAAGTAGGTAATAAAATAACAAGCAGCCTAATAGAAAAACGTGCACAAGAAGTAAGAACTTTATAGCAAAAATTACAAAGAACCAATGAATATATGAGGAGATGCTCAACCTCAGTTATAATTTAAGAAATGCATATTCAAACAATCAGATATTTTTTTTTAACCAATCAGGTTGGCAAAGATTAAAATATCTGTTAATATCCAATGTTGCCCTCTAGGGATATACACATTCTACTACAGGTTTTCTTTTGATGGGAATTTAGTAACATACATACCCTTAGACATGGAAATTCCACTTATAGGAATTCATCTTAGAGATGTATTTATACAAAGATATTTTATTTATCTACTGTTTATTTTTGAGAGAGACAGAGCGTGAGCGGGGGAGGGGCAGAGAGCGAGGGAGACCCAGAATCCAAAGCAGACTCCAGGCTCTGAGCCGTCAGCACAGAGCCCAACGCGGGGCTCGAACTCACAGACCGTGAGATCATGCCCTGAGCTGAAGTCGGACGCTTAACTGTATGAGCCATCCAGGCGCCCCCAAATAAAGGTATTTTAAAGAATAACAACAAACACGTCTACAGTACTCACACATGCCAGATACCATTTTAAGTATTTTAACTGGGTTATCTGATTTAATCCTTAAAATAACCCTAAAAGGAAGGTACTTTTATTCTCCCCATTTTACAGGCAGGAAAACTAAGATACAATGGGGTTAGGTATCTTGCCCAAGGTCATACTGCCAGCAAGTGGCAGAGCCAGGATTCAAACTCAGGCAGTGTGGCTACAGAATTTATCCTCCTAGGTACTTTGGTTTTCATCCTCTAAAGAACATGTAATGAGGGGCACCTGGGGAGCTCAGTTGGTTAAGCGTCCAACTCTTGACTTTGTCTCAGGTCACGATCTCCCAGTTTGTGAGCTCGAGCCTTGCGTCAGGCTCTGTGCTGACAGTGCGGAACCTGCTTGGGATTCTGTCTCCCTCCCTCTCAGCCCCTCCTCCACTTGCTCTCTCTCTCTCTCTCTCTCTCAAAGTAAATAAAAATAAACTTAAAAAAAATTTTTTTAACGTATAGTGATGCATCATTTGTAATAGCAAAAACCAACACATCCATTATTGGAGACTGGTGCAATAAACATAACCTATGTAATGAAATACCAGGCAGGATTCATTAAAAATAAGTGGTTCTCCAGGAGCCTGGGTGGCTCAGTCGGTTAAGCGTCCGACTTCCGGCTCGGGTCATGATCTCATGAGTTCGAGCCCCACGTCAGGCTCTGTGCTGACGGCTCAGAGCCTGGAGCCTGCTTTGGATCCTGTGTCTCCCTCTCTCTCTGCCCCTCCCCCGCTCGCATTCTTTCTCCCCGCCAAAATAAATAATAAACATTTAAAATAAAAAAGTCATTCTCTGTGTGCTAAGATGAAAACATGTCCGTGTCATAACATTAAATGAAAAAGCTTGTTGCAAACATTGTTTGTAGCAAAAGTCTATCATAAAACAAGCAGGAAAAATAATATATATACTTGCATATACAGAGAAAATTTCCAGAGGCTATATATCAGACTGTGTTTAGCAAATATCACGGAGATGTAAGGATAGGTAAGAGAAAGATTTTTATATTTTAATTTATTCTATTTTGCTTTACTTGAATTTTTTTAAACAGACATAGTCCTTGTATTAGCCCAAAAATTTGTTTAAAAACACAATTACTCTCCTTAGTATGCCACAATGTCTACAGCATGGGCTTACCTTTAATTCCTGGATCAGCTGGGTTCTTCTGTCTTTTAAGTTCTTTATCTCCTTCTCATCCCAGCATCTAGCCTTGTATTTTAAGTCACTTGATCCTCCAGAGATCACCCCAGATTTTAAAAATAATGTTCCATCAAGAGCTACTGTCTGTAAAATTAAAAACATTTTATCCTGGAGAGATGTACATAAGGAAGATAAAGATTGGACATAATATGGAAATTTTTCCAGCTGAGAATTTATAGATGAGAAAAACCACTTAATGAAATTTATGAATAAAATACCCAACTTATGAAGGGACAGACACTAGCCAATAAATGAACCATATCAAATACAAGTCCTGTTTTGCTAAGGCCCAAAGCAATTCTAGGCAACAGATTAGCAGCCATTAAAAAGTTTCAAAGTAAATTGTACATTAGTTCCAAACATATGCAATAATGAGAGGCAAATTTGGTATCAAATAGTTTGCACTATATATTCCTGTGTTTTGAAGAATTTCTTACCACATGCCAGTGGCATATTATGAAAACAGCCTTAGATACCAAGCATATCACATTCTCCCCGATGCAAATGAAACCGGGAGGAAGAAAAAAATTTAAACAGAGTCAGAGGTACAAAATAGCTTCAAGTTTACAGTCCAGTGAGTAATCATATGCTTTATGCAGTAAATGATTCTCAGTGTTTTGCAAATGTTTCTAATTATTTGGTGAAAGCAGGTGCAGACCAACTGTGTAAGACTAAAACCATGCAATGTGAGCTTAAAAAAAAAAAAAAAGAAGTCAACAAAAAGGAATCTCTTTCATTCCTTCATTCAGACAAACATTCCCCGCGTGCTACTGTGTTTCAGACGTTCCATACCGGGGACCGGAGTGACCAAAGAAGTGACATATGGTACTGACCCTCAGCAAATCACTCTCGTGGGGAAAAGAAACATATCATTACAACATAAAGCGATGAGAAGCTAGAATCATACTCAGAATAATCTGGAAGCATAGAACTGGAGGATTCCAACCCAGCTGCTCTGCAGAAGGCTTCCTGAAGAGGCGAAGGCTTCCACTGTATCTTGTCAGAGGAACTAGTTAGACGTAACTAGCTGTATTTACCAGAAAACTCAGTTTACTTGTCTCACAATTACAGAGGTACGCGTTCCAGGGTTTTTATGGTGACTCCAGAGTTAACAAAAACCCAGACTCCTGATAGAATCCTTAGTATCTGGATCACTCTTCAAGGGAGACAGCCTTGTTATTTTCCGGAAGGCTTTAGGGGCTCCTTTCCTTCCCAACTGTCGGCCTGGCAATCAGTTTGCTCATGGTCTGAAATGGCTCTGCGGAAAAGCATTACATCTTCACTGGATAGCAACAGCAGTGGCATGGAGACTGAGCTCCTAACGGGAAGCTCTCTGAGCGGGAGGGCAGTTTGGGAAGCCCACTGGTACACACCTTGCTGACTCCCCTGACTTCTTCACAACAACGTGCAGTGATATGGAGGCAGCATCCCTCTCTGGGCACACTTTCAGCTCGGGCTATGTCTGCCTGGCCAAACCGTATTTCATTCACACTGAAGGAAAGGTGAAGAACCACGGAGGCTCCTCTCCTTTTCTGCTTTTAAGTTCTCCACAAAGCTTACTTTACGTTCACACTATGTGTCACTAGGATGTGTATGTCTGTATCTCTTACGTGACCGTTTCAAAGTCATTTGGCAGTCCAGGAGAACCCTACAGCTCCAGCTACTGTGTCTATGTTTCACAAAAGGAGGTAAAAGTTCTATTAAGAAACTTTCCTCGCAGGACTAGTGATGACTGCCATTTACTTCCAATTGTCCCTCCTAGATTGTCACGCAGGAAGATCAGGCTTCTGTTAGTAAGGAAAGCAGGGAAAGGGATACTAAGCAGGCAACTGCAGTCTCCGACACACACAGGTAGGAGGCAGCCCAGAAAAGGGCGGTGGTGGAATGCAGGCAGCGGGGCACGGACACACAGACTGTGCGTATGTGCATGTGTCACAGGGGTGGGATGGAGACAGAGGCAACGTGAGTTTGGAATTCCTAGAAAGGAACGCGACAGTGAAGGAATAGCACAGAGGTACGGCTAGCAGGCAGGGCAGATCGTGGAGCTCTTTGTGTGCCCTCACGGGAAAATGGGGACTGAACACCACTAAGGACCAGGGAGTTTATGGAGGGCGCGGAGGGGATTAACATGGAATGGGATGGTAGCACATAGGAGACAGAGGTGATCAGACATGAGCTTTAAACAGACCATTCTGGCAATTATTTGAAAAATAGACTGGTCCAATAGACTGGGATTATAGAGGTTATGAGGAAATCCTTGGGGAAAAACCAGAACTTCATTTAGCTAGAATAGTGGTACCAAGAATTAAATACAGGAGATCAAGATTTAGAAAGAACATTTAGTTTCAGACATACTGATTTTACAGTGCTTGTAGGCTAGTATTTTATTTACTTATTTATAATGCATATTTTGATTACTTTCTAAAAGAAATTAGATTTTATAAATCATAATAAAGATTATAATAAATATAAATATGCAATAAGATAGCCTCAAATAAATAACTAGAGATAAGAAGAACCAAATATAATAATCCATAATGAGAAATCACTGAAAAAGAGAAAATGGGAAATCACTGAATTCAATTAAGCAAGCAGAAAAACAAAAATTATTCAATATATGATATTGGGATAGGTAATTAACCATTTAGGGGAGAAGAGCTAATACCTATACCTAATAATACACGTCAAAATAAATTTCAGATTAAAATTAAAATACAGAACCGGTACCACCAAAAAACATGGGAAAAATTAAGTAAATATATATTTGATTTTATAGTAAAGACCCCATTAAACATGTAAAAACAATATGTACAAAAGTTAAGAATGATAGAACTGCTTCCTAAACACATAGCTTACATACCATAGTACGCACTAGATCTTGCTAGGGTATGGATGCCAGATTTAGCAAAGAGAGAAGCAGCACGCCCAGTTACATGTGAATTTCAGATCAACAATGAAAAAAATTTTAATACAGGTGGTATGTCCAAATGTTTTCTCTGGTAACTCCAGGAGACAAGTTAGGGATGGCTTTCATTTTCCTTTTTGAGCTCTGTTTTCCCAAATCTCTGAGTTGCACATTTATTAACTTGTGTATCTGATATACAAAAACCAAACATAACAGTGAGGAAAAACCTCACCGGGGGCTGGCGTGGACAGGGGCACAAAAAGCTCTGCGCTAATGACAATCTGCCATATCGTGCATGGGAGTACAACGCCAGCGCCCTCTTCCCAGCTACAAGTCAACTTCCCCTCTTTGAGCAGGGGTACAGTTTTCTGAGGCTCTTTTTACCTCATTGCTTGGTTGGCTGCTGCTGTTGTTACTACAACGGTTGACTACTGCATATAACGTGCTCGGCACAGTACAGAGATGCTGTTTAGTTCTATGTTCACAACCCCATTAAGTAGATACTATTTCCATTGTACAGATAGGGACCAAAAGATATTAGGTAACTTGCCTAAGGCCATACACATGGACCAAAGCCCAAGTTGGCTGAACATCTATTCCCGTGTTCTCACCGACCATGTTATACACTTCCTTCAATTCCAAAAACATTGTGAGCACCAATCACAGAATTATGAATCTTACTTGTTTTAATAGTTTCTAGGTTTATTAAAATAACATTTCTTCTCAAGGTAAATGTAATCTCCAACAACCTATTTTCATTTGATTTACAGTCAAATTCCTATTCCAGAGGACTATAATTATAACTTCCAGCCTGCAATTTCCTTAACTTAAATCTTACATTAGTTGGTCAGGGTAGTAATCCTAGTCGGAGGTCACATTCCTGAAAAATACCTTGGCTGGCACAGTTGGGATTTCATGACAGAAGAGTGGGAGGAATTTTTAAATAACACTAAATGAAACTTCTAGAGAGTATGTGCTAGAAAAAAATTCTTAGGCATTAAACACTTATTCTGCAGGATTACCAACCAATCCACCGAATCAGCTTCAACTGTTTCAAGAATAGCGTTTCAGCCTTATAAACTGCTAAGGTAGATTCTCCCATAAATTTTTGTGTTATGCAGATTCTACATATTTTTAACGTTCCCTTTCAGTGGTATGAAAAATAATATACTTTAACATTTTATTTCTGAATGGAAAAGATATTCACTGAATTCAAAATCCAAAAGATACAAGACTGTAGAGTGAAAAATTTCCCTGGCCCCTACCACCCACATGCCCTCCCCAGAGGTTATCAATGATGTGATTTTCTTATGCATTCTCCCAGAATGTTCTTGCATAAACAGATGCATGCAAACATCTCTTATTTCCCCCAATGTTTTACACACATGGTAACACACTACACACTAGTCTACATATGACTTTTTTAAAAAACTGAATAGATCTTGGAGGTGGTCTCATACTTGTACATAAAGGACTTCACTCTTATTTCAGGTTGCACATTATTAGTATTCCATTCTATGAACACACTACTTTCATTGAATTAGTCTTGTCTGGAATGTTTCCAATTTTGCCTGTTACACAGAATGGTTCAATAAATAAATCATTTCATGTACATGTGAGTTCATCTGTATGTGAAGTTCCTAAACAGTACAACTGGTAGAACAGCCCTTCGCAGAGCTGATACGAATTTTATACTCAGAGCAGGGGATGGAAGGGTTTCTCTCCTCACACGGTGTTAGCAAACTTTCCAATGTTTATCAACCCGACAGATGGAAAAAGCATTGAGTGCAGTTTTAGTTGGCATTTCCCACATAAAGGGAGAATGAGTTTTCACATAGAAGAGCAATTATATTTCCTTCCACGACAATACGTTTGTTCAAATCCTTCATCCATTTTTCTGCTTTGTGTTCTTTTTTTCCACTGATTTATAGGAAAATTTGCTCTTTACTCTGAGCTGCAAATATTATCCCTGGTTTGCCATGTCTTTTGACTTTGCTTGTGGTTTGTGCCACGCAGAATTTTTTAGGTGAATTTACCCATCTTTTATGGCTTTGGGTTTTTTTTTTTTTTTTTGTCATACTGAAAAGGTCTTACTGTCTCTGACATTAAGAATAAAGCCCTGGGGCGCCTGGGTGGCTCAGTGGGTTGATCGACTGACTTTGGCTCAGGTCATGATCTCGTGGTTCGTGGGTTTGAGCCCCATGTCAGGCTCTGTGCTGACAGCTCAGAGCCTAGAGCCTGCTTCTGATTCTGTGTCTCCCTCTTTCTCTGCCCCTCCTGCACTTATGCTCTCTCTCTGTCTCAGAAATAAACATTAAAAAAAAATAAAATAAAAAAAATAAAGCCCCCATGCTTTCTCTTAGTAGACTTAGAGTTTCATTTCTCGCATTTATATTTTGAATCCATCTGAAATATATTCTGATATAAGGTATGAAATTTAGATTCAACTATGTTCTGTTCTAGATGGTGCCCAGTTTTTAAATTTTTTTTTAATGTTTATTATTTATTTTTGAGAGAGAGACAGACAGAGTGAGAGTGGGGAGTGGCACAGAGAGAGAGGGAGACACAGGATCCGAAGGAGCTCCAGGCTCCGAGTGGTCAGCCACAGAGCCCGACGCAGGGCTCGAACTCACGAACCGTGAGATCATGACCTGAGCTGAAGTTGGACGCTTAACCGACTGAGCCACCCAGGTGCCCTGGTACCCAGTTTTTTCAATTTACTGTACCCTGCATTTTATTTTGTTTAATGTGCATAATTTTTGGAAAAATGATCTTTTCATAAATTACTAGCTAGCTAATGACATTTTTCTGGGTCTGTTTTTTGCTAACCATGTTAAAAACATAAATATATCTTTCCATATACTTTTTAAAGTAAGTCACCCAACTTATGGGAAAGGAAACAAATTATTATTGTTTCTCTGGTTAAGGGGAATGGATGGAATAATCGCATGCATTTAAAGAGAGTCCAGATTTTAAAATGTTATATAAATTTAAAAATATTTAGAAATTGAGTTATCATAAAAATCTTGATGACCAAACTATAGCTAGCAGAACTGCTATAACTTATATTATGTAGTTCATATATACTGTGTAGATTATAAACTAGCCCAAATATCATTTTGTGATGTCACTTGCAGTATTTGAATTTAAAAACATTTTAAACCCAATATCGAGTCTGTAGGAAGATATCAAGTCCATGGAAAACCAAAAGCACAAACTGAAGACACATTTTCTGTGAAATGTGACGTCTACACAGAAAATTCTTTAAGTGGAACAGGAAGAAGATATAGTCCCTGAAATATACTTAAGATACAAGTAAGACAAATGAAGCTAATTAAAATTTTGAAATAATGAAAAGAACGAGATACAGCCTAGAGGAGTAAGGCGTGTTACTGTGAACAAGATATAGGGCCGTGAAAGTACGTTGAATGAAAGAATAAACAGTCTTATCTTCATGTGACCTCTTGAAACTGACCATACAAATCTTCAAAATCAATTTTACAAACATATTTTACAAACATACAAAAATCAATTATAGTATAAATAGGTAGCAAAATATCTTAGTAGCTCACTTATGATACCTCCTTAAATTTAATGTGTAGAAGTCAATGACAGTGATCAAATTACGATTACTGAAAGAAGTACTAAAATGTATGAGAAATTAATCATGTTAGGCAAGTTAATAAACTCAACACTGGAAATTCCTACTTCTCATAACAATAGCCTATTTTGGATTAATTTGCAATTCTGGACATTCCAGATCTGATGTGTAAATTAGCTTAGTACTAAATAAACAAATAACTGGCACTTTTTGAGAGCTATTTGCTAGGCACTGAAATGGCATTTGCATGTTCTTACTTAATTTGACCCTCTAACCCTATGAAATGGGCACTATTATTTCTCCAATTTTAAATGATAAAATTAGATGTGTAGAAACTCTCTGGAAGGTGTATCATTAAATACTAAGTAGCATCACTGGTCTTACCTCATAATTTATGCTCTCAGACTCTATAATTCATAACAAATGTAGTTCAAAAAAACCCTATGTCAGATAATTTGAGGAATTTAACACTGCTTAACTAAATATAAATTATTCAACTGAGTAAAACGGTATTTTTTAAATAAAAATTATCCTCTTGAGATTAGCATTCAGTAAGCTCATTTCAATTGTGCTATCCTTAGAACTTCAAGTGTGCCAAAACCGTGAATGTGTAAAAGGACAATGTCTGCGTTGAGCTACGGAAGAATTAATATAAAATATAAGCCCCGGGGGGCGCCTGGGTGGCGCAGTCGGTTAAGTGTCCGACTTCAGCCAGGTCCCGATCTCGCGGTCCGTGAGTTCGAGCCCCGCGTCGGGCTCTGGGCTGATGGCTCGGAGCCTGGAGCCTGTTTCCGATTCTGTGTCTCCCTCTCTCTCTGCCCCTCCCCCGTTCATGCTCTGTCTCTCTGTCCCAAAAATAAATAAAAAAACGTTGAAAAAAATAAATAAATAAAATATAAGGCCCTAAAACCTTTTTCCCGGTATCCAGAAACACATGTATGATATATGAAACGCCAGGAAAGTCAGAGATGCACCAAGGACATTTACTGCATGTCAGGTTAAAAAAAAAAAAAAAAAATTAACGCGTTAGGCTATGATTACAATAGATCTAATTTCTAAAATATAATTTATGATAACAGGGAATACTACAGAAATTAATTCTTTGAAAATTCAACGAGACATTTTAACAATCACCGAAGCCGTAACTGTCCTAGGTTCTAGTTTTCCTTCTAAAAGAGAACATATGAGCATATATAAATATTTGTGTGTATAGTATGTTAGTCTTATAAATACTGCTTCAAATTATCCCAAGGCGTGATCTAAGCCTCTTACTTTCCGTCTTTCAGGTCCACCGAATGCAATATGCCTTGCTTCCTCCACAGTCTCACAGACAAGGCCATTTCCACACACGAACTGAATTACTTTCTTCAGCTGAGGAAACTGAGTCTTTATGACATCAATCATCATTTTACAGCCTTTAATCTCCCTCAGTCTTTCATTGATTGGCTTGATCTGAAAGGTTAAAAAATACTTGTTATATTAGATACACTAAAATAAAAATGTGATATTTAGTACATGCTCAAAAAGCATACATAAGCATGACAGCAACAAATTAACAGAATGAACTTATATGCAATAAAATTTGACAAGAACCTGATGAACTATATCCCACTGACTGGCCCACATAACACTGAAAGAAAACACACTTGAGCAAAAGCCAGAAGATACAATTTCCAGATTCAACTCTGCCACCAGCCAGCTGGGCCAAAGCAATGGCTGACCAGGGTTCCAGGCTCTCAAAATGAGAAAATCTAATGGGAGATAACACCTATTTACGTATGTGTCAAGAGAGTGGCACATCATGGAACTCTGAAAATCATTTTAGGCTTAAATGACCAGGAAAGCCTTCAGACCTTTTTCGACATGACTTTTAGGCTGGGTGTGTAAACAGATTTTTAAAAAGTGTCCGCGATGATTGCTGGAAAACAGCAGGTAGGTATGACCTCACTGTCATGAGAACAAGCCAGTGAGAACTAATGACAAACAAGGCGGGGAGTCAAGTGCAGGGCAGTCCAAGTCTAGGGCACAAGCTCTAACCGCTACAGACACTGCCTGCAGCTCAGGGTCTGGAAAGCTGGACCAAGCAGAGCATTTTCTCTAGGAGGCGAAAAACCAGTAAAGGACGTCAATTATGATAATGACAAGCCTCCTGCTATGGGAATTTACTCTGGATACTCTAAGGCCTCTCAATACATTAGGCCCCAAATTTTGTCTGCTCTACCAAAGACTGATACGTGTTTCTTGCGATGTATGTAAATATGTGATTGCATATTTAACAACTGAGACCCAGGGTCGGCATTTCAAGGACAGACTGGTATGTCTTAACTGTTCCTACCGTTTGCTACAGAACAAAATAAATTGCTGGCTAGCAGGCAGAGTGGTGTACCACTAGAGTAATGTCCTCAAAATCATCAAGGTACACTTACAGCAAAACTAAATTAGAAAGAAATGATATTAAATCAAGAACTACTATGCTTTGCCTACCAATACTCTAACAGCAGCCATTTGAGTGACTAACAGGCATTCAAGCTATGACTTTTTTTCTATCACTGCCTAGTTTTAGGCAATAAAGACATGCTTTAAAGACAAGATTTTGTCACCACTAAGTAAGAAACATTACAAATCTCTTACATCAAGGTAATCTAGAGCAAGGAATGTCTCCGGTTCAGCTCTTTCCTCCTTCAGAAATCGAATACAATCTTTTGCTACCTTCTCAGAGGCTACAACAATGGCAACCATGTAGCGACCAAAAAGTTTAGTAACAGCCAGTTGGTATTTCTTATGAATAGGGTGGCAGAGGTCAAGCAGTCTTCCAAACTTAGCAGGTTTCAAAACAGGAGAAAACAAACACATTATTGAGGGACAAATAATTCACTGTTTTTCAATGTAACAGAGCATAATGGACCATAAACTAATTTTATAGAACTATAAATATCATATTTGAACACTGTCTCATTCAAATGGACATAGGTTTAATTAGGAAGTATCCATTCAGGTGTGCCACACTTCATTTAAGAGTAACGAGGAGAGACTAGCCTTACCAAGGTATCGAAATGCTTCACAAAGCCACGTAACTCATCCACTCTCTGAGTATTAAATAAGAATCTATGAGGTGCCTGCTACACGCAGTTTACTGAGCTAGAAATTGTGTGACCATCACTGAACAAGTGACCTTACAAGGCTTTCAGTCCAGTAGACAAGATATAAATGATAATTATAAGCATGCACAAAATAGAGGAATAATATACACTGTGATAACACAAAGTATCCTGAGCGCATGTAACGGGGACCAGGTTGACTGGAGAAGCCAGGGAAGTCTTCCTATGAAGAAGTGTTATATGAGATCTGATGAATGGCCAAGAAGTAATTAGACTGAAAATCAAAAACTTTACTAGAAAGTGTCAGCATATCAACCGTCCCGTATCATCACTGCTCCCTAGAATATCTGAAGATTCAATTTTACATCTTTCTACTCTTTCTTCATTTAATAGGTTCTATTTCAGGAATACCAATTTCTTTATGATAGGGCATCGTTGTCTTTAATATTCATTACCTTGCTGTTTGTATTTTTCTTCTCCGCTCAACCTGTGATTAACTCAAACCTCACTTCCAGGTCAGTCATTTGACTTTCAGCTACATAACCCATTCCTCGCTACTTGCAATTTACTTATTAGTTCAGCAATAATATTTGTTCTTGATTTGTTTTCTTGGCTCTATGGTTTACTTTTTATTTTGTTTTAGCTCAGATGTGAAATCTGGTTTTATGAATTCAAGCTCTTATTAAATTATCCATAGCACACCATACTTAACGGGGATTTTGTTCAGTAGCCTTCTTCCAGACTAGCCTCTTTGACTCCTAAATGCTTTTTTAAACATTTTATTTAAAAAAATTTTTTCAGAGACAGAGCGTGAACAGGGAAGGGGCAGAGAGACAGGGAGACACAGAATCTGAAGCAGGGTCCAGCTCCAAGATATCAGCACAGAGGCCGACATGGGGCTTGAACCCACGAACTGTGAGATCACGGCCTGAGCCAAAGTTGGACGCTTAACCAACTGAGCCACTCAGGCGCCCCATTCTAAATGCTTTTTGAATTACTCTTTCTTTTTATTATTGCATGTACCTACAGCTGTTGTATTGATTCTTTTCAACTTGCTTACGTGGGCAGCTCTGTTCAGACCTTTAAGTTGCTGTGGTGGATAACTTTCCTGATTGCCTCACCTACAACTGAGAGCACCAAGTGGTGGACTAAATTAGGTATTTTCTGTTTTATCTCCTCAGTATTTTCTGGTCTGTTTTCTATCACCTAATGGCGTGGAGGATAGGGGCAAGTGAGAGCGGAGTTGAGGCTGTGTAGATCTTTTGTCCGAATACTCGAGCTTTGCTCTTTCTTCTGAGTTTTTAATTAATATCCAATACCAAGGTTCCTCTGCCTCGGGGGAGGAGGGAAAATTCCATTTTGGGTACAGGGTTTTGAATTGGCCTTTACTTCCATCTAAGAACATCAGAGGTTTATGTTTCCTGACCCGCTAGTTTTGAATCAGAAGGAAACAAATATATATAATATATATACACACATACATACACACACACACACACACACACACACACACACACGTATATACTTGTGTTTACTTGTTGCTAGATTAAGGGATACTAGGTGAGAATTCTCAGGAATTTGTCAGTTTTCCTTCTGCAGAGTTAAGAACAAGAAATGTTCAATTTTTTTTTCTTTTTTTTTTTTAAAATCATGGACTATCACCATTTTCTGAAGTTTACGGCATTAGATGTAATAGCCCCGTTCCTTTTTCGGTTGTGAAACTACTTTTTAAAACTAGTTTCGTCATTCTGTTTGGTACTGGGGGGAAGGATTGTGTGACCCAGCCTTATTCTTCCCCCATCACTACCTAGAAGTCAAGACCAGTTTCAAAACAGTTCAAGAGGTTGCCAGGGCCAAAAGCTAAGAACAGGCCCTCCTAAGAGAAGGACTGCACGGTGTCCCCTGGTGTTAATGACAAGAGAGTGAGACACCACAACCCCGACAGCAGAGGAAGTCATTCTGTGAAGCTGATGCCCCAACAACCGGAGCTGTCCTGCAGCTAATGAAATGCATCAGCAGAAGTGGATACACAGATTTAGAGAATAAAACATCATTATTTCAAAAGTATGCCATTGAGGTTAACTGAAAATATTAAAAACAAAACAAAACAAAACCAAGAAGAACATGAGGCTTGAGGCGATGTGTTGTGACCTATGGGGATAGTGGTCGTAACTCAGACTTTCTGGGTCATACTGTTAATGTCCAGGTTTCTCTCCGATAATTACTTATCTTTAGACACTGTTGGAAGTTAAATTTTGTCACAATTATCTACTATTATATTTTAAATACAAATAATCAAACACAAAACTAAAAGACTTCTGAAATAATTCTGCTTCCTAGTAATGGTAACTTTTAAAATCCCAAATAAGAAAGCTTAGCCCTTTTGTTTCAATTAACCATTCACTTCTAATTACCACAGAATCTGGGTAAAGTCTTTTAAGGTGTTCTAGAACTTCTGCTCTCTTCTGCTGACGTTTTCCCTCATGGTTATCAATTCCAGCATTCTGCAATTCACTTCTAATAAGGTTCAATTCTTCATTAACTTCAGACATTCTTGATTTTGTGTTTTCAATTTCAACCACTAGGGTTTCCTCTTGCTGTTTTTTCTCTTTCAAGCAATCCCTACATGATAATAACAATAAGTTACTACCAAAAAGAAAAAAAATTAATTGCAAGATACAACATACTGTGGTCTGGCACTGTAGGGGAATGGAATAGTGCTTATCAATTTTAAATGATGAAAACGACAATAAAATAAGCTCAGCACCGGACATGGGCAAAGAGATTTTGATCATTCTTTGTTGATTCAGAAGATACACATTTCTGAAGACTGAGAAAGTGAAAGTAAGGATAGATCACTATAATCAGAGGAGTCGTTGTGGGCTTAACAATAAGTAAATGCCAATGAAAAACAAAAATCTTAGTGGGAGGACAATCGGGTCATGCCAGCTATCGTGACATAACTTATTATAAAACATCAATACCAACATTTCAAGTTTCATCACTTGAAAGTTTATATTTTAAAACTTAAATAGTGTATTTACTTATGTGGTTAAGTATAATTTTTAATCATCTACAATGAAATGAAAAAAATGGAGGAGTGAGGGGCCCCTGGATGGCTCAGTTGGTTAAATGTCCAACTCTTGATTTCAGTTCAGGTCGTGATCTTGCGGTCATGGGATCGAGCCCCACGTTGGGCTCCATGCTGAGTATGGAGCCCGCTTGGGATTCTCTCTCTCTCCTTCTCTCTCTGCCCCTTCCCCGCTCAAAACAAATAACCATTTTTTTAAAAAAGAAAAAAACCGCAGGAGTGAGAACATTATGATACAGTGGAAGCTTCTATGTCACAGAAATACCCCGAATATACCAGCCCCTTGAGACATAAGAAAGCCACGAGAATTTCCCCTGTACCCACATGCATGTTTTCGTATATTCTTCCAACTTCTCTATTCGTTTTTTATGATCTTCTATCTGCTCTTTTATTTGTTTTAGATTTTCCTAAAACAGGAAGAAAACTTAAAATCAATTACAGCAACTCCAAATGAAGTTATTTTTCACTATCCTCCTAGAAGTTACTAGAGAATTGTAAAATGTTCTAAACTTGAAATATATCAAATATAACCATATGAAAACACCTATAAGAGCAAGGTTTAACTCTGAAAAGACAGTAAAGCATAGAGCTTTGAGTTTGTAAGGGTCAAGGTTCAAATCCTGGCTCCACCATTCACTAGATATTTGGCAACTCCAAACTCTAAGGGTTGATCTTCAAATATCTACACATTTCTTATCTGTCCCTCAAACTAATTCATTCAATAAATATTTATTCCCTGGCTGCCATGTACTGGGAACTAGAGATATAATAATGAACAGGATAGAGTCTCTGCTCTCAAGGACCGAGGGCTGGTGGGAGACACACAAGTAGACAGTAATTCTAGGGCAGCTACTTGGTGTTACAAACAGCATAGGCACCTGGAAGGCAACCATGGGCTTGTGAGACTAGGACTTTGCAAAAGTCTTGCTCCATTCACTGTATCACTAAATACAAGTGCTGTACTAGCCTTCAAGGTTTCGTATCTAACCTTTCCCGTATTCACCCCGTGCACTACAGCCAGATTAACCTTTCTGACTCCATTACTAAGTGATCTAAAACCAGGAGCGTACCAAAGTAAAAACAATTCCTTTTCAGTATATAATAGCAGATGAAATGACAAAATTTTCATCTGGAAAAGGAAAAATATATTCTATGAAGATAATTATGTCATTTTACTCATTTGTAATACAAATTCACTGAAGAAACATCTACTGTGCTAGGTGCCGGAGTTATAAAAATAAGCAAGACATAGTTCCTTCTCTCTAGAACTCACACATTTCACAATTAGAGTCGTTATACTGAAATTCTATTATCACAAACTTAAGAATCCCATTCAAAGAGGGGCGCCTGGGTGGCTCAGTCAGTTAAGCGTCCGACTTCGGCTCAGGTCATGATCCCACAGTTCACGGGTTCGAGCCCCGCGTCAGGCTCTGTGCTGACAGCTCAGAGCCTGGAGCTTGCTTCCGATTCTGTGTCCCCCTCTCTCTCTCTGCCCCTCTCCTGCTCATAGTTTGTGTCTCTCTGTCTCAAAAATAAACATTAAAAAAATAAAACTTTCAACAACAAAAAAGAATTCCAAAGAAGCAAAAACAAGATGAACGAGGCATACCAAATTAAGTCAATCGGAAACACCTGCCTCTGCCTTTGCTCTGGCCACTCCCAGGCCTTGTATCACGCCAGCTGGGCTCCTCTGTGGTCAATACTTATCAAGGTCACCATCTGTTACGCCAAGAGCTCAGAACAAACTTCAGATATGGCTTAGTTTAAAGAATGGGCTTTAATGAAGAAAATGGAAAAGGCCAGGGTCTTCCCATGGAGAAGTGGTTAAGGCCTGGGTGTTCTGCTCGACACACAATAGAGGATAATCAGACTGTTTTGGTACCGGGTCTTCTGGATTTCAGATGCCGGCTGATCACGCAGTTGTCTGGGAGAAGCAAACACCGCCCAGAACCTTGTGATCTCAGGATCTGTGGGAAGTTAAAGCTCCTCCCGTCCTGTGGGAAACTGAGTCTGGGTACAGACGTCTCCATCTGTCTCCAACCTGACATGTTCCTCTTCTACTACCGATGTGTTTGTATTCAAAAGACAGCCACAGGGCGCCTGACACTGGATTTCACTTCGGGTCATGATCTCACGGCTCGTGAGATCACGCACCGTGTCAGGCTCTGTGCTGACAGCATGGAGCCTGCTTGGGATTCTCTCCCTGCCTTCCCCTCTCCCACTCACGCGTATGCATGTGTGCTCTCTGTCACATAAACATTAAAAAAAAAGAGACAGCTGCAACTCAACCACCGCTTACGGACTTCTAAGTACATGGTTTACAACGAACACTGTTCCAAACCCTGCCTTTAAAAGCTTCCAGTCTAGTGGAACTGGTACCAAATGAACTGTACTTCTTATTCAATCTGATAAAAGCCCTTAGATGCAGATTAAGCCCAACGAGTAATTAGATGAGGAATAAATTAGTTTCAGGTTTTTGGTGGGAAGAAAAAGTGGGCCCGAGAAGGCTTTGCAGTGTGAGTAACTACAGAATTTAATATGTAAAGATGAGGAGGTTTTCCCAAAACTAGCATGTACAAAGGCAAAAATGTACAAAGAGTATTTACTGAAATCAGTGTACAATTTTACAATGTGATGCAAACGCTACAAGTGTCTTAAAGTAGTTACTGCTTTGGTACTACATCTGTTTTTCTCCTTCCACAAAACGTTCTCTCTTCCACTCATGATTCTCACATAGTTCGCCTTTCATTCTTGGTCGTCTTTTCACCTGCCAATTCACAACATGCCTAACGTGAGAGGCGTGCAGTGTATGGTGAAGAAGACTGACCGTGGAGACAAAGCGCCTGGAACCAAATCCCAGTTCCTCCACTTACTCGTTTAGTCAAGTTAACCATGTTGTGCCTTGATTCCTTCATCCGTGAAATTCGTCCATCGAATATTTACTGATTATCCCTTCTGGATAAGGAACTATTCTAGACACTTGGGTTGTATCGGTGAACAAAACAGACAAACATCTCCCCGCTTTTGTGGAGTTAACTTTCTAGAGGGGGAAGGCAGACAAATATAGTATGGAAATTAAATCATGTGTTAGGAGAGAAACACTTTGGGAGAACAGAGCCGGGGCAAGGCCAGCAGGAGTGTGGTGGGTAGTATAATTTTAGATAGGGAGGTCGGGGTAGGCTTCAACGAGAAAGCAACATCTGAGCAGGGACTTGCAGGAAGTGAGGGAGTGGCAAATGAAGAAATGTAGGGCAAGCTTGTTCCTAGCAGAGGAATAACCGGTGCAAAGGCCTGAAGGCAGAAATATGTCCAACATGTTCCAGGAAGCCAGTACAGCCAGATCACAGGGAGTAAGAGGGAGAACAGATAAAGCGGAGATTTGAAAGGTAAACTGGGGGGGGGGGGGGGGGGCGAGCGATCAGGTAGCTCTATGGAGGGCACTCAAGGACCCTGACTTTGTGTGTGATGGCGAGCTACTGGAGGAAGTAAAAAAGAGCAAGTGTCGTGATCTGACTTAGATACTAAAACCATTTCTTCGGCTGCTGTGCTGAGGCCGTTGTAGAGGAGACGACAGCAGAAACAGGAAAACCTGGCAGGCTATCAGAGTGGTACAAACAAACAAACAAGAAGACGGTGATCGGGACCAGCAGGGCAGTGGAGAAGCGATAGGAGACTTGGTACAAAGTGGAGCCGGCACAATTCCCTGAAGGAGTCAAAGACGGAACCCAAGTTTTCTGGTCGGAGCAACCAGTAAGAGTGAATTTCATCACCTAAAATGGGAAAGATTACGTGTGGGAAGCATGTGGGGGTGAAGATCAGAAGCTCGGCTTGGATGAAGTTTGAGGGATCTATTCAACATCCACAAAGGAGATGGTGACAAAGCAGCTGGATATGTGAGGTTGTGAGGAAGAGATACGATTTGCGGAGTCATCAGCGGATGACATTCCAATCTATGGGCACGTAAGTCACCAAGGCAGAAAACTCAGAAAAGAGGAAAATCCAGGATGAGAACATAACAATACTAGTATCTACTTCATACATTTGTCGGAATATTGAATAAATAAATCGGGTTCAGAGCAGTGCCGTAAAATGCCATATACGTGGTATGTACAGATAAACGCTACACTGTAATATTACTGCTGTTATCTCTGGAAAACGTCAGACCCATTTCCACAGACACATTTCATTTTGAAATCCCAATCCTGTTTCCTCATCTGTACCCTAGAGTAAATACCTACTCTTTGTTATTATTGTGAGATGTACAGGAGCCAACGAATGCAACGTGCCTGGCAAAGTAATCAATCAACGTTTTCCTCTAAATTCCAAATATTTACTTATAAGTCAAATGTGTATGTAATTCAGAACCATTTACCCTTTACAATTCTTATCAGAAATGGTCATATTTTTAGGATGGCCCACCGACTGTATAAAATACCACGATTTGTGACCTGCTGAATCGCCATAATAATTTTGGAGTCCAATTCTCACTCTTCGGAAAACGAGGTCATGAGGCATAGAGGAAGAGACCAGACGCTTCGTGTCTTCTCACACGCTTTCATCGTATTCAACTTTCCCGTCTCTATGAGGTAGACTCATTGGTCCCTCTTGCACAAATGAAGAAATCAAAGCCCAGCCCAGACAAGTTAAAGAATTTGGTTACTTCTCAAGACTACACAGACCCGTGACAGGAGGAGACTGGCTGGAAGCCAGGTCTGCCTAACTGGAGGGCAGAGCACTATCATGCGGCCTTGACGGTCACTTCCCACGCAGTGCAGTAAGCTCCCAGGCTCCTCCTGGGCCGTGTCCTTGATGTTTCCACAGGGCCTTGCATTCACCTCCGTTAAGATACTTGTCTGTTTTTTCTCTTTATTTATCCTCCTCCTCACCTCACTGAACTAAAACACATGAAGGAAACAAAATTGTGGGATCTGCTCATGCCCATCACCACACAGGTGTGCAGAAAACACTTACTGATTACATGAAAGAAGGTGCTTTCTGCTTCTATCTTAGACCATGATGAAGGAGCACCTAAAGGACACTCAGTGGCAAAACAAGGAATCCAGAATTTTTAAAATTAATTGCTTATGCCTAACGTCAATCCATCACTACACCGAAAAGCTGACATAAAAAGAGAATACCATTGCATTGATGGTAACTCCCCGTCACGACTGCACAAACAGAGGTACCTGAACTTCTCCATGCCTCCTCTTCTCGAACGCCAGTCTTTCTTTATCAGCCCTCTGTTCCCACTGCAGCTTTTCCAGTTGTTGGGTCATTATAGCCACTTTCTTTCTTACTTGTTCCTTAAGTTCTTTATAACGATCCAGCTGTATAAGGAGTATTAAAATATTACTAACTCACAGAAGAAACACGAGAGGAAATTTTTATGTGATATCCTTTGACTAGAAGATAATCTTATCAGTTTTAAATAAATCAGATCATAATTGGTTATCTTTTCCAGGTAAGATAATGTGAACGTAAAATGAACCTCTTCTTATTTAAAACTGCCTAGATAGAGAGACAGATAAGGATTCAAAACCAACTCTATAAAGTCTCTGCAAGAAAAACTTAAAGAGAAGGGGGATTAAAAAATAAAACAAGAAGGAGATTAAACTCATGAACAGTCCACATGCAAGGAGTTCATATAAAATCAAATATTTTATTTATATAGTTATTTTGGTATATATTTTATGATGTAAAATTATCATAACATTAATGAAAGATATATGATAAAAAGTCAGTTGAGAGAATGTTTGAAAACTCTGAATTAAAAATTATGGGAGCTCTACTACCAATTTGTCAATTATTTTTTTCCCATTTGTTATAATTAAATCTTACATACCAAATTGCATATTAATTCACCACCACATTTAAACCACCTCAATCAACTTCCCTCCTGCCAATTAAGTGGTCATGTTTCTTCAAAGCCACGTATATTTGATTTTTAAGTTTTTATAATATCCGTAAGGAAAAAATGATTACCTCAAAAACGTAAGAATATCAATTACCTAATTTTATTACAAAATGATACCATGTGGTCTTGTTGAAGTATTTTCTATGACTTCAATGAACTCATAAAGGTTATAATGCCATCGGATCTTATAAAATAAAAATACCCTAAAGATACATTCTGCATATAGGCTGAAAAATTTCAATCCCCATCACTGAGATGAGGATTGTCTGAGATCAATCTCTTAAAATATCAGAGAGGACATCCTTTAAGTTATTGCTAAGAAGCTGAAATAATAGAAAGTTTTCTCATATGTTGACTTGTTCACCTGACTGGCTTCTAGTTCAATGTCTCGCCCTTTGTATAAGAGTTCTTCCTCAACCTGCTTCTCAAAACTTCTCCATGCACCATCTAAATCAACCAGCTCTGTCTCCAGGGCCTTTATGTCCTCTTCCTGTTTAGAACATTGTTTTTCACTGTCCTTTATTGATTTCTTAGCCACATCTAATTTCTTGAGGTGGTGAGAAGTATTTTCTTTGGCTTTAATGTATTGAGGCCTTTTCTGATTTAAAAGTGCTTCAAGAGATCTAAAAAGAAAATAAAGTTTGCTTTAAAGTAAATTAAATCTATACTATATAAGGGAAGGAAGTTCTTTTGATCAAATCATACATTTAAAAATAAACTTTAAAAATTGACTTTCAGAGACTATAAGCAGATCAGTGATTTCCGGAGGTTGAGGGGGAGGTACTGAACAGGTGGAGCACAGGGAAATTTTTTGAGTGGTAAACCACTCTGTATGATACCATAATGGTGGATATAGGACATTGTACATGTGTGAAAACCCATAGAACTTCATGGCACCAAAAGTGAACCTTAATGTAATGTATACAAATTAAAAAAATCACTTAGGAGGCTAAGGGATCCAGATGGAATACAAAATGTGACCAAAGAATCTACTGTATTACCAATGTATGAAATCACCTTCCTGAAGGGGATTGGGAGGAAAGGTGCTAACCTAAGTAACTCTGAAAATGAGTCAAGTCTATAAAACTAAAAGCAAGAGGACCTGTGCACAGGCACTGTACTCTCATTGCCAAAGTTGCTCCCCATGAGGGTATGGGTTAACATCAGCAGTACCGCTATAGATGATTACTAGAACTGAAAATGACCGGCTGACCATGGAAGCCAGGTTGCTCGCTACTGCCATGGAGGTTACGGACAGGCAAGAGAAGGTCAACATCAACAATGATGGCAACTCATATTATGATGTATTAGACAAATGCTAGGTCACATAACATATTATATGTAGATATTCCCGATGTGATGAGAAGGACATTTTACCCCCTACGGCCTTCCCCTTCAAAATCCATAAACCTTGACTAATGATGAGAAACTATCAGGCAAATCCAAATTAAGAGACGTTCTACAAAAACACCTGACCAATATGGCTCAAAATTATCTAGGTCATCAAAAACAAGGAAAGGCTGAGAAACTGTCACAGCCAAGAGGAGCCCACAGAAACAGGATAACAAATGTAACATAGTGTCCTGGACCAGAGACAAAAGACACTGGGGAAAAGAGAGAAAATATTAGTCAACCATGGACTTCACTTAACAATAGTGCATGAACACTGGTTCACTAATTCTGACACATGTATCATATTAATAATGTTATCAAGTAGGAGAAACTGAATGTGGGGAATATGGGAACTCTTACTATCTTTGGAATTTTTCTGTATATCTAAAAGTATTCCAAAGTAAAAAGTTTATCTAAAAAATCAACTTTCAAAATGTCACTTATTTTTATTTTTTTATCAATGTACATAAAACCTAACTGTTAATAACTATGTTTTAAAACTCACTTTAACTCTTTTTCTGTTTGTTGTAGTTTTCTAGTTAGCACTCCATGTTCCTTTTTCTTGGCTTTAACTATGTTTTCATGATCAGAAAGAGACTCTTTTGTGACACTCAAATTCCTGTTCACACGCTCTAACTCGGTGTTCAGAAAATGAATTTTCCTTTCATTATGATATAGTTGGAAAAGCTGTAATTGTATTTTGTTTATTTTCAGTTCTTCAAGGAGACTCTGGTAACGTTCTGCCTATAAAACAGTACAATTCAGTAACAGTTAAAAGGGAATATCCTGAAGTTGACCTTTCATAAACTCAGTGAGAGTACCAACAGATGATCTCTAAGGAATCAAATTATTTATTATTTAAGTATCATTCACAAGTTATCAAATTTATGAAGTTAATGCTTGTCAAAAGTAGCATTATTTGGAGGTTTCTGTGTACACATACACAACAAACCAGTAAACCAGATTTTATTCTCATATACTCAGTGATATGGTGGTAAGAACAATGAAGTGGCACCTGCTAACCTGGGTCCTCATCGCATTTCTGTTTGGACCTTGGACCTCAGAGTATGGCAAGTCCATTAACGTTTCTTTTTTTTAAAGTTTCTAGTTATTTATTTTGAGAGCCTGCACACGCATGTGGGAGGGGCAGAGAGAGAAGGAGAGGGTGAGAGAGAGAGAGAGAGAGAGAGAGAGAGAGAATCCCAAGAAGGCACCGCACTGTCAGCGCTTAGCCCAATGTAGGGCTCAATCTCACAAACTGTGAGATCATGACCTGAGCCAAAATCAAGAGCTGGACACTTAACCAACTGAGCCACCCAGGTGCCTCACCATTAACATTTCTGCTATCAGTTTCCTCATTTGTAAACTGAAGAAAGTTGAATGACTTATAGGTCCCTAGCAACATTAAATCCAAGAATCCCGGGTAAAATTCCTGCTATAAGATATAATTTTTCTATTAATAGAACAGGAATATTAAAATTCTAAAGTATATGGACAATGGAAGAATTTCTTTACCATTTGTACTCTTAATAAAGGAATAAAGGAATAAAGGAATAAAGGAATGGGCTGCCTTGAGAGAAAATCTCCTAATCAATGACATATTCCAAGTAACAGGTAAAAAGCCATCTGCCATGACACTGTAACAAATAGGAAATTCAACGATTCTAACTGTCCTCATAATGTTTAATGTTCTGCGACTCTACTTTCTGAAAGCTGTTTCAGTATATTATGAGAAACATAGTCTGACTCTCACCAATACCACCCCTTACCACTAACAAACCCAAGGACACATACGCACATGTAAAAATATGAAGAAACAAACATCACAGTGAGAAACACAACACTTTTATTTCTTCAAATATTACTGACTGCCTACTATGTGCCAGGCCTCTGTTGCTGGGAATATAGGAAGGAAGAAGACAGAAAAAGTCCCTGCTCTTACAAGCTTATAATCTAGTTGTTCTAACGGGAGGGGCGGGGATTAGAGATTAAACAAGCAAACAAATAATAAACAAGATAATTTCATGCAGCAATAGATGTTACAAAACAAACAATAGGGTAATACAACCGTACCAGGGAGGGGAAGGCCAATTTAGATTGGGGGTGTGGATAGCAAATGCCTACCTGAGAAAATGGCAATGAAACACCTTGAATGAGAGAGTATTGGCCATGAAAAAAATCAGGCATACAGCTATCCAAGCAGAGGAAATAGCAAAAGCTTCAAGCTAGAAGTGAGGACGGTATGTTCAATAAGTAGTAAAGGCCAGTGTGGTGGGAGAGTAGAGGAAACCAACGCTTGAGAGGTGGGTGATGGTCTAGGTCAGTAGGCTGGACAGGGACACTAGTGGGAAGCACTCCACTGATGGAGGTTTTGTGCAAGAGAAAGACAAAATTTGGGGCGCCTTGGTGGCTCAGTCCATTGAGCGTCCAACTCTTGGTTTTGGCTCAGGTCATGATCTCATGGTTCGTGGGTCCGAGCCCCACTTTGGGCTCTGCACTGACAGCGAGGAGCCTGCTTGGGATACTCTCTCTCCCTCCCTCTCTGCCCCTCCCCCACTCACGCTTGCTAGCTCTCTCTCAAAAATAAACATTTAAAAATTAAAAAAAAAGAGAACAGAGTCTGATTTGCATTTGACAAAGATCTAAATTTTTTTTAATGTTTATTTTTGAGGGAGACAGACACACACACACAGAGTGTGAGCAGGGGAGGGGCAGAAAGAGAGGGAGACACAGAATCCGAAGGAGTCTCCAAGCTCTCAGCACAGAGCCCAACGTGGGGCTCAAACCCACGAACCACGAGATCATGACCTGAGCCAAAATCGGATGCTTAACTGACTGAGCCACCCAGGTACGCTGACAAAGATCACTCTAAACGCAAAGAACTATCAACCATAAATGAGGTACTCTACTAGGCATTGTAAAGGGCACCAAGAAATACCACAGAACAGCATATGCAAAGCATGCCTCTGGCCTCCTAGAGGTCCCCAATACCCTTTTAGGGAGCCCCTGAAGTCAAAACTCTTTCCATAATAATAGTAAGACTTCATTTGCCTTTTTCATTGTGTTGACATTTACACTGATGGTGCAAAAGCCAATGGTGGGTAAAGCTGCTAGGCCTTAACATAAATAAGATTTAATACAGAAGGAGATAGGAGCATTCACCTGTCTTCCTTTAAGCCATATATTAAGGAGATTATAAATATGTAAAACAACGTCACCCTTCTGGTTAGTTTTACAAAATGCAATTATTTTTCATAAAAGTATGTTATTTATATTAACGTGTAATGTTTCTTATTGCTGTTTTTACATTGATCACTATAATATATTTCTTAAATTTCTCAGTTTTAATTTCAAACACAGTAAATATCAGTCAGAAACTCTTTGGGGACCTCAAGAATTTATAAGAGTGTAAAGGGACAAGATCCAAAAGTTGAAAGCCTATGCCATGTAAGATATACACCCCTCAAGCTTATTTTTAGTTGGGAAAATCAGACATTTTTGTACTTCAGGTAGCAATGCCTATTTAGGAAACAAAACAGTAGAGACTACGTCAAAAAGCTTATTTTTAATGAATAGTGGGCCTTATTTGTCTTACATTATAAAAAAAAAAATCTTTTTGGTAACCCAAAGCCAATACCTAGCAATGCTGACGGACAAAAGACTTTGTATCCAACAGTTCCTGGTTTCATCTTCACGACGCCGCCTTACCTCTTCTTTCTCTAACTTTGCATGTTTGCGCTCTGCAGCCACATTTTTTTTCTTATTAAAATTAAACTGTGCATCCTCTTCGGCTTTCAGTAACTTTCTTTTCTTTTCCTCATATTCTCCTATGAGCTCTCCTGAAGTGCTGATTTCCTCAAAAAACTGGGTTCTTTCTTTGGGTTTTTTCATTGAAATCGACTCTACAGTTCCCTTTCAAAAACAGTAAAGCACATCAACATAAAATATATGGATGCATTTTCAAAATCGTGAGCCAACTAAACTAGTACCGCTCCTTACCTGAAAAACGAGACAGTTCCGTGCTTTGACCATTACGCCTATCTTTTCCAACTCGGCTATGTAAGCAGAACGACTCACGGGGTTATCATCAAAATGAAATTCCGAGCATCCCCCTAAGAGAATAAAACTGTTATTGGAACTATAAATACCAGACGCGTAACAACTATTCAAAGGTTAGTAAAATTATTTTTCTTATTGAAGTGGCCAGTTATGTGACAACATAGGTGTTATTAATAAACGCATTTAATCAGTCAACAATTATTGAATGTCTACTCTATGCCAAGGAGAATTCTATAGCAGTGAACAAAACGGAGGACAGTCTGGATCTCGAGGAGCTTATATATCCCACAGTGCAGACAAAAATGAGATATGTAAGTACAATAAAGATGTGAGAAAGTGTTAAGTGCTAAGAAGTAAAAGAGAGCTGGGAAGGGGATATGGAAGTTTCTGTGACAGAGAACAGACATTACAATTTTAAACATGATAGTGTTGCAGGATGAATGCTTATGTCTCCCCCCCCCCAATTCATATGTAGAAATCCTAACGGTATTAGAAGGTGGGGCCTTTGGGAGGTGATTAAGTTGTGACCGTGGAGCCCTCATGAATGGGATTAGTGGGCTTATAAAAGAGACCCCACAGAGCTCCCTAGTTCCTTCCACCATGTGAGAACACAATGAGCTGTATGCACCCCAGAAGAGAGCCCCTCATCTGACCATACTGGCAACCTGAGCTTGGACTCCCAGCCTTCGGAACTGTGAAATAAGTTTTTATTATTTATAAGCTATCTAGTCTGTGGTGTTTTGTTACAGCAGCCCAAACAAACTAAGACAGATGGGCTAAGAGCAAAAACAAAGCTGAGGCATTGCACTTCTGGTCTGAACATATATCATAAAGCCACAGTAATGCAAACAGTATGGCACTGGCATAAAAACAGACACAGAAACCAATGGCACAGAATAGAGAGCCCAGAAATACTGCACGAACGCACCTATATGTGGAATCTAAAATAGTCAAACTCATAGAAACAGAACAGAATGGTGGATGCCAGTGGCCAAGGGGAGAAAAAATGGGGGGAGATGTTGGTCACGTATTATAAAGTTTCCGTTATGCAAGATGCTAAGTTCCGGGGATCTAGTATATAGCAACGTGACTACAGTTAACAATTTGTATTATAAACTTCAAATCTGCTAAGAGGGTAGATCTCAAGTATTCTCACCACAAACACATGCAACAGTAGTGCCTGCATGCAAAGAGAACGGTAACTATGTAAGGTGATACGTGTTAATTAGCTCAACTGTGGTACTGACTTCACAATGTATATTAAAACATACATGTTTTAAATACATGCAATTTTGTGAAATTAACATTTTTTCTTTTTCTTTTTCCTTTAAAGTAAGCTCCAGGCTCAACCTGGGGCTCAAACCCACAACCTCAAGCTCAGGAGTCACATGTTCTGCCAACCGTGCCAGCCAGGTGCCCCTAAATACATGCAGTTTTTTACCTATCAATTATACCCCAATAAAGATGGGAAAAATAAATTTATGACGATTTAGTAAATAAAGAGTAGGCTAGAGAATCCTTACTGAAACAGAGACTTTTGAGTAAAAACCCAAAAGTGAGAAAGAAAATTCACCAATAAAGATACCTAGGTGATAAAGTGGTAAAAATACTTAAATTACACATTAAGGTATAGGTATACAAGTATTTATTAATAAAATAGTATTTATACGTTAGAAAATTAAGCCCATGTTCTAGTGGACCAGAATGAAATATCAAAAACAAAAAACCAAAACCAAGACATGCCTATATTATGGAGGCTCTGTAAACTCTGAACATATAGAAAAGATATTCATAAACAACTCTCAATCTTGCTTCTTCAGGAAACAGGAATTATAGGATTTAAATCACAAAATACAAATTCATATATTTCACGCAAATTGCTACTCAGTGGTAGAAAAACTTTCTATACAAACCAAAAATACAGGGGCATCTGGGTAGCTCAGTTGGTTAAGCATATGACTCTTGTTTCGGCTCAGGTCATGATCTCATGACTTGTAAGACTGAGCCCTGTGCCAGGCTCCTGCTGACAGTGTGGAGCCTGCTTGGGATTCTCTCTCTGCCCCTCCCCTGCTCACACACGCATGCATGGTCTCTCTTTCTCTAAACTTTAGTAAGTATGTATGTGTATGTGTGTGTGTGTGTGTGTGTGTGTATATATATATATATATATGTATGTATGTATATCTGTATATATACATATACTCAGTTCACCACTAAGAAAGTTAAACATACGTAAAGAACTTCCATCATTTTAACCTAATAACCAGTAGAAAAATGCTATTTGACATTTGAGAAATTTGAACAAATATGTCTGCTTTAAAAAGAGTCTTAGTGGAGACTCATACAGGTTCTATCATTTACTTCTGAGATTTGCAATCCAAGAGAGAGAGGAAAACAAAAAAACTCCAAATCTCTAGTTTACTATGCCAGTGAAATAATAAATCACAGCCTTCAAATAATTAAAAAACAGGTCATCTGACTTAACTTTTGAAAAATCAAAGGACGCATAAGCAAGTATCTACAAAAAAAATACCTCGGATAATCCTTGTAAATGTTTTCTCCTCTCCGCTTTCCTCCACGTACACAATTTTTACACTCGCACAAGAAGAGACAGGTTTTCCAATATGTGCTCCATAAATGAGTTCTTGAATATTTTTCACTCTTAAATTAGCTGTTTTCTCTCCCATTACAAAACTAAGTGCATCCATTACATTAGATTTTCCTGGGAAAGAAAAGACAGAGAGAAAAGTTATCCCTCGTTAACAATAAAAAACCTTGTCCAGAGACAAAGAAGCCAACAATGGAAGTGAAATATAGCCAATACACATGTCTCAAGAGTAGTACTGTCTTGTCTATGTTTAAAATGCACGTGACCAATTTTATATAGATCACTGCGTTCTTCCATGCAGCTATGGCAGAGTATTAAGTGGCCTAAATTTAAGGATCTAAGCAAGTGGATCTAAACCCAACTCTCTTCCATTATTAAATATTGTACTATGGCAATTCATTTAACTGCTCTGAATTTCAGTCATTCCATTTTATGATTAACTATCACCTATTTTAAAAAATGGCTAAGTATGTCCAAGATATCCGAAGGACTAGAATAAGGTTGCCAGAATACTTATGATTGTAGGAGGTGGCGGTACAGAAAAGTTATAGAGCAGGTCTGAGCCTGCAATCCCTTGAAAGGCCTGCTCCCAAGATTGGCTGTCACCCGGGGATTTGTATTTTGGGAGAGTTTCCACCGCTTTCTGATAAGAATGTCTCACTGTGCCGAAAGTGTTTATACGACATGATTGACGCTGGACACCTCGCCTGTTTTCTTTTTAGGAGTCTGGAATTTTGGTAGATTTTGGTTTGTGCCAGACAGAGGGTGCCTGGCTGACCATTCCCCAATAAAAATCCTGGGCACCGAGTCTTTGCTTGAGGTTCTTTGGTAGACAACATTTCATGTACATTGCCACTACGTATTGCTGGAGGAGTTGCCTGTCCTGTGTGACCCCACTGGGGGAGGATGCTTAGAACCTCGTGCCTGGTTTCTTCAGTTTGTCCCACGTGCCTTCCCTCTTGCTGAGTTTGCTCTGTTCCCTTTCGCTGTAACACATAACAATCCCGAGTACAACTACACGCTGAGTTCTGTGAATCCTCCTAGCAAATCACCGAAACGGGGGGCGGGGGGTGTGTAGTCTTGGGCATTCCTGATCCAAAGGCCAAATTGTTTTACAATCATGAGCCCACAGTTTGCTCTAAGACAATTTCCAAGGTGCTGTGTCATTGCTACCACCATCTGTATCTATCTACCCATCAATCAATCAATCAATCAATCACATTCCTTCCCCCATATCCTCAAGGAACTTAAATTTCCAATGCCAGAACAGGAGGAAGATAATACAAAGAAAATACTGCCAGCCAGTGGAACTACGCTTAGTTTTAGAAGTTTATGATCTTGGCTTGAACCCACAACCCTGAGATCAAGACTCGCATGCTCCACCAACTGAACCAGCCAGGCGCCCCAGTTTGTAATCTTTCTAAAAAGAATCAGAAGTGGTTAAAATGCTATAAATTTATTTAGCTAAGTTTCAATTAATGATTGGGTATGAAACGTGGCTTTTTGGGTTGACTGAAAGCTATTATAAGCCAGATAGGACAAAGTGAATACTAATGGAGTTGAATTAAATCTCACTGTAACAGAATTAAAGAGAAACCAGTTTTGATCAATCCTTATTTAAAATCTTCCTAAAATAAACACTTGTTTACCCAAATTAATTTATTCCATTAATATCTTTTGAATAGCTATTATGTTAATAGCTATTAAGGATATAGCAAAAGAAGAAGACAAAAAACCTCCCAGCCTAGTGAAGGTTATGTTCTATTAAGAGAGACAAAAGACCAAAAAAAAAACAATTCCATACTAGAGTTAAGTATCATAAGTAAGGAAATAAACTGGGTGATGGAATAGAGGGTAACTGGGAGACATAACTTCAGATAGGATGGTCAGGAAACATTTTAAGAGCCTACTGACCAGCCAGTGTTAGCTTAAGACTCATCTGCTGAAAAGAATGAATGAATGAACAAACGAACAAACAAACCGAGTTTGGTAATGGTCAGATAGGGGACCTCTGCTGTAAAAACTCAAAATCAACATAAGGAAAATAATAATTCTGGAAGAATTATCTTTTAGGTCATCATCACTCAAAGATATAAAAATTACACTATCACTCTCCAGTCTCCAAACCTCAATATTTCCATTCATTTGCTTTCTTAACTAACATGCTAAGTCCCTTTTCATTCCAATTCTGCACATCCTCCTCCCATTTCCTCCTTCTTTCCCATCCTTCTGCCCATTCAAGTCCTTGTTACTTCAGGTGTCTCCTAGCTGTACTCCTACATCTGTTATCCAGTCTTTGCAACAATCCTATGAAGTAGGTTTTAATTTGTTTCATAAGTTAAAAAGTAGAGACTCAAAGTCAAACAAATTGTATGTTTTGGAGGTGTCTGAATCCAAAATCTATATACTCTTCCAACAAAAAGCAGAGAATTATAATCCACTATAGTAAGTTCTAAAATAAAATTAACACACCTAGACACACTTAAGAGAAGCACTAACTACCGGAGGCTGTGAGTAGACTTTAGCAGGAGATGATTCGGGGCTAAGTTTTAAAGGGTAATTAAGAAGTTTGGGGAGGGGGTAAACATGCCATTCCAGGAAAAGACAACAGCTTGGTCATAGGTACCGAGAAGTAAGAGAGCATGGTACCATTTCAGTAAAAAATGGCAAATGATTTTATATAGGTGGAGCAGAGCTTACCAGGTTGAAAATGGTAAGAGAGAAGTTAAACTTTATGCTGAGGATGATGTGAAACCATTGGAGGATTTTAGGAATAGCAGTGAATTTTTCAGACATGTTTTATCAAGATTTCTCAGACAATAACCCACCAGAAAAATGAGCAAAGGATATAAAAAGGCAATTCAGAGAAAAATACAAAAGGCGCCTAAACATATGAAAAGATACTTAAGCTCAGTCATAATAAGAGAAATATAAATTAAAACTGTATCGACTACCAGTTCTATCGTACCGGCAAAAATCCAAAACTTTGAAAACACGTGCCTTTGGTGAGGCAGAAGGGAAACATACCCTTTCATATATTGTTGTCGGAGTTACAAAATGATACAACTCCTATAGAGGGGAAATTCGGCAATAGCTAATGAAATTATAAGTCCATTCATCTTTATTTTTTATTTGAATTCCAGTATAGTTAACATATATTAACTTCAGGTATACAATACTGTGATTCAATAGTTTCATATATTACACCATGCTCATCATGATAAGCATACTCTTAATCCCCTTTACCTATTTTTTCAATCCTCCTACATACCTCCCTTTTGGTAACCATCTGTTTCTTCTCTATAGTTAAGAATCTGTTTCTTGGTTTGTCTCTTTTTTGCTTTGTTCATTTGTTGTTTCTTAAATTGCACATATGAAATCATATGGTATTTGTCTTTCTGACTTATTTCACTTAGCATTATACTCTCTTGTTCCATGTATGTCTTTGCAAATGGCAAGATTTCATTCATTTTTTATGGCTGAATAATATTCCACTGTGTGTATGTATACATGTATGTATGCATATATGTATGTATGTAGTATGTGGTATATATATGTATGTGTGGATATATAAATGTAAATATTATATATATAACATAAATATATATAAATGTAAGTGATATATATATATCACTTCTTTATTCATCACTTGATGGACACCTGGGTTGCTTACATATCTTGGCCAATGTAACTAATGCATCTATAAACATAGGGGTGCAATATCCCTTCGAATTTGTGGTTTTTTTTTAAATTTTTATTTATTTTTGAGAGAAAGAGAGAGAGACACAGTGGGCAGGGGAGGGGCAGAGAGAGAGGGAGACACAGAATCTGAAGCAGGCTCCAAGCTCTGAGCTGTCGGCACAGAGCCTGATGCAGGGCTCAAACTCACAACCGTGAGATCGTGACCTGAGCTGAAGTTGGACGCTTAACTGACTGAGCCACTCGGGTGCCCCCAAATTAGTGTTTTTGTATTCTTTGGGTAAATACCCACTAGTGCGATTGCTGGATCATGGGCTAGTTCTGTTTTTAACTTTCTGAGGAATCTCTATACTGTTTTCCACAGTGGCTGCACCAGTTTGCATTCCCACCAACAGCGAGCGCGAAAGGGTTTTTCTCCACATCCTGGCCAACACCTGTTGTTTCTGGTGCTTTTGATTTTAGCCACTGTGGCAGGTGTGAGGTGATACCTCATTGTAGTTTTGATTTGCATCTCCCCGATGATGAGTGATGTGGAGCATCTTTTCACGTGTCTGTTGACCATCTGGATGGGTTTGGAGAAATGTCTGTTCATGCTGTCTGCCCATTTTTAATTGGACTATTTGATTTTTGGGTGTTGAGTTGTTTAGCTTTCTGTATATATTTTGGAAACTAACACTTCATCTAAATCCATTCATCTTTTGAGCCAGCAATTCCACTTCTAAAAATCTATCTCCCTGATTTATGTGCACAACTGTACAATGGCAAATACACAATCATGCAATTCATTACAGGTTGTTTCTAACAGAAAAAGACTGGAAACAACTCAAGTGTCCAAAAATTAAGGGAATGCTTGAAACAGCTGTATAACAGCTACACAGTGGAGAATTACACAGCAGAAAGAGAACAGAAGAGGATATAGTAAGTAAAAAAAGTGCATAACAGCATATATAGTAAAAAACTAACTATGAACTTTGATGTAATGAGAAGTGAGGAGTTAGAGATAGCAATACATACATATTTGCTTGCATCTGCAAAAAGAAAACACTGAAAGACAATCAAGAAATGAATGGTCATCTATACAAGGTGAAGAGCAGGACACGGAAACTGAGTTGGATACCTGTCTGCCTCTCCTGGTCCATTTTCTTTTCTTTTCTCTCTCTTTTTTTTTTTAAATTTTGTTTATTTATTTATTATTTATTTATTTTGAGAAAGACAGAGTCAGCACAAGTAGGGGAGGGACAGAGAGAGAGACAGAGAATCCCAAGCAGGATCCACACCATCAGCACGGAGTCTGACATGGGGCTGGAACCCACTAAACTATGAGATCACGACCTGAGCCAAAATCAAGAGTTGGACACTTAACCAACTAAGCCACCCAGGAGCTCCTCCTGGTCCATTTTCTACCCTGCTTTCTGCCCTGTATCAATAGGTTCTCACGCCTTTTGGCTTCTACTTGGATTGGACCAATAGGGAGCTCTGGCAGGAGGGAAGGAAAAGAATAGGGTCAGGGTATTTATTCCCTTACTTCCCTCTCTGTGAGGTGGCTTCTAGTTAGCTGTGTCTTTCGACAGGTCACCACCCTTTCAAATTTCCTTCTGGGTTCCTTCCTCTCTGGGCCTTGGGTGGTGACAGATCCATCATGCTAACCCTGCAATTCCTCTAGTCCTTCCAATTCCTTTATAGCCTTACACACATTTGTAATTACTCCCTTTGTAAACAAATCTTCCACAAATTGTCCTCATCTGAGTGTGCCACCTGCTTCCTGTTGGGACCCTACCTGATAGGGGAACAGTACAGAAGCAAGATCTCTTGGTGTATACCTTTATATAGAGTTTTGAGCTTTGAAATATGTGTATGTGTTGTCATTTTTTAAAAAAAAAACTAAAATTTAAAAATTCTATAAATGAAGGGCGCCTGGGTGGCTCAGTCGGTTAAGCGTCCGACTCAAGCCATGATGTCAGGATCATGATTTGAGCCCCACATCGGTATCTTAAGTCTGCTTAAGATTCTCTCTAAAAAAATTAAAAATAAAAATTCAAAAACAGAAACAAGTAAACTTAAGTGAATATTAAATTGGTGATAGCCATATTGAGAAATGGTTTATTTCAAGGGACTTCAGATCACAAAATTCTGACTGTACATTCTTAGTGGGCTGTATTTCAAGCACCAAAAAGAAGTATAAAAGAACTTTAAATCTCCTTTGGTGTCTTTATTGTTTGTAATGATACTGGCATTGGTAGTTTTAAGATCATTTTCTCTGTATTATAGATTTAAGCAAATAAGTATATTAGTGATGTTAGGAATTATTTTCAAAGTAAGAAAAAATGTTTGCAATGACAAGAATCAGGGCACAGTGAAAACATAGTTATGTTAAAACTGAATGGGGGCACCTGGGTAGCTCAGTGAGTTAAACGTCTGACTCTTGATTTCAGCTCAGGTCATAATCTCATCGTTTGTGGGATTAAACCCCACATTGGGCTCTGCGCCATGAGCACAGAGATTTTCTGCTTAGGGTTCTCTGTCCCCCCACCCCCATCCCTACCCTGCTCACACACAAGTATGCACATGCATGTTCTCTCTCAAAATAAATAAGCTTTAAAAAAAAAAGCCTCAGTTTTATAAACCTTAATGAAATGCTGATTCAGTCATAAATATTATTTGGCATTAAAACCATCTGGGTAGCACACAGGGTAATGTCTCTGACATCAGCTGTAGCAATAGTTTCTAGATAGGTCCCCTGAAGCAAGGGAAATAAAAGCAAAAATAAACTATTGGAACTATATCAAAAAAAAAAAAAAAAAAAAGCTTCCGCACAGCAAACAATTAATGAAACTAAAAGACAACCTGTGGAATGGGAGAAGATCTTTGCAAATGACATAGTAAATGATTATTATTTAAAATATATATAGAAGTTATACAACTCAACACCCAAAATACAAATAATCCAATTGAAAATGCGCAGACAACATGAACAGACATTTCCCCAAAGAACACATCCAGATGGTCAACAGACACATGGAAAGATGTTCCACATCACTCATCATCGGGGAGATGCAAACCAAAACTACAATGAGGTATCACCTCACACCTGCCACAGTGGCTAAAATCAAAAGCACAAGAAACAACAGGTGTTGGCCAGGACGTGGAGAAAAAGAAACCCTTGTGCACTGTCGGTGGGAATGCAGACTGGTGCAGCACTCTGAAAACCAGTATAGAGGTTCCTCAAAAAATTAAAAATAGATCTACCCTATAATCCAGTAATCACACTACTGGATATTTACCCAAAGAATACAAAAACACTAACTCAAAATGATATATGTACCCCTATGTTTATAGATGCGTTATTTACATCGGTCAAGGTATGTAAGCAGCCCAGGTGTCCATCAACTGATGAATGGATGAAGGAGACGTGGCGTGTATATACAATGGAGTAGCACCCAGTCATAAAAAGGAATGAAATCTTGCCATTTGCAACAGCACGGATGGAGCTAGAGAGTACAATGTTAAGTGGAATAAATCGGAGGATGACAAATACCATATGATTTCACTCATGTGGCATTTAAGGAACAAAGGAAGAGAGAGAGAGAGACAAACCAAGAAACACTAAGTATAGAGAACAAACATAGTTACCAGAGGATAGATGGTAGAGGGATGGGTGAAATAGGTTATGGGGAGTAAAGGGGATTAAAGAGTATACTTATCATGATGAATGCTGAGCAATGTATAGAATTTTTCAAACACTGTATCATATTAAAATTTAAAACTTAATAAAATTTAAAAAACTTGGGTAAATGCTTGATAAAGAACATTTGTATAATGTCAAAGCAACACTAGTAGACCAGACTAGTTAGAAGGGAAAAACTAATTGTACAATGTAGTGATCACTGTCACCACCCTAATCCAGGGGTCAATCTTAGCATCACTAGTGGTAAAACAAATAGGTGTTATGTGATGTAATACCATGAGAAATACACAACATCACCTATGATGGAATCTAACCAAAACTGTTTAATTTGAACCCATCAGCCTTTTAGGTATTGAATTTTTTCAAATGTCTTTTCCTCATCTATCAAGAAATAAAATGGATCTTCTTTCTTGTGGAAACGAATGAAGATTACTGAGGGAACAGAGTGGCACATAGATTAAAGTAGGGTAAGACCAAAGATTGGGAACTCAGCTAAAAGATTACTGCATTAATCCAGGGAAGAAATGAGAGAGCCTGAAACCCTGAGAGTAGTGGCAAAAGAGGGAAGAGCACAGGTTATTAAGGAGGCAGAACTGGCCCAGACTGGTAGTGTTCTGGGTGTGACAGGGAGAATTTATTTAAAGATGACGGAGAATTCATTTAGGTGGCAGCCATATGAAACTCCGGGAGTAAAGCATTCTAAGTCCAAGGAACAGCATATGCTAAGACCCTGAAATGGAAAGAAGCTTGGTCTGTGTAAGGAAGGCAAAAAAGAAAAGCAATTCTGACCAAAGCATAGTAAATACAGCGAAAAAGAATATTAAAGAAGAGAAATACACAGAGGCCAGATCATAAAGGCCTTTGTGGATCATGGTAGAAATACCGGATTTCATTCCAAGTGTGGGGGAAAGCCATTCGAGAGTTTTAAGCTAGGCAGCGCTCTGATTTATAGATTTCCTTTGTTTGTTAACCACTCACTCTGGGTGCTGTGAAAATGAATTGTAGGGAGACAAGAAAGCAAGCAGACGGATGTGTTAGGAGGTTATAGCAATAGTCCAAATGAGAGCTCTAGCATCTTCGATTGTGAAGTGGTGAAAAATGGCAAGAAACAACTGGATTCAGGATGTATTTCAGAGGTAGAGTTATTAGGATTTATAGAAGATTAAATGAGGGAAGTGGAGTGTAGAAGGAGGAATAAAGAATGACTCTGGGTTTCTGGTCTGAATAAATGAGTAAACTGCATCCCTTACCAAGCAGGTAAGACCTAGGAAGGAATAAGTTGGTCTCATGGAAGTGGGGGAGAGGAAATTTGCTACTCTTTCTGATTATAGTACTTTATTTTTTTTAGATTTTATTTTCTATGCCCAACGTGGGCATTAATTTCTATGCCCAACGTGGGGTCTGAACTTGACTGAGCCAGCTAGGCGACTTCTAGGTCTACTAGAAGTAGCAAAAAATGAAAATATGCTGAATATTATAGGCTAGATATATAATTTTGGAAGTCAGTAGCGTAAAGATGGCATCTGAAGCCATGAAACTGAATAAGATCATGTGGGAAAAGAACACAGGGAAGAGAAAGACAAAGGACCTATTTCCAGGGGGTGGGAGGATTCTAGTGCTTAAGAGACCCAGGGGAGAAGCAGCCAATAACTGAGGGCTTGCCAGTGAAACAGGAGAAAACCTAGTTGGTACACAAAGTCAAAAAGAGCCAAGTGACCCAAGGGAGGGATGAAATGAGATCTATCATGCCACCTAGACAGCAAGACCTTCCCTTGACCAACTTCTTTAAAAACACCCCCAGGACTTCCTATCTCTGTTTCTATTTTTCTCCTTATTACTTAACACTTTAATATTCTATATACTTTTCATATTTAGTTTGTCTGTCTCTCCACCTTTGAATGTAAGTTCTATATGGAAAGGGATTTTTATGTTTGTTCACTGATGAGAATGGTACATGGCATACAGTAGGCATTCAATCATTTTTAAGTGAATGAAATACCACTGATATATCAAAGGGAATGAGGATAGGAAATTGGCCACTGACTCTTACAAGATGTAGGTCAACACTGACATAGAGAAATTTCAGTGGAGCTTGAAAACTTGAAATCACACTTGAAAACTGAATCAAGAGCATTGAGAATGGCTCAAAGAGTTTCACTGTATTGATAAATTGGGGCAATAGCCTAAAGAGACAGTGAAGTTCAAGGGATTTTCCCCCAAGCATTTCATAAAAAATTTTTTTTCAACTTATTTATTTTGAGAGAGGCAGAGAGAGCGAGCGCAAGTGGGGCAGAGAGAGAGTACCAAGCAGGCTCCACACTCCACGCTGTGCCCAAAGTGCAATCCTATGATATAGTAAGATCATGACCTGAGCCAACATCAACAGTCAGATGCTTAACCAACTGAGTCACCCAGGCGCCCCTATAAAATTTTCAAACTTACAAGAAAGTTGAAAAAATTTCATAGTAAACACCCATACATTTACCACTAAATTCTACAATTAACATTATACTATACTTTCTTTTCATACAGCTATATACCCTCTATGTTATAAGAGTGATAATAAGACATGTACTAATGCCAATGAAAACTACCCAATAAGGGAGAAAGATAAAATCCAGAGAAAGAGTTACAAAATAAAAGGGGGAAGGATTTAAAACAGAGGTGGAGAGGACTCAGGTACACTTGTAGAACTTCTCTGCTAAATATGCTTCAAAGTCTACCATTTTCTTCCATAAAGTTAAATATATCACCCCGGCAAGGACTGACCCAAAATTATTTCAACGTTATATCCTGCCGCTCCTCTACACATTCTCGCCAATTTGGACTATGAGCTGTCCCACCGACAGACCTTCCCAAACCCCTGGAAAAATACTCTTTACTCTGAGCCAGTTCAAATGATAATTCCTCTAGAAAACCTTCCCTAATCTTGACCTCTTCTTGTCCATACCTCCCCAAATCAGATCTAGTATTTTCCTTGCTTAAAGTTCCATAAACAATGTTACTGGGTCTCCTATTTCAATTAGTGTACTTTCTTATACTCCCTAAACCTTGAGAGCAGAAGCTGTCTTATAATACATACCTTCTTCTGCTTCTAACACTATGTATATGCAAAAACTATTTGCTAAATTCAAGTGGAGAACACTAAGGTTAAAATCAAAATGAAATTTTTCCCACTACCACAAAAAATCAACATTAGATTTACTAAAAACAAATGAGAACATGTCAAATTTTGACAGGTGGTGACAATAGGAAATTATTACAAAAAGTATGACTAACTAGCTAAATTGAAGTTTAAGAGAAAATGAATGTAACAGGTAATTATCAATTGGTTTAATAAAATCTACCTAAATGTGCCAGTAATTCCGTAAGATTATTTATTAAAAGATGACTTATTAACAAGTGTTCAAATGAATATAAATGAAATACCACCCATTAAATTAGTCTTGGATGAGTATTATACTGAATTTTAGCCTTCGTATAGAAGGAGAATGTGAATAGCTCATGCAAAATTCAGCAATAAGTAAACCAGAAATTTTTGTTGTAGAGAGATTATATTAAAGGCAATGCTAAAAGAATCCATGACTGGCTTTCTATGGTTCTAAGTAAAGTCTCTGGGTTACCACAAATTCTCAAGAGGGAAGTGCAGCTTCCAGGGCACCGGGACAAGAGGAATTTGTGAAGGCATTTTCACAATAACCTTAAGATTTGTTGTTAATCACAATATGTATTGTTGAATTAAGATAAGAGATAAGAATATTTTGAAACTTACAGTTTGGCACTAGTTTTAAAAGGTTCAAAACATCACTTCAACAGGATCTTGAGTGGTAATGGGCAAGTATTTTAGGCTGACTGTAGTATAAGATTTCATGTAAACACACACTCAAAATATTACACTGTTGTAAGTACAAAACACAATTGAGCAACCCTTCACATAATCACCAGTTAAAAGGTGAAGAAAATCAACCGATGGTGGGTCTGGTAACCTGATACATGAGTGAAGCTTAGGGTAAGAACGTAAGGAATGTTTATAATAATTATCTTTTCAGTGTCTTTTTGACAACAGAATCAAGCGTGAATGAGGAAGTATATTACACAGAAGATGCATGAAAATCCTCAATTATGTGCATATTTCCAAGCTCACGTATTCTTTCACATACACTAACTGCAAAGAAAACATTAAACAGTAGTTATCTTTATAAAGCAACAGAAGTTTCACAATAATTATACGTCAGGTTGGAGTGCCAGGAAAACACAAATTTCAGTTTCCTACTCAAGGTCTGTCAAATAAGTTAATTTATTCAGGCAAACATTATCTTTCAACCCAAGAATGGTTTCCGGGCTCAGAAAGGAAATCTGGACTGAGAGAGCCAAAAGAAGACTCGAGAGTTAGGAAAAATCTCGAAGTAATTATCATTTCAGGCCCTCCAGCAGCCGGGGTCATTACATCTCTTGTTTCTTATCACAGAGCAGTGGGGAGCCTGGCCAGGCCCGAACTCAGAACTCAAGTCCAGGCTCTGCTCCTTACTGGGCAACCTTGGAAAGTCATCTGGCCCCTCTGAACCTGTTTCCTAAACCATAAAATGGGATAATACCCATTTACGAGGGTTAAACAGAAATAGGGGTGCCAGGAACTTGGTGAGACTCCATGCATGCCATTATTATTACAATATTCCTGTGTAGAAAGTTCCTTGAATCCAAAATGTTGTTCAGGCTCCTTAGAACCAATTATTTCCTTCAGATCTCACTCTCCGTCTTTGGATGAGGAAGGGAAGGGGATGGAGAGGAGAAGTGTAGAGAGTAAGACAGAGCCACTCATGTCAAGCAGGGGCCTGTGTCAACGACAGAGCAGCTCAGGGCACTGCAGCTGAGACCGGATATCGCCCAGACCAGCATCAGCCGGTGACACAGTCAGAACTGATAACCAGCAGAAGGAAAGAGAGAGGACGGCAAAGGCCAGGCCTGATCAAACCCCTTTAAAAAGAGAGGATGTGGGGGACACCTGGGAGGCCCGGTCGGGTAAGCCTCTGACTCTTGATTTCTGCTCAGGCTGTGATCTCACCATCAGGAGGGTAATAAGCCTTGTGGGGGCTCCAAGCTGAGCATGGAGCCCGCTTAAGAGTCTCTCCCTCCCTCTCCCCCTGCCCTCCCCCATTTGGGCATGTGAGCCTGCACGCTGTCTCCATCCCTCTCGCTAAATTAAGAAAAAAAAAAAAAAAAAAAAAGAGGGTGGGGGGGTCGCCTGGGTGGCTCAGTCGGTTGAGCCTCCGACTTCAGCTCAGGTCATGACCTCACGGTTCGTGGGTTCGAGCCCCACGTTGGGCTCTGTCCTGACGGCTCAGGGCCTGGAGCCTGCTTCGGATTCTGTGTCTCCCTCTCTCTCTGCCCCTCCCCTGCTTACGCTGTCTCAAAACAAACGTTTTTTAAAAAGGAGGATTTCTGCAGCCAGGTGCCAGACTCCCCAGACACTGAGCCCTCTATGTCTGACCACCTCAAAACGGCAGCTGGTGGAAGGCTCTGCAGGGTTGATCTCAGGAAAGAACAGAGGTCCTTCCCGGCTTGGACTTAGAAAGCGGGACCCTGACCGAGGCCTCCTCTCAACAGGGCGCTCAGACGGACTCCAGGGTGGGCTGCTTGGCTTCCTGCCTCCGGTTCATCTGGCTTTTTTGTGCCTTGTGCTTTGCGGGACGTGTAACAAGCTAAGTTACACGGGTGGCGAAAGGTGGCCGAGTCTGGAATCCCGAACCTGCTGTACGGTAACCTCGCTTTATAACTGAAATGAGCGGGCGCTGTGGGGAAAGACACAACCCGCGTGTGCGCCGTCACAGCGCGCTGGTGACAAGAGGGGACTAACTGGGAGGGCGGGAGAAGCCGCGGCGAAGCGAAGCTCCGGGAGCCAGCGCAAAGGAGAGGAGGGGCCTGGACAAACCCGGGGTTGGTGTGCAGGAGGGGTCGTGGCCCCGCTGCAGAGGGCGCGGGGACCAAGGGGTGGAGGGTCTGGGTCCGGACGCCGGAGGGCGGGGGGCCGGCGGCAGAGAGCAAGCGGCAGGGGCTGGGAGTGGAGGGTCAGGCGACGGAGGGGTGGGGGCGGAGGGCAAGGGTGGGCACCCGGCGGCGGGGTCTGGGGGCACAGGGCAGGCGTGGGCGGAGGGCCGGGTGCTGGGGGTGGAAAGTGGGGGGGGGGGGGGGCGGGTCTTAGCGGCGTTGGGCCGGGAGCGCAGGGTGGGAGTCTGCGCCCCGCGTGGTTGTTGGAGGGGCTGGGACTGGGGCGGAGGGGTCACGGTTCAGGAGGGGGAAGGGCCAAGAGCGCTGGGTGGCAGTTGGGGCGGGCGGGGCTGGTGGCGGAGGGCTGGGGGTGGTGGACGAGGCCCTGGGGCGGAAGGCACCTGGTGGCTGGGGGCACAGAGAGGGGGTGGCCCCCCGGGGAGGGGTTGGCGGAGGGCTGGGGGCGACGGTGGGCACCCAGTGGCGGGGGTGGGCGCTCGGGAGGTTTGTGGAGGACTGGGCGTGGAGGCTGGGGGTCCCAGCCGGCGGGGGGGCCGGGAGCGCTGGGCGGGGGTCGGCGCCGGGGGGGGGGGGGGGTTGGCGGAGGGCCGGGGGCACCCGGCGGGGGTGGGGGTCGGGTCGGGGTGGAGGACGAGAGCGAAGGTGGGCACCTGGCGGCGGGGGACGCAGGGCGGGGGTTGGCGCCCGCGAGGTTGGCGGAGGGCCGGGGGCTGCGGGCGGGCACCTGGCGGCGGGGGCCGGGGGCACCGTGTGGGGGTGGGGCGGGGGGCTGGGGGTGGAGGACGAGGGTGAAGGTGGGCACCCGGGGGGCTGGCGGAGGCCCACGGGCCGTAACCGCCCCGCGTCCAGCACGCTAGGCCGCCCCACGTTACGTCCCCTCGGGCAGAATGGGTTCTGGGTGACCCGGGAGGGCAGAGGCGTTCAGGGTCCCAGTTACCGGAGCCGTTGGGGCCGATGATGCAGGTGAACCTCCTGAAGGGGCCGATGACCTGGCGGCCCCGCCACGACTTAAAGTTCTCCACGAGCAACACCTCCAAACGGCCCATGGCTGCGCCCTCCGCGCCTCAAGCGGCGTCCGCACACGCCGGCGGGAAAGCGCGGGAAGTGCTTGCGGCATCTCGCGAGAGGAGAGCGAGACTCCGGCGAGCGCCGCGCGGTTCCCAAGCAACCGGGTTGTTTACGTTTCCGAGGAGAGCGGGGCTTGGAGAGGTCGCCGGAGGACTGAAAGCTTGCGGAGCCGGCTCGATTCGCACCCGCCCGGCCTCCTAGGGAGCCAGCCTGGCTTAGGCTGCAGCTTGTTTTATTGTGGTTGTCTTTCCTTTTTCATCTCGTTTGTCTTAAACCCCCCTCAGAATTTCTTCGCGATTTCCAGCCATGGAGATAGCGCAGCCCAGAGACCTGGAGCGGTACTTAAGCCTGGCCAAGAGGACGCATGGGGAGCTGTGCCGGCAGAAACGGATCTTCAACGCCAGGAACAGGATCATCGGGGTGAGGACCTCTACCCGGTGGGAATGGGGGGTGGGGGGCAGCGAGGGGCGGGCGGCGGAGACCAGGGATGAGCCCTTGCAGCGAAACTGCTGATCCAAGCACGGCCGCAAAGGGCACCAGCTCGTCGTGTTAACTGCCGAAGAGGGGGAAGCCCTTCGCAGACACCTACCCTCTCACTTGCAGGACAGGCAAACTGAGTCCTGCAGCAGGGACGGAGCTTGCCTGCAGTGAGTGGCTAGTCAGAGACCGGAAGGCGGGTCTCGTTTCTCTGAGCCGGATTTTCTGCACCACCGGGGGTTCCTTCCAGTCTATTCATTTGACACATGCCAGCGAGTTACTGTTTTGTGGCACGCCCCAGCTGGGCCCAGGAAATGAGGAATATGGCAATCCCTGCCTGACCTTGCAGAGTTCATGGCCCGATGGACTCTGGCATTAAAACGGTCACATTAGCAAACCGTAAGAGACTCTTAAATACAGAAGACAGGGCCGCCTAGGTGGCTCTTCGGTTGAGCCTCGCACTTCGGCTCAGGTCATGATCTCACAGTTTGTGGGTTCGAGCCCCGCATTGGGCTCTGTGCTGACAGCTCAGAGCCTGGAGCCTGCTTCGGATTCTGTGTCTCCCTCGCTCTCTGCCCCTCCCCCACTCACGCTCTGTCTGTCTGTCTCTCTCTCAAAAATAAACACTAAAAAATTATAAATACAGAAAACAAACCGGAGGTTGCGGGGGGGGGGGGGGCTGCGGAGCTGGGCTACATGGGTGATGAGCATTAAGGAGCGAGTGCACTTGGGATCAGCACTGGGTGTTGTATGTAAGTTATAAATTACTGGGTTCTATTCCTGAAACCGATACTGTGCTGTATGTTAACTAACTTGAATTCGCATAAATAAATAAATAACATACTCTAAAAAAAAATTAACTATATTACAAAAACCAAAAATGGTCCACTGCTCACAGCAGTGGAATCAGGGCTGTGAGGGAGGGGAGCATGGGGTGTCAGGGGTGCACAGACTGAGACTGGGAGAGGACATCAGTGCTTCCTAGAGGAGGAGTTGTTCTGTTCTGCAGATATCTATCAACTAAGAGAAAGGGAGAAGGAAGCTCTGGGGACAGGCTGAAAAGGTATGAAAAGAACTGATGTGTACCTAAGACAACTAGTTAACAGTGGAACAAGGCTTAAAAAAAGATCAGTAGGATTGTTATCAACCGACTAAAATTATCTGGCTGTAACTCCTCCCCCTTTGTTTTCCATTTCCAGGGAGACACAGACGCCTGGGATGCTCAGGTTCATGACCAGAAGATTAAAGAAGCAACCGAAAAAGCTAGACATGAAACTTTTGGTGAGCATCTCTCGAAGCCTAGCTAGCAGTCTGGGGCTGTATAACTCTAGACTCCGGTCCTCATTGCTTCAAAAGTGTAAAAGCTTGTCATTTTCACACTCTTCGTCCTTTTAAAATTTCACCATTGTTTGTGCTCAGTTAACTTAATGTGCTGATTCTTTCTCTCTTGAAAGGAAAACAGCTATTGAATTCTATGGGGGGTGTAGGAAATGTATTGTGAGGGTAAATGTACATTGTTCTCGGGAACATAAACCCGAGAACATAACCCCGAGGACATAAAATTTTATGTTTATTTTTGAGAGAAAGAGAGAGTGTGTGCGAGCCGGGGGGACACAGAGACACACACACGCAGAATCCCAAGCAGGCTCCACTCTCTGAGCTGTCAGCACAGAGCCCGATGCGGGGCTGGAACTCACAAACTGTGAGATCATGACCTGAGCCGAAGTTCGGACGCTTAACCGACTGATGCGCCCAGGCGTCCCTGTTCTCAGTTTTCTTTAAAAACCGGACCTGAAAACCCTTAAACACACACACCATCCTCTGCCAAAAAGTTTCAGACCTTCTCCTGGGGACAGCTGCTTGCACCAGAGGACATAGGGACACTCTTGGTTCACACTGGCTGTGGTGACTCAGAACAAGATAAGATACTGTCGGAGCTCTGAGATAATTCCAAACAGGGGCACCTGGGTGGCTCAGTAGGTTAAGTGTCTGATTCTTGATTTTGACTCAGGTCACGATCTCATGGTTCATGGGATAGAGCCCTGAGTGGTGGCTCAGTAGGTTAAGTGTCTGATTCTTGATTTTGACTCAGGTCATGATCTCATGGTTCATGGGATAGAGCCCTGAGTGGGGCTCCTTGCTGAGTGTGGGGCCTGCTTAAGATTATCTCTCCCTCTCTGCCCCTGCCCCACCTGCGCGCGAGCTCTCTCTTACAAAATAATAAACATTTTTTTAAAAATTCCAAATAGAATTCACTTTCCCACATCAGGTGCAACAGGTCCAGCTTATTTCTTCTTAAAGCACTATAAGGATTTTTTAAATAGAAAGAAGCAGGATGCAAAATTGTATATACCATGGGCTACCCATTAAATGTTAAAATATATAAAGAGAAACAAGCTTAGAAAAAGACAGAAAGGAAATAGACCAAAATGTCAGCAGTGGTGATGTTGGAATGATGGAATACAAGGGAAATTTATTTTTTTCTTTGTACCATTCTCTAGTTCCTAAGCAGTTTACCTTTGTCATGTTTAAAAATAATTCAAACCTGGGGCACCTAGGTGGCTCAGTCGGTTAAGCATGGGACTCTTGATTTTGGCTCAGGTCATGATCTCACAGTTTGTGGGATCGAGCCCCACATTGGGCTCCTCACTGGGCGTGGGGCCTGCTTGAGATTCTCCCTCTCTCTCTCTCTTTCTCTCTCTCTCTCTCTCTCTCTCTCTCCCCCCCCCCCTTTTCCCGCTCGCACACTCTAAATAAATAAATAAATAAATAAATAAACAAACTTGAACAAAATAATTCTTACAAGATAAATAAAACTTACAACAATGATAGGACAGACACATATGTACCTATTCTTGGCCCATTATTTTCTTTGGTTGTTTGGTTTTTTAAACTGATTTGTAGGTACTCTTTGTATATTCAGAATACTAATTTTGGGGCGCCTGGGTGGCTCAGTCAGTTAAGTGTCCAACTTCAGCTCAGATGATGATCTTGTGGTTTGTGAGTTCGAGCCCCGCGTTGAGCTCTGTGCTGACAGCTTGGATGGAGCCTGGAGCCTGCTTCAGATTCTGTGTCTCCCTCTCTGTCTGCCCCTCCCCCGCTTACTCGCTCGCTTGCTCTCTCTCTCTTTCAAAAATAAACATTAAAAATTTTTTTTTAAAATACTAATTCTTTAATGGTTGTGGTACTATTTTGAAGGCTTATATTGCTTTTAGAATCACTAGAAATTATTTTTTAAGGCAGATTCAAATTTATTTTTTCTCTGAACCTTAATCTTATGGGTGGGTATGCTATGTCTCTTCTAGCTGCTGAAATGAGGCAAAATGACAAAATCACATGCATATTAGAAGGCCGAGAAAGGAGAGATAGGAAAAGCCTCTGTAAAGCCATCAATGATTTCCAGCAGACCTTCCAGAAGCCAGAAACTCGCCGTGAATTTGACCTATCTGACCCCCTAGCCCTTAGGAAAGATCTCCCAGCCAGGCAGTCAGATAACGATATTCGGAATACAGTATCGGGAATGCAGAAATTCATGGGAGAGGATTTAAACTTCCACCAGAGGAAGAAATTCCAGGAGGAACAAAACCGAGAATGGTCCTTACAACAGCAGAGGGAACGGGAGAGTGCCCGTGCCCACCAAAGATGTGCAGGTAATGAAGCCAAAAGGGACAAACCGGTCTCAATACTTTCTCCGACCAATCAAACCCGTGGGTTTCCCCCTGCTTTGTTTGGTGTTTCACGTCCTACCACTGTGCTGTGTTGGCCGCCGGGGAAAGAGCCTGTGTTCCAGGATGTAAACGTCTTCATTTCTGAGCTTGCAACTCTGTGCTCCCGCCGGGCTCCAGCCAGGTGCAGGTGAAAAACCCACCTGCACCTGGATGGGGCGGGGGGGGGGGGGGGTGGGGGGGGGGTTGGGGGGTAGGGTGCGCCTAGGGCTCAGGGGTCACATGTCCTCACCAGGACCCTCCAGGCCCAGGGAACCCCTCTGGCAAAGCCTCCAAGACCTGAACAACCTCCATCCCTGAGGCAGTTGCAACAAGTCCAGTAAACTCTGCCTGCACTAAGGTGACCGGTGTTTTCTTTTTTTTGTTTTAAAAAAAAAATTTTTTTTTTGGTAATTTTTATTTAGTTTTGAGAGAAAGAGTGCGAGTGGGGGAGGAACGGAGAGAGAGGGAGACACAGAACCTGAAACGGGCTCCAGGCTCCCAACTGGCAGCAACAAAGCCTGACGCGGGGCTCGAGCTCACGAACGGCGAGATCATGACCTGAGCCGAGGTCGGACGCCTAACCGCCGGAGCCACCCGGGCGCCCCAAGGTGGCCGCCAAGCTGCTGCATCCGAGCTCCGTTTTCAGGCGGCTCCTTCATCCGCGGCCTGTGCCATAGCTGGTCATCTCTTCCTCCTGGAAATACTTCCTCCGCCAGCTTCCAGGACCCGCTCTCATCCCGGCTTCCCTCCCCCGGCCCCCTGGCTGGTTTCTCCTCCCCTTCCGAACCAACCTCCGGGTGTTGTTGCTTACCAGTGCCCTCTGCGCCCCGCCTGCCTCAACCACACTCGGTCTCTTGGAGCTCTCAACTCGTGTCGTGGGTTTAGATACCACCGATAGGCCATCATTCCCCCAAACGTACCCTTCCAGCCTGGATTCTTCCCTGATTCTCAGCCCACACGTCCTGTCACCTCTGAACGTTTATCTGCTCTTGGGTGTCTAGCGAACTTAACAGAGTCAACACAAGACACCCTGGCCTGCCCCCCGTGAACCGCCACCCCTGTCAATGGGAACTCCGTTGTTCCAGTTGCTCAAGCCCCAACCCCAAGGCGTCTTGACTCCTTCCTTGGTCTCAAATGCCATGTCCAGTCCAGCAGCAAATCACCCCAAATCACAACCGCCTCTCTCCACCTCCACTCTTACCCCTCTGGGCTAAGCTGTCAGCATCTCTCAGCGCGATTTTTGCAATCGCCTGCAGGTGGTCTCCGTGCTTCTGCCCTTGGCCCTCTATAGTTGCTTCTCAACCCAGTGACCAGGATGATCCTGCTAAAAATTAAGCTAGATCTTTTGCGCACACCCTTCCAATAGCTTCTCATTTTACTCAGAATAAGCACCAGATTCATCTCAAGGACCGGGAAGGTTTTCGTAGTCTGGAACGATCCCCTACCACGCTGCCTTTCATTCATTTCATCCTGGCCACACTGGCTTCCTCACTCAGAATGTTAAGTGTGTCAGGCTCACTTCTGCCTCAGGGCCTTTGCACCTACTGTTTCCTCTGCCTGGAAACATTTCCCCATATATCTGCATGGCTTGCCCCTTATCCTTCTTTGGGTCTTTGATGAAATGCCATCTTACCAGAGAGGTCTCTCCCCTGACCACTATTTTAAATTGCAACCCCGTACCCTCCCCCATGCCCATACTCTGTATCCCTTTCCTTGCTGTATTTTTCTGCAAAGCCCCATCACTGACATACTGTATGGTTATGTATTTGTCATCCCTCTCCCCAGCATCCTATCCCAGGCTCGTTGAAGGCAGGAGATTTGCTCTGTCTTATTCACTGCTCTGTCTTTCGTTCTCGGCACATAGATATCTGTTGAACAGTGCATCCGTAGGGCTTTCAAGATCTCAGCCACCTCCCAGGCTCTCCACATGTCCATCTCTGGCTAAAAGACTTTGTCTCAGCCTTGGACTTAGTCCTTGAACTGCCCCCTGGACATCTCCCTGGACTTGGTCTTTGAACTGCCCCCTGGACATCTCCCTGAACTTGGTCTTTGAACTGCCCCCTGGACATGTCCCTGAACTTGGTCTTTGAACTGCCCCCTGGACATCTCCCAGAACTTGGTCCTTGAACTGCCCTCTGGACATCTCCCTGGACTTGGTCTTTGAACTGCCCCCTGGACATCTCCCTGAACTTGGTCTTTGAACTGCCCCCTGGACATGTCCCTGAACTTGGTCTTTGAACTGCCCCCTGGACATCTCCCTGAACTTGGTCCTTGAACTGCCCTCTGGACATCTCCCTGGACTTGGTCTTTGAACTGCCCCCTGGACATGTCCCTGAACTTGGTCTTTGAACTGCCCCCTGGACATCTCCCCAGGCACTTCAGAACAGCCTGGAGAGTAACCCTGAACTTCCCTCTGGCTCTGCTCCTCCCCCCACCATCCTCCCCTCCATCAATGACACCTCTTTCCCTAGTCAAGTCACAAACCCAGGAGTCCTCCTTGAGCCACCCTTGTTCTCAGGCCATCCTCAATTCCTGTCCTTCCACCTCCTGCATGTATCTTGAATGGCCCACTTCTCCCATCCCTGCTGTCACCACAGTGATATGAGTCACCACCTTTTTTTTTTTTTTTTTTTTTTTTTTAATCACCTGGAGGGACCACACCAAGGGCTTTCTAATAGTCCTTCATGTTCTTTCTTGTCCTTTCTGGTCTCTTCTCAACATAGCAGTCAGAGTGCTGATTTTTAAACAATGTCACCCCCACTCCCTCCATCCCAGCTTAAAACCCTCCAATGGCTTCCCTCTTACCTCTGGAACAAAATGCAAAATCCTCTGTAGCCTACAGGGCCCTGTGTGCTGGGCCACTGCTCAGCCCCTGTGTCACCTTGTGCCCCCTACCCCACTCACTGTGTTCCAGCCACTTGGCTTCCTTTCACTGCTGGGTGCCGACAGATCCTTGCTCACGTCAGACCCATTGCACCTGCTCTCCACCCAGCTTCTTGTCCTTCCAGACCTCAGCTCCAAGGTCACTTCCTCCCAGAGAAGCACTCTTCCTCTCTTCCTCCCCATCCCCGTCTGCCTGAGCCAGGTATTCCCAGCATGTCCCCTCCCAGGACCCTTTCCCCCTACAGCACTTCCGCAGTGTGCATTCATAGATCTCTTTCGGGGTTCATCTGTTTATGACCTGGCTCATCGCCCAGACAGTAAGTTCGCCAAAGGCAGGAAGAACCCTTTCTGTCTTGCCCGTCACTACACACTTTGTGCCCTGCAAAGGGCACAGTCCTGTGTGTACCTCCTCGTGGCGCTGTGTCAACTGAAAGGATGAATGAAGGAGGGGAAGACAGATGAAGCTCAAGTGGAACGGAGGCCCCTGCCTCACGGCTGGAGTTTGCTCTTGTGTTTGGACATCAGGAGGATGCCATGGGACACAAACACCACGTGAAGGACCTTTGGATCGGTGGCTTTTTTTTTTTTTTTAAAGTGACAACCCTGCAATGTAGGAGTTGTCCTGCTTCCCAGATGAGGGCTGGAGGCTCGGAAAGGTTGGGTAATAGTTCAGGTTTGCAGAGCTAGGGAGTGTCTGGGCTGGGATAGGAGCCTGCTCTTATCTGAGTCCAGATCTTTACCTTTTGTTGTTTGGATGTTCCACGTTAACCACTTCTGCTGCTGCTGCTGCTCATTGGCCTGGAAAAGTCCTAGTGTCACTGCATGAATATCTCCCCACTCTGACACCCCTCCTCTGCGGAGCCCCATCTGGTCCCCACAGCAGAGCTCCCTTGTCCATTGTAAGAAGATGGATGAGGGCCCCAGCCCAGGACCACAGCAGACATCACCAATCCCCAGCAGAATTTACCCATCCCCAGCAGACATCACCAATCGCCAGCAGACCTTACTGATCCCGGGTAGTGATGCTGACCCTTGGGGCCTGCACCCAAGAGCTCTACCTGAATCACCTCATCTAAGTGTCCCAGCAGCCTTCAGCATCCCCTCTCTCTGGGTGAGGGCAGGATAAGAAGAGACGCGTGAGCTGGGGCGCCTGGGTGGCGCAGTCGGTTAAGCGTCCGACTTCAGCCAGGTCACGATCTCACGGTCTGCGAGTTCGAGCCCTGAGTCGGGCTCTGGGCTGATGGCTCAGAGCCTGGAGCTTGCTTCTGATTCTGTGTCTCCCTCTCTCTCTGCCCCTCCCCCGTTCATGCTGTGTCTCTCTCTGTCTCAAAAATAAATAAACGTTAAAAAAAAAAAAAAAAAAAAAAAGAAGAGACGCGTGGCTGGACACTCCACAGGGTGCTCTGCGCACCTGGGAAGGAGCTCTGGGTGGGCAAGCGAGGTGTGACTGCGTTTCGCTTCCTTTCAGAGGACCTCTACTTCAAGACAAGGCTGCAGTTTGATGAAACGGCCAAGCATTTACAGAGTCTGGAAAGTGCCACCAGAAAGGCGGTTTGTGCAGCTGTGAAAGAATTCAACAGGAACCAGGTAGCTCCCGGGACGCCCCAGTCTCCCCGTCCCAAGTCCCAAGCTCAGCCCTTCACCGGCTCACACCACACAATCCACATGGCCCCCCCGGGGGCTGCCCTGGTACAGATTGAGTGCGCCCCCTCCCCTGCTCCTGAGCTTGGGAGCCTGGGGATGGGGGGGAGGGGCGCGGTGGGCTTGTCTAAACTCTGCAAACCTCAGATTCTTCTCTAACACCGAGGACAGTGACATCTACCTAAACGGCCATCCAGCACTGCTCTGGCATCCTGTCTTGGTCTCACTTCTTTGTCACCTCTCAGAGCTCATCCTCATCAAGACCAGGTCCTGGCACTCACTAAGGGCAACAATCATCATGTTGATGATCGGGGCTCCTGACACCTCCCTCCTCTCTAAACTCTGCGGGACCTCCTCCCAAACTCTCCACCTCCGGCCTTTTGCTCCGCCCGGTCCCTCACTGGCCTTGCTTCAAGCTCTCTATTCCTCCAGTTAATCGGACCCGGCTCCAGACTTCTTTACAAATGCAGTTCTACTTCCTGGGTGGGATGGGGGCCGCCCTGGATTCATTTATCCGGTGAACTGGTTGCCCAGAACTGTGGTCTGTGGAGTAGGGCAGGCGGGACGATGAGCTAAGGGATAGGAGAACTCTGCTCCAGTGTTTTTGCAGCCTGGCCGTGTTTAACTCCCATGTGTGCATGTGTATGTATTATGAAGCACTGTTCATGTGTGGTCTAATGGTATCACGCTGTGAGATAAATATATTGGAGACACAAGCTCAAAAATGTCCTGCTGGTGGGACATTTATGTAATCAAAACCTCCCGGAGAGGCGGGACCAGAGACCAAAGAGAATGTTGGTTTTCAGCGGGGCAGGGGGTGGGGGGTGGGGCGGTGGGGCGGGGACCGAGGAGGACAAACTGCCAGGGATGGGGGGAGACCAAGGGCAGACCGAGGCACCAGCCGGCAGACCGAAGGCCATCTTAGACATCCTCTGGTCCTTGCCTTGTGTGCAGACGATGCCCGAGAGGAGAGGTCACCTGCTCCAGGGCCCGCAGAGAATTCATGGTAGATAGGGCTTTTGTGTACTGTGTGCTGGGTACTCTGTGCCGTGAGCTGGGTGCTGTGAGCTGGGTGCTGGGTGCTGGATGCTGTGTGCTGGGTGCTGGGTTCTGTGTACTGTGTGCTGTGAGCTGGGTATTGTGTATTGGGTGCTGTGTGCCGTGTGCTGGGTGCTTGGTGCTGTGTGCTGTATACTATGTGCTGTGAGCTGTGTGCCGTGTACTGTGTGCTGGGTGCTGGGTGCTGTGTACTGGGTGCTGGATTCTGTGTACTGTGTGCTGTGAGCTGAGTGCTGTGTACTGGGTGCCGGGTGCTGGGTGCTTGGTGCTGGATGCTGTGTACTGTGTGCCAGGTGCTATATGCCATGTACTGTGTGCTGCGTACTGGGTGCCGGGTGCTGGGTGCCGGGCGCCGGGTGCTGTGCATTGTGGCCGCTCTTCCGGCCATTCATTTAGTCGCTCGCTCATTGGCTCAGCGGATCATTTAGCGAGCCCTCCCGCTGGGGGGCCGCCCTTGGCCTTCTCGGAAACTGTGTCGCCGCACTCGCCGACGCTCTCACTCGGTAACCTCCGCGGCGAGCGCCTGCACCGCGCCAGCCCTCTCGGGTCCCCCAGCTCCGCGCGTGCGCGAGCTGCCAGGCCACGCCCCCAGGCCACGCCCCCCGCGCCCGGGGAAGCCGCCGTCGGCTTTTGCGGCTCTGCTCCTGGGTGGAAACAGGCCGGAGCATCCAGGCAGAGGCCCAGGTAACCGTCCTCCGGAGCCACTTGCGGGCGGGCCGGTCCGGCTCCGCAGAGGAGGCCGGCACTGGAGGGTGTCCCCCTGGGAGAAGAGGGCTGCTCCCCCAGGAGAACGTGTCCTGTCCCTCCCCCCACCCCCCGAACCCCCACCTCATCCTGCCACGACAGTCACCTCTGCTCACACTTCACGGGCCCGAGGAAGCCACGTGGCCACGAGCGCTCTAAGCAGGTGGGGAAGTACGGCTGCGCCACCTTGCAGGAGGAGCTGGGGAGATAGTTTGTGACCAGCGGCAATGACTGTCACACGTGCTCGTGAGGTCGTCGTGGGATTAAACGAGTTAATACACGCAGCGTGTTGGCCCGTTTAGCGCACTGTCGTCCAACTACCTTCCCCGGCCAGAGGGGTATGATTAGTCGATAAACAAGGAATTAATTGTTTAATTAATTAACTCAGTGCGTGAGTCCGGGCTCGTCCCACCGCAAAGCCTGTGCTGCCGTGACGCCGTCGAGCTGGCCCTTCGTGAGCGCGCGCGGCGTGCGGGCACCTTGCCCAGTGTCCTGTTTACTGCTAGAGAGAACGGGTAACACCGAGCCGAGAACTGGCTGCAGCCCAGAGAGGGGGCGTGACTTGCTCCGGTCACATGGCCAGGGCCCTGTCCCTCCACTCCTCACCCTCCCCGGAGCAGGGATCTGACCCGGAATCTGTCTGTCCCCGGGGCCCGTGGCAGACGTGCATCGAGAGCATTTTCACCTTTGAGGGGTCACCGCTGTTGTGAATCACGCTGGCGGGTGTTCTCTGTAGCCTGCGGCCGCCCAAGGGGACCAGGGCCACTGGGAGGGGCACGCAGCCCTGCCCTGGGGGAGATGGCGGCCTAACCTGGGAAGGCCGCTCCCCGCTTCGACAAATCAGTGCAGAGGGGGGCTCCCTCAGCCCAGCCCTCGCGCCCCCCGTCACCCAGGCAGCCAGGGTCCAAGGGCCTCCCCGCGCCTGCGCGCCTGCCCACTCTCCGCCCCCGCCCCACCTGTCCCAGGCGCACTTTACCATTGTCTTCCTTCAAGAGACCCCAGTGAGATGCGCCAGCCTTGCCTCAGTCCCCACGGGGTCACCCAGGGCATCTTCCTCACTGTCCGTCCTCCCCTGTGCAGGCCACCGAGTCAGTGGAAAGGAAGACTCGGGAGAAAAAACAAGAACAAGAAGACGACTTGGCCGAGATCTCCAACCTGCTGCGTGGGGACCTGCTCTCCGAGAACCCGCAGCAGGCAGCCAGCTCCTTCGGGCCCCACCGCGTGGTCCCCGACCGCTGGAAGGGCATGACCCGGGAGCAGCTGGAGCAGATCCGTCTGGTTCAGAAGCAGCAAATCCAGGAGAAGCTGGTACCTGCCCGCCCATCCCCCACCCCAGCCCCCAGCCGCAGATCTGTACCACCCGCTGCCTTCCTGCAGCCGTCTAGTTCTCACCGCTGCTGTACTTGTCCCTAGAAGCAGCTCTCAAGGGGTTTACGTTTGGGGAGGTAGGGAGATATGTACTGGGGTGGAAGTAAGGCTGGGCCAAGGGGATGAAAGGTGCTGAGTTTGAGAAGGGTCCGCAGGGGACTGGGAAGCGACATTGGAACAAAGACCTGAAGGAGGGGAGGGAGTGCACCACGCGAGTATTGCAAATATTGCAAATATCGGAGGAAGGACCACCAGGGGATGAACTGCAAGGACAAGGCATTGAGGCAGGAGTAGAGAAGAGCAGGGAGCCTGGTGGGCTGTGGAGGAATGAGGGGGGAGGGAGAGGAAGAGGTCTGGGAGGGGGAAGGTCAAGGTCCTGGCAGCCCATGGGGAAGAGCTTTTCTGTGATGGAGATGAGGAGCACCGGAGGGTTTTGAGAGGAGTGACACGTGTGGCAGGATCCCTCTTGCTGCTGTTTTGAGAAAAGGCTCTATTGGGGTGGGGTGGGGATGGGAGGAGAGGGCCCTGTTACGGAGGCTGTTGCAGCGGTCAAGGTGAGAGATGATGTTGGCTGGTCCAGGGCCCTGGCAGCCAGGGTGCTGAGAAATGGTCAGATTCTGGATCTATTTTGAAAGTAGAGTGAGCAGCATTGGTTGAAGGGTTGGGTGGGGCCTATGAGACCCAGAGGAGTTAAGGATTACTCCAGGCCTTGTGGGCCTGGGCAATGAGAAGGATGGAGTTGGCATTTACAGAGGTAGGAAGAGGGCGAGAGGAGCAGGTTGATAGGGGAACGGAAGTCACAAGCACAATTTTGGAAATGATATGTGTGCAGTGTGCGTTACACATCTATATCTGTTAGGATTCCATGCCTGAGCATGGCAGAAAACCCTAACTAACAGCATCTTAAATGAAACAGAACTTTATCTCTGGCATATAGACATCACATGGCAACTCCAGGGTCACTGACTAACATTCTGCCATCCTTGGCAACTGGCTCCCACCTCCTAGTACATTGTGGCTGCTTGAGCCCCAGCCCTCACATGCATAGTCCATCTAGCAGGAAAAGGAATGAGGAAGAACACTCTAAGGACATTTCTCGGAAGTTTCACAGGACACTTCCACTTAAATTCCACTGGATAACAGTTAGTCACAAGGTTGCCCCTAACTGGGAAATGTAGTGTTTATTTCAGGCGGCAAGGTAGCCGGCAATGGTTTTATTGAGGAAGACAGAAAAATGGCTACCGGAGGCAAGTAACATTTTCTGCCACAACCTAAAGCCAGTAGGCAGTTGGATACATAGTCGGGAGTTCAGAACAAGGTCTGGAGACATAAGCATAGAGGCATGGCCACACAGAGAGTATTTAAAGCAGCGAACCTGGCTAAGGTCACGCAGGGAATGAGTAAAGACAGGTAGAAGGGGACTAAGGAACTGAATCATGGGACAACCCCCACCCCCACCTTCATTTATAGAGAGCGAGGGGGGCTGAGAAGGAGCAGCCAAAGAGGGAGGAGGGACCCAGCAAGGGGAGCCCCAGGCCAAACCCTGTGGCTGGGCTGCTGGCTGAACCCAGGATCCAGGGGGCAGTCACTGGGGACTCTATCAGGAGCATCTTTGGAGGAGGCGTGGGGGGGACAGAAAGGTAACAGGCAGGCAGGAAGTGGAGACCCACCGATGCGGACACCGCTTTCAAAGTGTTTTGCTGAAAAAGGTGCAGAGAAATGGGGTGGTAGCTGGTGGGGACAGGCGTTTGTTTTTTCTGATTATGGAAATAACAGCATACTTGTTATGCCACGAGGGCGACGCAGTAGAGAGGGGGAAATTGACGTCAGAGGGGACTTGCTGGAGCCCGTGTCCCCGGCAGGAGAACAAGGCCCTGGGAGCACTAGTTGAAGCTTGGGGGTGGGTGGGAACTCAGGCTGATCGTCCTTGGCTGTGGGGGTGGGCTTCACTTCTGGAACTCCTATTTTCTGGGGAAACAGGAAGGGAGGTCAGCAGCCGAGGGTGAGGGGGTCAGGTTGGGGGTTCGAGGACTGAGAATGGTCATTAGGAGAGCTGGAAAAGAATGGCCTAGGAGAAAGGGGAGGGATGGCCAGGCAGAGCCAGGGCTGGAGGTCATGAACTTGAAGTGTCCTCAGTGAGTGCAATCAGATGACGTTCCCCGGCCACGCTTAGCTGTACAGACCTGCCCGGCATGTCTGACCCAAGTGAGAATTTCGAGGGCACGAGGGCATCTGCACCAGGGGGTGTCAGCCATGGACGCCGGGCTGAACGAGGAGGGAAATGAAGTCACAGGAGAGCCAGGACAGTAGAAAGCACGCGGTCAGTGGATGGCAGGTCCCGGGGTGGGGCGAGGACTCGAAAAACCGGGCTGCTGGAGAGAGGGTAGAAGAGGCAGATCAGAATAGTGGTGGACGGGACACTTGAGGGTGACACTAGGGAGGCTGACATCCTTGGTAATGACAAGGTGGGGGCAGATGTTCTCAAAGTGGGGGTCTCTGGACCGGCAACATCGGCATTGCCTAGGAACTTGGAGAAATGCAGATTCTCAGGCCCCACCCCAGACCTTCTGAACCAGAAATCCTGGGGCAGACCCACAGTCTGGGGCCAGGAAAGCCCCCCAGGGGTTCTTCTGATGCCCACTGGGAGTTCGAGGATCACTGGTAGGCTGGGCCCAGGGGGTGACAGCTGATAGGCTGGCACTAGGTCTTTGGAGAGGAGGGGGGATCACGGAGAAGCCAGGAAGAAGGAAGTTCTCAGGCCTGCAAGGGTGGACGGGCTGCCCCAGGGTCAGCAGATGACCACCCCAGGTGGGGTGCTGGCAGGTGCCACGGTCAGTGTGAGCTTCTGAGCAGGCAGGTACTGGGGGAGGGGGCAGCGGCCTGGCTCAGAAAAGGGGGAGCAGGTAGAAGAGCTCCCTGCTGGCTCTCGTCCAGGCGCACAGGGTCAACAGTGTGGGAGGGAAAACAGCCCCTGCGTGAGAGGGGACAGCCGGGGGCAGGCAGGGAAGTAGCCCAAGGTGGGAAGAGCCCCGAGGTTGGCAGGGAATGTGGGTCGCCCTTGCCAGGCCCTGCTCTGTCCTTCACTCCTACAATTCAGCCCAACTGTCTGGCAAGGAGGGACGGCCACCTGTCCTCAGAGCAGCATTTTTATCTGATTTTCAATCTTCATAGAAAATTAAGACCGAAAAGCGCAAAGGGGAAAAAAGCCTAGACCAGGCCTCACCGCTCAGAAATCCGCCTGCCCCCTTCCGCACCCCTGTATGCCTCCAGAGCACTTCCCCCCTCTGCATGGAGACAGTTTGGAAAATTGAGGTCAGACAAAGAATAGGTAGGCTGTCTGTCTCTTAGTTCAGGGCAAGCAGGTCCCCCATGGCACTCCGTATTCTTTTTTTTCCCAAGTTTATTTATCTTGAGAGAGAGAGAAAGAGAAAGTGAGCGAGCAGGGGCAGAGAGGGGGAGAGAGAGAATCCCAAGCGGGCAGAGACGGGGAGAGAGAGAATCCCAAGCAGGCTCCGTACTGTCAGCTCGGAGCCCAACTCCGGGCTCGACCCACAAACCCTGAGATCGTGACCTGAGCTGAAATCAAGAGTCAAACATTTAACCGACTGAGCCCCCCGGGGCGCTCCAGCATCCTGTATTCTTTTAAAAAATTTTTCAAACATTTATTCATTTTTGAGAGAGTGTGAGCAGGGGAGGGGCAGAGAGAGAGGGAGACACAGAATCCCAAGCAGGTTCCAGGCTCCGAGCTGTCAGCACAGAGCCCGACACGGGGCTCGAACCCATGAACTGTGAGATCATGACCTGAGCTGAAGTCAGACGCTCAACCGACTGAGCCCCCCCAGGCGCCCCAGCATCCTGTATTTCTTGACGAAAACACCTTGTGTTATGACTTAGGGCAGCTGTGAGTAGCCTCGCTTTACAGGTGAGGAAACTGAGGCTCAGACAGGCAAAATGACTTGCCCTGTAGGCGGCAGAACCGGGCACCAGCTTCCTCTCGGTCCTGGGTGGGGGGCCGGGCCCTCTGCCAGCCCGTCTGCACCCGGTGGCTGGCAGGCCCAGGTCGGTGGGGGGGGGGGGGGGCACCGCTGGACACTCTACTTCTGCTCATCGGGTGAGCGGAAGCCCCGCCCTAAAGCCCACGGAAGGGAAGGAGGTGTGTTCATCTTCAGACCCGGTGCCACCTGCTTTTGCTTCCTTTTGCAGGAGAAGGCTGAGCTGACCAATAATTCAGACTCAGGACGGCCGGTAGAACGGCTCACGTTTCTGGGAGCGACCCCTTCCCTCTGCATTGATGGGTTTCCTCTTCTAGGGCTCAGTGGTTTTTATAGAGGGGGGCTGGAAGCCGATGAGGAGTTAGCTGAGATGCAGAAATTCACCCCCAAGGCCTTGAGCCCGCTGGCCTTGGGTGGGGCTGCCGCTTCAGTAGGTTCTAGAAGCCACCAGGTGATCCCCGTGTTCAGCAGTGGCGCCCCACTGGCAGCGTCTGGGTAGGAGGGCCCACGGAGCCCTGGGCTGGCAGCTGGCGCTGGTCTCCTCTGATGCCCTGCATGATGTTGCTCACCTGCCTGCCCCCTCTCTGAGCCTCAGTTTCCCCATCTGTGAAACGAGAGGCCGATTCTCCCGGGCGATCCCCTGGATCTCTTCCTGGGGGAGGGGGGGGCGGTGGTGGTGAGTCGCCTCTCCCCCCTCCAGCGGCTTCGGGAAGAAGAGTGGCAGCGAGACAGGGACTGGGACCGGCAGAGGGTGCAGAGGGCTCGCTCCACTCTGCTCCTAGAGCGGCAGCAGAAACGCCAGCAGCGGGACCTACGCCGGCACTGGACTGCGCCAACCTCAGCCTGGCCAAGGAGCAGCGCTCGCAGTGAGGGCCTGGGCCAAGGGGCAGGGGCAGGGGGAGGGGTGACGGGCCGAGCAGGTGGGGCCGGCGGGGGACACCGGAGCCGAGATCCCGCCGAGTCGTGGGGACGGTCGGGCAGGCAGCGCGGGCCCACCTCCCCGAGTCTTTCCCACGCAAGGGCCCCAGGCCCCGGCTGTGTATCTCACCAAAGCCCCTCGCAGCAGTGACTTGGGCTCGGGCACAGCCTCTGGGTAGAGAATTCAAGCAGAAGGGAGAGAGGGGCTGAAAGCCACAAGCCGGAAATTAAGTGCTTGGAAACCATTGGTGCCAGCACAGGCCCGGAGACCCTCCGTGGGAGGCGCGCATGTGGGCATAGCGCCCCCCAGCGGCTCAGACATGGGTGCGGGTCGTGGGGTACACCCAGGGCCCTGGGAGCCCCAGGGGAGGGCTCTGAGTGGGCCTGGGGGAGTCAGAAGGCTTTTCTGAGGAGGCTGCTTGGCATAGACATCGGGAGGTGGGCGGGGGGGGGGGGGGGGGGGGGGAGGGGGCGAGGGGGAGGGGGGCGGGAGGGGGGAGGGACCGTGCCAGCTGCTGCAGTTGCCAAGGGCAAGCTGGAGTCTCTCCCTCACACGGACAGACCCCACACATAGTTCAGAGTGCCAGCGACAGAAAACGTCTAATGCAGATCCGTAGGTGAACTTGGTAAAAAACAAAACAAAACAAAAAACACAGTATTGGGGCACCTGGGTGGCTCAGTCGGTTAAGCATCCGACTCTTAACTTCAGCTCGGGTCATGATCCCATAGTCATGAGATCGAGCCCTGGGTTGGGCTCTGTGCTGGGCATGAAGCCTGCTTAAGACTCTCTTCCTGTCCCTCTGCCCCTCGCCACCCTCTCTGAAATCCCCCCAACCCCACACCAAACCCCACATTACTTATTGACTTAGTTATTTGTGTATCCATCAAGCTCTTGGCTTGAACTCAGAAGAGACCCACCAGTATTTTCTCTAATCAGGTGTCTGTTTCCTGGCGGGTCATTGCTGGCTGGTCACTTCCGCTGGGGGCCCCAGAGGAGCAGTAGAGATGATCCCACAGAATGGAATGAACAGATGTCTTTACAGCCACGTCCACAGAGATCTAATTCTAAGACCTCTGCAGACTATGCCGGTGCCAGTACCCAATGTAACCGCAGGGCAATGATAAAACACATCCCTCCCTCACCCTTGAGCTCCTCGGGCTGGAATGTATTCCGTATCCCGGGGCTAACACACGGGTAAAAAGTCTGTGGCCTTCTTCCTACATATTAAAAAAAATAGATTCCTTAGGAAACCAGGCATTTGCTGATTTTTTTTTCCCCTTGTTTTATTTTCAGGAAAAAATATATGGAAGAAGTCTGTACAAATCAACCCACTGAAGATTATTTCACGCAATTTAATACAGGAAGTCGATAGTGAAAAAGACACGGTCCTTGTCTTCTGAATTGTTCATGCGTAAAACGCAGCAGCCTTTTGAAGAGTCGCATTTATTACAAAGAAATACACCCCGTGTTTCAGGAGTGACTTTCGACTCTGCTTTTTCACGGCGGGCAAACCGTGTTAATCCCCTCCCCTGTGTGTGTACGAGGTTTCGGTTCAGCTCTGTCCCGAAAGTGTGTTCCCAGAGCAGCCGTGGGGGCTGTACAGGGATGGCGTAGACGTGGCCCTGCCAGGACCATCCCAGAGAGAGTGGCATCCGAGGGGGCCTGTGTGTCACCGGCACCCCGGGTCCAGCTGCCTTGAAAGCTAACGGGAGCACTCACTATATGCAAGGCATTTAGAACAATTTGACCCTCGGGGCGGCTAGTGGAGGGTGGGTATCTTTATTACTCATCTGCTCTGGGAGAGGAGCCTGAGATACAGACACGTTAAGTGTCTTGCTCAAGGTCACGTGGACAGGCAGCGATGGGCCTGGGGTTGAAGCCAGGGCGTCCGGCTCTCCTGGTTCTGGTAACAGAGACCCCAAAACAAGAGTGGCTTCAGCAAAGCAGTTTACGTCTCGCTCCCGGAGCAGCCCTCCGTCACTTCTCTGCCAGCTCCCGTCCTGTGGTCCAGGGATGCTGCTCCGTGTCATTGGGCCACAAGGGAGCCAAGGGGGCAGTCCTGGCCCTCGAGGACGAGCCACGGACAACGTACACTTCACCTCCGTTCACATCATATCGGCCAGAAACCGGCTCACGAACCGTGAGATCATGACCCGAGCTGAAATCAAGAGTCTGACGCTTAACCGACTGAGCCAGCCAGGTGCCCCAAATTTCCCCTTTTTGTAAGGGTACCGGTCGTATTGGATTAGGTCCCACCCCAGTGACCTTATCTTCACTAATTAAATCTACAATAACCTTATTTCCAAATAAGGTCACGGCTGAAATACTGGAGGTGAGGACTCTAACATATCTTTCTGAGGGTGGGGGGCGGGGCACACAATTCAACCCATAACAGGGGGAACGCAGGGGACACCTGGTCCCATTGCCTCCCAGGATGATCCAATTCGGAACGTTGCTGGCCAGGCTGAACAAGCCACACTTTGAGGGAGGGTACGGGTGATGGAGGAGAGACGCCCCATCCAGACGGTCAGTCCTGCCGCGTTTGGGCAGGGAGATAAAGTGAGAAATGGGAGGTAATGTCTGTCCATCCGCTGCACACTGAGTGCTCTTCGAGGCCCTGTGCCAGGGTCCCCCACAGCCCGGCAGGGGTGCTGATGAAGGAGATCCTTGCAAAGGAGTGCAGGGTGAGTTGTTCCGGGGGCCGGCGGGCACAGGCGAGTAAGGGAGAGAGAGAGCTCTTGGAGCCCACTGCAGCCATCAATAACACGTCGGTATGACTGGGATCATGGCCCTAGTGTGGAGAAGCTTGCTTTAAACGCTGAATTTTGCATCATTTTATGGAAAATATTCCAAGGGGAAGACCCGGTTTGGAAACCTTGGGCGCTTGTTTGCTTTACGTGCACCCTCTGCTGGTGACCGGAAGTATGACACGTTCCCCGTGGTTCTCAAGTGGGCAAGTGACCCCAGTGACTGAAGGACCAGCCAGGCCAGGCGCCGGACAGGTTCCTGCCATAGCCCTGACACCTCCGGGTGTGGCGATCGACCTCCCGCCAGGAGAAAACAGGAGAAGGGAGCTCAAGACTTGGCTCTGGCTGGAAGGCGGAGCCAGGGTCCAGGCGCCGGGCGTCTCCATCACTCTGCTCTGAACGGCCCCGTACGGTTTTACACACACAGACACACACCCTCCGGAGGGTTTGGCTTTGCTTTGTCTCACTTTTCCTCAACATCTTATTATAAAAATTTTCAAACCTACGGAAGAAAACCAGAATTGTACAGTATACACCCAGGCACCACTACCTAGACCCTACAGTTAAGATTTTGCTCTACTTGCTTCCTTTATTATCTCCTCGCAGACTGGCTTTAAAAATTCCAGTTAGAGGCGCCTGGGGGGCTCAGTCGGTTAAGCGTCTGACTTCTGCTCAGGTCGTAAGCTCACGGCTCGTGAGTTCGAGCCCCGCGTCGGGCTCTGTGCTGACAGCTCGGAGCCTGGATGGAGCCCGCTTCGGGTTCTGTGTCTTCCTCTCTCTCTCTCTGCCGTAGAGTGTCATCAGTGATCAAAAGAAATGAGCTATCAAGCCACCAAAAGACGTGGAGGAAACTTTGGTGCACATTACCGGGTGAAAGAAGCCAATCCGAAAAGGCTACATAATGAGTGATTGTAACTATATGACATTCTGGAGAAGACAAAACCGCTAAGATGATCAGTGGTTGCCAGGGAGTCGCGGGGAGGGAGGAATGGGCGGGAGGAGCACAGAGGATTTTGAGGGCAGTGAGACTACTCTGCATCATACTGTAATGCTGGATACAGGTCGTCATATATTTGTTCAGACCCATATAATGTACAGCTGTGGCCTAAATGAGCAACATACGTTTGTGGAAGGAGCAAAGAGTGCGTCGCGCTCCAGTTCGTGGCTTCCCCTCACTTCCTGTACCATTAGCGATGCCGCGAGCCCACGCCACCTGTTGCCAAGCACTCTACCAAGTGCACTCCTTCCGCACACCTCAGTTCTTCGCGACAGTTCTCACCAGTCAGGATTATTGCTCCCATTTGCCGCAGATGAAGTCACCGAGGTGGAGAATTTCCGCTTCCAACGGAATGATCCATATGGCGGGTCGAGCGTCCCGAAAATATTTGTCCGCCACAACTCCACTAGATCTTGGATTAATTACAGCAGGGATTTTTGTCTGCATTGCTGAACTCACAAGGGCGTAAATGAAACCGTGAAAGTCATTCATACGCATAAGAATGAACGGTGGATTGAGACCAAAACAGTGAACGTTAATAAGGAATAGAAACTGGGGCTGCCCTGGTGGCAAAGGATGATAACAGGAATCCAGAGTTTGGGGGGGTTAATAATTAGGAGAAAAATAAGAGGCCCTCATGAAGGGGGAGTATCCAAAACTGAGACCTCTGCACTAATCTGGGACCTTGGAAGGTGGCTATGCCCTTGATAAAAGGGGGGGGGATAGAAAGAGACTGTGGAAAGCAATGAGTCTTCACCCTGGTTATGGGATAATGATGGTGGTGGTGATGCTGATGGTGATGGGAATGATGGTGACGTTGATGGTGATGGGGTTGATAGTGATGATGATATGATGGTGGTGGTGATGGTGATGGTGGTGATGGGGATGGTGATGGTGGTGATGGGGATGATGATGGTGGTGATGCTGATGGTGGTGATGGTGATGGGGATGGGGATGATGGTGATGGTGGTGATGGTGGTGATGGGGATGATGATGGTGGTGATGCTGATGGTGGTGATGTTGATGGTGATGGGGATGATGGTGATGGGGATGATGGTGATGGTGATATGACGGTGGTGATGATAGTGATAATGGTGATGACGATGGGGATGATGATGATGATGATGGCGGTGATGAGGTTGAGGATTGCAGTCCTTGAGAATTCACACCCATATGCCCACTGTCGTATAGCTCCAGAGTTTCCGTTTTTCAAAGAGGTGAGAGAAATCCCCAGCAGAAAAATTAAACCTAAGTGTTCTCAGATTAATTTTACCTCCATGGAACCTAGTAGGGGCTAACATAAATAATCTCAGGACAAAAGCAGTCCCAATTTAGACTCCTCAGGGTTCTCCCAGATTGAACTCAACCAAAGACAAGCTCTCACAAGCAGAAAACATGCAAGCAAGGAAGTCACCATGAGTAACTATCTGTAGAAACCACCATTCATATTTGGATCTCCCTAGGACTTTAGACAATGAAATTATCGAATATAAGTATTATTTATTTATTTATTTATTTATTTATTTATTTTAACATTTATTCATTTTTGAGAGAGAAACAGAATGCGATTTCCGGGGGGGGGGGGGGGGAGGGTAGAGAGAGACAGAAACACAGAATCCGAAGCAGGCTCCAGGCTCCGAGCTGTCAGCACAGAGCCCGACTTGGGGCTCAAACCCATGAACCGCGAGATCATGACCCGAGCCAAAGTCGGACACTTAACCAACTGAGCCCCCCAGGCGCCCCCCCGAGTACCGGTATTTTTAAAAGTGTTTTTGGTCTTTTGCTTCCAGCCTTGATGGAGTAATGAGTACTGGACTATCTCTCCTGCTTTTAAACAACAGAAAGCTGGACAAAATAAACAGGACAACTATTTTCAGGTGCTGGACGACAGACAGTGCAGGACTGTGGTCTCTGAGAGAAGGGGGGCAAGGTGAGCTGTATGCTCACCCAGTGCTTCTTCCGGAAGGCATCACTATGCTTGGCAGAAAGGAGGACCCCAGGCAGAATACACTAATGTCACTGAGCCGAGGCAGAGCCCAGAGCCCGAGAAGCGGAGGCATCAGGAATTTATAAATCAGAGTGACCATGTGACCCAGCAAGTCCCCTCCTTGTGGTATGCCCAAGAGAATTAAAAACGTATGTCCACACAAAAATTTGTGCACGAATGTCCAGGGCAGTCAGTGTTCGCCAATGACAGGGTGATGGGGATGATCACAAAAGTCCACGAGACAACTTTTTTGGAGCGGAGGAATGTACAGAAAAAAGAAACAAGGCTCTATTCCCCACCCCCATCAAATAAGCGAAGGAAGGAGCCCTAACGCACCTGCTACCAGATTCCTGTGGAATGAACTTGGTGGCTGTCTGCAGTGCCCATGACCACCAGCAGGTGGCACTCTGTCTTGCACGCATCTGCCCTTTGCAGGGCCATCTTGTCTAGTGTATGCCTCTGATCTCTCTAGGCAGATAGACAAGGCTGGTGTGGAGGCTGTGAGTATAATCCCCTGTGACAGTCACCTTGGAGTGACGCTGCAGAGAGGAGACGACCGGTCCCCATGCTTCTTGCCTGGTCACGGGCCAGAGCACGGCGGCTGAAATATGGCGAGAGGACTTTTGAGTACATTTTCCATAAGAGGCGTCTTCTTGACCTGTGATGTGTCCACATGGTGTTAAAACAATGACAAGAAGGGGCTGGGAGAAGCTGAGAGAGGGCAAGACCCTGGGCCCTGTGGACCCACACGGCCTTCCTCTGTGCTTACCCCCCACTCGGCAAAGGCCCAGGTGGTACCCGACAGCCTTGTCCGATCACCCCCGGGCTCATGCTGCCCTGTCTTGGAACCTAGCCACCCGTCTGCCAAGCCCTGGCAAAGTCAGTTTTGCCTATCCTGTGCCTGGTGGGTCTGCTTTCCTTCTTTTCCTTTGCCAAACGAGTGATGAATCCAAGGCCCCAAGGGCCAATCCCCAGCTAGCACTGCTTATGGCCCCAGTGTGGAGAGATGGAATGTCTGGGATTTAGTGGGTCTTTTCTTCTTACCAGATGTTCTAGAAAGCTCTCCAAGCACTCTTGTTCTGACAGTGCCAGAAGGGACTTCAACCCTATTGTCCATAATTGTTGGAGATGGAACATTCCAACACCCATTGGAGAAAGAGGCAGCTCGGGACATCACACCAGGCTGAGCTGTGAACAAGTCACCTCCTAGGGTTCCCATCTTGGGCTCAACAAACGTGCCTCTGTTGACTGGACGTCCAGTGGGAACTCGCGGAGCCTTAGGACGGGGCTGACACTTCCCCAGGGTGAGAACTGGTGCAAGCCAACCATCATCAAGGTGACTCTGTCCTTGGCTGGCTCATGTGGTAAGTGGCCCAGAATGGCCTTTTGGCTCCAGGGCCACCACTGGTGAGGCTGGTCTCCTCATTCCCAACTCTGATTCGTGACTGGGGAGTCTGATTAGACCCGGTGGTCCTTTAAAATGGACAGCCTTGAGGCTCCTGGGTGGCTCAGTCGGTTAAGCATCCGACATCAGCTCAGGTCATGATCTCACAGTCTGTGAGTTCGAGCCCCGCGTCGGGCTCTGTGCTGACAGCTAGGAGCAGGGAGCCTGCTTCGGATTCTGTGTCTCCCTCTCTCTCTCTCTGCCCCACCCCTGCTCGTGTTCTTTCTCTCTCCTTCAAAAATAAATAAACATTAAAAAAAATGGTTAAATAAATAAATAAATTAAATGGGCAGCCCACAGGTTAAGGTTTCATCCCTGTTCCCGTCTCTGTGGCCAGGGGGATGTGGCTCAGAGTGTAAGCAGAGGCAAAAGGGGGGTTGGGGGGCTTGCAGCAACCTTAGCACTTCCAGCAAAACATAATCGTGTCCATAGCGGAAGCTCGCGGAGCCTAGAGCCACACCGACAGCATACACGCGTCATGGGGTGAAAACCTTCATGAATCTGGAACACGTTTTGGCCAGTTTTATTTCCCAGAAGACGAACCGAGACGTAAAGACTAGAATTAACTTCCCCAAAGTGGAGCTAGGCTTCCGGAAGTCCCAGGAGGAATGGTGGGCAGAGCCCCAGGTCACCGGGACGGGCGAGAGCTTCTCCGATGCACGTCACTAGCCAGACCTTCGCCCTGGGATGCCAGGCTCAGCATCGAATGCCCCCTTGCTATCTAAACAGTCAGAGTGAATGTGTCCAAACGGAATTCTGCCCCCAAACCCATTCCTGCAAATCTCCACCATCTCCGTCAAGGGCGGTCCCATTCTCCCAATCGCTGAGGCCAAAAAGTTTGGATGCACCCCTGGGTTTTCTCCCTCTCACATCCCACATTCACTCTGTCAGCAAATTCTATTGCCTAGATTTCAAACTATTGTATAAATCTGACCACTTCTTAATTGCCTTCATGGCTAACTCTTTGTGCAGCCCGTTCTCTCTGGCCTGGATGATTGCATTAACCTCCTCTCTGCTGTCCCTGCTTCTCTCCCTTTGGCCACACACAGCCCTTTCCCACAAAGAAGCCACAGAAACCAAGTTAAAATGCACGCCAGGCTGTCATTTTGCTCAAGCCCTCCAGGGACTCCCAGTTCACCCAGAGTGAAGCCAGTGGCCTTCAAAGCCCATGTGACCTCACTCCCTGCCATGCGTCTCTCTGACCTCCTCTCCTACTGCCCTCCTCCTTCCTCACTCCGCTCTGACCGTACTTGCCTCATTACTATGCACTCAGCGTGCCAGCCTAGCTCTGGCCACCGCGGCTTCGTGCCGGGTGTGTTCTCCCAGCTCAAAATGCTCTTTCTCTGGATATCCAGGTGGCCGACTCTATCCCCTCCTTGAGGCCTCAGCTCAAAGTTCATTTTCTCAGTGAGGCTCTTTCCTGGGTCCTGCATCCGAGGAAAACACTCCTCCCCCAGAACACCCTTTCCGCCCTGCTTTATTTTTTTCTCCATGGCATCCATCACCTGGGATGTGTGTTTCGTCGGCCCTCGCCTGCCGCTAGACGCTGAGCCCCGCGAGGGAAGAGACTTTGCTTTAATTCCTGCCATTCCCAGAACCCGGAATACTGCCTGACATATATTTGTTGCACTGATTAATGAAGTTTTAGAGCTTAAGCCTGAGCCGGTCCGCTCGGCATTCAGGCTCACTCGGGGCAGGTCCAGAGAGCGAGTGGTATGAATCCACTGGGGACCCATTTGTATGATGATTGAGGAGCTGCCAGGGAGCAATCCCCCGGGGGGGAAAGGACAGTCTTGGCACACAGTGTGCCCTAATTGTAATGGCTTTGCCGACAATGGAGACAGACGTGGCTCAGCTCTGCGGGACTCTTGTCGGAGATACAGGGGATGGCACCAGGAGCCCACGGGCCGGTGTTCCTTGGGGCGTGTGAAACACCAGGCAGCGTGACCCTGAGTCGTACCAGAGAGGTGTCTCGAGATGTCAGAGAGCACGACCAGCCAGCCTTGGCGGGGGGAACATGCCACCCAGCCGCCAGGGGCGATGAGGCAGCTAGGAGAGATGCACATCGTGCCAGGCGCAGTCGTAGGTCCTGGGCCGCGGCAATTAACAAGACACGCCCGCTAACGGGGGGGGGGGGGGGGGAGGGGGCAGAAATACACATGCGAATGGGTATCTGGACAAGATCAGCTCCAGGAGACATAAACACCACCAAGAAAATGGCTATGAGGGGCACTTGGTTCTAGCCAACATTTTCAACGGTGATGTGGATGAAGCTCTAAAAAATACACAGTCCTCAGGTGGTCAGGTGAGTAGAGCCAGAATCAGGACCATGTCATCTGGAGCCCAGCCCAACAGAATTTGGTGGTGGGGAGTTGTCGAGATCTGGAATCAGGTTCCCCGAACCAATTACAGTAACTCAGAATGTCAGAGTCCACAGAGCGTGTAAAAGGGATTTGGGGCTACAAGTCAAGGACGGCACACTCGTTCTGCCACTCACTCATTCAACGAGCTTTGGGTGGGTGCTGAGAGTGCTAGGCACTCTTCTGCACGATGCGGATAAAACAAAGCAAGGCAGGGGCGCCTGGGTGGCTCAATCGGGCGAACGTCTGACCGGCTCAGGCCGTGATCTCACAGTTCGTGGGTTCGAGCCCCGCGTCGGGCTCTGTGCTGACGGCTCGGAGCCCGGAGCCTGCTTCGGATTCTGCGTCTCCCTCTCTCTCTGCCCCTCCCCCTCTTGTGCTCTGTCTCTCTCTCTCTCTCTAATGTAAATAAATATTTAAAAAGATTAAAAACAAACAAACAAAATAAACAAAGCAAGACATACTCCTGTCCTTATGAGGCTTACATTCCAGCGGGAGGACGGTCAACGAACAAGATACACAGGTAAACCTGTGCGCGAAGAGAGGGAGGGACCCTAACGAGCGGAGAGGGAAGGGGTTAGCGAGCGTGTGTTTGAAGAGGCATTGTGCACTTGTAGGTAGGGTGACTCACGTCAAGGAGTTCCCTGAGAAGCAGTTTGATTTGGAGATTCGTGCACAGGATGTTTGTTCGGGAGGGCAGCTGGGATCAGCATGTGTGGGGGGAGGGGGGAAAAGGCAGGATGGGGCTGAGGCGGAACCGAGCTGTGACAGGGCCCAGCAGAGACAGCAGCTGGCCCCACACAGAGCTCTGGAGATGGACGGGCCTTCAGAATTGCCAAAAATCAGGCCTTCACAGCCCGTGTTGATCAGTCCGTGGGCCAGGCTGCTCCTGGAAGGAGGTGTGGCCGAGGGTGGGCTGATGGCAATCCTCAAAGGGACCAAGAGGAATCCGGGCCACGCATCCCAGTGTCCACCACGCCGAGGAAGTCGTCAGCGAGAAGGGGATGTGGAACTAAGACCCTGAAGGCGACGAGGGCCAAAGCCTTTCCGGACAGGAGGGGACAGCAAGTGCAAAGGCCCGGGGAGGAATGATGCTTTGGGTGTTCAAGGAGGCGGGTGTGGCTGGAGCGGAGTCGGTGCGGGGGCGGGGAGGGGAGAAGGGAAGACCCCACAGGCCTGACATTTCCTGGGAGTCCGATTGGTGCCTTTGGAGGGTTTTGAGCAAGGGGCGAGCTGGCTCGCATGTGGAGACAGCTTCTCCAGCTTCTGGGGTTAAGGCTGCAGCACGCGAACAAACCCAGCAGGGATGAAACCGGACCCAGAGGGGAGCCCATGGGAATTATCCGGCTGGGAGTGATGGTGCCTCGGGACCAGCTGCAGAAGTGGGGGCTTGACATGCTTCTGGACAGATCTGAAGACGGAGGGAACAGGAAGGCCGACCCGCGGGTGCACAGCGTGAAGGGGCGTGAGGGTGACCCCCCGGTTTGGAGACTGAGCACGCGTTTGAATGGAGCTTCTGTTACAAAAACGGACGCCTTCTCCCAGAACACGCCGTGTCGGGTCCCAGCCTGCCACGCAGGGCCTGCCCCGGGCAGTTAAGAGTCAGCCTTTCTCCAAACCCTTTGGTTCGTTCTCTAAGTGGGAGTCGCCAAGTGATGGGTGGGTGGTTTCACCGGGGGGGGGGGGGCCTAGGGTGAGCAGGGTGTCATGTACGGAGGGACCTCACACAGTGGAGGGGTGTAGACAGACCCCACCATCCAGTTGGGTCTCCTCTCCTCTTCGGGGACGTTTGTACAACAATACTGAGAAATTAATGCACTGAGTGGCAAAACCCGGTACGGATCTCGTAACTACTGTAATTTTGAAGTAGGGGTGGCCATTGATCGGTGACAGGTCACGGGTGCCACTGATGCTCCTCTCGAAGAACGTTCCGTACCTTCGTGATGGAAGGAGATGCTACATTTCAGTTGTAAGTTGGTTGAAATAAGGACGTAATTTCTCCCCATCCTATTTCACGGAACTTCCCCTCGGGTCTCTCAGGATCCCACGGACCCAGGTGAAAAAGCCCTGTATTGCACCAGCTTTGCTGTTGGGGTGCGTAAGCTGAGGCTCAGAGAGGTGAAGCGATTTGCTCGAAGCCACACAGCACTGAGCCGGGATGGGGACCCCGTGCCGTGTGGCCCCAAAGCACTTTGGATCTGCTTTCTGTCTTAATTCGGAGGTAAGCCCGCTTGCTCAGCTGGGCCGATGGGAAGACGAGCACTGCATGTACATGAGGCAGCACGGTCCACGCGGGGGCTCCATGACGTGCCCCTCCCGGATCCACAGACCACCAGGCAAGAATGGGCCCCGAGAGCCTGCCCCACAGCTGGCAACATCCTGGATGACTCGGGTTGTTTCGGGGAGAGCCCGGTTCACTCTCCTGGGCTCCAGCTTGGCAAGATGAGCGGTAGATCCTCGTGGCGGGGGGATGGGCAGGGAGCCGTCCGGTCACGGAAGCACCACGAGGAGTGGGAGAGGTTTTCCTGACCTTGACTCCAACCTGCTAGGCAAGCAAGCCCCAGAAGAGGGACAGAATTGAATCTGTCTCCCAATTCCTTCCACACGGTATGCACAGGCGGAGGGGTGGGGGGAGACGTCCTCTGGAAGGTATTGCTGTTTGGATCTGAGGTCCCTTCATGCCAAATTAGCTGCACGTAGTCTATTCTCTTTTGCTTCCTCTCCGGGGCCCCCTGAGTCATGCCCGGCTCGTCCACAACTGCACCAAGGCCCCAGAGGGTTCTGGGGGTTCCCGGGGCTGAGGCTCTCCCCTGGCAGCCTGAGTGCCCTGGGGAAGCTGGATGGAGACCTGTTGTCTGATGGGACCTGTGTAGTCCCTGTGCAGCGATGGGGCCCAGGAGCTGAAAGGGAAGAGTAGAGTCCTGGGGCTCAGTAGGTTAAGCCTCTGACTCTTGATTTCTCACACTTTGTGAGTTCAAGCTCCACACTGGACTCTGGGCTAACAGTGCCGGAGCCTTCTTGGGATTCTCTCTCTCTCCCTCTCTCTCTGAACTCCCCCCACCCCGCACCATCTCTCTCTCTGTCACTCAAAAAAAAAGGGGGGGGGCACCTGGGTGGCTCAGTCGGTTAAGCATCTGACTTCAGCTCAGGTCATGATCTTGTAGTTCAAGAGTTTGAGCCCCACGTCGGGCTGTGTGCTGACAGCTCAGAGCCTGGAGCCTGCTTCGGATTCTGGGTCTCCCTCTCTCTCTGCCCCTCCCCCGCTCATGCCCTGCCTCTGTCTCTCTCTCTCAAAAATAAACAAACATTAAAAAACAAAGAACAAAAAACAAGAAAAGGAAGCAAGTGGAAACAGTGGGTAAATGGGCGATGGAGTCCCGCCCCCTAGGTTCAAACAGCATCCCTGCCTCTTGCCAGCCACGCACCTTTGGAAAAATGACCTTCCCGGGCAGGTTCCCACATCTACAAAATGGGGATGATGAGCGTATCATCATACCAGACTAGTGGGGATTAAAGGGCATGGCTCACTGAAGTGCTCGGCACATAGGAGAAATGTCATAAATGTTAGTGATTATGCTGTAAAAATACACTTGGGGGTGTCCCGGGCTCGCTCGTGAGTGCTGTACCAGGAATGACACTGACGGGACCCAAACCGTGAGCACGGAATTCGACAAAGGCAAGGATAAAGTTCTCCATCCAAATTCAAAGCGTTGGTTCTCTGTAAGTGTTTTCCCATCTGTGTCTCGGAGAAGAGTCACCTCTCCCTGTATAAGCCCTTGAAACCTTTGGAAGGAAATGTCGAGCGAGAAAACCTAGCTTGTCCCAACTTGTGGGACTTAAGCCATTCCTTTTCTCGGTCAACAAACCCCGCGTGAGCAGCGTCCGTGTGCCTGGCTGGCGACACCAGGGGACAATGGCCAGGCCTTTGTCCCTAAAGGGTTCACCATCCAGGGCTCTAGGGGCCTCCCCGGTGCAAGTTCAGATGAACAGCCTGAAATTTACCAAGAGGCTGGCTTTCTTCCACCCAGAAACTCACGGAAGACGGCGATTCTGGAGGAGCGATCCAACAACCGTTTCTTGGAATCATAAATGTCTGAGCGTTGCTGCAATCCTTTCTATTATCTTGTTTTCTTTTTCCATCGGAGCCAAGATTTTAATGCTACATCTGTGTGAGTATCTTTTGGTAATAAGAACCAAATGTTGTCGGTGGAAATGACTGGAAATTACACTGAGGATCAGAATGTGGGGTTTTAGATTCCCTCTTGGAAGGCAGTGCTGAGAAACAAACACACAAGACGTTTTGCCTCTAAATCACCTCGGGTCGTTGCGACACTCAGGTCTCCCGCCTCCTCCCAGGCATCGGGAAGACGGGGGTGGGGGGGGGTGGGGGTGAAGTGTCTTGGGTGCGGGCGTCCCCCAGCTGGCAGGAAGAGTCCCAGGGTACAACCGAAACCTCTATTAGAAGTCTCCACCCAGATGTCCCACAGGCACCTCAGACTCAACGTGTCCAAACTGCATTCATCATTCCCCCCAGACCTGCTCTTCTGTATGCGAATCCCCCACTGGGGAGAGGCACCGCTTGGTCCTGGGCGGGAAATCTGGGACTTGCCCTCCGTCACCCGTGCTGCCCCACGTCGGTCAAGGGCTGGTCCCCCCCATTCCTCTCGCCCTGGCCGCCGTCCTGGCATGGGGGCCTCCTCCGAAGTCTGGACCACTGCAGACCGCAGCCTCCTCTTGCCCACCTCCGACAAGCCCACTCCTCACCCTTCCAGCCAAAGTGACCTCTGGAAAAATCCAGATTCCACTTGGTCATGGCTCTTTTGGAGACCTGAACTAGAATCGGAATCCCTTGGTGTCTCCCCTTGGATTCCACCTTCGGAGTAAAATGTAAATAACAACAACACAAACCCATATGTGGGGAGCTGAGACCAGGATGCTCCGGGTGGGTCCGCGCCCCTTCCTCCTGTCCACTGTGTTAGACAGATAATGCAGAGCACAACTCCTTTTGCAAATATTAGTAGCCTTCCACTTGGGCTTTGCACTTGAGAGTCACGAGGGGGGACAGAGACCACCCCGGGCCCCATCACCCCTCACGTGGGACCGGCCGCTCGGGCCTGGGCCAGCGTCTCCACAGCGCTGTGTGGCCCGCTTGGGGCAGCCTCAGGGGCTCTGATGAATAACAGATTTGTATCGTTTGCTTTGTTTTGCTTTGTTCCTAGAAGGCAGCCAGGGAGCAAATATTTGCTAGGTGAATGCATAAACCCTGCTTCCCTGGGATAGCTCCCCGGCCAGTCTGCCCTGAGATGCCCAAAAGGCAACCCAAAAGACGCCCAGAAAGAGCTCAGCGTGGGTTTTGTCAAGCTGGTGGTGTCTCCAGGAGAATCCTAACAATGGCCAATGGCTGCCCGAATTATTTCATGTGATCCTGACCACAACCTGTGAGCTACACACGTCGATCACACCCGTCTCCGGATGCGAAATTGAGGCCCTGGTCGGCTAAGTCACGGGCCCAAGGTTTGCGTGGAGCGCTCTCTCTCTCTCTCTCTCTCTCTCTCTGTCTCTTTCTCTCTCTCTCCTCCCTGCCTGGGCAAATTCCCCGGCTGGCCGCCCCGGCTGCACCTATGGAGTCGTGGGTGCAGAGCCCGGAGCAAAGTCGGGTCAACCCTTTCACCCAACAGACGTTGGCTGAGAAGAGTGTATGGATGCATCGGTTAATCCGATGCCAAACAGCCTCCTCCTCCCACAGCGCCCACCCCCTGCAAACCCTGCCCTCCCCTCCCCGCACCCCTTTTGGATTCAGTACTAAAGGCCCCCCACCCCCACCCCCGACAGCTGTAAACTGATATCTGGGAGAGGAAGTCCTCACTCTCCATTCATTTAATATAAACAGCTCAGACGCCAGCCGCTCCCAGGAGTCAACAGCTCCGCGGTCACCAATTTGTTGAACATCCGCGAAACGGTCACCCGTTTCAGCGAACTCATGACAAACGACGTGTGGTTTTCCTGCGGGGAGGCGGGCGTGGGCTCCGGGCACCGGCGGATGGCAGAACGGACAGGGGGGTGGCCTCCGAAGGCGCCCGCTGCCAGCGGCCTCCAGCCGAGGCCTCCTTCCCGGAGCGCGTAATTGGTTGTGCATGCTGTTGTTACGGCCTGTGTGGAAATCGGGACGAAAAGAATTCGGTGGGAAGGTCGTTGTCCGAGACCGCATGGCTGACTCCCCGCGGACGCCTCCTCTAACCTGCTCCCAATTAGGGGTTTGGCGGGAGGGTGCGGGGTGTGGGCCCAGGGCCTGGCTGTTGTTTGCACGGCTCCTTGACCAAATTCTGCCTCTCAGGGCCCTTTGTGGGGCCGTGCGCATCTTCTCCTCGTTTGAAATGCAGCCTGGGAAAAGCCCCGTGGAGGCGAGAAAGCACCAGATCTCACGGGCCAGGCCGCCCTATTGGATTTCATGCGAAGGGCTGCAAAGTCGTTGAGCCCCGTCCCTCCCTCCGCCGGCCTGGGCCTAGCATCCAGGTTAACGGGGCTGACGCTCAGAGTCTGGATGCTTCCAGAAGTGGCTGCCACCTCGATTCGAGAAAAGAGCCGGACGGAAAATTGGGAAGACGCGGTATTTTCTTCCAAGGCTTGGGCATCGTTCCTGCCATCTACAAAAATACTCTTGGCTATATTTAGGCAGTGCCATTAACAGGACTCTCTCTCTCTCCCTCTCTCTCTCTCTTTTCTCTCAAGAACGTCTGTCAGTTTGTTTTTGTCATTTAATATTTTCTCCCGCCACCTGGGGAAGTCATCAAGCGCTCACATTCCTGAATCAACTTTTCCTGCTGTTGGCTAATTAAAATAAACCTCTGGCCAAATTACAACCTTCGTGCCAGTGGAAAGTGTTGGTGGATGTTTTTCCCGCCTCGGGTGGAGAGGTGTTGCTAGAGTTTCTGGGGCGCCGGCTCTGGGCCAGGCACCGTCCGCATTTCTGTTCATCTCGGGCTCTTGTCTACCGTGTGTTGTGAGAGCTGTGCCGTCATCTCATCAGGTCCTGGGCGAGGACACCAAGCCCTAGGGGGTCAAGCCACAGTCGCGGGGGGTGTGGGGACACTGAGATTTGGATCCAGGTTACTTGACTCTTAAATTCTGTGTTGAACACGGCGTTCAGGTACAGGTGGAAGAGACAGACATTGGGGACAGTCACTTCCGAAGTTCTGTGGGCTTCATTTTAAATATATATATATTTTTAACATGTATTCACTTTTCAAGAGACAGAGACGGAGTGCAAGCAGGGCAGGGGCCGAGAGAGAAGGAGACACAGAATCTGAAACAGGCTCCAGGCTCCGAGCCGTCAGCACAGAGCCCAACGCGGGGCTTGAGCCCATGAGCTGCAAGATCACGGCCTGAGCCGAAGTCGGATGCTCAACCGACTGAGCCACCCAGGCGCCCCTTTGTGGACTTCATTTTAATGTGGAAATTCCACAGGGCATCTAATAGCTCCCGGAAGTGTCCTCCACGGAAGGGGCCCTGACCTGGGGCTCAAGGGGACGGACCTCTCTCCTGGTCGCCACCCCCCCCACCCCATCAACACTACATTGAGAAGTCTGCCTGGCTTCCAGCCCTCACCCCCCAATGGAAGCAACAGTGAAGTCCCCGTCACTGTTCCCAGGGGCCCCAGGACGTCAGGTGTGAATTTAAAGCAGTCCCCCAGGCTTCTCTCCGAATGCAGAGCTTGGCACATTGGAAAAAAGCGCCTGCTTTCTGGATGGCCGTAGTCCCTTGCCAGCTTGCAGCGGGTGGCATCTGGGCCGCCATTCACCTCTTGGCCTTGCCACTGTGGGCAGCGAAAGGTTTGCACTGTGCAGCCCTGACTTCCCTCGGCAAGGAGGCTGTCAGTCACAAGTGCACAGCCACATTTTCCAGAACCTTCCCTCTAGCGTCAGGGCCCGACAGACTGCAACAGAGACACGAGGAAATAGGTCATATTGTTCCGCGCCTACAATGTGCCAGGCACTGTTCAGAGCATGTCTAGTTGTATGTTTTTTTTAAATTTTTTTAAACGTTTATTTATTTTTGAGACAGAGAGAGACAGAGCATGAATGGGGGAGGGTCAGAGAGAGAGAGGGAGACACAGAATCCGAAACAGGCTCCAGGCTCTGAGCGGTCAGCACAGAGCCCGACGCGGGGCTCGAACTCGCGGACCGCGAGATCGTGACCTGAGCCGAAGTCGGACGCTTAACCGACTGAGCCCCCCAGGCGCCCCAAGTTGTATTAACTGGTTAATCCGCACCACCACCCTATGAGGTAGGTTCTGTTATTATCCCCACTTAACAGATGGGGGAACTGAGGCTGTCATTTGAGAATACAGGGACCGTGGGGCCAGGCTTCTTTTGAAAACGCAAATCCGTGGGGCCAGGATCTTGTCAACCAAGTCTCCTGGCTTTCCCCTGACACCGACTCTGCTCCGGCAGCCCCCGGAAAACCCTATCATGCCTCTGGATCTCTGCACAGGCCATTTGTCCCCCAGGCTGCCCCTCCCCGCTTGGTCTGCCTGGCAAACACCTCTTTTCATCTTTCAGTAACTATGTGAGCAGCACTGGTTTGATCTCTTTCCAAGAACAGCTCCCTGCTTGCTTCCTCTGGCCCCCCACTGCTCTGGCCACACACAGCTGTCAAGGGACACCTTGCAGGTTCCCCGTGTTCACCGTCCACTTCCTGCGGTCGATGGTGAGTCCTGAGATCCCAGAGATATCCCGGAGGCGGGGGCGGATGTGTGCGACAGGGTCAGAGGGAAGGGCTTGGCGGGAGCTGTGCATTTGGGAGCCAGTGACAAAGAGATGGTAACCAGAGCCACAGGCGAGGAAGAAAGGGCTCAGGAGAAAGCGGGGGGAGAAAAGAGGAGATCCAGGACCCAACACGATGGGAAGGGCAGGGGGACGCCGTGGCCGGTGGGACAGGAGAAGACCCAGGGGCGGGTGGAGTCACAGAAGGGACTCCAAGGAAGGGACTGCTTTCAGGAAGAGGGATGGCGGCCATGTTGAATGGCCTCCTCGTAGGAGCAGACGCTCTGTTTCCACCTGCACTCAGGCCCTTCCACGTCTTCCACAAGATGGCGGAGAGCGTGGGGCAGGGGCTTAGTTTTTGCTTGTATCCACATCCCCAGCATCTCACCACCACCCCCGCCCCGGGCTGCCTCAGGAATGGAGACATGCAAATATCCACTTCCGGTTTCCCTGAAGCAGGTGTGGATTTGTTTTTGGGAAACCGGGCTACTTTCTGGGAGTTAAAGACGGGTACATGTGTCCTTGATTGCAAGAGGCCCGTGCTCTCCCCAAGGAATCCGTGGCAGCAGACAACTGTGGGGTAAAATGAAACACCCAGATGTGCTGTTCTACGTGGAAGGGGGAAAAAAAGCCCGGCTGTGCTCGCTGTGGCTTTGTTTGGCTTTTAAACACTGATTGGTCAAAGTGAATGATGTTTTCCAGATGCTCCCATCTCCTCCAGTCTGGAGTCCGGCTGGCCAGCTGGGCCCCCGCCGTGGGCCTCTCCTTCAGTCCCCTCTCCGGGGCAGCCAGACGGTCTCCCTCAGGCCCAGCTTCCACCCGCCTCGCTGTGGCTGTGGCTGTGACCTCGCTTCCTGCCGCAGAGGAGGGCTGGACGGGTGGCACCCGTGGGCCCTTCCTGTTCTCACACTCTGTAGTTGGGCGCCTCCTGGGCTGGCGACTACCGGGCATTTAAGGACCCCCAGGGGGTTAGCAGTAGCGATGTCTTTTATTTGAAAAGTGCTTCGTTCTCTTCGTAGACACGGCCCTACAGGTCTGTCCTGAGCTGCCTGCCCGGCACCACGTCCTATCGGGAAACCCGCCCCTGCCAACGTCAGCCCCACGCCGACTCCTGCCTCCGAGCTGCTGTCCTTTGGAATTTATCACACCCCGCCTGGACTACGATGGATAGTTTTCTTCTCTCGGGGTAACAGACTGTCTTAGATTCTGATACTTGCAAAAAACTGGCGAGACACCTAGGTTGACATTTCTTTTCTCACCTTTTATTTTGAAATAATGATAGTCACAGAAGGTTGCAAGAATAGCACAGAGGCTTTTCCGTCCCGGGTGATGGAGGCGATCCCTCCCACGAGGCACAGCTAAAAACTCTGGACATTATGTATAAAACGAGTAAGGGGAAGATTCTGCAAGGTGGAGAGAGGCAGGAAGGCCGACGAGGGGCCTCAGGACCCAAGCAACGACACGACGGTGAGCTCCCGGGGTTCTCTTTGGCCGTATGCACCCTAGACCTGGGGCTGAGGCGGCTGCCATCTGGGAATGCCAGCAGGCACAGACAACCAGAAGCCCGACAAAAGCTCGTTCTCTCTAGCCACGGGACCGGGAAGGGGCAGCCCAGCAAGACAGAAAACTTTGAGCCAAAACCTGCCCTACTTTAGCTAAACACACAGAAGAAAACAGGGCTTTGCCCAGGCCCACCCCAGGCTGTAACGAGGGCCCGACTTCCCTACTGGGGTGGTGTCAGGGATGGCTGAGTGGGGAGCCAAGACTTTCGTCCCTGCCAGCTGGGAATGAGGCCCCTCTCCCGTGGCGGTGTCAGTAAAGACACGTGGGGAGTCTCGACCTCTACCCCAGCTCAGCAGTAACAAGGCATTTCTCCCCCTCCCCATGGGGGTTTTGTCAGAGGAGGCCAAGTAGGGTCGGGACCTTTACTGTGGCCCAGTGGTAACAAGGTCACCCTCCCCCCCAGTCCCCCGACCCGGGACTCCAGGTGGGGAGAGTTAACAAAGCACCTGTATCCCTCCCAGCCGGGGAGATTTTGGCGCAGGCTCGGTGGGGAGCCAGAACTCCTACCCACCCCCCAGTGGGAATGGGAAGCACCCACCTTGGGTGTCAAGAAAGGCTGAGTGGAAAACCAGCATTTCCAACTCTACCTGGCAACAGTAAGGCAGCCCCCCACTCCCCCTGCCAGAGTGGTGTGAGAGAAAGCCAGCTGAAACAGAAGGTTTAAATAAGATCCAAAATCGCATACGTAATACGAGAACGTCCAGGTTTCGGCTGAAAATCACTCATCAGACCAAGAACCAGAAAGACCTCAAACAGAATGGAAAAAGGCAATAAATAGATACCAACCCCGAGATGACAAGAGATGTTAGCTTATCTGGCAAAGATCACCAAGCACCCATGAGAGAAAGGCGTTGGCAAGCAGTTATGAATGTGCTCAGAGCAAATGAAAAAATAGAAAGTCTCAGCAAAGAACTAGGAGATAGAAAAAGGGAAGAATCTGTAAACTGGAAGACAGAATGATAGCAATCACCTGATATGGACCCCTGAGGGACAACAGGCTGGGGGTGGGGAATGAACAGAGCCCCAGTGACCCTCGGGATTGTGACAAAGGATCAGATCTTTGTTACATCGGAGTCTTAGAAGGGGAAGAGAAAGAGGGGGGAGCTAAAATAATAACTGAAAGCTTCCCAAATCTGGCAAGAAACATAAACTATAGCTTCGAGAAGGCGAGCACATTCCAAATACAATCGGTCTGAATAAATGCACACCAGGACACGTCATAGTCAAAATTCTGGAAACTAAAGACAAAGAAAAACTTCTCAAAAGCAGCAGGAGGAAAGGGACATCCTACCTACAGGGGAAAAAATAGGAAGAATAGCACAGAGGCTATTATATTATAGCAGACTCCTCACTAGAAATCACACAGGCCTGGGGCTCCTGGGGGACTCAGTCAGCTAAGCATTCAACTCTTGATTTTGGCTCCGATTATGATCTCATGGCTCATGAGTTTGAGCCCTGTGTTGGGTTCTGCACTGAGCGTGGAGTCTGCTTGGGATTCTCTCTCACTCTCTCTGCCTCTCTCCCATTCTCTCTCTCTAAAAAGGAAAGAAAGAAAGAAAGAAAGAAAGAAAGAAAGAAAGAAAGAAAAGAAAAAAGAAGAAAAAAAAGAAAAAAAAAGAAAGAAATCACAAAGGCCAGAAGGAAGTGGCAGGATATTTAACAAGGGCTGAAAGGAAAAATTCAGAATTCTATATGCAGAGAAAATATTCCCGCAATGAAAGGAAACCAACACATTATCAGACAACGGAAAGCTAAGAGGAAGTTTTGTCAGTCGACCTGTCCTAAAATAATTGCTAGAGGAAATTTTCTAGACAGAAAGGAAGCAATGAAATGAGAAGCCTTGGAATATTGGGAAAGCAAGCAAAAGTATGGGAAAATACAATGGGTTTTTCTTCTCCTCTTTAGTTTTCTAAATTATGTTTGACATTGGCTGATGTGTTTCCAAATATACGTAGAAGGAATATTTAAGACAACTATAAATGGGAGAGTAAAGGAACCTGAAGGGAGGTATGATGTCTACATTTCACTCTGACTGGTAAAATGATCTCGATAGACTGTGATAAGCTTTGTATCTATAACACAATAATATCTAAAGCAACTTCTAAAATAGTTCTACAAAGCAATATCTTAAAAAACATGACAGACAAATGAAAATGGAAGTCTAAAGACTACTCAAGTAACTCACAGGATGACACGGGAGAAAATGGAAACAAACAAAAAGGGAATAAATATAATACAAAGGCCAAAGGCAGATTGAAGCCCTAACATGTCTGTCAGTAATGAAATGTTAATGGTCATTTACCACGTGAAGACAACTAAATGACAGAAGTTGGCAATTAAGAGATGGGAGTTAGCATAGTGGATTTTTACACTGACCCAACTGTATTCTGTCCACAAGAAACTCACTTACAATGGTGTAGGCAGGTTAGAATCAAAAGAGTAGAGAAAGATATATCACATAAATATCAATCAAAGGAAAGCAGTGGCTACATTAATGTCAGATGACGTAGATTTCATAGCGAAGCAAATTACTGGAGATACAGATTGTATGATGATGAATGGACAGATCTACCAACAAGACGCACCAATTCTGAATGTGCATCAAAGAACACAGCCGCAAATTTTGTGGAAGAAAAGCGTGTAGGCTTGAGAGGAGAAATAGATCACTCTACATTTGTACTTGGAGACTTCAACGTGCCTCTCCCAATGTTTGAAAGAATAGCTAGACAGAATATCACCAAAGACACAGATCTCAACAACACTGTTGACCAACAGGACCTACACAACACTTGTAGAACACCCTACCCCACAATAGCAGGACACATATTCTTTTCACTTCCAGGAAATCTACACCAAGATAGACCATATCCTGGGCCATAACACAGACCTCAAAATAATTAAAAGAATTGAAACCATACAGCATGTTCCCTAATCACAACAGAAGCCAACTAGAAATTAATGACAAAAAGCTAACAGGAAAATCTCCAGACACTGGGAAATGAGACAACTTGCTTCCAAATAATCCATGGGTCAAAGAAGAAGTCTCAAGGGAAGTAAAAAAAAAAAAAAAAAAAATACACGGAGCTGAATTAAAGTAAACATATGACGTATCAAAATGTGTGAGACACAGATAAAGCAGTACCGAGAAGGAAATTTATAGCATGGAATGCATACATTAGCAAAGAGGTAACACCTCAAATCAACAATCCAGGGTTCCACCTCAAGATGCTGTAAGAGGAAGAGAAAAATAAACCCAAAGGAAATAGAGATAAGGAAATAATGAAGAGTAGAAATCAGAAGATAGAAGAAAAAAAAATAGAAGCAGAGAAAAATCCACAACACAAAGAGTTGGTTCTTTGAAAGATAAAACCAACAAATGCAGCAAGACTGACAAATGGCAGAGAGAAATATACAAATTGCCATGTCACTCCAGATCCTTCCTCTAAGGGTTAATGAGGGAAATCTATGAGCAACCATGTACACATAACATTTGGCACCTTAGATGAAATGGGTCACCTTCTCTGGAAATTCACACTAATCACAAATCACTCAATATGAAACAGATCATTGGAACAGCCCTACAACTATTAAGAAAACTGAATTCATTATTTTATAACTCCTAGAAAAAGAAGTCTCCAGGTCGAGATGGTTTTACTGACAAATTCTACCAAATGCTTAAAGAAGAATTAACACTAATTCTACACTGTCTCTTCCAGAAAATAGAAGGAGGAACACTTTCCAAATTCATTTTATGAAGTTAGTATTATCCTGATATCAAAACAAGATAATGACAGGACAATAAAAAAAAATTTTACAGACCAATATCCCTCATGAATTTAGATACAAACATCCTTGACAAAATAGTAGTAGGTAGAATTTAGCAATGCACAGAAATAATTATATACCATGACCACATGGGGTTTATTCCGGGAATGAAATCTGGTTCAATATTTCAAAATCAATCGATGTACTTATTAATGAGCTAAAGAAGAAAAAAAATGATATGATCATATCAACTGCAAGGTCAGGTTCAGGGCAAAATCTGTTCTGACCAATTTTATTCAACACTGTGCTGGAGGGTCTAGTCAGTAATAAAAAGCAAGAAAAGGAAATAAAGGGCATTACAGATCGGAAAGGAAGAAATAATACTGTCCCTAATCACAGATGACATAATTTTCTACGTAGAAAATTCCAAGGAATCTGCAAAAAACTCCTGGCACTAATAAGTGAGTTGAGCAGTACCTCAGGATACAGGATGAATTTACAGAAATCAAATTTTTCTGTATACCAGCAATGAACATGTGGACACCAAAATTAAAAATACAATGCCATATATCATCACTCAAACATGCAGTACTTAGGTATACACCTAATGGAGCATGTACAGGATGAAATTTAGACAATGCTGATGAGAGAAACTAAAGAAGAACTAAGTGAATGGAGAGACATACATTGTTCCTGGATCGGAAGATACAACGAGGTAATGATGTGTCGATGTGTCCAAACAGGTATACGTGTTTAATGCAATTTCTATTAAAGTCCCAGCAAGATATAGACAATATAGAGATATAAAGATTATTCCAAAATCTACATGGAAAGGCAAAGAAACTAGACTAGCTAAAACAATTTTGAAAAGGAAGAATAAAGGGAGAATCGACGTACCCAGTTTGATGACTTCTACAGCTACAGTAATCAAAACTGTTCTATTGACAAAGGAAGAGACGCGTAGACCGATGGAATGGAATAAACAGCCTAGAAGTAGAACCACATGAATAGGCCCAACTGACTTTTGATAAAGGTGCAAAAGTAATTCAATAGAGGAGAGATAGCCATATCTACAAACGGTGCTGAAGCAATCGAACATCCATCGCCTAAAAAGTAAATACATAAGTAAATCTCAACCTCAGTTCCACACCCATCAAGAAATTCAGTCAAAATGGATCACAAACTTAAGCGTAAAATGTAAAACTTTCGGAAAAAGAAAGCATGGGAGAAAATCTGTGGGAACGAGGTAAAATCTGGGACCAGTGAGGTGTTTTCAGAGGTGATGTCCCCGGCATTATTCAGGAAAGGAGACATTCGTGAATTTGAGTCATTAAAATTTAAAAATTTTGCTCTGAGAAAAATCCTGTTAAAAACATGGAAATACAAGCTACAAACCGGGAGGAAATATTTGCAAACCCCATATCCAACAAAGGACCAGTATCTGGAATACAGCAAGAGCTCTCAAAGAACAAAACTCAACAGCAAAAAAAGCCTCCCGTTTAAATAGAAAATGGACAAAAGACACGAAGAGACATTTCATCAAAGAAAATATACAGAAAACAAACAGGCACATGAGAAAGATGGCCAACACCCTTAGCCATTAGGGAAATGCAAATGAAAGCCATAGTGGGAGGGGCTCCTAGGTGGCTCAGTCGATTAAGCATCCAACTTTGGCTCAGGTCATGATCTCACGGTTTGTGAGTTCGAGCCCTGCCCATTGGGCTCTGTGCTGTCAGCACGAAGCCTGCTTTGGATGTCCTCTCTCTCTCTCTCTCTCTCTCTCTCTCTCTCTGCCCCTCCTCTGCTCATGCTCTTTCTCTCTCAAAAACAAGTAAACATTTAAATAAATAAATAAATAAACAAATAAATAAAACCACAGTGGGATGGCTCGGTACACGCCTATCAAAATGGCTAAAATAAAAAACAGTGACAACACCAAATGCTGGTGAGGATGTGCAGAAACTAGGGAATGTAAAATGGTTCCGCCAGTCTGGAAAATAATTCGGCAGTTTTTTAAAAAATTAAGTGTTCAGCTACCGTATGCGCCCCCCTCCCCAGCAATTGTCTTCCTGGGTACATATCCCAGAGAAATGAAGATTCATGTTCACATAACAACCCATACCCTAATGTTTATAGCACCTTTATTCTTAACGGCCCAAATCGGAATAACCCAGATGTTCTGGAGTATTCACTGAGCATGTTCACGGTCAGTCTGTGTGGCGAACCTTTATCAAACTGGGGGGCTCCTTTCTGTTCCTAGTTTGCTAAACTTTTTTTTTAATCATGAATAGATATTGAATTTGTCAAATGCTTCCTCTGTATCTATTGAGATGACTATATATAATTTGTGTCCTGTGGTGAATTGCATTGATTAATTTTTAAATGTTAAACTTGCATTTCATTTCCATGATAACTCCAACGTGGCCATGATGTATTATCCTTTTGATACGTGGCTGGATTTGATCAGACAGTATCTTGTTAACGATTTTTGTGTCTATATTCGTGAGGGATATTAAGCCGCAATTTCCTTTTCTCCTAGCGTCTCTGTCTGGTTTTGGCACGAGAGCAATGCTGGCCTTTGAAAACGGCTTGAGAAGCATTCCCTTCTCCTCGGCTTTCTGAAAGAGTTTGTGTAAAATCAGTATCCCTTTTATCTTAGGTGTTTGATGTGATTCGCTTATTAATCTTCCGATCTTCCCTCTAACTAAGCGTCAATCCCGCTCCCAATACAGTAGGTCCTTAGCACGCGTGGGGTGAACGGATGCGTTGCTTCTGGATCAAAGGTCACACATTCGAATGGCTTCGAGGCTGAACCAGTAAAGTAAGTAGGTGAATCGGCTGAGTCCGTAATAGGGAGCGGTGGGGCCTGTGGCTAAAGGGTAAAGCCTTCAGATTCAAGCTGTTGAAAAAACTTACTTGTGGATCTCACCTGCAGACCTGTGGTTTGCAACCCCTATCGGCAGTTCTAATCCCCGTTTTGCGAAGACCCGGAGAAGATGAGAGCGAGCGTTCTGCGAGCCCTCTCTTACTCGGAGATGGAAACTGTGTACACGCGGCTGTTTGTTGCTTTCTTTGCGCTGGGCCGCCTGTTTCTCTGCCTCCCTGCTCCCGTGTCTCTCACGCTTATGACCCTGAGGTTGCGAACTCCTGGTAAAGCCTTGGCTTTCAAACGGAAGGCAGGGGGCATGGTGGCATTATGCAGCCAGGCAAAGTGGCAGCTGCCTCTGCAAAGGTCGGGCAGGTGGGAAATGCCACCGTTTGCTCTTTCCAGCCCAGGCCCAGGTGGGAGCCTTGCCGGCAACACACAGTATTCGGTATTCGGGCAGCGTTTTGTGGCCAGTGGGCCAGAAGCGCGCAGGAGTTGAAATTCTCTCTCTGGGTTGTCCTGGAACTTTTGTTCATACCCCCAGGTATCCGGGGAGCGGATTCACTGAGCAAAGCTCCCGGAACGTGCAATCACGTGTCCCAGACTTCTCAAGCCACTCTCCCTGCCTCTCCTTCTTCTGAGTTGCGTTCACGGGCAGGGTCACTCGGCAAAACTTTGGACAGTGTGCGTCCGTGCTGGGTGTTCAGGGAATAAGCTGGACACAGCCCGGCCCCTGAAGTCCCAGGACTGTGTCCCGTCGCCGTAATGGCTGGAAACCTTCAAAGAAAGACACAACAGGCTCACACTGTGCTTCCCAAGGCAAGGACAGGTATTGAACATTTAAAAAATCTTTCCGTTCAAAAGTGTCAAAATAAAAAGCAAAGCCTTGTCTTCTGAAGGGTTAAGCGTCCACACGGGAGAAAATTGCTCATGTGGGACTAATTCTTTTCCAAACAGGCTTCGTCCCTGAGGGGTTACCGGGTGGTGTTTTTAGGGAGTTGAAATGTTCTGTTACAGCACAGCGGGGGTCGCGCTGGCGGTGTGGACCCTCACTTGGGTCTCGGTGGTGACTTCAGGGTTTAAAGCAGTTGTTTTGATCAGCTCTGAAGTCTTACGCATTCTGAACAACTCCGAACGACGAATAAATTCTCACTTGTGCCTCTAAAGTAGAGGTCATCTCTTTACAGGCTGTTTTATTTTTCTATTAAAGTTTCAGAAATGTATTTTGAATTTTCCCTGGCTCAGAATGAAGTCATAAGACCTCAGAATTGCCAACAGACGCTCTCTTGCTAGAACGTGAGTGTGTGGGGAAGTTTTATTCAAGTGATTTTCGTGTGCAGAAGAAGATGAGGCACGTCTAAAACCTGCCATGAAAAATCTCAGGGGGAATGTCTCAGATTCGATTTCAGGGTTCGGTCTCGCGTAGATAATGACGGTCTTTAACGTACACACGTATTTGCCCTCTTTTTCCGCTTGGGCTTATGTTTTGTTTGTTTGGCCTATGTCCCTGCTGTGACTCTAATGTTGCCGAAACTTGAACCTGGAAAACTGGCGCTTGAGATTAGGCATAAAATTATAAGACTGTATACCTCCAAATGTTTTTCATGCACTTTGGATGAAACTGAGTCTTCAGCTCCAATGTTCCTTTGTGCCAATAATGAGCATGTGCTGGGACTAATGCAGGTTGTTGAGGGTGCTTGCCAAGCGTACTTCTAAAGCTAACCCCATTAGGGGAAAAAAAAAGAAATAGCATTACGGCACGTTGGCTCGAAAGCAGTTTACCCAATGGTTGGCCCCCAAATGTTTCTCATTAAGGATCTTCCCCAAGGACAGGCCTGGGACTTGTTTATTCCTTAAAAATCAGTCCCTAGCTCAGGGTCCGACGGTGTTAGGTGCTCAGTAGATACAGGCTAAATGGATTCTTTGAAAACGTTTGACACCAACAGGTGCGTGAAGAGGATGGGTCCCCAGGAGTACGATCCACGCCTCAAGGTAAAGGATGCTATTCCTCCTTTCGTCTTCAACACAAACTATTAGAACTCTGAGCGGATGGTGCCCTGACATCTTGGAGGGAGGGAGTCCAGAGAGGGGAGGAAGAGAGTTTAATGCTGCCAAGTTCCTGGGTAGGGCCTGTCCCTCCCGCAGAACTTGTTGGGGGTGATTGACTCCCAGGAGAAATTTTGGGGAATGCTGAGGAACAGGGAACTTGCCCTTTGGGGGGCCTGGGCTGTGGGGTGGAGGCCATCTTGGAGGTCGGTGCAGAGAGGTTTTGCTGGTGGTCTCTGTCTGGACAGTCCTCCGTCTTTCCTCAGTGCTCCCTCTCTGGGAAGACTATGCTGCCCCCGTCTGGGTTACCTGTCTCCTCTCTTCCGTGCCTCTATCTGCCATGAACAAATCACGTGGTATTGGAATCCTGTTTCTTTCCCAGCCCGTGAGCTCCTTTGAGAGGGACCATGTCTTTGCACCTCTGTGATCAACGCAGTGTTCTTAGGTTCCCCACTGCTCTTTCAAGGTTCTTGCAAAGATATTGTATTTTCTCTCCCCCGATGCCTACTTCCAGCTGCTTTTGAGATTTTTCTTTGTTACTGTTGGCCATTCTGACAGGTGTGAGGTGGTATCTCATTGTGGTTTTGATTTGCATTTCCCTGATGATGAACGATGTTGAGCATCTTTTCACGTGTCTGTTGGCCATCTGGTTGTCTTTGTTGGAAAAGTGTCTCTTCATGCCTTTTGCCCATTTCTTCACTGGATTATTTGGTTTTTGGGTGTGGGGTTTGATAAGTTCTTTATAGATTTGGAAACTAACCCTTTATCCAATATGTCATTTGTAAATATCTTCTCCCATTCCTTCGGTTGCCTTTTAGTTTTGGTGGATTATTTCCTTCACAGTGCAAAAGCATTTTATCTTGATGAGGTCCCAGTAGTTCATTTTTGCTTTTATTTTCCTTGCCTCTGGAGACATGTCAAGTAAGAAGTTGTTGCAGCCAAGGTCAAAGAGGTTGCTGCCTGTTTTCTCCTCTAAGGAGGGCACTTGTTGGGATGAGCACTGGGTGTTTTATGTAAGAGATGAATCACTGGGTTCTACTTCTGAAACCAATACTACACTATGTATTAACTCACTTGAATTTAAATAAATTAATTAAAAAAAAAGATTTTTCTTTGTGTTTGTTTTTCAACAGTTTGACTATTCTGTGCTTAGAATATGGTTTTCTTAGTGTTTATCCTGTTTGGGGTAAATTGAACTTCTCAAAAACATGGGTTGACATCTCTTCTTGTTTGAGGCAAATTCTTGGCCACAATCTGAGTACTGTTTTTCTCCTCCCTTTTTTTCTGGAGCTACAATTACATGTATGTTAGACCTTTTCTAAAAAAATTATTTTATTTTATTTATTTTATTTGAGAGAGAGAGAGAGAGAGAGAGAGAGGGCAAGGAGGGGAGAGGCAGAGAGAGAGGGAGAGAGAGAGAATCTCAAGCAGGCTCCATGCTCAGTGCAGAGTCCAACGTGGGGCTTGATCCCAAGACCCCACGATCATGACCTGAGCTGAGATCAAGAGTCGAATGCTCAACCCACTGAGCCACCCAGGCACCTCTGTATGTTAGACCTTTTGACTACATCGCATAGGTCTTTTATTCTTTGTATTTTTAAAAATCTATTCTTTTTCTTTCTACATTTTAGTTTGCATATTTTTTTACTGAGTTGATTTCCACTCACTTTTCTTGTGTCATGCTGTGCCTAATCTGTTGTTAAAACTTTCCATTGAGTACTTAATTTCTCACTTTGAGAAGGTCAGTTTGGTTATTTGGTTCTTTCTCTTTAAAGATTCCAATTTTTTAAATGTTTATTTATCTCTGAGAGACAGAGAAAGACAGAGTATGAGCAGAGGAGGGGCAGAGAGAGACAGAGACACAGAATCTGAAGCAGGCTCTAGGCTCTGAGCTGTCAACACAGAGCCTGATGCGGGGCCCAAACCCCCAAACTGAAAGATCATGACTTGAGCTTAAGTGGGACACTTAACCGACTGAGCCACCCAGCTGCCCCAGATTCCAATTTATTATTATTATTATTATCTTGCTGTTGAAAATCTACCTTTCATTATTTTGCATGCATGTTTCTTTTTTATTAATTTTAAAAAAATATTTATTATTTATTTTTGAGAAAGAGAGGGAGAGAGAGAGAGTGCAAGCAGGGAGGGACAGAGAGAGAGGGAGACACAGAGTCTGAAGCAGGCTCCGGGCTCCGAGCTGTCAGCACAGAGCCCAACGCAGGGCTTGAACTCTCAAACCATGATGTTGTGACCTGAGCCAAATTCGGCTGCTTAACTGACTGAGCTACCCGGGAACCCCTCATACATGTTTCTTTATTTCCTTTGACATTATTATTTCAAAGCCCTGTTGGCTAAGTTCAAGGTCTGCATCAAGTGTGGCTATACATCCTTTGCCTGTGTTTTCTCTCCATTATTTGTCATGTTTTCTTCACTTATCTCATGTCTTGTAATTTCAACTGAATGCTGGACATCATGCATGGAAAGCGAGGGGGCTCCCTTCCCAAAAATATTCCTGCTTAACTGAAAGCAAAACTGTTCCTGTTAGACAAATAGTATGAGGGACTTTGCACCCAAATCCAACCAGAAATTGAGCAGGGAAGGGGCTGGGTTGTAGTTTTAGTCATGGCCAGTGTGTCTCTGGGTGTCCCTATTCCCAGAGCATATCCTCCTGAGCTTTTGATCGAGAACCTGGTGAGACCTTGTCTCCGTGGCCCTGAAAGCCTTCGGGAGAGTCAGCTCTGCCCTGCAGGGGCTCCAGCCCAGCTCTCCCACTTCCTGCCAGGTGGCTTTGACGTCTGGCAAATGTGTGGAGCAGGGGGTCAGAGAGTGTGTTCGAGGCAGGCTTCTCCCGGCTGGTCTGTTGTGCCCTAAGCCCTGCTCTGCCTTCCAGCTTTCCCCTTGGCTCCCTAGATCCCTGCACAGCATGAGAACTCAGCAAACACACCACCGGGAGGAATGATCGGTGCACCTGAACTCTCTCAAGCTTCCTCACCCGGCTTTCCACGTGACCACGGGAATATTTGCTGGTTTCTCTTCTCCCCTGGCAGAAGCTCCTGGCCAGAAACAGCTTGATCCTTGGTCCTCAAGAAAAAAAACAGTGGCTGGAGACTGTCAGCTCTCCTCAACATCTCATTTCTTCTGCAGCTCTACCATGCCCTTTAAAAAGATGATTTCTTTCTCTCAAAATAAATAAATAAACTTAAAAAGGGGGGTGCCTGTGGGGTGCCTGGGTGGCTCAGTCGGTTGAGCGTCCGACTTCGGCTCAGGTCATGATCTCACGGTCCGTGAGTTCGAGCCCCGCGTCGGGCTCTGTGCTGACAGCTCGGAGCCTGGAGCCTGTTTCGGATTCTGTGTCTCCCTCTCTCTCTGACCCTCCCCCGTTCATGCTCTGTCTCTCTCTGTCTCAAAAATAAATAAACATTAAAAAAAAAAAAAAAAAGCTGGGGAGAATTGACCACACTGACCCATCAGAGTCTCCTGTCCATTCTCTGGTGTTTTCATGGCTGGAGCTCTGGACTTGGAGCCAGGAAAGCCATGGAGGGGGAGCACCTGGCGTGGCCCCTTGCTGGTGGCATGACACCTCGTAAGCCCCTGGTCCTCCTGAGCCTCTGTGTCTCTACCTAGACATTGGTCACAGTGTTCCTATCTCACGGGAGCGTTTGAGGACTCAGGGCCGTGCTGTGTGCCGCTTGCCAGAGCTCGGCCAACTCTGCCTTTGAGCCACGGGGTTGGCAGGCGTGAGCGGATGGCAGCTACGGAGGCTCAGGTCACCGGTAGAGGGACACGTGCTCGACCAGGGCAAGGGGGGCCGATCTGATTAGACTCATTCGCCAGTTAGGGCCATCCGTTCATTCTCCACGTTTCCACGGGACACTAAATGTGGGTGAACACAAGCCTGAGCTGGAGTCTGAGATGGACGAGAGGCAGTTCTGCCCCGTGGTCAGAGAGATGGGGGAACGGTCGATGCCAGCACGGCTGTGAGACTCGGGGGAGCAGGACCACGGGGACCCAGAAGAGGGCCGGTGGGAGAGGACACGTGCATCCCAACCTGCCCCCACAGACCACCCGACTGTGCCCGGCGTCAACCCCGAGATCCCAGAGGGAGTGAAAGGTGTTTGGTGGTCTGAAACACGAGGGCACATAAAATGTGGCCATAAACGAAGTCAGCCTCGTAAACTGTGAAATCCCAAGAGCAGGCCGACTCTCTCCACGTCAGAGTAAACACTGCACATTTTCTAGGAAGACCGAAGCTAAAACCACACAAAAGGTCGGAGCCCGTTCTGTGGCGAGATACAAGCCCCTGTGTCCGATGTGCCTCCCAGATCGAGAAGCTTCTGTTCGTGGTCAGGGCGGGTGGGCAGGGGCGGTGCTGGGGTGCCCCACCCCAGTCATCAGATGGCTCCTGAGGAGTCTGGGAACACTTGGGGGGGGGGGTTGCGGGGAATGGAGTTGCCAGGAGGGAAAGGGTTTCCCAGGTGAGGGAAACACAACCACAGGTGAAGGAAGGATATTTCGGGTCCGAATGGAAGTCCCATCCGCCCCCTCGCCGTGTCAGCTCCAGGGAGGCAGGGTTTTGTCTGTTTGGTTCCCTTCTGCGCCTAAAACAGTGCCTGGACATAGTGGTTGTTCAAGAAAATGCTTGTTGCTTGAATGGGTGAACAATCGATTCGCTGAGGACGCAGACAGAAGAGGTTAAAGAGAACGGGCAGGGCAGAGCGTCCCAGGGGCCTCATGTGACAGTCTGAGGCCTGGACATAGTCCCGCAGACAGCAGGGAGCCAGCAGGGATGCTCTTGGAATTGCCCAACTGCCCCAGGCGCCCTGGGGCGGGGCCGGGGGCAGCCGTGGGGCTGCTGCATCCCGGGCAGTGCCACGGCCACGGCCACAAACACGGCAGCCCTCCAGGACAGCCCAGGGGCTCGGCCGACGCCTCGTGTGCGTGCGGGGCTCCTCCTGGCCACACCACCACATGGCCACGCGGCAAGAAGGAGCGGGAAACAAACGGCGGCAAAGCCAAGCGGCCGGAAAGAAGGTGAAGGGCAAGCCAGGCTCCGCAGACAAATGCAGACCCAGGAGAGGAGGCTGCCCTGGGCAGAGAGCGCACCGGGGTGCAGAGGGACAACGGCGCCCCCGTGCCTACCTCTGCAAAATGGCAGCTTCCCAGCCCGCGGGGTTCTAGGTGATGAGCCAAAGTGTGGCACAGCGCTGGCCCTTGGTCAGGGCTCACACCAGGATATGGGGGGCCTGAGCGGCTCAGTTGGTTAAGCATGTGACCCTCTCTTTTTTTTTTTTTTTTTAAGAGAGAGAGAACGTGCACACATGAGTGGGGAGGGGCAGAGGGAGAGAGAGAGAGAGAGAGAGAGAGAGAATCTCAAGCGGGCTCTGTGCTCAGCACAAGCCCGACTCAGGGCTCAATCCCATGACCCTGGGATCCTGACCTCAGCTGAAATCAAGAGTTGGACGCTCAACCAACTGAGCCACCCAGGGGCCCCAGGCATCTGACTCCTGATTTCAGCTCAGGTCATGATCTCATAGTTGTGGGACTGAGCCCCGTGTCAGAGCGTGGAGCCTGCTTAAATTCTCTGTCCCCCAGATATTTGCAAATGACATATCGGACAAAGGGTTAATATCAAAAATCCATAAAGAACTCACCAAACCGAACACCTAAAAAACAAATAATCCGGTGAAGACACGGGCAGAAGACATGAATAGACACTTTTCCAAAGAAGACATCCAGATGGCCAACAGACACATGAAAAGATGCTCAACGTCACTCATCAGCAGGGAAATACAAATCAAAACCACAATGAGATACCGCCTCACTCCTATGGAATGGCTAAAATGCACAACTCAGGCAACAACAGATGTCGGCGAGGATGCGGAGAAAGGGGAACCCTCTTGCACTGTTGGTGGGAATGCAAGCTGGTGCAGCCACTCTGGAAAACAGCATGGAGATTCCTCAAAAAATTAAAAATAGAGCTGCCCTACGACCCAGCAATTGCACTACTGGGAATGCATCCAAGGGATACAGGAGTGCTGATTCATAGGGCCACATATGACCCCAATGTTTATATCGGCGCTATCCACAATAGCCAAAGGATGGAAAGAGCCCAAATGTCCATCGACTGACGAATGGGCAAAGGAGATGTGGTTTCTATATACAATGGAATACTACTCGGTGATGAAAAAGAATGAAACCTTACCATTTGCAACCACGTGGATGGAACTGGAGTGTATTATGCTAAGCGAAACAAGTCAGAGAAAGACAGTTGTCGCGTGATTTCACTCACCTGTGGAATTTGAGAAACATAACAGATGATCGTAGGCGGAGGGAAGGAAAAAAAGATAAAAACAGAGAGGGGGCCAAACCGTAAGAGACTCTCAGATACAGAGAGCAAACTGAGGGTCGATGGGGGCAGGGGGTTGGGGGGGGGGACAATGGGTGACGGGCACGAAGGAGGGCACTTGTTGGGATGAGCACCGGGTGTCGTGTGTAAGAGATGATTCGCTGGGTTCTGCTCCTGAGGCCAAGACTACGCTGTATGTTAGCTAAGTCGAGACTAAAAAGAAATTCTTACTTTATATCCCCTCCCTCGCCCCCCAAAAAGATTCTCTGTCTCCCTCTGCCCCACTCCTCTCTCTCTCTCTCTAAAAAAAAAGAAAGAAAGAAAAAAAAGAAGACACTCCAGGATACAACTGAAAATGACCCTCCTGGGGTGGCCGAGGCATCTCTGCAAACCTTTGCCGTGTTTCCCGCCGCAGGTGCCCTGCCCTCCCCGTCTGCGTCCTCCTCCCAGCTCTGGTTTCGGGACCTCCACGAGGCCCTTCAAGATCAGCTCTCCCCACACATCCTTCTCCTCCCCTACTTCTCCATCCCGGCCAACGCTTAGCAGACAGGTCCCTGTGCTAAGCTCACGTCTAGAAGCCCCCCACACATTGGTTCCCAACATCGGTAGGAGTGTGATGTCATTCCCTTTATTATAAAGAAGCCGCTGCAGCTCAGAGCCGGGAAGTGAGCTGCCTCAGGTCGCCCATCCCCAGTGACGGGGAGGGGCAGCGTCCAAACAGACGCCTGTGAAGACAGAGCTTGCTCTTGGCCATCAGGAGACCTTGCCGGGTGTGAGACCTGTGACTGTGGTCTCTAACGTTGTCCCTGGGTGCTCTCTGTGGACAGGGGGAGCCCTGATTATTCTCCACCGGGGTTAGCTTTCCACGTTCGCCTCCACCCAGGAGACCAGGAGCTGAGGTTCTTGAGAGCCAGGCCCATGCCGCTCTTGCCCAAATTCACCGCACTCTCCTCCTGTGTTTCCTCCTTTCCTCGCCCACCTGGCACGCTTCTGTGAGCAACGTCCGGCCCCGTGCTGGGGCTGCCACGGCTCTCCCTGGTACTGAAATGGCCGGGGGGAGGTCTCCCCCAGACCACGAGCTCCTCGAGGGAGGTCCTGGCACAGGGCTGTGCTCAGCGTCTGCGGCGTGAATGAATCTGGTCCAACGTGGCTTGAGAGTGAAGCGGCCCTGGGGACTAGACCGAGTGTTGGTTTTGCTGTTGAGTCACTGCGGGATCCCAGGCAAGTCCCTTCGCCCATCTGAACCTCGGTTTTCTCCTCTGCAGAATGGGGACAAGCTGCGGTAAAGAGAGATGAAGACCCTTGCCACGCTGAGCTGCGGGGTGGCCTGATGGGGGTCGGGAGGGATGATGGTGGGTCCCAAGCCAGCTCCGGTGTGCGCTTCTTCCTTGCTAAGCAAAGCGGACGCTTTGCAAGGCTCACAGCTGCACAGATTTAATCATGAGTCAATACAAAAGATTGTTGAGTTCCTTTTAGAAAAACACTACCTACGGAGACTTTTGGCACTGAGCCTTTAGTTTGGCAAGTTTGCCCGGGTGGCAGAGACCCCAGTGGCTCCCCCCACCCCCCTCCTACACACAGCTGGAGCCTGTGGGGAAACTTTGGGCCTTTAATTGGAACCATTTGTCCTTCCAGCAAATGGCAGGTGACTCGGCCAGCTTAGGGAGAGACGCTCATTGGAGCAGCATGTGCCCTTTGACTCATTCATCTGACTTCTGGGAATCCGTCCTAAAGAAATAACCCCAAAAATGAAAAGCCTCATGAACAAATAAACGGTCTTTGCAGTATTTCTTATATCAGCAAAGAAACTGGAATTAACTCAAACATCCAATAGGGGAATGAGTTGATGTCTCCCCCACTTGATGGCGTCTTGTTGCCCATCGAGAAGGAATGGCTAAGGAGGCTTCGTGGCCACACGGGGCACGTTTATGATAGAATGTAAATTAAAGACACCGGGTTCCAAGACCCTGTGCCCTGAGATGAGCTATGTAAACTATGCATGTAAAATCCTGGCAACGGGCTCGGGGCACGTCTGCTTGTGTCAGGGCGTGGCATTATAGATTTTTCCGCCCTCCATCTTCCTGATTTTCTGCAATGTGGTTGTTGTGAAAAGTATATTTTAAACCTGAAAAGTCAAAGCAAAGAAACAATGGCTGGTCTTCCTGGGGTGGAGACCGAACTCTTGACTTTGTGAAAACAAGTTCTGCAGAACCACCGGTGTGGCTTATTTTAGATTTTTAAAAATGTGTATTATTTATTTTCGAGAGAGAGAGAGAGAGAGAGAGAGAGACAGAGTGTGAGCAGGGGAGGGGCAGAGAGAGAGGGAGACACAGGGTCCGAAACAGGCTCCAGGCTCCGAGCTGTCAGCACAGAGCCCGCCGTGGGCCTTGAACCCGTGAACTGTGAGATCATGACCAGAGCCAAAGTCGGACGCTTAACTGGCTGAGCCACCCAGGCACCCCTAGATTCTATTTTTCTTCAGTGAAAAAGTCATACGTGTAGAGAGTAAAAAACTCATCAGTGCAGAGAGATCTAGGAATGCCATTGCCCTAATGAAATAGCATTTTTCTTCCAAAATTTTCTCCATGTTCATATATATTATATAAAATATATACATTTTAACAAAGCCTAGTGTGTATATATATAATAGTATATATATAGTGTATGTGTATATATAGCATATGTATAGTATACAGTATATAAAATATACACTTTAACAAAGCCTACTGTATATATATTATATATATTCAATTTTAACTTATGCCTTCATTTGCATTTTATTAAAAAACAACCACCTCTGTTGTCGTGGTCTTCGTACAGAATTTTAAAAAGTTACGTGATATTCCATAGCAGGGATATGTCACGTCCTTACTCAACTATTCTCTCTCCTACACACTGGTGGTTAGTTTCCTTTTATGCTCATATTCCTATTATAAATCTCATAGCAATAAACAAAATTGCACGTGACCCACATATAGCTGTACATATTGGATACGTAAAATCTTACAACTTTCCTTTATGTGAGTGGCCACCACTTAGAAACCACGGTAGAAAACACACGCCATTCAGAATGTCAATAAAATATAGAAAGCACTGAGAGATCTGCCCTTGTAAAAGATGCAAAATTTTAATAAGGGGTGCAGCTGTCAAGAGGGAGCCATGGCAGGATAGGATTCCCCAACGGTGCCCCCGACCTTCTGCCCATGGGCTGTTCTCAGCACACTAATATACCTCTCTCTCTCTCTGGCTCTTTGTCTCTCTCTGTCTCTGTCTCTCTTCAAGCTTGTTTGTGCTGAACTCAACCCAACAATCTCACGTACAAAGTTGTACATTCTTCCCACCGGTGGCAACCAAAGTCATGTTCAGATACCCCATCCAGACGCCCACCGGAAATTAGAACCACTCTTCTCACTGCCCACCATCCGTAAGGGAATGCCCGTTCCTCCTCTAATTCCGTAAACAATCCCAAGTATCAAGCAGGATTCTCGGTTGCCACCGACTCTGGTCGATGTAAATGGAAAGAAGTTCATTGGAAGGGTCCTGGGCAGCCCGTAGAACCATCAGCAATACCGCAGACCAAGCCTAGAAGCTGGGCTAGACCAGGCACATCTGGAGTAAAGCCAGGGCCACAGCCAAATTCAGGCCCGGAAATTTCACGTTTCTGCTGCTGCTGCTGCTTCTGGCTACCCACCAAAGGGATTTGCCACCAGGCCTGCCTCTTTCCATTACCAGCTCCCACTACAAAGTCTGGGGTGGTTGTGTGTGGTCAGCTCCCCTCGGTCACAGGCCAGCACCCTGGTTTCGAGGGAGGCCGGTGTGGGAAGAGTACAAGTTTAGACTCTGTAGTGGGAAGAAATCGGGGCTCCCTCAAGAGCTCTTCAGTGGAGAATCCCTCAAACAAGGGGAGAAAATGAGAGGTGCCCGTCAGAATCCCCACTCTGCAACTCAGACTAACAGGAAGTTTCGAGATCGCCATTCCACAGGAGTATCTCTGGCAAACAGCGAGAGGACCTGCAGGTCTGTCCTGAAGCAAACAAAAACCCAGACAAAAGGCAGTCTGAGTTTCCACCACTGTCCTCAAGGCATCGGGGCAGTTTTTCCAGAATTTGTTCGGTTAGATTCTCTCTCTCTCTCTCTTTTTTAAAGTAGGCGTCACCCCCAAAGTGAAGCCTTGAAGACGGGCCTTTAAAAAAGGGAATTAAGGGGCTCAGTCGGTTAAGCTTACGACTTCGGCTCAGGTCATGATCTCATGGAGACAAACATGGAGCCCAACGCGGGGCTTGAACTCACCACCCTGAGATCAAGACCTGAGTTGAGATGAAGAGACGGACGCTCAACCAACTGAGTCCCCCAGGCGCCCCAGATTCTCTCATTTTTGTCAACACAGTTACATTTGCTTCAGCATGTAGTAGCTTTCCTGTCCCTTTAACCACATGAGCTCCGTGCTTTTAATCTCTTTGATTATCATCTGTCCCACTTGTGCTTAACTGCTCTTGGGACGGCCCAAGCATCACGCCCGGTCTCCCAAAGGCACAATCCCGTTGGCTTTTCTGTCTTCCAGGCTTCTGCTGGTGGCACGGGAGCTCCAGGCTTCAAAGCAGAGGGCAGCACTCCTAGAACTCTGTTTAACATAACAATAAATGATGGTGGTTTTATTTGAATTTGCCCTGATAGTTCTTCCTTGGATCCATAGAGTCCCAGGACAGCTGAGGTTCTAGAACGCCCTGGAATGTTGTACGCTCCCTCTCCTCCTTCCCTCCCTGGTTCTGATGCCCTTTACAATGTCCCAGACCACGATGCATAACACCTCTTCCTCACCCTTGTCTTTCTACCCGTTGTGGTCTGCTAAAGCTGTGTAACAAAGTACCATAGACCGTGTGGCTTGCAAGACAGAAACTTATTCTCTGACAGTTCCGGAGACTGGAAGCCTCCGATTCAGATGTCAGCATGGTTGCTTTCTCCCGAGGCCTCTCTCCTTGGCTTGTAGACGGCTGTCCCCTTTGTGTCTGCACATGGCCATCCCTAAGTGTGTGCCCGTGCATGCAAACGCATGCTAATCTCTTTAAAAAAAAAATTTTTTTTTTGAGATAGAGCATGAGCAAAGGAGAGGGGCAGAGAGAGAATCTCAAGCAGGCTCCACACTCAGCCAGAGCCCGACGTGGGGCTCGATCCCACAACCGGGAGATCATGACCTGAGCTGAAATCGAGAGTCAGACGCTCAACTAACTGAGCCACCCAGGCACCCCACCTTACTTCCTTTTTTAAAATCTTTTTTTTTTTTTTTAATGTTTATTTATCTTGAGGGAGGGAGAGAGAGAGAGAGAGAGAGGGTGAGTGGGGAAGGGGCAGATAGAGGGGGAGACAGAATCCCAAGCAGGCTCCAGGCTCCGAGCTGTCAGCACAGAGCCCGATGCAGGGGCTTGAACTCACGAACCGCGAGATCATGACCTGAGCCGAAGTCGTAAGCTTAACTGACTGAGCCACCCAGGCGCCCCTTAATTCCCTTTTTTAAAGGCCTGTCTCCAGATACAGCCACAATCTGGGGGACTTCCACAGGTGGATTTTGGAGAAGCCTAGTTCAGCACCCGGCTCCCACCAGCCACCTGGCACTGTGCTGGGTGGGCACGTTGGGGTGATAGACACACCCAAACTGCATCCCGGCCCAGCTGCTGGTCCGTATGAAGCCGGCAGCTTCCTCCAGGATCCTGTTTCATTCGCTGTGAAACAGGAGTCACAGACTTGGGGGCACGCCTTCCTTACGGCTGGCCGTGTAAGTGAAATTAGATAGAAGGCCCGAGACGTGTGTGGGTGCTGGACACGTGGAAATCTGCAACTTTAGGGTCACAAGGGAGACAGAAATATAAGAAGCACCCCCCCACCCCCCCCCACTGCACCCGCCACCGCCGGGGATTTCCGTGGTCGTGGCCTTCCCTGATGACAGGAAGTTGTCGCTAGATGTGGGGCACCCAGCGTAGGCCTTTCACCGATGGCTGCTCCCCTGAGGACAAACATGTCATTCTGAAGGGCCTTGATTCCGTGCTCTGGTGAGGGGGTGGGGGTGGGGGGCGGGGCGGGGTTAGGAGACAGATGTCTGCTTGGGGATCCGGGGAGCCCGGGGCTATACGGTTTTGTGTATAATTGTATATATCTGGCACAATTTGGAATCTCTAATTTTCTGCGGCCCCCTTGAGGGGACAGAATTCTCGGCCCGTGCGTCACTCTAGTCAGGCCACTGCCCCAGGACCTTCCTAGTGAGGAAGAGACCCTAGGATAGAGCGGGAAAGGGACCCAGAGGGGCCGGGAGGGGATCTAGGGGTAGAGGAGGTGGTTGGGCCACAGCACGGGTCGGCTCCTGAGCCGCCGGGGGACAGGGCCCAGGGAGCCACACCGGGTGTCGGGGACTCGGCCACCTCCCGAGCTGCTGTCTCCTTGGCCGAGATATGCAAGGACAGCCTCCGTCCCAGGGGGCGTTGCGAGGCCCTGCGACTCTGACGCTCACCACGCGCCCCTGCCAGCTGCTGGCGGCCACCCTCCCCGCGGGTGCTCCGCAAGGGTTTTGTGCTCACCGAGGATGTGCACAGTCCCTGCCCTCAGGGAGCGCATGGGCCTGTGGCGGGAGCGAAAATCAACAACTTGACAAGGACGTCAAGGAGGACCAAGAGGGAAAAGGGTCGGGAAGGGGTTGGAACTGCAGGGTGGGGAGCACCCAGGCCCCCCGGGCCACGGGCAGGAAGAGCCCTGGGCCGAGTAGCGTCCTGGCAGATTCCTGGAGGACAGAAGGAGCCGGCGGAGCACTGAGGCAGGAAGGCAGGGGTGCCTGGGTGTTGCAGGAGCCCGGAGCTAGGGATGCAGGGCCGGGTTGTGCCGGGAGGGGTGGGGGGGGGCAGGGCAGCCACAGCCTTCAGGGTGGGGAGCACAGGCAGGAACCCCAGGAGGCTTGTCCTCCAGAGTTTGGGCAGGCGTCAAAGCCATTTGTTTTCTGACTTGGAGAAAAACAGCCCACATGTGCCAACAATGAGCTTTCAAACAAACGGAGAGCTGTTTGTCTGGGGGGGCGGAGCGGGGAGCAAGGAGCCTGTGCTGCTTCTCTGAGATCCGAGAAAGCTGGGCTGTCACAGTGGGACATGACAAGTGGCTTCCTGCCTGGAGGAGCACAATCCAAGGAGGGGGGGTGCTGTCTTGCCCCAGTGCCCTCCCTCCCAACCCCCGCCGGGGGTTTGGTGGTGGGAGCCTCCCTGGTCCCTAATCCCCGCCGTGGAACCTCGCAGAAGACCAGTCCCATCTTTTGCAAAGTACACACTGTGTGCTGTTCATCAAGCGTCTTGACTCTTACATAGACACCCAGAAGGAAAATGGCTAGAACTTCGTTCCGGAAGAACCACGTCTCCCCTGGTGAAATGGTGCACGTTCTTTGGTCAGAAAACAGGAGCTGTATCAGTGATCATAACTCGGTCAAGTTTAGGTATAGGGATTATACCACTCCAGGTTTCTGGCACAATTATTCCTTTGTGTCGCAACTGTTCCTGAAAAAAAAAAAATTAACAACATTTTCACTAGTAAACACCATCTCCGATTTCTTTTCGTTCCCTTTAGATCTTTGAGCTACATGAATACAGTTTTTTCAGCATACAATTGCAGTGTGGACCTCTACGTTCACACTCAATTTTGCTTTTTGAGGTGTGTGTGTGGTTTTTTTTACATAATATTAGTCCACAAAGATCGTATTTCTTTTTTTCTTAATTTTTTTAACATTTATTTATTTTTGAGAGACAGAGCACATAGGGGGGAAAGGCAGAGAGAGAATGAGACACAGAACCCGAAGCAGGCTCCAGGCTCTGAGCTGTCAGCACAGAGCCTGATGCGGGGCTCGAACTCACAAACCGTGAGATCATGACCTGAGCTGAAGTCGGACGCTCAACCGACTGAGCCACCCAGGTGCCCCACAGAGATTGTATTTCTACTTAGGAATCCAATTCAGCCCTTTCAACAGCGGCACAATATTCCACTGAATCATGGAATGTTAGTGTAATTGAATCTAATCATACCCACCATAAAAAATAGCCTATTGTTGGACACTGTGTTTTTTTTCTAGATTGTCCCCTGTAATAAACAATTGGGTCATTACAAAAATAAATGAGTAAAGGTTATGAAAGAAGTTACAAGAAAAGAAATACACATGGCTAATAAGCCTCTGAAACATGTTCAAACTCCGTGGTGATACATTAGATGGTGATCGATGATACGAAGAAACAGCAAGACGCCCTTTCCTCTTGCCTGTGGAAGTAGCCCAAATTAAACAAAGATGTTACTCAATGCCGGAGGGTGGCGGACAGACCCGGGGCTTGGCCGCGTCTCTCTCTGGGGATGTGAATCAGGCCATTCCCGGGTGCGGCAATCACTCTTCAAGGGCATCCAGTTCTCTGCCGGGAGCTGAGCCTCGAACATGCGGGTTTCACCCCTCAACCCCCACTACCCCATTTGGAAGGACCTCCATGTCCAATGCCAGGGGAGTGGGGAAGCAAACGTGTGTGTAATTTTCATACTATTCACTCACTAGATGTGGAATGAAGATTTCTAATAAGACAGGGAAGACAGGGAAATGTTTGTTACAGGGTTCGGTGGAAAAACAGAGCCTTGGTACGAGTCGCTCTCAGACGAGCCCAGGACTGGGACTCAGACTCCAAATCCTCCCATCTTGGCCAGTGACCTCACGTCTCTGAGCCTTGGTGTTCTCATCTGCAGAATGGGGGCGCTAACGACTATGGCTGTTGTATTAACAAAATAACGTGCAGGCGTGTGATACGCGGTGCTCCTCTGAACTGTAAACTCTCCCCAGGGACCCCTTACTGTCCCATGGCTTAAAAAAAAAAAAAAAAAAAAAAACAGCAAAGCACAAACCTGTCTCCAGCTCAGATCTCCCCACCTACCCCTGTCCAACTGCCTGCCGCTTGCACGCACGTACCTCAGACACCCCCACCGTCCGGTTAAGCGGACCAGATAACCTTCGAGAGCTGCCCAGGGCAGGAATCACTTAGCCCCAACCCACGGCTCATCTCTCGGGGGCCAATCCCAAGCCACCCTTTTGGGGAAGCATCTTTAGGCTGTGATTTCTCAAGCGAGCCCCCTCATGAGTGTTCTTACACTCTCTGCAAACCTCCCATTTACCAGGCATCTTGTGAGGGCACGAGGGTTTTTAGTTTTTCTTCTTTTTAACTGTTTTAAATCTAACACCCATTTAGAAAAGGGCACATAGCGTAAGTGAACAGCTTGATAAAATTTTCATAAACGGAACCAACTTTGTAACCAATGTCCAGATTTAAAAACCAGATCCAGCTCCCCAGAGGGCCTCACCGTGCTCCCCAAGGGCCATCACTCTCCTGACTTCTAAACTGTACACGTGCTTCACACAGACCGAGTCACGTGGCATCCTTAGCACGTGGCTCCACGGCCCCGTGGTGTCTCTGAGAGCCATTCTTGGGCGCCACGAAGGCTGCAGCACCCACTTTTCACCCACCTGGGAGGTGCCACCGCCCCACGATGTGTTTTCATTCTATTGCTGGTGATGTCGGGAAGCTCCTAACGGGAAGCTAGTATGTGTGAATAGTGCTGTTATGAACACCCTAGCACCCAGATTTTGGTGCACACTCACACGTGTGTGCATTTGTGCCGGGTGTAAACGTGGGGGTGGGATTGCTGGGGGAGGGGGTCGGTGCATTCAACTGAATGGTGCTCCTATGGGTCTCTGCGTCTTCACCGGCACCAGTTGGGGCTTTTGTCCTTTTAAAATTTTTTTTTTTTCAACGTTTTTTATTTATTTTTGGGACAGAGAAAGACAGAGCATGAACGGGGGAGGGGCAGAGAGAGAGGGAGACACAGAATCGGAAACAGGCTCCAGGCTCCGAGCCATCAGCCCAGAGCCTGACGCAGGGCTCGAACTCACCGCGAGATCGTGAGATCGTGACCTGGCTGAAGTCGGACGCTCAACCGACTGCGCCACCCAGGCGTTGTCCTTTTAAAACAAATTTATTTGGGCCCCTGGGTGGCTCAGTTAAACATCGGACTTCGGCTCAGGTCATGATTTCAGGGTTTGTGAGTTCGAGCCGCCATTGGGCTCTGTGCTGACAGCTCGGAGCCTGGAGCCTGCTTCAGATTCTGTGTCTCCCTCTCTCTCTGCTCTCCACCGCTCATGCTCTCTGTCTCTGTCTCAAGAGAAACAAAACATTAAAACACAAAACAAATTTACTTATGGTTCCGACAGACTAATTTACCCTCAGTGACCACTGGCCTGCTTGCAGCCGTGAATTCTGCACAGGGAAGTAGCTGGCGCAGGCCCAGCGTTCCAAGGCTGCTTCCTCTCCCGCAAACCGAATCTTTTCCTCTGCGCTCCGGGACCCTGGGTTCGTCACATGCCACTGGTGTCGGGAATGTCCCTTGAATTCGTCTCGCCTGAGCGGCAGTCTCCTGAGGGCAGAGCCGGGTCCCAGGACGCGACGGACTTGCAGGCCCCGGGATGATCCGTGAGTGCCGGGCGGCGGGAAACGAGCAGCCCCGCGGGCCACGTCCTGCGGGGAGCCCCCGCCTCGAAGGGACACCGCCCTTCCACCCCCCCAGCAAAAAGCGCCTCCGACCCTTTGCGACCCCTCGCTCCCGCGGTCCCCGTCCCCCCGCCCTTTCTGCGGAGTCGGGCGGAGCTAACCTTTGCTACCCGGCCCGCCCCTCGGGTCGGCGGGTGGGGAAGGGATCGGGTTTCTCCGGCGCACGGGGGGGAGGGGGAGGGGGGGCAGCGGAGGGGGTGCGTCCCGCCCGGAGGCGCCCCCCCCCCCCCCGGCCCCTCGCCGGGGAGACGTTTCGGGGGGGCCCCCGCTCCCGCCCTTCGGGGCCGGAGTGCGCGCGCCCCGGGCGGGGGGCGGCCCGGGAGGGAGGGCCCCGGGCGCCCTGCGGCCCCGCCTCCGCCGCGCCCTCCTCCGGGGCGGGATAATTGAACCGCGCCGCCGGGGCCCAGCGTTGGCTGCGGAGGCTCGGCCGGAGCGTGGAGCCCAGGAGCCGCGCCCCGCGCCCCGCGCCTTTGTCCGCCCGCCGCCCGCCGCCCGCCGGCCCCATGGAGCGCGCCGCGCCGAGGAGGGTCCCGCTGCCGCTGCTGCTGCTCGGCGGCCTCTCGCTGCTGGCCGCCCGAGGTAGGGGCGCCCCGAGTCCACGGCCCCCGCTCTAGGGGCTCCCCTCCCGGCCCCGCACCTCCGCGAAGTCCCGGAGCTGCGGTAGCCGTCGGCGTCTCGGCGCCGCGCCCCCGCGGCGCTCCTGACAGTGCCCTCCCCGCACCCCACTCCTGGCCCCCGGCCGAATCGTCTCGAGGACCCGGGGCACTTGTTTCAAAGACCCTAGGTCCTCCTCCCCACCCCCACCCCCGCCCGCGTTCCCGCGCTGCCCACGCTCGCGCCCACCCGTCTTCCCACCGCGGCCAAGGTTGGGAGGAGGGCAGGAAGCCCCAGCCGACGCTCGCGGCGCCCCTCGGGCCGCGCTCTGCCTCCAGAAGGCCCTGGCGAATCGGTTCTCACTGCCCCCACCTCCACCTCTTGGTAGGGGCTGTCGTACCCAGCCTGTTGGCGAGAAGACTGAGACGGGACAGTACTTTGCCCAGGAGACCAAGCCAGTCGTGGGTTAGGGGTGGACGTGGGAGAGCAGAAAGGAAGGGAGCAGTCTGGGGATAGCCGTGCGTCGGGAAACCTCTGCCCTCCTGGGACATAGAGGGCCCCGAGGGAGGTCCTGCCAGGCTACATGCTCAGCCGGGGCTGGGGACAGGCCACTTCCAAATCCACCCACCCTGTGGCGGCCAGGGGGCTGAGTCTCCCCCGGTAGACCTCTGGCCAGGCCCCTCGGCCCAGGACGGACAGCCCTGGGATGGCTCCTGTTTCTCCCCTCACCCTCAAGGCCTAGCTCCTGGGAGGCGACCACCAGGCCCTGCGGATTAAGTGCAGCTGCGGGTGAGCAGAGCCGCGGCCTCTGACCTCTCCGCTGACCCGTGACTCATCAGTCATTAGACAGGCCTGCCTGCCCAGAGGCTTTGTTCTTCCTGGGGCCTGGACCACCCTTGGAATCCTAGATCCTTTATCTCTGGCTTAGCTTGGTTTCACCTCTCCCGTGACCACCCTCCGTCTTGATCAAAAGGTCGCCCCTGGGAGGTTGGGGGCGGAGGGCAGAGCTCTGCAGAGGGTCCCGGGCTCACTCACTGGCTGCAGCAGATCCCGGAGCTCCGGCTGTGTCCTGGGTGTGTGCTGGGGGGGTATCCATCATGTGCGGGGTGGGGGAGAGGGCATGGGAGGCGCAGGCTCAGGGTTGGCAGCAAGAGCCGCCCCCCCTCGCCCCTCCCCGCCCCGGGGCTCAGAGGCTTGGAGGGGATGGTGCCTGGGCGGGAGCTGGCCAGGTGGGCAGAGGGAAGAAGGGCATTCATGGGAAGAGGAGAGCAAGCCCAGAGGGGGGCCCTGATCGGAGGCCACACAAGGCTCCTGTTCAAACAGAAAGGACCCCAGGGCCCCCGTGTATTGTGCAGACAAGGCAACTGCGACAGGCCCGGGGGAACTCTTCCGAGGCTGAATGCCCCGTCCTTCTCCACTGTTCTGTTCTGCCTCGTGTGTGAGGAAGCTGTCCTGCCATCTGACTCCGAAAAAACACGGAGACTCGGTCAGGCTGGAGGGGCGCACGTCGTCTTTACAGAGAAGGCCCGGACTTCAGGGGCACGTGATAAAGCAAACCCGCTCATCGCGCACGGTGGCGTGGCCTTCGGTGTCTTTGGGGGCGGCCCCTCTTTTGAGTTGCAGCGACTTCCATACAGTTTGGGTTTTCTTCCCCGGTTTCCTTCCGCGGCTGCAAGCTTGGAAGCCCGAAGGTTCCCCGAAGTGACATGGCCCCACGCTGCAGGCCTGCGGGGTCCACGGGGAAACCTAATTGAAAAGCGATCATGGAAAAGGCCATCGAGTGGGGAGCCCTTTAGCCGAGCTGCTGAAACTCGGCCCGGCCACTGCGGTGCAGAAGGGCGCTGATCTCCCCTGCCAAGGGACAGAGCTGGGCCACACTCTGTCCTGTGTCTGTCTGCCCTGTTGGGCTTTCCTGAGAGCGGGGCAGGAGGGAGGGAGTGGAGAGGAGGAGGGCATTTGGGAAAGACAACTGTGTTTTCTCCAAGACTTTCTTGGCCTCCGGCTGGCTCCGGCCCGGCGGGGCAGTGTTTCCTACTGATTACAGAGCAAGTCGCTGGGAGGGAGAACAAAGACGGGAGAGGGCTTGGCTTGGAAACACGTGGCCCGCACCGCTGCTGGAACTTTCCCAGGCTGGCAGGGGGTGGGGGGAGACAGACTGGGGAGGGGGGCTGCCAGAGCGTTGAATGCATGAAGATGAGACTTGGGGGTGCCCCTAGGGCTCCGGGTGATACCTTCTTCTGGTACTGCCTGAGGCCCCCCCAACTCAGGGCTCTGTCTGCCACCCGTGCTGGACTGTGGGGGGCGGGGGGAAGGGCACCACGAGCTTTGGTGGGACGGGAAACAAGGTTGCCTGTATCCTGCTGGAAAAGTCCATGCGAAGGTTGGTGGTTTTCTCATTTGTAAAACAGAACAGAAACCCACTTCTTAGGTTGTCATGAGGACTGAGGGACAGACGGGGTGGGGGGGGGGCAGCGAGGCCTGCCAAGGTAGCTGGATTACTATGACCTATCATTTGTGTTGCCCCCTCCCCAGGGTAAGCCAGTGTCCTTGTCCCCAAGAATGCTCTGAAAGTCCTACTCATTTTCCCAGAAGGGCCTCTGAACCGGCAGCTGTCGAGGGCCAGAGTCGTGTTGGGGAAGGTCAGGCAGAGCGGCATCAGCTGAGCTCCCCGGGCAATCAGTCGGGGCACTAGGTGTCGACTCTGTGCCAGACGCTGTTCTGAATCTTGGGGACACGGTGAGGAAGAAGAGAGGCCTGGCCTTTCTGCCCATGGGGTCCCCACCCCCCAGGAGAGCCTGAAGAGCCAACAGTCCATTTCAAACCAACCCCGACAGGCAGAGAGTCAGGGAGGACCCCCCCCCCCACCCGAGGATGCAGCATGCAAGGTGGGGTGTGGGAGGAGCTGGCTGGGTTTCTGGAAAGGTCGGGGAGGGTGGTGTTCAGGCAGAGGGAGCAGCATGGGCAGAGGCCCGGGAGGCGAGAGAGGACGTGGACGCATCCCCTCTTCCCTCCAGTTAGTTCCTTTGATGGCAGGGCCCTGAGCCATGGGTGCGTTGGGTGGGGCAGCCGTGCAGGCGAAGCTTTACGGAGCCAGTCCTAAGGGCGCGCACAATCCCCCCGCCGGTGTATTTTATCTGCAATAAAAGACCCTACTTTGCAAAACATCCGATTATAACAGTTTGACTAATAGATGCCTTTGCAGGCGCTGCACGGTTCCAGTCTCCTTGTAATGATCCCAGATGTGACCACATAACCAAATGGGGACAGCCATTAAGTCAGCTTCCCTGGGATCGGAGACGCTTCAGCTTGGAGGGAGCTTGGAGATGAGAGGGTGTGGCTGGGAGCCTCGGGAAGGCAGGACCAGGGGCTGGGTCGGTGCCCGCTGGGCCTGCCCCCTTGGCCCTCAGGCGGGTCCTCACCTGACTCTGGGTCAGGAGGGAGCCAGGTGCCTGTGTGTTATCACGAGGCCCTACGTGGTGGGAGCCAGCCCTCGAAGGAGGTTGGGAGACCGGTCCCGGTTCTGAAAGTGACCAATCCCATGCCCTCTGTACTTCTGTTTCCGTAAATCTGGAATGAGTACACGCTCTGCTCTAGGAAATGACTGTAAGTGGCATAGTTTACATTTAGCCACTAATTTAATCCTCTCAACAACCCTATGAAGAGGGTACTATTATTGTTTTCATTTTACAGACATACATACCAAGGCCCAGAGCAGTTAAGTAACTTGCCTGGGAAGCACAGCAGTAAATAGAAGGCCAGGTCACAGCACAACATGCTCCTGACCTTAAATTTAACGAGGGGAAGAGCAGGTAGGACAGCGCTCGAGTCCCATTAGCGATTGCTGCACGCGTGTCCTGAGGAGGAACATGCGTTTGACATGCACGGGGGACCACAGGGCCCTCGAGGGGCTCGTGGCTGGCTTGGCAGGAAGTGATCCCCAAGGTGACGGCATCTGTCTTGTTTCAGATCCGTGGACAGGCCTGTCGTGTACTGGGGAGGCCATGGCCGTGGTGCCGGAGGGCCGTTTGCTCGGGTACCCAGCCCAGGGCCCGGCCTTGGCCCTGCCTCTCCCTTGGGTGTGGCCCGAGTCAGGCCCTCCCTGCTGCCATCTGGGGGTGGGGTTCAGGGACCCCTCAAGGAACCTGCCGTAGGCAGTGCTGTGGGGGTGGAGGGGAGACGGTGCACGCAGGGGCAGATGCCTCTGACCACAGGACCCTGGGTGAGGTCTAGAACTGTCCACAGGGTATGAAGTCGCCCCTTTCCTGGCACCTTTATAAAGGAAAATGTCCTTGGCTGGACCTGGGTTCCAGACACAACAGGGCGGGCCCGGCATCTAGAGAAGACGGCCCTGGAAATTGTTTAGGTCATGTTCCTGCTTAATCTGCCCCCAGCCTTGCCAAGTGATCCTGCCAGAGGGCCGTGCTGACGTGGCCAACGCTGGGAGCGGGGACACTGGATTCCTGCCCACCCTGTTGCTGGCTTCCTGGGGGACCCAACCACCAAGCCCCCCTCCCCTACTGCTCCTGAGGGCGGGGGCCCCAGAGCCTTTCTTTCTCCAAGTGGAGGGTCTGTGATGTGTGTTCTTAGCTGCACCGACGCCACACGGATGGGGGTCCGGGCCCTCCAGGATCCCTACACCCCCTGATGGGAGCAAAGATGTAGGAACCAAAGAACCAGCCTTGGGGGCCGATGGGGCCCAGGTTTTATGATGGGCACTTGAGAATTTGGGAAGGAGTGGTTTGCCTGTCAGGACGCGGAAGCCACAGATCAGCTGGTCCGCTCTTCGTATAGGTGGGGGAAACTGAGGCCCAGAGAGAGGAAGTAGGTGGAAAGGGTCATTCACAGGCTGCTTCTCAGTTCTATTGAGCAAACGTTTCCCAAGCATCCATCCCTTATGGGCCTGGCCGGAGCCCTGAGGAGCTATTTGTCATGAGCCCATCATTTGTCAGTTTGTCACGTACTCAGCAAGCACGAGGCCCTGGGGACGCGGAGCTGCGTGCCCTGTGAGTCTTTTGCGGCCTGGGACCAAATTGCTGCAAACTGAGCAGCTTAAGACAACAGAGATGTGTCCTCGCACCGTCCTGGTGGCCAGAAGTCAGGTATCGCGGGGTCTGTAGAACTTCAGTCCCCTCAGAGGCTCTGGGAAAGGGTCCATCCTTGCGTCTCCCAGCTCCTGGGGGCTCTTGGCGCTCCTGGGCTCGTGGCTGCCTCTGTCTTCACACTGCCTTTTCCTTCTGTGTTTCTCTTCCAAGGACACTTGTCTTGGGATTTAGAGCTCACCTGGGTGATCCAGGAGGATCTCATCTTGAGATCCTTAATTGCACCTGCAAAGACCCTGATTCCAAATAAGGTCGCATTCCAGGGTCAGGACGTGGATGTATCTTTTCAGGGGCCATTGCACCTGCTAACAGCAAACACAGGAATAGGTGCCCTGACGAGGATGTGTCGGTAGGAATCAGTGCCACAGTGACCATGACGTGTCGTGACGGTGACAGCAGCCCCGGGTGGCTCTCAAGTGGGCGGAGAGGGGAGGGGATACCTAGCTGAGGCGTGAGTGGCGAGGAGCCGTCTGTGGAAAGATCTGGGGAGAGCTTTTGGGTAAAAGGAACAGCTGGTCCCAGGCCCCAGGTGGGACGAGGTGTATTGGAGGGACCAGAAGGGAGTGTGTGCCTCTGGGGAAGAGGCAGAGGGCAGCTGAGGCGGGAGGGCTTTAAAAATCGGGGCGCAGACTGGGTTTTATCCAAAGTTCACTGGGAAGCCGCCGGAGGACGTTAAGCAGAGGAGTGAGGTTATTTGGCTTAGGTTTCTAGAAGTCACTCTGGACTGCTGCATGGCATCTGGGGAGAGGCGGCATGAGCCAGTGTGGACGCTTGTGCAGGGTCCAGGGCTAGAGGTACCCTGGGCAGAGTGGCAGTCGGGGGGCCGCTGGGAAGTGGATAGAGGTAGAGCTGGAGTGGACAGGACTTGCCATGCGATGGGAGGTAGAGGGTGAGGGCCAAGGGATGATTCAGGCGACCCCGTTATTGTGGCGCAAGCAGCTGGACGGATGGGGGGCTGGACGGGGTGGGGAAGAGTGCAAGTTCTGTGTGGGCACTCTAAGCGTCCCGTCTGACATCTGGGGGAGCCTGGGTTTGGGGGCGAGATCAGGCTACAGGCAGACATGTGGGGGTCTCAGCCCATAGGATGAGGCGACAGGAGACCACCCAGGGGGATGGCCGGGGTGGGGGCGCGAGGGGTCACGGGACTGAGCTCTGCCCGGCACGTTGAGGGGGAAGTGTACCTGCTTGGGGGCTTCCAGAAACCTGGGTGGCGGCTGGGATCTTGCCAGGACTGGTTTTGAGACGGGAGCATTTTTTTGCTAATGGGGTGAGCCAGTATTTTCTTTCTATTTATTTATTTATTTATAGAGAGAGAGAGGAGAGAGAGCGTGAGCAGGGGAGGGGCAGAGAGAGAGGGAGAGAGCGAATCCCAAGCAAGCTCCAAGCTCGGGGCTCGATCCCCACAAACCATGAGATCATGACCTGAGCTGAAATCAAGAGTCGGACGCTTAACCGACTGAGCCACCCAGACGCCCCGAGCCAGTATTTTTCTTGAACCTGTGTTTCCTTTTGGATCATGTCACCTGCTGGGGTAAAACATGCCAGGATTTTTGCTGCCTACGTACGCCTCCTATTTGGACATCGGACTTCTCTCTGCAACCACTCCTGTTTTTATCCCCCATTCTCCGTGAGTGCGGGTGAGGCCACCAAGGCTCAGAGAGGTCAAGCAGCGCGCCTGCGGGCACACAGCGGCCCCACCAGGATTGAAACCTGGGAGCACAGCCCTCAACTCACGTTCGTAAGCGGGACACGGAACCCCCTCATGTATCTTTCTGGCTGAGAAGTCTGGATTTTGCTAAGTCCGGCTTTGGGAGGAAGCCAATTTCCTTCAGCGTGTTATTGCGGGGGGCGGGCGGGGGGTCAGCTTTAGAGTCCGAGCCAGGCTCCAAGGCCACCTCGGTGTTTGCTCTTCGGCCTCGGGCCACTTGCTTAATCTCTCCCTGACCCCCTGCTTCCTAGAGTGGCTAGGATCGCATGAGATCATTCTTTCACCGGAATGTGTTGAGTGCTCTGAGGCCGCGTGGGGCAAGGTACAGGGACCCAGCCCTCATGACACTAAGTACACAGTGCAGTTAATTATTTGTGCTAAGTGCCAGGAAGCTCAGGGTGCAAAGAGGCCGTGGAACTGCTGTGTGTGTGTGTGTGTGTGTGTGTGTGTGTGTGTGTGTGTGTGTGTGTGGAGGGGGTCAGTGAGGGAAGACTTCTGGAGGAAAGGGCCTCCGGACTGGCGTGGGTGTGGATGAACTGGCTGTCGGAAGGGAGTGTGCCCGGCACCACCCGGCTTCCAGCTTCCAAAGGCCAGGTGCAGACGACACATGACAGGTGGCCTGAGTGTTCAGAGCAGAAGCGGGAGAGAGGGGTCCCCGCAGGGTGGGATGCTGCAGAGATGTCGGGAGGTGAGGCTAGCCCACGTGTCCGCTGGCCTTGGCGGGAGGAGGCTCCTGCCCGGAGGGAGAGATCTGGGAGATCTGGGAGATGCTTCGTGGCAGGTGCTGGTGGAGGGTTGGGGCGGGGGGGGGGGGGGAGGTTGAGGCACGGGTGGCTCTTGTGTGGAGCCGTGAAAGCAGACCCGGGCACGCCCTGCTTCCTCCTGGGAGGCCGGGTGCCCTTGAAGGGGGGATGGTTCTGTCCCTATCCCAGACCTGCAAGGGTCTGTACACCAGACCCCAGTGACAATTGCCTGGTGCCTCCCTGGGCCACCCCCTTGAGGACGGGGTCCTGTCTTTTCACCTCAGGAATCCCCTGCCCCAAGCCAGAAGCCTGCACGTGGAAGGGTCATGAGAGGGGCTTTTTAAACATGATTTTATTTTTAAGTCCTCTCTACCCCCAGCGTGGGGCTCGGGCTCCCAGCCCACGTCGAGCGTCGCACGGCCCGCCGACGGAGTGGGCCACAGAGGGGCTCTTTTGAATGTGTGCGGGGCTTAGGACAGCTCACAGGCCAGTCAGGCATCGGCCGGAGCCCCTGGTGGCTGGCTGACATTCTGGAAGCTTCCATCCAAGGAGCACCCCGGAACCCCTCTGACTGCCGGCCGGCATCTGCCGTGTTGGAGAGAACGTGTGTCTGTCTCTCTACCCCTCGACAAGAACGCGTACTCCTCTGCACCACGGGTTCAGAACCACCACGTTTCACAGTCCACACTGCAGCCTTCACAGAGGCGTAATTCGCCTGGAAGGGGTTTGGTTTTAGCGGCTGTCTCAGCGGACAGATGGCATCCGCTGCCCGTGAACCAGGCGGTCTCTGTCCACCTGCTCACCAGGGACTTCCGGCAGGGGCGTCTCTTTCCCGAGGGCAGGGGGCGGGGCGGCGGTCCTCTGGCGACGTGTCAGTCTGGGGGAGCGTGTGATTCCCGTCAAGAAGGATGCCCTCTCCCTAGCGGTGCGGTGCCTTCTGTGGCTGCCCGATTGGGAGGGTTCTTTCTGTGGACGGGCACCGACGTAAGCATTTTGCCCGAATGAGCACATTGTTCTTCCCAGCCCTACACAGTTACCGCCCCGTTTGATGGATGGAGATAAGGGGGCTCAGTGAGGTGGAGGGCAGATTTGGGGCCAGGCGGTTTGTTTATTTTTGAGAGCCACAGAGCCAGCAGGGCAGGGGGCAGAGGGAGAGGCAGAGGGAATCCCAGACACCGCCAGCGCAGAGCCCGACGTGGGGTCGAGCTCGCAAAACCGTGAGATCAGGGCCTGAGCCCAAACCGAGGGCGGGCACCTAATCGACCGAGCCTCCCCGGGCGCCCCCGGGGCTGGGCGGTTTTAACCCACAACGTCTCTCGCCTTCCCTTGGGATGCCCGAGTCCAAAGCCAAGAAGATTTTGCAAGAGAGGTTTTGCTTGCTTTATATTATGCTTGGTGGATCCACTTCACGAAGAGTACAGGAACCGGAGATTAACTGTGCTCTATCGAAGCTTCCTCTCCGAAGGGAGGGAAGCGATCTGAGCGAGAAGACTGCAGGCTGCCCGAGGCCCCGCTTCTCTCCTAAGAGCCCCTCCAGCCGGGCAGCGGGCACGGGCGGGCATCGCTAACTGGCACCGCTCCCAGAAGTTAGGGATGGAAGAGGCAGAAGTGTCCTCATTTGTCCCAGGTTGCTGAGGGCCGTTCGGGCGTGGTGGGGTCTCCACGTGGGATTTCTGTGACCTGATGCCCAGCTGTGCGTCCTGTGTCAGTGCGGAGCTGGGGATCCCCCCCCCACCTCCCCCACTGAGGATGCTGAATTCTTCCCTGTGTGGTTGGGGAAGCGATGACGGAAGGACGGCCTCCTTGTCACCTCCGGAAGCCTTCCCTTGGCTCTTGCCTGGGCCGGGGAGTGAGTGCCACCCTCTGCTTTCCTTCGTTACTTAACATTTCACTTGTTCTGTTGGAGGTCACCTGGTTTGCTGCGTACAACGTATTCACCACCAACCTGCATGAGAGGATGTTCTAAGACACGGTTTACCGAATTAATGCTTGCTACGGTCTTCACATTCATGCAGTAAAACAACACCTTTTGTTGGGGGCATCTGGGTGGCTGAGTCGGTTGAGCGTCCGACTTGGGCTCAGGTCACGATCTCGCGGTTCGTGGGTTCGAGCCCCGCGTCGGGCTGTGTGCTGACAGCTCGGAGCCTGGAGCCTGTCTTTGGATTCTGTGCCCGCCCCCTCTCTCTCTGCCCCTCGCCCGCTCCTACTCTGTCTCCCTGTCCCTCTAAAATAAATAAACATTAAAAAAAAAAACAAACCACAACATCAATTGAAAGAGGCAAGTGAGTTAATCAGCAGAACACCCAACTCCTCTTCTGTTGAAGGGTGATACAAAATGCCACACAAACACTCAATTAAAAATTTTTTTTAACGTTTATTTATTTTTAAGAGAAAGACAGTGTGCGCCTGAGTGGGGGAAGGGCAGAGAGAGAGACAGACAGACAGACACAGAGGGTCTGGAGCAGGCCCCACGCTGACAGCAGGGAGCCCGATGTGGGGCTCGAACTCAAGAGCCGTGAGATCAGGACCTGAGCCGAAGTTGGAGGCTTAACCTACTGAGCCCCCCCAGGCACCCCCCCCACTCAGTTTTTTTTAATGTGTTTTTTCCATTGTGATGAAATACACAACGTTAACCGTTTGAACCGTTTCTAAGTGCACAGTCGGGAGTTAAGAACCTTCACACTGTTGTGCCACCAGCTATCTCCAGAGCTCTTTCCTTTCCCCAAACTGAGGCCCTGTCCCCGAGAAGCACGAACTCCCCATCTACTTTCCGTCTGTGTGAATGCGGCTCCCCTCGGGACCTCTTAAGTGGAATCAGACAGCGTTTATTTATCCTTTTGCGACTGGCTTATTTCACTGAGGATGTCGTCTTCGACCACAGCATTTTATTTTATTTTATTTTTTAAAATCACTTTTATTTATTTTTATTTTTTTTTGGGGGGACAGAGAGAGACAGAGCATGAAGGGGGGAGGGGCAGAGAGAGAGGGAGACACAGAATCGGAAACAGGCTCCAGGCTCCGAGCCATCAGCCCAGAGCCTGACGCGGGGCTCGAACTCACGGACCGCGAGATCGTGACCTGGCTGAAGTCGGACGCTTAACCGACTGCGCCACCCAGGCGCCCCAACAGCATTTTAAATGAAGCGTTTAGTTCACTCTTAGATGGTCAGCTTTTTTTTTAAAGACAACAGTCGTGCGGGGTGTTCAAGTTCATTTTAACCCAAGGATGCATGCACGGCCATTGTTCTATAGGAACGAGGAAGGGCAAGGTTGGGGGGGGGGGCCCCGGGTGGTTCTGTGGTTAAGCGTCTGACTTTGGCTCAGGTCGTGATCTCACGGTTCGTGAGTTCGAGCTCCGCGTCGAGCTCTCCGCTGTCAGTGAGGAGCCTGCTTTGGATTCTCTGTCTCCCTCTCTCTCTGCCCCTCCCCACTCAAGCTCTCTCTCTCTCTCTCAAAAATAAATAAATAAACATTAAAAAAAAAAAGGCAATGAGGGAGAGTGAGTGATGGTCCAGACTGTCCTATTCCACGTGGTTTTAGTGGGACAGCACGTTGGGGTCTTTAGGACGGAAGCACCATAGGCAATGGTTTTCCGTACTCTCTGGGTTACTGCAAACATTTGTAGTGACTGTAATTCCCCTCGTGAACACCAGGGACAAAGCAGGGACACCAGCCCGGGCTCCCTGCCTGGTACTCTTTCCCTGGGCCGCCTCTCTTTCTGACCCAAAGTGATTTTTCACCACCAGAGTAACGCTTGTTCACTACAAAGGGGACACGTATGAAAACAGCAAAGACCGTGCGTCCCTTTCCAGTTGGGACGTTTCTTGGAAGACGTGTGTCCGGGGGTGGGAGTGGTATTGGCTTTTGTGCTTTGGAGAGCCTGGCCCTGCCCCACCGAAAGGAGATGCTTGGGAGGAGCCAGGAGGCTTTATTTGTTTCAGAACATAAGTTCACAACAGACCTTTTCTTGGACAGGATACACCTGTCTTTTAGAGACAGGCCTACTGCAGACGGTATCTTTGTTGACATCTTGAGCCGTGACGCCGGAACATTCTTCAGGGTGTCCCCCTCGCCCCACCTCCTTTCCCCGCAGCTCCGCTTTCCTCCAATGGGTTGGGGGTAACCGTCTCTAAGGCCAAGAGAGTAGCAGTTCTGAGTCTCAGACCGATGCCCCAGCAGGTCCCGGGCTCTTGCTTAAATTCTCAGCAGCCTGGCACTTTGCAGAAGTCGGCTCCAATCAAGCGTTGTCCTTTGGGATCATTCCCTCCCCCTGAAGAGGCATGTTTGCAGCAAACCCTATACTTCAAGGTCGTCTTGCCCATCAGGCCCCCGGTGAAGATGCCTGTGGCCATTGCGTCCTGCTCAACTTCCTGAGCCTCGCTCGCTGTTTGTGCCAGGCATGGGCGGGTGGTTCAGGGTCACTGAGAGGAGAAGAATGCGATCCTTGCCCCAGAGGAGTTTTTAATTCACCAGGGGCAGACGAGCCTAGCTCTGGAGGCTGTCAAAACCAAACCTGGTGCCTGACTTTGTCCCTCTGGCTGTGTGACCTCGAGCTGGTCACTTGACCTCTCTGAGCTGGAATTTTCTGATCTGCAAAACGGGGACCCTAATGAACTGGCCTCCCTGGGTCCTTGGGGGAATCAAGGAAGCGCCCGTGTTGTACCTGGCACATAGTAGGTGCCCAGTGAGTGTGCGGCACCAGTGGTAATGGCAGTGATGGGGGAGGGGGCACGGTCTTGAGTGACATCCCAACAGAACTGGGTGATGTCTGGAGGCGAGCAGGTGACAGGGCGAAACAGAGAAGGGCCAGAGCCTAGAGGGGTCAGAGCCCAGACCAACGAGCAATGAAATGAGAGGTTGGCAGGGAAACATCAGGGATTTTGAGTGACACTCATTCAAAGTGCGGAGCTGGCCACCCACTGGTGTTGGGAGAGTGAGGTGTGTTCCAGGTGGGGACGAGGACACCTTAGCATTTATGTCCACGTCACTGTTAGGTGACCTGACTCCATTTGGCTTCTTCCGTGTGTAATTATGTTTGGAATCCGGGTTCCATACCTGCAGCCGCTGATGTGACAACGTTCGGTGGCAGAGTACCCACAGCAAACAGTTTAAAGACAGTGGTGAATGGGGATGGTTGAGGAACAGAAGTAGGGAATTCCCTGGCTGCCTTCCGTGTGCCAGGCGCCCACAAGAACCCTGTGATTCAGTGGTCCGCGCCCCATTTCACAGATTGGGACACAGACCTGGGTCCAGATGGCTTCAAGAATTCGCCCAGGGATGGTGAGCTGCAGAGTGAGGCCCTGGGCTCAAATGCAGCTCTGCCTGATGCTGAACCCTTCCTTCCCTCTGCACTGCCCCACCCCAAAGGAGCATGATAAATACAGCGACGGGCATTCTCCCTCAGGTCCCTCCAACTTTAAGCTGCAGCTCTCAGCTCATCCCCAGCTCACTACCTCAGCCTTCACCAGAAGCCCATGAACTTTGGCCAGTTGGCTCAGCTCTAGCAGGCCACCCATCGGCCACAGGTGCTGGCTGCAAACATGTCCCTGGTCACTGTGCTCCAGCCACATGGTTGGTGGGGCTGGGTGTTTCTTGGGACGGCAATCCGCTGTGATTGCCCAAGAATGCCTTCCCCCTGATCCAGCTCCTCTCCTTTGGCTGTTCTGGCCTAAGTCAATGCTCAGGACTTGAGGAATAAACGTTTATGAACAAAGATGTTCAACCCAGAGCTGTTTGTTCCTGAGTGTAAAATACCGGAAGTGAAGAGAGGGGGAACAGGTTGGGAAAGTTGCCTTTTCTGCTCTACAGTGTGATGCCGTGTGGCCTGCATGATGGCATAGAAAGAGGGCTTGAGGGGTCAAGGGGGAGAGAGATGCTGAATGCAAAGAGGCTTACTTGGTGTCAGGCTGATTATTACGATGGGGGCCGTGATGCCCTGCCCTGGTCTGTTCCCTGTGCCTCTGCCTCATCACTGTCCGGCTGGCTGTGGACCCTGGTGGGCTCTCCACGGCTAATCTGATGGGGCCGTGCGTGAGGCTGATGGGGTGCCTCACGCCCAAGGGGGATGAGCTGGCCCCAGATGGCCGTGGGGCTCCCACCTGGCTGCCTGCTCATTCCCCCCCCCCCCCCCGCTCCCCAAACCCGGGACCCAGCCCCCAGACGGCTCTGCTTTGCACAAGTCCCAGCCTTGTGGCTGCTTCAAGCATTCCAGGGACATTCCAGATTTCTGAACTGAGCGGAGGACTTAACATTTTATTGTCCTGCTGAGAATAAGGTTCAAAGTGCTCAGGTTCCCCAGGGAGAATCATTTCCAAATGTTTCCACAGCCCCGGGCACAAAGTTCTCGCCCTGCTGAGCTGGCTGTGGGAGTCTAAGCTTTAACTGGGCTTGCCTTTCTCAGAGTCCGAGGGAGGCCTTGGGGCCACTGCTCATCCCTAGGGGCTTCCACACACCCACACAGGGCCATGGTTCCCCATTTCTCATGGGCCATGGCAAGCATACCCCCTTTGTTTCTTTAACACATAATCAAGCGGCGTCTGGGTGGCTCGGTCGGTTAAGTTTCTGACTTCGGTTCAGGTCATGATCTCACAGCTCATGGATTCGAGCCCCATGTCAGGCTCTGTGCTGACAGCTCAGGGCCTGGAGCCTGCTTTGGATTCTGTGTCTCTCTCTCTCTGCCCCTCCCCGACTCGTGCTCTGTCTCTCTCTCTCTCTCTGTCTCTCTCTCTCTCTCAAAAATAAATGTTAAAAAAAATAAAAACACATAATCAAGCGCTGTTTTCTGAGAGCTCACTGTGTGCTCAGAACTTTATAAACGCACTCGCTCAGCATCTCTGCAAAGGTTATTTCGAGCCCCGTTTTTACCGTTGGAGCTTTGGCTCAGAGAGGGGAAGCCACCTGCCTGGGGTCACAGAGCAAGAAAGCGCTGGAGTCGGGATTGGGGCTGTGACCCCAGAGCGCATGCTTTTTCCGCTCGGCTCTGCAGCTGCTGCTTGCCAGCTTTGTGCCGAGGAACGTGAGGAAAAGGGATGGCCCAGCTTGTAAGACCTCTGCGGCTGGGAGGGCAAGGCCGTCGGAAATGTTGGAACAGTGAGGTGTGCTCCCTGGACAGGGGGTGGGCTGTGAGCACGGGGGGCACCCAGGCCAGGCTGGGTGGATTGTCACTCTCACCCAAACCACCTTGGACTCCCCCCCCCCCCCCCACGGCCCCGTGGGGGTGGGGCCGGGACGGGGTACCTCCCTCATTGTGGAGAGCAGCCCAGGGGTCCCCGGAAGCCCCGGCGGAGGGGTAGCCCTGACTCGGTCCCAGGTGACACCCCTCGTCCTCCTGGCCACGGGAAAGGGCCGGCCGTGCACTAAGTCTCCCGGGATCTTTCTGGAAGGGCTACTCTTGGTGCTCGACGGCAGTTTCTCTGCCAGCCTGGAGGGCCTTCAAGGGCAGCGTGTGCCCCGCCCAGTCTGACTGCACAGGTGTTTGTGCTGGTTGACGGCCGGTTGTCAAAGCTGGTGTTTTAGGAACTCTCGGCCTCCTGCTAAGCCCAAGAGTGAGCCTCCCTTCTGGGGCCGCCCCGAGGGCCCGGCCTTGGAAGAATAATGAACTCCAACAGGACACCCGTGGCTGCTGGTGCCTCGAAACGCTGCCAGGCCCGGTGGGATTTACCCCGTTGGGTGCTGGAAAGCCATCAGTGAGAAAACGTGGGGTTTTGTAAAGCCAGTTTTGCAACGTCCTGCACAGCGTGATCCTGCACTCAGGCCGCAGAGGCTTTTGGTGCTAATGCTCCCGGCCACACGAGTCCTCTAGGCTGAGGGCATCTCGGTACCCAGCTGCTCCTGCCTTGGGGGGGCCCTCTCCTTCCCCCAGGGCACGAGGCTCACCCGTCTGGGGTGAGGCCGAGAGCCAGGCTGGGGACCGGAGGGCCGTTGTCCAGCTGTGAGGGCATGCGTGGGCCGGCTGCTGAACCTTCTGTCCTTGGGGAGCCCTCCTCCTGTCCTTCGGGTGAGCGGAGACGCCCGTCTCGTGCAGATCAAGGGCAGGAGTGGTCAGCCGCTGTATCACGAGGACTGCCACCCCGCCAACAAGTTGCTGCAGAAATTAACCGAGAGCGCCCAGATGTGGCTCCCAGAAGCTGGCCTAGAAATGTTGGCTCTTTTCTCCCCCCCCCCCCCCCGGGTGGGCTCGTGGCGTGGGGGGCCCCCATTTCCGTTCTGCCCTCCGGGTCTGTGTATGTCACAGTCCTCCCTGGAGTCTGCCCTCCGCTCAGCAGGGGAGGCTCCCTGGGTTGTCTCATCAGCGCTGCCGGGAGCCTCCAGGCCGCCCCCATTTCTGACCCTCTAAGAGTCCGGTTTCCGGTGCCTGGACACCCTCGCTGCCGGGCTGCACGGCGCGTGCTCACGTCCCTGCCTTGGTTGCCCTCCCGACCCGTCTGGGCAGGGTCCGCATCCGAGTTTCTGTTGTGTGGCCGGAGCAGGGATTCAGCCCAAGTGGGTGTGGATCCTGGGTGCTGAGCCGCAGCCCCATCAGAACTGGATGCGGAAGGTACCGGTTAAGGTACTGGTTAAGGCGTTAGGCTTTCCCAGGAAGGAGCCGGCGTGGATTCCAGCCCAGGACCCAGTGGGTTCAAAGTTCACGTTGTGGAGCGTCCGAGGATGTGTGCGGGGCCGTCCGGTCCGGCCTCACCTGCCGTGGATGCCTGGGGAAGTGGGGTAGGGGGCGCCTGTCCAAGGGGACCTCGCGTGGGTGAGTGGTGAGCCGGCCCCCTCACCAGGCGCCCTGCTCTCTTCCCGCACAGTGGCCGCAGACACCCTCATGGAGGCTTGCTGTGCAGACGGACATCAAATGGCCACACAGCACAGGGACTGCTCACTGCCTCATGCCTCGGAATCCAAGGAATGCAGGTACGTTTGCCAGTGACGGCCGTTTTACCAGAACGGTGTTCCTCTAGCAGGAAGCCGGGTGTGCCGGGACCCCTGGCAGGGTCTGGCGTGCAGGCCCAGATCCGCCCAGGCTGTGGGGGGCGTGGTGGATGACCCCCGCCTCCTTCCTCTGTGCTCCCACGTCCCCGCACGGGACGGGGCTCCCCCTCCCTGGGGCGGCCCCGGGCGTCTCTCCCCTTCGCTGGGCTGCAGAGCAAAGAGAGCTTCGCTGGGGTGGCTGTTCTCTCTGCCACCGCCGGGCACTGTGGCCAAGTCAGTTTCCTCCTAACAAAAAGGGGTCTGTTTGGGGGGGGAGGGGCGGTCGGATGAGATCACGTGACTGGCGAGTCACAGCGTGGCCTGCCTTCAGACCCCGACAGCGCGCGTGAGCCGGTCCAGAGCGGAGCGTTCCCGCAGACGGTTGTTCCCCTATGCAGTAGCCAAAACCTGGACGAACTGTGCTTTTTTTCCCTAAATTAACCCAAGCTCCCTCGAAGGTTTGGCAGGCGTTAAGCGTCAAGTAAACCACGAAGGTCTGGAATGTCGATCGTCACCGGAAAGGTAACAGTAAGAGTAGGGGCCAGCCTGGACAGAGCTGCTCCCTGCTGTGTGTGATGAACGTTTTCCTCACGTCACCCCGCTGTTAATCCCTGGGCTGTTAATACAGCCCAGGAACCTGAGCTCTGCCCCCTGCGCACAGCCGGTGGGTGACGGCGTTGGGATTCGAACCCAGATCGGCTCGCCCGGGGTGCAGATGTCAGGGAGGCGAGGCCCCGAGAGCGTTCCCTCCTTGTGACAGCCGTGCGTTTCCTCCGTGCGGCCCTCGGAGCCGTGGGGGGCTGGGTGGAGAGCGGCCAAGGAGGGTGCAGTGAAGTTTCCTTCCCTCGTTCTGGACTTCTGCATCTCAGCTGGCAGCGGGCATAACGCGATCGGCCAGCGTCGCCGGGCGACGTAAATCTCGATTTGGGAAAATGCTTGAAAGGTCCAGAGCGCTGCGGACCGAACAGAGGGAGAGAAAACAGGACGGTCGGTTGTTTGAATTGACGGGGAGGGGGGAGGCCACGCACTCAGGATTTGCGGGGCGTCTGATGGGCGAGAGCTGGGAGTTCGGCTCCCGAGTGTGGCTCGGAGGGGCCGAGGCAGAGCCGGGCGGTCAGCACCGAGCGCTGTGTTTGGGGACCGAGCCAGCGAGGAGCAGCCTGGCCCTGGGAAGCTGGGTGGACTGGGCTGGATTTCTGGCTGCGTAACCTGAGCCAGCGCAGAGCCTCGGTTTCCCCAAGTGCAAAAGGAGGGTTGTGACACCATGCTTTTGGGGCTGGGACGATGACAGGAGGAGGAGGGAAGACGCCAGCCCCACAAAGCCAGGCAGTGTGAGTGTTGCAGTCTGCCCGGGCCGCCGTGACGAACACCACACGCTGTGGGGCTCGAACAACCCACATTTATGGTCTCACAGCTCCGGAGGCCGGAAGGCCGGGATCACGGCGTGGGCAGGGCGGTCTCCTCCCGAGGCCTCTCTCGTGGGCCTGCAGACGGCCGTCCTCCTCTGCGTCCCCACATGGTCGTCCCTCTGTGTGTGTCGGTGTCCTGACCTCCCCTTCTTAGCAGGACCTAAGTCATAGTGGATCAGGGCCACCCGGATCACCTAACTTTACCTTTCTCACCTCCGTAAAGGCCCTGTCTCCAAATACAATATCACGTTTGAGATACTGGGGGTGAGGACGTCAGTGTGGAATTTGGGGGGACACAGTTCCACTCGTAACAGGGAGCCTCTATTATCGACGCTCACTGAAATCACAGACGTTAAAATAGGGCATCAGCCGAACCTCTCGGTGTCCAGACGGAGAGACTGAGGTCAGAGAAGCTCAGAAGCTGGCGGCCCCTACTTGTGAATTTGGATCTCAGTCACTGCTCCGTTTATGAGTGACTTCTAGCCACCAAAGTCTTTAATAGGTTCTGGAGTTACCTTCAATCCCCAGACTACGTGGAAAATACCTTCTTCGCTATGCAGCACGCGTTTGTTCTGTGACATCTTGGTCAAGGGTAAATTTCGAACGTGCACGTAGAGATAATCCTAAAATGCAGAGAATGTCGCCGGAATGGCCGAGCGGGAATTTCTTCTCTCTGTGGGGAATGTGGCTACACGTCCGGGCTCCCTTGACCCCCGACTGCCTGCTGGTGGCACTCACTTCGTATCACAGGGGCCTACGGAAATTCCGGCCGGGTGGCGAGCGTTCGCAGATTACGACGTCCTCCCCGGCCACCGCTTACCGGTCACGGGCGGTTTCACGGAAGCTCCAGGAGGCTAATTGGCTTGTCCCAGTGAACTCACAGGGCCGGGCTGTGTGTGTGTCCAGAGCCTCTTGGAGAGTACTTAGCTGTCGAGCTGACCGGCTCTAACCGCGTCACTGTCCGCCGTCCCTCCAAGCCTCTCCTGGACATTTTCCGCTTTGCTCGGTTACCTTTGGGGTTCAAACCCCACGTAGTCTGCGGAGATCAGAGGCCGAGCCTGGGCTGGTGGCTCAAAGAGAGATGTCGCTCATCTAAGAACACAGTTGGGTTTTTATTCAAGAAGCAGGCACTGAGGGGCGCCTGGGTGGCTCAGTCGATTAAAGCGTCCAGCTTCTGCTCAGGTCATGATCTCACGGTCCTGGGTTTGAGCCCCGCGTCGGGCTCTGTGCTGATAACTCTGTGCTTTGGATCCTCTGTCCCCCCCACTCCCCTCTGCCTCTCCCCTGCTCACTCTCTGTCTCTCTCTCAAAAATAAATTAACATGAAAAACATTTTTTTTTTTTTTTTTTTTTTTTTTTTAAATTTTTTTTTCCAACGTTTTTTATTCATTTTTGGGACAGAGAGAGACAGAGCATGAACGGGGGAGGGGCAGAGAGAGAGGGAGACACAGAATCGGAAACAGGCTCCAGGCTCCGAGCCATCAGCCCAGAGCCTGACGCGGGGCTCGAACTCACGGACCGCGAGATCGTGACCTGGCTGAAGTCGGACGCTTAACCGACTGCGCCACCCAGGCGCCCCATGAAAAACATTTTTTTTAAAAAAAGAAGCAGGCATTGAGTGCCACTGTAAGGGATACTCAGGAGAACGCGACCCCTCCCCAGCCCTCCATGCTTTCTGTTCCAGGGGGCGAGGACAGCAGACGACAGATAATTGTGAGCCCAAAGTCAGGTGTTCGGTGCCGGGACGGGCGTGGGCTCTGAGTGCCGGGCCTGACCAGCAGCCCATCGAGGCCTGATAGCAGGGATTTTCTCACAAACTCAATATTACCACTGACGGCGAAGGCAGGGGAGGGGGAGAGAGCAGGTCATAAATCAAATCTGGTTTAAGAGGCTCTTCTTGTTAGTAATAGTTAAAGGATGCAGGAACCAAAGATCACCGGCCGCTTGGTCACTTAGGCCTCGTATCATTTTTCTTCTTCGGGAGTGGCATTCGACCTTTCCGGTTTTAAGTAAATTTCTCAGTTTTCATTCATCCAGTGCCTCCTCATTGCCCCTCACTGCTGCTCTGAGCTCAGGATGAGGTGGGATGTTGTAATGGGATGTTTGAGCCGGGGCTTGACGGAGGGAAGTGAGCGAGCCGGGCGGGATGTCAGGTTGCTGGTCCAAGTCTAGGGCAGGGAGAGTGCAGGGCGGGGATCGGGGGGATCTGGACGCGGGTCTCCAGACGCCCAGCTCCGGGCCCCACCAGGGCAGAGCTTTGCAACCGTGGCCGCGGGAGCCTTTTCGGTGCGGAAGGCTGTTCTAGTCCTCCAGGCCACCCCTCCCCGCGTCCCTGAAGCCTCGGCATGGTCCTGGCACACAGTAGGGATGCAGCCAGATTTCTTTTACTTGCAGTGAAATACACATAGCATAACTTTTACCGTCTTTTTTTTTTTTTAATTTTTTTTTTTAACGTTTATTTTTGAGACAGAGAGAGACAGAGCATGAACGGGGGAGGGTCAGAGAGAGGGAGACACAGAATCCGAAACAGGCTCCAGGCTCCGAGCTGTCAGCATAGAGCCCGACGCGGGGCTCGAACTCACGAACCCTAAGATCGTGACCTGAGCCGAAGTCGGCCGCCTAACCGACTGAGCCACCCAGGCGCCCCCCGTCTTTTTTTTTTAAGTTTATTTTATTTATTTTGAGGGAGAGATAGAGAGCACGAGTAAGGGAGGGGCAGAGAGAGAGGGAGAGAGAGAATCCCAAGCAGGCTCCACGCCGACAGCACAGAGCCCGAAACAGGGCTCGAACTCACGAGCTGCGAGATCTTGACCTGACCTGGAATCAAGAGTTGGATGCTTAACAGAGTGTGCCGCCTGGGTGCCCCCTTTGACCATCTTAACGAATTTTAGGCGCATGGCTCCACGCCTCCAGCCTGGCTCCACTCGCCATCCCCGAATGTTCTCGTCTTTCCAGATCGAAACTCCGTCCCCGCGCCTGGTGTATTTTCTGTCTGATTTTTGACGACTCCAGGTTCTTCATAGAAGTGGGAACAAACAGTATTTGTCCTCTTGTGCCTGGCTCATTTCCCCGAGGATCCTGTCCCCGAGGCCCGTCCGTGTCGTAGCAGGGGACAGGATCTCCTTCCCCGTTGGGGCGGAATCCCGTGTCGCTGTGCGGATGGGCCACGTTTCGTTCACCCGTCCCTCGGTGGACGCTCGGGCTGCTTCCTTCTTTGGACTGTTGTGAACGATGCTGTCGTGGACGTGACTGTGCAAACATCTCTCTGAGTGCCTGCTTTCAATTTTGGGAGGGGTGTATCCTGCTGGATCACGGGATAGTCCTGTTTTTAATTTTTCGAGGAACTACCCTCCTGCTTTGTACAGCAGCTTTGACACCCCCACCCACAGTCCCCGAGGCCTCCAGTCCTCGTCCTGAGGCTCTCAGGCTGTTTTCTGTCCAGCCAGTATCTTTGAGTGAATGGATGGACAGGTGCCTGTCTGGTTGCTGTTCCTGACAATTTAGTGAAATGCCCAGTATTTGTAAACTCACCCAAAGCACGAGTGAAACGTGTAGTATCACCAGCCTAGACAAACCCATCCTGGAGCCCCAGCTGGTTCTGGAAGCACATGGGAAGCCAGGTGCGGAGCCCCAGCCCCGCAGGTGGAGGTGGGGGGAAGGGCGGGCGGGGGGCTGCCGCTCATGGGCAGAGGAGGCCCGGCCGGCCGGCTGCAGGAGGAGGCCGGGCTGGGCCCATTCTCTCTGGACACGCACGGGGTGGGTGGCTCCTCCTGTCCTGGCTGGCGTTGGCTGAAGCCGGGGTTACTTCGCGTCTGGTGGGAGCCGTACCTGTGACTCACACACACCTCCTGCTCACTTACCCGCCTCCGGGCCAGGCCCCACTGCCCTGAGCCCATTGTGGCAGGTGAGGGTCCTTCTGCCCACCCAAGCCTTTTATGTGTGGCGTCTTCTGTCTTCTTCCTGGGGCCCCCCGCGGGGCCGGGAGACGGGGACGCCGCAGCGTGGTGTCGCTGTTGCCATCGTCCTCCCTCTGTGGCCTGAGGCCAGCTACTGCACCTGTCTGGAGCTGTCTCCTCTGAGCCTGGAAAACGGGGATGAGTGCTGGGGTCTGGTGAAGGATCAGGGTGCCCGTGTTTGGGTGTTGTCACTAGGTGAGAGCTTTTTGCAGGGCGAGGCTCGGAGCCGGGAGATGAACCGGGACTCCAGCGGCACATGGGGGTCTCCTGCCTCCGCCCCCAGACCCCACCCTGCATCCAGCCTCTCTCATTCTGTGCTTACTGAGCACCGTCTGTCTGCTGGCGTGTGTGCGTGTGTGTGTGTGTGTGTGTGTGCGCGGGTGGGTGGGGCTGGGTTGGGAAACGGGAGGCACCGGAAGGTGACAGAGCTCCCGCCCCCAAGGGGCTGCTGCTCCCAGGCCCTGTGGACCCCCCGGCGGGCCCCTCCCCCACCGAGCCCTGGCCTCTGCCCGCAGGATGGTCCGGGAACAGTGCTGTCACAGCCAGCTGGAGGAGCTCCACTGTGCCACAGGCATCAACCTGGCCAACGAGCGGGACAGCTGCGCCGTGCAGCACAGCGACAACGCCAGCCTCGAGGCTACGTTCGTGAAGGTGAGGACCCGTCCCCCGCCGGCCAGCAGCCGCTGTCCCCCAGCCGGAGGCCTGGGTGCTCTCCTGCCTGCGGCATCTGCCCGGGCCTCCCGCCCTGGCGCGCAGGGCAGGGCGGGAGGAGGGAGGAGCCCAGGAGGGGGGAGGGGCCTCTCAGGGCCCTCCCCCATCCCCCGCCCCCTTCAGGTTAGTCATGAACCCTGGACAACACTGAGGAGACCGGGACGGAGGGACCCAGGCTTGCCCTGAGGACCTCCCATCCCAGGGCCTCTGGCGGGAGTGCAGAGATCAGAGCAGAGGCTGCCTGGCCTCAGGGCCTTCAGAGCCCTCTCTGCAGCTCACGGCAGGCCCCCCACCCTGCCCAGGACACCCCCTCAAGCTTTCCTGCCCACCAGGGAAGTAGAGCCTAGAGCTCAGAACGGGACCCCGGGGTCTCTGAAAACAAGTGACATCCCTAACTGCCCTAGAAGAGGAAAGCGAGGTTCAGAGTGGCCCACACCCCAAAGTGGCCTGGCGGGAGAGGAGTCTGTGGAGGTGGAATGGGGCGTGGGCTCCACTGGGCTCTAGGGGGGGCTGAGTTCTGAGCAGGTGACTTCACCCAGGTCGGGCCCAGTCCCTGAGGGCCTCTGTCCCTGTGAAAGATCTGCCTCTTCGCACGGGGGTGGGGCAGTTCCTGAGAGCTTTCTGGTCGGGCCTGAAAACTGTAAATGAACTAGGCTGTCCCTCCCCCACCGCGCACTGAGAGAGAAAAACAACCACAGGGAGCTTTGGACCCGGTCAGCGGGGTCCCGGGTCCTGGTGGGGGGGGCAGCTCCAGGAGGAAAGGGTTCCCATTCCCAGTCAGGAAGGCCAGGAAGTAACTCCGAGGAGCGTGAATCGGAACGAAATCTGGATTCTGGGGGGGAGGGTGGGGGCTCCTTTCTGAGGGTTCTGTCTTCACACAGATTGGGGCGTGGAGTAGTTGGGAGTCCCAGAGCCCCTCCGCCCACCCTCAGCCTTCGTGGGCCTTCATGGCGGAAGCTTCTGGCGCGAGGGAGCCGGGAGGGGTGAGGGTGGGGCGGTCTGGTCGAGGGGTCCCGGGAGCCAGGAGCTCGGGCGTCCAGTGACCGCCTCCCCAGGCAGGGCAGGGGCTCTGCAGACACCGTCTGCCCAGCAGACAGCTCTGCCCTTGTCCCCAGACTAGAGAGAAGGGGGGTGTGTGTGTGGAAAAGCCACGGAACATCCTAACGGGAGTGGGAACAGGCCCCTTTGGCAGACGAGTGATTTGTGTTTCCGGGGAGGATTCGTCATGCCCTGGAAGGTGGAGGGGGTAGCCGAAGCCTCCCTCTTTCTGGCGGGGAGGGGGGTTGTAGAACGCCCCATCAACCTCCGCAGAAACTCGAGCCAAGCCCCACCTCCTGGCTCCTGCTGTGGACCTGTTGGAAAGTTCTGTGCCTTTCCGAGGATAATAAGGACTGGAACGGGGCTTTTCGTACATCAAGGGCCGAACGAACCCCCTGGATTCAGGTGTGACTTTCAGGAACACCGGGGTCCGGGTGACAGGCAGTGACTCTGTCCCTCACTTGACGACTTGTCTTCAGGTGCCCGTGCTTCTCGAACGCACAGTGTGCTTCCTGCCGGGCTCTGGAGGGAAGAGACGCGTGCAGATGCATTTTCCTGGGCATCACAGAGAAACCTTCGACCGCACACGAGGAGTGGAGCCTCAGGGCGCCCTTGTGTGACCCTTAGCAGATCCCTGTCCTAGCTAATTCCCCCCGGAGATGTAGGAGCCGGGCAGGAAGGGGGACATCTGGTGTTGGGGGGCACGTGCTGGGTGCAACCCCTTTAAGGCTGCTTTCAGAGCCAGGACCTGTGAGGTTGGGTTGGCAATGTGCTCCGGGCTTGGCTCGCTGAGCTCTACACAGTGCCAGCGTTTAGAGGAGACAGCTACGTCAGCCGGCGTCCTCGCCGCCTGGGGACACGGGGATCGGCGAGGCCGGGGGCCCTGCTCTGTTGTGTGGCTTCTCCACCTGGAGTCTCTGTGTTTGCAGAGGTGCTGCCATTGCTGCCTGCTGGGGAGGGCGGCCCAGGCCCAGGGCCAGAGCTGCGAGTACACCCTCATGGTCGGCTACCAGTGTGGGCTGGTCTTCCGGGCATGCTGTGTCAAGGGCCAGGAGACCGCAGACTTTGCCCCCGGGGACCTTGGGGACCTCCAAGAAGCAGGTAATTTCCTCCGTCTTTTCCCTTTCGGGCGGCGCACCAGTCAGGGTCATCTGAAGAAATAAAGCCGACAGAATATGCGTGCATGCGTATGCAGAGAGAGAAATGTATTTTGAGGAATTGGCTCACTCGGGTCTGAAATCCGCAGGGTGGGCCAGCAGGCCAGAGACCCAAGGGAGAGTTTATATTGCAGCTTCAGTCCAAATGCCGTCTGCTAGCAGAATGCCTTCTCGCTTGGAGGAGGTCAGTCTTCACCTGATTAGACGAGGCCCACCCACATTACAGAGGGCGATCTGTTTTACTCAAAGTCCATTGATGTAAATGTTAATCTCCTCTAAATAATACCGTCACAGCAAATACAGACCGGTGTTGGACCAAATCTCTGGGTACCGTGGCCCAACCGAGTTAACACAGAAAATTAACAATCACAGGCAGAGTATAAGCACACACGTTTGCTGTCACCTGAACTCAGCACAGACTGACTGTCAGAGCACTGTTGGCGTTTGTCACCTCCTCTGAGAGGCCACTGCCCTGGAGTTGGGACCGAAGGCTTGGGATCTGGGATCTGACAAGTCTGGGTTCACGTCCCTGTCCTAACGTGTATTTTAGGTAAACTGATTTATCCAGACCTCAGTTCGCTCATCGGTGCAATGGGGACAATTGCGTTGTCTGGGAGGACGAGGTGTCTGGTGTGGCACCTGGCTCCACAGACGTTTATCGCCACGGTTCTTCCCTGCGTTTCTAACAGCCCAGGCAGCATGGCGGGTAGCTTGCTCTCAGTTCACAGATGAGGGCCTGATGCTCGAGGCCACAAGGCCGACACACAGGGGAGGGAGAACGCCGGCCTCCCGCGCCCCGGCCAGTGCCCTTTCTCTCTCCATCTGGTGCCAGTGATGTGCAGACAAGAGGCGGGCGGGGGTACCACTCACGGCTGCCTGCCTGGGCTCTTTCAGCTAATAGATACTTTTTCAGCAAAGAGGCGAGTGACCCCCCCCCCCTCCCCAAAGCAGCTTCCAGGGAGCTCCCGGCTGTTCATTCACCACCCTCCGTTTGTCCCAGGCCGGATGAATCCAAGCCTTGGAGCATGGCTCAGTTACACGGTTCAGGAAACTTCTTGTTTGTCTAATAATCTCTTCCACTGATGCAGGGCTTCCTGGGCCATAATGGAAATAAGCCTGGAAACTTTCAGGAGTCCGCTGGGCCCCAGGCTTGCTGTCTGACTTTGGGCTCCTTTCCTCCTGACTCGGATGCCCTACCCCCTCCCCACTGTGGCGGGTGAGGGGCGGGAAGGCCTTCGGTGAGAGGAGCTCGCACACCTGTACCTGTGATCCCTTAGTCAGGCTGCCCGTCCCGTGGCCGTGTGACCTTGGTGGCTTCATGCTTCTGCGTCAGATGGCCCAGTCTCTCTTTGTGATTGCTCGTGGATGCCCTGGGGCTGATTTCAGATTCTCGTAAAGGAGGGTTGGAACCCCATTCTGGCTCCCTCCGTGACTCTTGGAACCAGAGATGACATTTTCACTTTAAACAAACCCAAGCTATTCGTGCTGGCCGAGCATTTCTCCCGTGTCTCTGGGAAGGATTTTTGTCGATTTACGTCTTGTTTCCATCACGATCTCTGGGCTCTTCTGCTGTTCCAGATGTTTTCTCTCCTGTCTTTTATCTGCTTCCGTCCTTGCCCCAGCCTTTCCCCAGAGTCTCTGTGAGGACTCCCTGCCCTTCCTCCTCGCGGACACAGACGTACCTTCCTCCCGTCCACTAACGCTGATCGCGGGCCTACTGTGTCCTGTCACGGGGTCACACAGAGGGCCCACAGACCACTGTTGGCCTCTAACAAAAATAAGTACAGAAGTTGAGAGGAAGCTTTTAGAAACTTTAAAGCATTCAATAGCGTCACTTATGTCCATTTAATTTCTAAACGGGGGCTTCCATGTCTGTATTCTTGAGTTCTTTCTGGCAATTCGTTTATATTACATGTTATCAAAGGATTGGCTCAAAACAAAGGAAAGAGCCCTGTCCCTTTACCACGGAGGGTTTGGGTGGAACACTACTAGGACATATATTGATTATCTCCGTTCTACAGACTGGGAGATTGAGGCTGGCGACGCCCAGGTTCTGGATTCGTTTGGGGGCAGAAATGGTGGTCCGTCAGGGCCAGGCTTGTTCCCACAGAACACCAAGCAGACCTTGACGGTGAAGAAATAGCTCTTCACGGGTCCTCCCAGCAGACGTCCTGGCCTGTGCCCTGGCCTGGACTGAATGCCCCCCGTGAGCAGAGAGTCCCCAGATTGCAAAGGTTCCCAGCCCCCTAACCTAGAAGAGATGATTCACACTCGAAAGGTCTTTTTCGCAGTTCCTCGCCGAGCAAAAAGTTTGCTTAGGGACCCTTACCGTATTTTAACAGCGCCGAGAAAAGACCGCCTTTGTGCAGTTAGTGTAGGTAAGTTATGCCGTATTGGATTTCATAGCGGAATTACTAAACCGTTTGGTCGTAATGATGTTTATTTTTCTGCCGTGCGTGGATTACGCGCTCACTGGGGGCGGTTTAGAAGATACAGAAAGCAGAAGGAAGAGGAAATTGACATAGAGAGAAATACGGTTTCCATTAGGTCCATTTCCTTTCCTGGTTTTTTCTGCGGTCTCTTTTGGTGTTTCTTGATGTGGGAAACAAAGGCAGATAGACCTCAATTTCCTTCTAGGCTGCAGCCCCTTGGCAGATACTGGGCAGCAGAGTAACACGTTTCTGCGGGATTCCCTGCTGTCTCAGCCCTGATGCTTTGCTGGAGGGAAAAACCATCCTGGCTTGACAACAGCTAGGCCTCCGGTGCCCTGGGAGTCTTTAGCAGTGAAAATGTCCCTGGAAACTTCCCCCGGAATTTACCTCCCCCGACCCCATAGTATATAACCAGCCTCTCCTCATGGTCCCTGGACGGCTCTTTCTGCCCACGGGTCCTGTCCCCGGGCTTTAATAAAATCGCCTTTTTGCACCAACGACGTCTTCAAGAATTCCTTCTTGGTCGTCGGCTCCAGACCCACACCGCACTATCACCCCAAAAACATCATCTCTCACACGGGCGGGATCGTGCCATGGATGCGCTTTGATTTTTGCCCGCCCCCCCCCTCACCCCACCCCTCCCAGCGCTGTAACATAATGCTGTCGACTTGTGATTGAGTTGGGTTCCCTGTCACCCGGTCTTGAGGAAGGGTCCTCGACTTCGGAGGCCTTGGTTTTCGAGGATTTTTAGGGATCCTCCCCGCCCTTGGCTGTACGCAAGCTGAAAGGACTAACCCGTTTCTTCTCTTACCCCAGAACTACCGGTGGAAAACCACCCCATTCGATTAAATTAGGGTACCCCGCCGTCTCCCGTGGCCGTGTTGAATTTTCTGTTGAGTGCAGGGGCCTTGTCTAAGCCGAGTGCTCAACCCCCAGCACAGATGCTCAGACCCGTCTGCGGAATGAACCCAGTGAGTGGCTATGGATGACCGGCGGTAAACTGAGTTTTGCAGGCAAGCTGTAGAAGGACATTCGTTTCCTGGGGCTGCCCTAACAAAGCACCACAGACGGGCCGGTGGGGAGCTTCAGCAACAGAAACGTAGCGTCTCACAGTCTGGAGTCTAGATGCCCCAGAGCAGGGTGTTGGCGGAGGGCTCCTTCCTTCTGAGGCTTCGGGGCAGAATCTGCTCCAGGGCGGGCCTCTCTCCCGGCCACCCCGGTGCTCCTTGGCCAGTGCACGGATGGCTGTCTCCTGCCTGTGTCTTCACATCCTTTTTCCTCGGTGCGTGTCTGTCTCTGTGTCCAGGTTCCTCTTTTTATAAGGACACAGACCACCCTAATCCACCTTAACTCGATCCTCTGCAAAGACTCTCCTCTAAAGTAAGGTCACGTTCACAGGTACTGGAGGTTAGAGCTATAGTATCTTCTGGGCGAGGTGAGGGGGGCGGGGAGACACAATTCTCGCCCTAACAAGAAGCCTTTCCCAGATGCACGGTTTGGGGGCCGTGACTGCATTTGCTGAAATAGGGCAAGTACTTGGGATGGCCTCAGCTCCCACAGCACTCGGTTGAAACGCTGAACTGATGAAACGGGCGCGATTGCCCGATGCTTATAGGGAGGTAGAGAATTCAGAGTTGCTGCTGAGATAAGACGGGACGCTGTGTTTGGATAAATGTCCAATTTGCCTCTCTTTCTCCCACAGCCAAGATTTCGGAGATTGAGGAGGAGCAGGAGGACCCGTACCTGAACGACCGCTGCAGAGGTGAGGCCCTGCTCCCTCCAGCGGGCCGTGAACCCAGCCTGCGGGGGAGTCCGCGCTCATGTCCTTGGGAGTCTGATGTCCTGGGAAGAGCGCTTGGGCTGAGTCAGCTGAAGTCGCTCTGTCGTCCCTGCACTCCTGGGCCCCCTTCCTCCTTCCCTGCGGGCTGGGGCCTGATGGGCCAGGGGGAGACAGGGTGAGCTCACAGGAAGGGGCCGTGTGGGCCCTTAAAAGCTCCCAGCACAGCGCCCCCCAACCCCCCACCACCAACACAGGCTCTGTAAAGGGTGAACACCACCGGAGGGAGGGCCGAGTGTTACTTGCCTTGTGTCCCCGAGCCCCAGCTGTGCCACTGGTGGCATCATTCGCAAATTTAAAGTGACTAGGGCCTGGCAGGTTTGTTTTTCACATGATAAAACTAGATTTGTCTTTCGTGGACCGTTCCGCATGTCTAGACGGGCAAGTCTGCTCCAGAGGTTCATTAGGAAGCTTGCCCTGTGGTCGGGGCGTTAATTGGGAGCCAGTGAAATCACAGAATGATGTGGCCCGGGTACAGTGACAGGCCGCACAGAGGTGGGGTGGGAGGCGGGGGTGGGGTGGGGAGGGCACAGAGCCCAGAAAGCTCTCTGGGGGGTGTGGGAGGCCTTCCTGGGGGAGGGAAAGGCTGGTTTGCAGTGGGTGAGGGGGGCTGGCCAAGGAAGTAACACTGGGCACGCGGTGTTGGAGACATGCAGACTCGCGCAGCTCACGGGGAGGGGTGGGCCCGGGGCTAGAAGGAGAGGCTGGAGAAGCGGGCAGGGGGCTCGCAGGGCCTGGGGAGTGGCCAGAACTGTGACAGAACGTTTAGCCAGCTGGTAGAGGTCTGTCCCCGTGAGATTGGCTCTCTGAGCACCCGTCAGCTGCCCTGCAGGAAGTATGGTTGGAGGGGAGGTCCCGGGGTCGTGCAGGGGCCAGATCTCGGGGGTCTCCCTCGGGAAGGGAGGGGTGCCACGCTGGAGAGGGTGGGCTCCAACCTGGGGAGCCTGTGTCCCGTGTGTCGTCCACCCTGAGGGCGTTTGCCTGGCCCACAGGGAGCCGGAAACGCCAGAGGCTTGTGGTGGGTGTTTGGCTCCCGGTTGCCCTGATTTGCTCTGATTCCAGGTGGCGGCCCCTGCAAACAGCAGTGCCGAGACACGGGGGAGGGGGTCGTCTGCTCCTGCTTCGTGGGCTACCAGCTGCTGCCCGACAGCGTCTCCTGTGAAGGTAACCGTCACCGAGCTCCGGCCACAGCAGGGCGGCGGGGGGCCTCTGCCCCCGTCTCTGCTTGACGCTCTGCACACGTCGGGGCCCCGTTCGTAGGCAGGTGGAGTCCACGGCGCCCGGCCACGGCTCTCCTCCCGGGGCATATACACACCGTGCTGGGAAACGGGGCTGGGTTTGGCGTCTGACCGGGCTCTGAATCCAGGATCCGAGTGGCCCTGGGCACATCCCTCAGCCTCTCTCTCCCCTCCCATTTGGGGTGGGGGAGATAGAGGACAGTGACAGCCTCTTAGAGGGGTCCTAAGGGTCATGTGACTCCAGTGCAGGGCCTGACACTGCTTAGTGCGTTCTCAAAACGGGCGGTAGGGGGCGCCTGGGTGGCTCAGTCGGTTGAGCACCTGATTTCGGCTCAGGGCGCCATCTCGCGGTTCGTGAGTTCGAGCCCCGCGTCGGGCTCTGTGCCGACAGCTCGGAGCCTGGAGCCTGCCTCCGATTCTGTGTCTCCCACTCTGTCTCTGCCCCTCCCCTGCTCATTCTCTCTCTCTCTTTCGAAAATCAAGAACACATTAAAAAAAAAAAAACAACAAAAAACGAGCAGTCGCTCTGAAACTTAGCCGGGGAAGGAAACCATTGCTTTTGATTGGGTGGTGAGTGCCCGAGACCCCTCCAGGTGCACAGCCCGAATACACGTGGGTGGGGGGACTGGAGAGATGCTGGGAACCCATTTACGGTGCCTTCCGGTACATTCCTTGTGGTGAAGCGCCGGGGTCCTTTGTTCTTGCTGGTTACTCCCTCGTTGCCTCCGTCTGTCCTAGATATCAACGAATGCATCACGGGCAGCCACAATTGCCGGCTTGGGGAGTCCTGTGTCAATACAGTGGGCTCTTTCCGCTGCCAGAGAGACAGCAGCTGTGGGACTGGCTATGAGCTCACAGAGGACAATGATTGCAAAGGTATAACACTCTCCAGTCTACACACCTCAGCTCTCCAGGAATAGATAGAATAAGATAGTAAAGGCAGCACTGGACTCCCAGGGGGGTGTGCCCCCCCCCCCCCCACCTGTGACTGCCCGGGGCACCGACCCGGTTGTGTTGTTAGTAAAGATTTACCTTCTTATCTTAACGCTGAGTTAATGACAGTGGTGAGTTTGGACTTGTGAAAAGGCTCAGAGCAGGATCATTTCAAAGCAAGATGAGAAGTGAATGAACTTCAGGTGCTCACATGTGCCTTCTACAAAAAAAAAAAAAAAAAAAAAAATCTGTACAACAGCTGCCTTCCATCTGATTCCAGACTTCCTTGAAGTTCAAAGCTTACTCTCTTCCGCTGCCTAAAAACACGACATTTCTGGCTGCTGGCCTTTCCCCGCCAAGCCATAGATGTTATTTGGCAGATAAGGCTTTGATGAGGATCTATGAGAACATAGTTCTCTTCTGAGGGTTTCCAGCCCTTCAGAACGAAAAACACCACTTGTATAAAAGTTTTGGTTGGGTTACGAGGGTAACTCAAAAGCCAGGCACACCCTCTTGACGTCGCAGGGCCTTTGGGCAAAGCTCTGTTCAGCCCATCCTCGCAGCCTCGCTGGGTGGTTTGGACCCTGAGATCCCAGGGGCCCAGCCAGCTGAGTATACACTTTTGAACATTTGACAGCCACGAACTTCAAAGGAAGGGCAGCCAAAATGTCCGATCATGGCAATCACCACTGTTCATATTTGGAATATTGTGACAACGTCAGAATGAGTTTGTAGGGACAGTGTTTATTGCCACTAAGATCATTGCTTTATTGTCTAAACCAAACATGCACTTAGCCTAGAGGTTAAAAAAAAAAAAAAATCCCACATACTGCCAGGAAAATGCCTGGGTTATTTAGTATATAACAGAAAGTTTGCCTCATAAGAGCCTTGGTTGGGGGGGGGGGGGAGGAGAAAAAAAAAAGAACTTTAAATCTTTAGCAACGCGAGCACTATTTGGCTAACTAAGGCTCTTTTTTTTTTTTATGTGACTTCTCGACTGGAATGTTTCGGGTTGTAGTCTGAGTAGTGAGCGTTAGGAAAAAAAACTTTCTTGTGATTTTTGTGAATGTTGTACGATGCTTCCGGCAGGACTCTTGCTAACAATTTCCTTTTTTTATGATGTACCAGATATTGACGAGTGTGAGAGTGGTATTCATAACTGCCTCCCCGATTTTATCTGTCAGAATACTCTGGGATCCTTCCGCTGCAGACCCAAGCTACAATGCAAGAGCGGCTTTATACAAGATGCTCTAGGCAACTGTATTGGTAAGACGTTGCCGCCAGGGTCCCCCAGGCAGGGCGAGCGCTCGAGCGGCGGGCCACAGCTCTAGAACGCGCCGGGCCTGCCGAGCAGAGCTCGGCAAGCATATCCTCAGAAGGGCTGGGAAGCCAGTATGTGAGCCATACGGTCTCTGTTGCAAAGACTCGGCTCCATGGACGAAGCTAGGGAGCAGCCACAGATTTGTGAACAAACGCACGGTACCGTGTCCCCATAAAACTTGATTTGCAAAAACAGGTGCAGGCCGGGTTGGGCCGCAGGGCTGTAGTTGACCGACAGAATGAATGCGTTAAGGTGGTTTATGTCCCTCCTTCGACTCTGAATTTCGTCCTCTATAAAATGGGAATAATCCTACTACCTGGTTTGGCGGCTTGAGGCAAGGATGGAACAAGATGATTGGGAAATGCCTTGTATGTTAAAGGTTTGTTGTAGAAAATACTTTGTATCCGTGGATTTCATCGAGATGGAAGGGAGAATGAGGGTGCCGGGGGCCTGGGGCGGGAATGTGGGGAGTTAGTGTTTACCCCGCAGAGTTTCAGTTGGGGCAAATTAAAAAGTTGTGTGGATGGAAGGCGGTGATGGCTGCACGGCCGTGTGAACATATTTAATGCCACCTGTCTATACGCTTAAAAATCGTTAAAATGGCAAATTTTATGTCACATACATTTCACTGCAAAACAAATCTACTGTATTGCCTGACATCAGAGCAAGACTGCTGTGGAATTAAAGGAAATCCCGTGTGAATGGTCACACTCTCGGGATGGAGAAGCAGCGTGGGGAGGGGGCAGGGAGCTGAGGGACGAGTCACGAGCTCTGCAAACGGAAGGTGACACCCCTTTCTCCCGGAGTCACCCAGGCTATAACCACTTGGCTCGGCCGGTGTTTGCTGTTGGCATTTGTGTCCAGATCTGCCGGCCTGGCCTTGGTCTCTGCCCAGCAGAAGCTTCTGGGTCCTGCCTTTGAGGACGGGAACACTCCCCCCCCCACACACACACACCCCTGCCGGAGAGCTGCAAACACCACCAATTAGAACCCTCCTTCACTGAGGCTGTCCCGTTTCCCTCCTTAAAGGGCACTTCTGGAAGCTGGTTTCTGTCTTAGGTTTGCCTCGCCCTCTCTCAGATAAATCTGTATTGATCTTTGATTTGAAATGGCAGTTTGGACAGAAATCTCTCTCGCCTTTTTTTTTTTTTTTTTTTTTTTTTTTAAACCATCCCAGAGTATTTAAAGACAAATAGACCAGTAACCCCCTGGGACAGAGGCCTCCTTGGAACCCTACCCCAGACTTCTGCTTTTAAAGCTCCCCAGTCATCCACTGCGGGGAGGATGGGGAGGCGTTGGAGCTGTGGGGGCCTCAGCTTGGCTGGGGTTGGCCCCCCGCCAGCCTCCCGCCAGCCGGGCTGTCGTCACCCAGCACAGGGGGCCTGTGAGCAGGAGGCTGACGGCTCTCCCAGGGCCAGCAGGGAGGAGGGTCCTGCCCAGACTTGCAGGGCGCTTGGAGGGGGCTCCGCAGAGGAGGCTGGCATCTGTTTGGGGTGGAAACCCTGACTCATGACAAAATCAGCCCCGATTTCCACACAGAAGAAGCATTTGCGAGTTTGTGTAGCCCCGTTGCCCCTCTACGGGGTGCAAAGTGTGTAGGGGACAAGGTGTGAGAGTAGGGGTGGGGACAGTCCCCTCTGCATCCTTCCCTAGATGCAGGGAGAGCCTGGGTGAGCAGAGCAAAGCCCCGAAGGAGCCCCACCCGCCAGTCCCTGGGTGTTTGGAGGGTGTGCAGAGCAGCCACGAGGCGTCCCGCAACTCGGGCTCGGGCAGGTGCCCCTTCTCGTGCCCACAGTGCTCTTTAGTGCTCCTAAAGAAACTCAGGATCCTTTCTTTAAAACGTTTTTTCTTTAATATATATTTTTTACTTTATTCAGTTTGAGAGAGTGAGCGAGGGGATAGAGGGAGACAGAGAGAGTGCGAGGCGGGGGGGAAGCGGGGGGGGAGGCAGAGAGAGAGGGAATCCCAAGTCGATGCCACACTGTTAGCACAGAGCCCACTGTGGGGCTCGATCCCACAACCCGTGAGATCATGACCTGAACTGAAATCAAGAGTGGACGCTTTGCCAACGGAGCCCCCCAGGCGCCCCGAGACGATCCTATCTTTGTTGGTTTTCTTTTTCCTGCTTCCTCTGATTCCCTGTCGGGGTTCTCACCGTCTACCTTTCGGCTTCAGTGAGGATGACGGAATGGGCCAGAGCAGGGCTTCCCGCGCACGGCATCTTGGGGTGTTCCGAGGTGTTCCATCGGGGCAATCAAGGGTCCCGTCGTCATTGGGTTAAAGTTAGCGAGGCGCTTTTCAGCCGGGATCGTCCGGGCTATTCCCGTGTGAGCCCGTAAGAGACAGAGGTCGTATGACGCGTTCCCAAACGGCTTGGACCTTTTCTATTTATTTGTTCTTTATTTTTCCCGGTGTCCCATTCATGCATTGATTGCCTGGTCCTTCCTTACTTTGTGGTGCTCACAGGTGGGGGGACACCCCTGCCCGGGGAGCACACCATATCTCAAGGGGTACTCGTGTTCCATGGAACACAGTTTGGGAACCGTAGATCTCCTTGGCGAGCACAAAACCTCCGGGGGAGGCAGCGATATCGTTGCTAGACGCTGCATTTGTTCTTGATACGGGGCAGGGGACAAATTTTTTTCTGTAAAGGGCTGCCTAGTAAGTACCAGCTTCATGTGCTATAGGGTCTGTGTTGTAGCTCGGGTGTTCCAATAAAGCTTTATTGACAAAAACAGGCAGTGAGCTGGATTTGACTGGCAGACTGTAGCCTGTCAACCCCGATTTTCGGGCTGGGAGGCAGGACACCCTGCTTCTAGAGCCGGCTAGCTTTTGTAAACTGTTAAGTGCTGTGCTGCTGTGTGAAGGCTGACTCCAGGGGCGGCCCTGGGTCCTACCCCTGACTGTCCTGGCCCCTGACGGTTCAAGGAGCGTGGAGCTTGGCCGGGAGGGGAGAAATACAGCTGATCCCTCTTTTTGACTTTGGCTCAGGGGCCTTCTACCATAACTCCCTTCTCTCTGTCCCCTGGGTGCTTTGCAAGTGTCTGAACAAGGCGATGCTTAAAAACCTAGGTGCCTGTAGAAGTCTCCCCCTAGTAAGAAGTTTAGCCTCTGCGGTTTTACTCCAAATTCGAGCTGGGGGAATGGAGGGTCCTCCTTGTCCGATCACTGGTTCGCACGCGCCAGGCGTGTGTCCGGCAGAGGTGAAGGCCCCACGCAGGCACGTGCAGTCAAGGAGGGAGACCACAGTGCGGTGAACTTGGAGCCAGCGGCCCCTCCCCGCTGGGCACAAGTCAGCTCGGGCCCGAGGAGCCCAGATGGGGGCCGGACAGGAAGGGGCCTCCAGGAGGTGACACGCAAGCTGTGAAAGTGTTTCCCAGGCAGACGGGGGAGGTGACTTCCCAGCCAGGGACTGTGTGAATAAAGGCACAGAGGTGGGACCCAAGCGGCCTGTCCAGGAGCCATCGGTGTGCTGTAAGGGCTCAAGCCTGGTCGCGGGGACCGCTGGCCAGAGTGAGGCCGAGGCCAGGTGGGCCGGGCCCATCATCGGAGGAGCCCAGAGCCTCGCAGGGGCAAGAGTTTTGGCGCCGAGAGCACTTAGCCCCACACCCCGTGTGGAGCGAGTGAACACGAGTTGGCCCCTGAATTGCCAGCTCCATGGTGGGGGACTGCGAGTCCTGTAGGATTCAGAAGGGACATAGCCACATGACCGTGGGCAGACCTGGGAGCCAGGCACGCGGCTTCAGATTCGGTGCAGGGAAGGATGGGGGGCTTGAAGCTTTAGGGGCAGGGAGATGCCACGGAGGTCGTATTTCAGGTGGCATGTGTTGGCAAAACCTGGGAGCCGGCTGGAAGCCTGCCGCGTGGTCCAGGGTGAGGGCATCGTAGTACTTCTGTTTGTGGTTTTGCAATAAGGAGGGAAGTGGGGGGGGGGGTTTCGGAGATCTAGCTGTTGGGTTTTGGGAAGCCCTCCACGTTTAACCTCGCCGTCTCCGTCTTTCCTGCTGCAGATATCAATGAATGTTTAAGTATCAGTGCCCCATGCCCTGTTGGGCAGACATGCATCAACACGGAGGGCTCCTACACGTGCCAGAAGAACGTGCCCAATTGTGGCCGTGGCTACCATCTAAACGAGGAGGGAACCCGCTGTATCGGTTGGTATCGGAAAAGAGAACCAATCTGAAATCAACTTTTCTGTCTACGCCTGGCGCCCCCCTCCCTTCTCTGGAAGGGGAGGAGGAGATCCCCCAAGCGAACCTGTCCATCCATCCCGTTGCTCATTTCCAAGCTTAGACCTTCGTCATCTATTGCCTGGACCATGGCAGTAGCCTGCCAGCCTACCACTGCCCCCAGTTTTACCCCTTTCAGTCTGTCCAGGGTCTCTCGAGCTGGAAGCGCTCTCATTCCTCCCTGTTCACAGCCCCCGTTGGTGACAGACAAGGACAGATGCCCCTGCTTACAACCGAGTCCTCCTGAGGTGGCCCCACCTTCACGAGCTTTATAATTCAGATGAACCAGGCCTTGCAGCTCCCTAAAGAAGCCCTGCCCTTTCCTCTCTGTGTAGTATTTTGCTCTTACGTTATTCCCTCTGCCTACCCGCTGCTACATTCCTTTGGATCCAGACCCCTGCCAGCCAGAGAGAAGCTCTCTACAACTCCCAGAATACTTCCTTAACGTCTCCCCGGGTCACGGGGCCCTTTCCGCCTCAGCCAGGGTCATTGCTGGCTGGCCAGAGCAGGAGGCCCCGAGGGCAGGGGCTGCATCTGGGTCCGCTGTGTCCCCAGCATGGGCCCCGGCACATAGCAGCTGCTCTGGGACATCGTGTCGAAGAGCCAATGATACTGCTTTGTCAACGTACAGTTTAGTTTGCTGCTCTCCCGGCTTCCTTTCTGACCATCTCCGGGAAAAGCCCCCGCTTAACGTTTTTCAACGTGTCCTTCTCTTTTGCAAGATGTGGATGAGTGCGCGGCGCCCTCTGAGCCCTGTGGGCCGGGGCACCTGTGTGTCAACTCGCCTGGAAGTTTCCGCTGTGAGTGCAAAGCCGGATACTATTTCGACGGCATCAGCAGGACGTGCGTGGGTACGTGGGTATCCCTGAAGGCCGGGGGGGGCCCGGCCAGGTGGCACCCTGGCGTGGCCACAGTCTACGCCTCACCTCGGAGAGCCCTAGTGCAGCAGTCCCCGAGAAGAGACCCTGAGTCAAGAGACCCCCGTCCGGTCCCAGCCCTGGTGCTGCACTCCCGGGTGTCACCCGCCCGCAGAACAGGTGTTCTGCTTGACTCAAGACCTCCAAGGGTCTATGAGACCCCAGCCCACTCCGCAAATGCCCGAGAGCATTAGTGATTTTCTCCCAGAGTCGCTGCCCTCGTGCAGGGCTGCGGGGCTGCGTGCCTGAGGCACGGTGGCCTCAGCGCCGGGAACAGGGACGGACCCCGCCGGCCGAGCGCCTGCCATCCGCAGACCAGGGTGCTTGGGGGAGGCTGGCCCCTTGTCAGACCCCAGTGGACCCTCGTTCAGGGCTCTGGGGTAGGGAACTGATGGGTGGGCACGTCCTCAGGTGTGCGTCACGGAAGGGACACGCGACTGGCCCGGTGAGCGGACGGGCGGGCGTGGCCCCGGCTCCCTCGTGGGTTTGACTCGTGGGACGAGTCACTTTGCGCCTCTCATCTGAGCAGAGAGGCTGCGGGAGGTGGGGTCGCCAGCAGAGGCTTGGGTGGCACTGAGGGGGCCCACCTGCTCCGTTTCAGACATCAACGAGTGTCGGCGCTATCCCGGGCGCCTGTGCGGCCACAAGTGTGAGAACACGCCGGGCTCCTACTACTGCAGCTGCTCCGTGGGCTTCCGGCTCTCTGCCGACGGCCGCTCGTGTGAAGGTGAGGCGCCCTGGGCGCCGCGCAGGCTGATCGACTCCCTTCTCCCGGAGAAGCCGCGGCTCCGCCCGCAGACGCCGTCCGTTGGGACAGACCCGAGTTTGTTTCCCAAGCGCAGATTAAGTGAGGCATCAGTGGGGGAAACGCCTGTGACAGGTGACGTGTCAGAGATGCCTGGGCCTCCTGGGCCCCGGAGCGCCCAGTGGCATCTGCCCAGGGCCACGCACGTGGGGAACGGATAAGCCGGTTTAGGAACAAGGGACGTGGCTAAGAGTGCGGGATGGGGAGGCGTCCCACCCACCCTGTGTTCACGCGACCTCCGCGACCTCCGGGGGTGGCTGGCCTCGCCTGCCTCAGTGTCCTACCGGGAGACAGGGCTTGGTAGGTCAGATTTTCGAGGAAACCGGTAAGACAGAGTTTACCCAGACTGTTGCATCCGCGGAGAGGGGCTTGGGAGTAAAACGATCTCAGTTTGGGAAAAGCAGAAGGCAGGAGGCTTTTTAAATTTTTCTTTATTAAAAATTTTTAAAAAAATGTTTTATTTATTTTTGAGAGAGAGAGACACAGAGTGTGAGCGGGGGGAAGGGGCAGAGAGAGAGAGAGAGAGAGACACACACATAGAGAATCCGAAGCGGGCTCCAGGCTCCGAGCTGTCAGCACAGAGCCCGATGTGGGGCTCGAAACCACAAACCGTGAGATTATGACCTGAGCCGACGCTGGACGCTTAAACTGACTGAGCCACCCAAGTCCCCAAAGGGCACAAGGCTTTTTAAATGCTGGGGTGTGCTAAAGCCAAGTGCTGTAGGACGTTAAGTGGGGAATCAGCATGTTTAGGCTGGCTGCACCTGCTAACTGGCTCCTGCCCTCCCACAGAGACTGGGAGGGCAGGGGCGGAGGTGGGGGGCGGGGACCTGCCCTTCCCAGCGATCGCACTTCCAAGGCGTGGTTTGCAGGTCCTGGGTTGTAGGGGGTACATCTCAAAGGGACAGAGCAAGGATTGACATTTGCAAGTTTGCTAAAGTCAACACTTCTAAGAAAAAAGGGAGGTCACGACCGAGTATCTTCTTTGGGCTGCTCTGAGCTTTCTCAGGCAGGCACTTGAAGGGTCTGGGGTCGTCATCCTGGGCACCCCGTCTTGGGCCGGTAGAAGCCATGCTAAAGTGTGGTCAGGGCCCTTAGTCTGCCGGGTGGAGGTTGGAGGGAGTTGTTAGTGCTGAGCCTGTCGGTTCGCAGATAACATCCACCTCCTCTGGGGCTGGACCGAGATGGCGTGAAGTGTGTTCAGCACAGGGCCTGGCACACCGTAGGCGCTCAGCAGACGTCACATCCTCTCTGAGGACTAGGTTCTGAGATCAGCAAAGTCCAGAGTTCTTACAGCCCTCGGCGCTCCCCTCCCGTCGCCCGGCAAGCCCTGTTCTGTGCAGCGCAGAGCCTGGGTACAGCTTCTGGACGCTCGGCAGGACGATCACAAAAGTCACATATGCCCAGACGCACCCAGTACGCACAGGTCTCCAACTGGAGGGTGGACGGTGTGACGGGATCCTGGGCCCTCGGGTCCCCCCGAGATTCTAGGACCTGTCCCCAGGAACCAGACTCAATGCACGTGTTTTGGCAAGGAAAAAAAGATTGATGCACAGGGGTCCCTCGAGCTTGGGTTCAAATCCCAGCTTGACCATGTTATGGCCTTGAAGAAGTAACTCGGCACTTCTGGGCCCCATTGTCCTCATCTGCAAAAGTGGGGGGAGCAGGACCCACCTTACCGGGGGTCCTGAGGATGATGCACGTGGAGAGCGTATCCCAGTGTCCTGTGTGAGACCAAGTGCCAGCTATGGGGACCGTGGGTGTCACTGCTGTTAGCACTCATGGCTTACACTGTTCTTCATCAGTCCCCAGTGACTGGAAAGGAGGTAGTCACGTCTACGTGAGTAGCAACATTGGGGACACAAAACCGGGGCATGGCCAGCTTTGCCCCATCCTTCCGCTACGCATTTGTAAAGCAACCCCGATAAGGTGCGTAGCAAGAACGTGGTTCCTGCCTTCGAGGAGTGTCTCTAGGATTTGATGAGAAACCACACTGGGCAGCAGGGACGGCCAGGCAGGGTGTCGGGGGTGCTGCAGGGACGAAACACGGGCCGAGAGGCTAATGGACATTCTTAGCTGCTCACCCCGTCTGCCCTGCTAGGAATTAGCAGTAAATAAATGTGAGAAGGGACTTCTAGGCCAGAGGTTGGCACAAATCTTTTCCTAAAAGCCGCATAGTAAATATTTTAGGCTCTGCCCGCCACAATCTATGTTGCGGGTACCCACTTCTTTGCAGGGCAAAGGCGGCCATACGCCAGGGTAAATGAGTGAGCGTGGCTGTGTGCCAATAGAACTTCCTTTACAAAAGCAAGTGGTGGGCCAGAATTGCGCTGATCCCTGCTCTCGGCGAAGGGAACAGACGAGCGGGAGCTCAGAGTCGCTGAGTGGGCTGGTGGTGAGCTTTACGCACTGGGGTATCCGGGATGTGGGCACATCAACGGTTCACTCGGGCCTCCATCTCTGCAGAGGGAATTGTCTTGGAGGTGAACTGGGGAGGGCTGTGATCACGTCTCCAGTTGAGGACTAGAACTGACCCTGGGAGCCTGAGGCGGGACCCACTGGACGGAGCCGAGACCGGAGACTTTGTGTCGTCCTGATGAGAGATTCCGGATCCATCAGCCGGGGGAGTGGGGTGGGGGGGGGGGATGGAATGGGAGCCCCTGTCCCTCGGGGCGACCCCAGGCGGCAGACGGCGGGACTTCAGGCCCTCCATATGTGTTCCCTTGAGGGGGACCGGGGGTGTGCAGGGTGGCTCCGAGCGGGGTGACCTCCGGGGACCCTCTCTCTTTCAGACGTGAACGAGTGTAACAGCAGTCCCTGCAGCCAGGAATGCGCCAACGTGTACGGCTCCTACCAGTGTTACTGTCGGCGAGGCCACCAGCTCAGCGATGTGGACGGGGTCACCTGCGAAGGTGAGGGGGGCGCCCCGCCCGGCTGAGGGGAGAGCACCCCCGCCCCTTTCTCCCGAACACCCTTGCAGGCTGGCGGCCGGTGTAGGTTTTTTTCTCCCTGCAGCTGAGGCTTGTTTGGATACAAATGAGTCCTCGAGAGTGAGGTTTAGAAAGCAGCACACCCACTCCCCGGATTTTTCTTTCCGAAATGCGTAGCTGGTGAGCGCCACGTCGTGTGGGGGCCTTGGACCACACGTGGTGGGGACCGCAGGTGCCAGGGCTTGGCGGTGTGCGACCCTGGGGCGAGGAGGGGCCTCAGGGCCCCCCCCCCCCCCCCCCCCCCGCAATGCCCGATTCGCAGCTCTGCCTCTCCCTGGTGGGGGACCATCCATACCTGCAGCCTGAGGGCCTACCCCAGCCCCACCGGGCTGTCAGAGGGTTGAAGATGACCCAGAAGCCCTTAGTACAGTGCCTGGCGCACCGTAGGTGCTGAAAGGTGCTGTTGGGATTCCTACCGTTTCCAGGGAAGGCGTGTTTCTTATTAGCACGTGGATAACCGTTAGCGTCAGGGCGTGCCTGCAGCCCACAGGCCATCTGTGCTACGTACTGTTGTGAAGCCCTTGGCCTTTCCCCCTCCACTTGGCCCCCGTACTGCCTCCTTCCCCCACGTGTACGTACTTTATACCATGGACTTGCTGTGTGACGCTGGGCTAAGCTCTTCCCTCTCTGGGCTTCACTTTCCCCTCTGATGTAACGGTTCCTGAGCCCCACCCCAGTACTTTGCGGCTTCCGGTGTCCATATGGCCCCACGTGGCCGTCCTCCCAGGCCCCTTCCTGGCCCACTGTTGGGAATGGAGCTCGGCCACGGGATGCTGAGGGCGGGCTTTGCCGTCACAGACATTGACGAGTGCGCCCTGCCCACCGGGGGCCACATCTGCTCCTATCGCTGCATCAACATCCCTGGAAGCTTCCAGTGCACCTGCCCTCCGTCCGGATACAGGCTGGCCCCCAACGGCCGCAACTGCCAAGGTGAGCGCTGGGGATGGCCTGGGGCTCTGTGGTGCCGGGGAGTTGAGGCCAGGCAGCCTCCCTGACCCGCTGGGGGGGGTGCATCTGGGAAGGGGAGGGGAGGCCTCTGCATCCACGGAGTGTCTCGGGGTCCACACGCACCCTGGTCTCTCACTCCTGGCACACCTGTCTTCGGGGGGTTCTGACCCTCCCACCCTGCCCTCAGCAGCTCCGAGGGGGCCAGAACAGGGGCTGACAGCCTTTAGGAAGGGGGACCCCATCCCACAGCAGGGGGACTACTCGGTCAGCCTTTCATCCACTGACTCGACAAGCCCTTGACGTAAGCCAGGCCCTGCCGAGAGTTACGGGCAGAGCAGTGAGCAGGTGGGGGAGGCCTCTGTCCCAAGGTGCCGATGACTGCCCTGCTGAGGGCGGGCGTGGTCCGCAGTGGGACAGCCCCGAGGTCTCTGTATTCGTGAGGGTCCCGCTGGGGCCAGGGGTCAGCTCCCGCATGGACTAAATGAGGGGGGCCGATGGCCCCCATCTACACTCAGCTCCCATATCTAAGAACACCGTAGGAGTCACCGTGAGCCCCGTAACTAAGCCATTTGGTGACCAAGAGAGGGGTGCCGAGTAGATATTTGTGAACGAACAATCCCCGAGTGGATCGAGGGACGGCCCCAAGAAGCTGAGCCACAGAGGTCGGGTCTGTCTGGCCCCTTCCTCATGAGCCCCCACACAGGACTGTCGACCCAGAGGCTCAGAGGCCCCGGGTTCTGCACACGTGATTTCTGGTCGTGAGGAAGGACTTTGATCAAAGGCGGGCAGGAGCGGTGGCCTTTCCTGGGAGGCACCCACTCAGCGCGTCCGCAGCTCTGGGTGGAAGTCACTTTGTTTTCGCCTCTCTGGCGGAGCAGATGACTTTCTCGCTCCTGGCCGGCCTCCCTTGCCGCAACCTGGGGTCCTGCCAGACACAGCAAAACACATTCCTGAGCCTCGGCCTTTGAGATTAGGAGTGTTGTTTTTACCGCCGAGATCAGGCGTTTGGCACCTCTCACAGACGCCTCTCAGGCTCGCCAGACCCCACCATTCTGCTGCTCCTGAGACCTGTGGGAAAGAGGACAGCTCCCCGTGTCCGGGGACCTCTCAGGACAGTGCCCCAGGCCTCACCGACCCCGGGCCCTGGGCACAACGTAGAACTCCTTGAAGCCTTGGTGTCCTCATCCGTCACACGCAGCCGCTAGCTTCTGCCATTTCCTTCTGGCATGTCACGAGTCCCCCGTGAGGTGAGGGTACTGACCCTCAGGAGCCTCGGACAGGTGCTGGCTGCTTAGAACCTTGGCTCTGGCCCGTGTGGGTTCAAAGCTCAACTCTGCCGCGTGCAAAATGTGTGGCCTTGGGTGAGCCCCGGAGCCTGTGTGAGCTCCTGCCTACACTGAGGATAATAACAGTTCTTGCCCAGTGAGCTGTCGGGAGAACGGAACTCTCCGAAGCTCATCCCAGAACTGTGAACGATGAGTAAAACCTCCGTAAATACCGATTATCTTATAAGTAAAAAAAGCTGGCAAGGGCACTGCCACAGAGAGCAGGGGAGGGAGGGGAGCAGGGGAGCAGTCAGGGGAGCAGCCAGGGGAGGGCAAGGGCGGCCCCATCTCCCCCCTCAGGCCCCAGCACCACCATCTGTGGATGGGGTCGGCTCGGGCGGCCTCAGCCTTCACCGGGCTGCCTTGGGGTCTCTCACAGACATCGATGAGTGTGTGGCCGGCATCCACAACTGCTCCATCAACGAGACCTGCTTCAACATCCAGGGCGGCTTCCGCTGCCTGGCCTTCGAGTGCCCCAAGAACTACCGCCGCTCCGCAGACACGTAAGTCCCTCGGGCCCCGCCATTGTCTGTCTGCGTCGGCCTTCCTGGGGGCCTGGCTCCCGGCCTGGGTGGGCGGCTCATGAGCTGTGCCCTCCCACCGGGGCCCTGGGAAACTTGAGGACCCCGATTCTCAAGCCCCTAAACGCCGGGAGGCTGGTTGCCGAGAGCCTAGGTAGTGACTTCAAGGAGGGCCGGCCTGGCCTCAGGGAGCCTGTGCGAGGCAGAAACACCAGGCCTGAGACCTTGGGCCCGAGGCAGCTCGCTGGGCCTCAGCTTCGTCATCTGCGAGATGCAGAGGTCAGAACATACTCTGGCCCAGACGAAGGTAGTGATGCTTCCGGGTGAGCTGATGTGGTTGCTGGGGCATCGTCATTAGGCGACCCCCCTCCTGAAAGCCAGATTCCATTCAGCCTGGTGACTGTGTGGGAACGGCACGGAATTTTCTGTGTCCCAAACTTGAGGCTGTATGTTCCTATGTTATTGGAAGCTCCTTCCTTCCCAGGCCACTAGGGTGTCTGCTGGGATGTCCAGAAACCCCCTTCCTCAGGGCGTAGGGAGGACCTCCGGTCTCACTGCACACCACCCTACCCCTAATTTTATTCAGCGAGGTTCGTTTCATGCCACTGTCAGTAATTTCAGGAGGAGCTCTCTAGTGGGGCCAGATTCGGGAGCACGGGTGCGTGACCCCTCCTTCCAACCCCCGGAAACGCTCGAAGCCAGTGCACAGCTAGGCTGACCGCAACTCGGCCTTTTGACCGTGAGCCTGCTCCTCCCGCTGGAGGGTCAGGGCCTCCTTGGTTGGTGCACCCGGCCCCAGTGTCCACTCGCTCAAGCCCAAAGGGCGGCTGCCCTGGCTTGCGGTTCTGGCCTGGCCTCCGGCTTGCTGAATGCCAGGTGCTCAGGCCTCCGTCTCCCCAGCGGCACTCTGGGCTCTTCCCAGGTGCTCGTCCTCCGGCCTCGCCACCTCCGCGGGCTTGCTCTGTTCCCCCAGCCCACGTACGTTCGTCCGCCTGGAGACCCGATAGCTCGTGTCCTCCCTGTGCCCCGGTTAGGGAAGAGGCACCCCAGAACTGAGCCCCGGAGGGCAGCGAGGGCGTACCTCGGACCCCTAAGAAAGTTCCGTTTCCTCAATTTGAGGCTGGGCTGCTATTTGTGGTATTAAGTTCCTGCTCCCCCAGTTCTTTGTCTGTGTCTGGGCTCGAGGACTCTGGAAGACTGGCTGGCGCTGGGCATGGAATTCTAACACGGGCAGCCACGAAGCCCAGACCGGAGGCAGCTTCCCTCTGGGGGTCTGCGTGCTTCCCGAGCCCAAGGGTGGACAGGTGGGCGCCGTGAGCTGAGGTTGTGACTGAAATCAGCAGACCCGGCCCCTTCCTGCGTGTTGGCATTTGCTGTGGAAGCCTTGGCTACGCCTCGGTGCCGGAGAAAGTCATTTACTTGTTTGGGGACCGCGGGCATACTGTGTGCAGGCACCGGGGCAGACAGTGGGCCCACAAAGGCCCCGTGCCCAGCACCGTGCCTACTAAGAGCACATTCCAGAGCAGCAGTGGCCACAGAGTGCAGCAGAGTCCCCATGTGGCTTGGGTGCGGAGCGCCTGGAGTAGGCGTTGGTGGAATGAATGGGGAGGGGGAAACTGAGTTAGGCACAGAGGGAGGGAGTGGCGGGCAGGACTGGAGCAGGGCTGGGGACAGGGGATCGAAGGGCGTCCGGCCGTGAAATGGGGTGCTCAGTGGGGAGCCTGGGCTGGCATTCTGCTCACTGTGGGGGTTGATGCTTCAGGGCTCGGTCTGTCCCATCCCACGGCTTCATCAGCATGTACCGGGGGCTGACAAAGAGGGGGCTTGTCATTTTCTGTGAGTAGGAAGAGGGAGCAGGGCCCCACCCACAGTACAAGCAAGAGAGGGAAGATGGGGCTCCAAGCTGCCCCTCCGGGCAGGACGGCCCAGATTAACACCCATGCCTGCTCGCCAGCGCCCCGCCCCCCGCAGCGGCGGGCACAGAGGGGGAGGAGAAAGAAACCGGGGGTAGTGGCCAGGCCAAGCCCTCCAGGACTGAGTTCTCCAGCTTCTTGGGGAAGCTGTGGCATTCCAGAAAGATGCCAGCTTGGAGTTACTCCATTCCGGGTCGCTGGGGCTCCTTGGAGCCTCTATACCCTCAGCTATGAAGCGGGCGGTGAGGCCACCCTGCCGGGTTCCTGCGGGGTGAGCCTTGATGGCGGAGCAGGGCCCCCTCATAAAGCTCACGCTGGGTTCAGCCCCCATGGGGGAGTGGGTAGGCGCCCCAAAGGTCTATCTTACTGCCAGTTTTTAGGGGGGTGCCCCCTGGTGTCCAGGGCAGGGCCTGAAAGGGCTGTGTGGAAAGGGGAAGAGCCAGGGCCGGAATTCCAGACTTCCAGACTCGCTCTCCTGTTCCTTGGGGCTGTGGCCTCAGGTCAGTCTCTTGGCCACCCAGGGGCCCTTTCTGTGTCTGCAACACCTGCTTGGCAAGGCCTTGGGGATTAGCAGGGATTAGTGGTAACGAGCTCCAGGCAGCCAGCCCAGTGCTGGGACAAGAGTGGTAGGGAGTGAGGACGGTGATGACCGGCCATCCCGTTTCTCTCCCTCGGGGCACTTCAGCTTAGCCACAGAGGTTCCTCGGGGCACCTCTGCTGTTCCCCGCCTGCTGCTTGCCGCCCGTGTGACTGGTTGAGCTCCCGGCCCTCCGATGGGAGACGAGACACGGGCGTCTGAGGGGCTGTGTGGTTGGGGCCATCGTGCTACACACAGGACTCCATCTGGTTGCAGTTTTCCCCTTTGCTGGTCCCTGTGGGGAATCACGGGCCAGCCGGGAGCCCAGTGTAGGAAGGGGGGTTGGGGCTGGAACCCCAAGTTGAGTGGCCATTGGAGGCTTGTATCCTGGTTGTCCCCTCCTAGAGAGAGGAGTTACCGTAGGACCACGGGGGCTCGTAGCTTAGTGTCAGCATAGTGACAAGCCTCTGACAAATGGTAGACCGACCCAGGCAGGATACAGGCCGGAGCTCCAAGCAAGGAGTGGCCCGTCTTCTCGGCACTGTTAATGCCTCAGGCTGGAGTTTTCTTGCTTTATAGCTTCTTTTCCCCATCCTCCAAAATCCTCTTAAAGAATTTATTATCTGACCTTCAGAAAGCAATTTATAAAACTTAAAAGAGCCGTATCAGGAAAGACCCACTAGCCGGCATTTCTGTTGTTAACATTTAGGGAGTCTTGATAGGGAAGATTTAGGTGTGTGCCCTCTCTCTGTCTCTCTGTCTCTCTCTGGGCCTCAGCCTTCTCTTTCTGTCCACACAGTCTCCTTCTGGGCAGTGTCCCTGGCGGCCAAGGGGCGGTAACTGGAGCATGACCCAGCAGGCTGGGCCACAAACCACAGGGCTGGGCCTCATGGATCGGCCAGGCTGTTAAGATCCTGACCACACGATTCCCTCCTACCCACAGGAGGAATGTCAAAGCGTTCCAGAGCCTGGGATGGGACTGAAAACATCCTCTTTATCCCCTCAGCAGGACGGACCCCTGAGACATGCGGTCTTAGAAGCCAGAGGAAGGCTTCTAAGCCTCGGTTGGCACAGCTCTGGTGAACTGAAAAATTGGGGCACGTTGTTCTCTTGTACATGACGAGATGGAAACCAAGGCGTGTGGTCCCAGGGACCTGGCCCTTCTCTGTGCGACGACAGCCCTCCAGACGTGCTGGCTAACAAAGACTTTTGTGTGGGTGCCCAGGGTGGCGGGCAGTTTGCCGGACGTGGTAGTTGAGGTTTCTGTGATGTTTCCATAAGCCCAGGGTAGAGCAGGACAGGAGCGTTGAAGTTGGAGCTGACCGGGAAAATCGGGGCCGTACGTGTTTGTGCACGTTTGCTGGAGTGCGTAGCATGTGTCAAGTTCACGCCGGGTCCTGGAGATGAAGCCGGAGAGCCATCGCCCGGCCCTTGGGAAGTGAATGGTCCACCCAGAGCCAGGCCGAGAAATGCCTCGTGTGAGAAATGCCTGCGGCTCTGCGGTTAATGCCTCTTCGGGGTTCGTGGTGGGGGTGTGGGGACCATGGAGGAGGGAGCGTCCAGTTCTCCGGTGTGGTGGCTGCGGGAGCTCGAACGTCATGCACACGTCACGTTCCCTCTGGCCACACGTGCTGGGTCAATGCGTCCGTCTGACAAATCAAAACCCCGTCCTTGGACAGGGTACAGGCCACACAGAAGTGGGACAAGCTTAAGTCACATGAAGGCGACTCTAGCGCCACCTGCTGGCAAGACCACCAGGCCTTTCCTGAAGCAGCTGGTGCGTGTGTGCATGTGTGCGCGTGTGCGCGTGTGCGTGTGTGCGTGTGTGTGTGTGTATGCGTGCGTGTGGATGAAGGCTTTGAAGTGAGACAGGCCAACTTTGTTTCTGCCACTTAATACAGACTGTGGCGTCACAGACAAGTTACGTGTCCTCACTGAGCTTTGATCTTCCCGTCAGTAGAGCAGGAGAACAGTGTGGGACGACGAGATGAGCTAATGGAAGGAGAAACCCTGATTCACCCAGCACGAGGCCAGGCACCTTCCCGCAGGGTCTCCCGAACCCCCCGGAACCTTATCGTTTGGCCTGGAGCTAGGTGTCTCGGGGGGTAGGCCGCCCCTCAGCAGCACCTTTCTTCTGCTTTCCTTCTCTCCTACCTGTCCCCTCTGCCTCCGGGCCCCTCCCATGCATGACTCCCCCGCAGTGCTCCTGATCCTCACCTACCGTGGAGGATCATCCCCAGGGAGTACCCTGGAGCTCGCTCCCGGGGCTGGCCTAGCGAAGCCTGCTCAGAATGGTAAACGGCCAAATAAATGAGATGATTCCCCTCATCCCGATAAAGAGCCGGAAATCGGATGGAAAAAAGAGACCCCACTCACAATAAACGCCAAATGTAAAATAAGTCCAAGTAACCCAACACAAGGCACAGAAACTTAAAGGGCTGAGAGGGAGGCGAGATGGAAGGCTAGGACGGTCCTTGCTCCTGGCCAGAGAATCCAAACACGGTCAACGTGGCAGAACTTCCTGGGGCATGCCCTGCCAGGTCCCATGGGGCTCTGCACTTGGGCTCCACTTCCAAAGGCGGCTGCCATCAGAGTGCGATGGCCTGGTGTTCAGGAGGCCGAAGATCGTCCCCGTCCCCAGCCTCTCACAGGAAGTTAGAACCTGTCTCCGTCTCCATCAGGGGAAGTGAGGAGCTCTCACCAGCCTGTCACAGAAAGTTGGAGCCTGTAGCAGGAAGTCAGAATCTCTTTCCATCCTGTCACAGGAAGTTAGGACCTCTCTCTAATCCGATCACAGGAATCAGGAGCTATCACCAGCCTATCACAGGAAGTTAGAACCTATCACAGGAAGTTAGAACCCCTTTCCATTCTGTCTCAGGAATTATGAGCTCTCAGCATCCTGTCACAGGAAGTCGGAACTTCTTTCCATCCTGTCACAGGAGGTTAGAAACTATCAACATTCTGTCACTGGAAGTTAGGAGCTCTCACCATTCTGTTACAGTAAGTCAAAACTTCTTTCCATCCTGTTATGGGAAGTTAGGAGCTGTCACCGTCCTGTCACAGGAAGTTAGAACCTATAACAGAAGTTAAACCTCTTTCCATTCTGCCTAGAAATTAGGAGCTCACCATCCTGTCACAGGAAGTTAGAACCTATAACAGAAGTTAGACCTCTTTCCATTCTTCCTCAGAAATTAGGAGCTCACCATCCTGTCACAAGAAGTTAGAACCTATAACAGGAAGTTAGGACCTCTTTCCATCCTGTCGCTGGAAGTTAGGAGCTATCACCATTCTGTCACAGGAAGTCAGAACTTCATTCCATCCTGTCTTGGATGTTTGGAGCTATCACCATCCTGCCATTGGAAATTAGAACCTGTAACAGGAACTTAGAACCTCTCCATCCTGCCACAGGAAGTTAGGAGCTATCACCGTTCTGTCATAGGTAGTGGGGCACTCTCCCCATTCTGTCACAGGAACTTAGAACCTCTTTCCATCCTGCCACAGGAAGTTAGGAGCTATCACCATTCTGTCACGGGAAGTTAGAACCTCTTTCCATCCTGTCACAGGAAGTTAGGAACTATCACCATCCTGTCACAGGAAGTCAGAGAATGTCATAGGAAGTTAGAACCTCTTTCCATTCGGTCACAGGAAGTTAGGAACTATCACCATCCTGTCACAGGAAGTCAGAAAATGTCATAGGAAGTTAGAACCTCTTTCCATCCTGTCACAGGAAGTTAGGAACTATCACCATCCTGTCACAGGAAGTCAGAAAATGTCATAGGAAGTTAGAACCTCTTTCCATCCTGTCACAGGAAGTTAGGAACTATCACCATCTTGTCACAGGAAGTCAGAGAATGTCATAGGAAGTTAGAACCTCTTTCCATCCGGTCACAGGAAGTTAGAACCTCTTTCCATCCGGCCACAGGAAGTTAGGAACTATCACCGTTCTGTCATAGGAAGTGGGGCACTCTCCCCGTTCTGTCACAGGAACTTAGAACCTCTTTCCATCCTGCCACAGGAAGTTAGGAGCTATCACCATTCTGTCATGGGAAGTTAGAACCTCTTTCCATCCTGTCACAGGAAGTTAGGAACTATCACCGTCCTGTCACAGGAAGTCAGAGAATGTCATAGGAAGTTAGAACCTCTTTCCATCCTGTCACAGGAAGTTAGGAACTATCACCGTCCTGTCACAGGAAGTCAGAGAATGTCATAGGAAGTTAGAACCTCTTTCCATCCGGTCACAGGAAGTTAGGAACTATCACCGTCCTGTCACAGGAAGTCAGAGAATGTCATAGGAAGTTAGAACCTCTTTCCATCCGGTCACAGGAAGTTAGAACCTCTTTCCATCCTGTCACAGGAAGTTAGGAGCTATCACCATCTTGTCACAGGAAGTCAGAGAATGTCACAGGAAGTTAGAACCTCTTTCCATCCGGTCACAGGAAGTTAGAACCTCTTTCCATCCGGCCACAGGAAGTTAGGAACTATCACCGTTCTGTCATAGGAAGTGGGGCGCTCTCCCCGTTCTGTCACAGGAACTTAGAACCTCTTTCCATGCTGTCATAGGAAATCAGGGGCTATCGTCATCCTGTTACAGGAAGTTAGAACCCATCCCCATCTCCATTCCAAGCCCTGGCTGTCCCTGTGGACACACAGGAAACTGGGCCTGGAGCACGAGACCCAGCGAGGCGGGTGGGGAACAGACCTCACTGCCTGAGCACAAATCTGGCGTCCTCACTCTGTGACCTTGGGAAGGCCTCCCGACTCTTCGAGGCTCAGTTTCCGCATCTGAAGAATGGCACTCAGGCCACTCTCACGGTGCAGTTACGGTGCTCGCGCTAGAGAACGCTTGGTGATGAGTGGCCAAGCACTTGATAGATGGCAGCGGCCGTGACCGCTAGCGGTGGAGATGACCGCCTCCGGGGTCATCTCCGTGCCCCGCCAAGAGCCCCGTGTAGCCGTGACCACGGCCTGGGTGAGGGGCCGGGCGCCCGGACGACACTCAGAGGGCAGGGTGCGCCCGGGGAGTGTGGCCCGGCGGGGGGTGCTCTGCCGGCGAGAGGGGACACACCTCGCTCCCGGCACGGCCCTAGACCCCGGCCACCCAGCGCCCCCTGAGGGTGTTGGAAGAGGCTAGTGCCTGAGTCAGCGGCCCGGAGGTCCACGGCACCTCCCGCAGGTGAGTGAGGGGTGCTCTTCCTTTAGCCGAATCGGCCAGAGGGGTGGCGGGAGTCCCTGCCCGGCGAGCCCCCGCTTTCCCTCGCGCTCTGTTGTGCCTCCGCTTGCTGAATTTGCTCTAATCCTTTTCTTGTCTCTCTGTCCACTTTTCTTGCAGCCGCTGCGAGCGCTTGCCTTGCCATGAGAATCAGGAGTGCCCCAAGCTGCCTCTGAGAATAACCTACTACCACCTCTCTTTCCCCACCAACATCCAAGTGCCCGCGGTGGTTTTCCGCATGGGCCCCTCCAATGCCGTCCCTGGGGACAGCATGCAGCTGGCTATCACCAGCGGCAACGAGGAGGGCTTTTTCAGCACCCGGAAGGTGAGCCACCACAGCGGGGTGGTGGCCCTCACCAAGCCCGTCCCTGAGCCCAGGGACTTGCTCCTGACCGTCAAGATGGACCTCTATCGCCATGGCACCGTCAGCTCCTTTGTGGCCAAGCTTTTCGTCTTTGTGTCCGCAGAGCTCTGAGCACTTGCTTTGGGCCGCCGGGGGCTCCCTCTTGTTGCTTTCCTCGCCCTCCCCTCCGGGATCTTAATAAAGTTTCAGCAGGCGATCCTACCCAGCATGCCTCACGTGCCTTGGTTTTATCTCGCCCGGGGGGGAGGCCGTGCTGTTCATCACCCTGGGGCGAACCAGGCACCCGCCACTGCCTGGTGCTCCCACGCGGTGACGGAGGAGTGGTTTTCATACGCTCGTATGCATCTGGGAGTCCCTGTTGACGGAGGTCACCGTCTACACCGCCAGGGAGCCCGGGGACGGGGTTAAGGAGGCGCGCGTGTATCACCTCGGATGAATGAGCTCTCCTCCATTTTGCGTTGAGCCCAAGGGCCGAGGCCGTCATTGAAAAGAGGGTATCGGGCTCCTTCCGCTCTCGTTCTCTAGATGTGGAGACTGAGGCCCAGAGAAGGGGCAGGGCTCGGCCAGGGTTTTGTGGCCTATTTGTAGCAGAGCCGGGCCGCGGGACCAAGTCTCTGGCTGCGCTTGGTGTCCTGGCTGTATTGCGTGGAGCTGACCCTTTAACGGAGTCCAGAAAACTCGATCCCGAGCCTCTCGTTCTGTTTGTCTTGATGACAAGCCTGAACCGGTGGGAGAAAGACCCAGAACACAGTTGCAGGATCTTGGCGGCCGCTCTTGCCCGAATACGGTTAGTTGCCTCGGCCGGGGATCCTGCCCCCCTGCCAGGAGGAGGAGGCAGAGGATAAGACGATAGATGTGCCACTCGTTGTGCTTCGGGTCCTTCGTGTGCATTGCCTCAGTGCCGCAAGGCAGGTGTCCCATCCCCACGGAGACCCAGAGACAGCAAGTGATTTGCCCAGGCTCGCACAGCTGGTGTTTGAACCCTAGCTTGCCGACTCCCTAACTCCAACCATTCCATTCTCACAACACCTTCAACGTGGGCCTCGACCCACCCGCCTCTCTTCATTTCCTCCACCACGATCCCAGCCAAACCGTGGTCACCGGTCCCCAGAGTGCCCTTCGAGGCCCTGTATGATTTTGTCCTTGCACACGTCCCCAGCCCGACTACAAATTGTCGCCCCCTTGCTCCCTTCCCTTGAGCCACACCGCTGAGTTCTTTGCTGCCTCAGGCCCTTTGCACACGCTTTGCACCCTTGGCTCCAATGTTGGCTAAAGCTCAGCTTCAGTGCTCCTTTCTCAGTGAGGCCTTCCTCTCGGCTCAGCTCCTCTGTCAGTCTTTCTCCTACCTCCCGCTTCTTTTGTTATGCTTATCACGGTTTGCACTTCCCATTTATCCGTGTTTCTGTGTGTCTGTCTTCACCACCCGGAGGGCTCTGGGCCGGCAGAGACCAGCTCTGTCCCCTTCAGCGATGTGTGTCCCTAGCTCCTGGCGAGGTGCCTAACACACGGGAGATGCTCTGTCCATGCCCGTTGAGGGAACGGACAACTTTCTACCAACACTGGCTTACGTCTCTAGCATTTCTGTGACTGCCGATGCTGTTTCCAAGCAGAAACCCGAGGGGAAGGCAGAACGTCACAGGGGAACCAGGATATTGCGGGGTCCTAAGATCCTTCCTATAGTTCCGTGTAAGTTGGTGCAGGGAGGGTGTGCTGGCCTCGCTGTCCGGCAGGGAAGACACATGCGCAGTAAACGCTGTGCCTTGTGCCTGTCGACAGAGTGGCAGTTGAACTACCGTGGAAGCCAGTCACCTCAAGCCTTCCACTCTGTCTCCCATACCTCTCTCTGAGCATGTCTGGTCTGTACCGGCTCCCAGTCTCCCATCTTCTAGAGCATTCTCCAAGCTGCAGCCAGAGGGCCCCTCTGAAGGGCCAGCCTGGTTATGTCCCTCTCTCGTTAGGACCGTCTGTGATTCATTTGCCAGCGGGTCAAGTCCGGCTCTCTTGGAATGGTATCCAAGGCCATGCTCGATCTAGCCTCTGCCCACATTTTCAACTCTATCCTAGCTCATCCCCTCGTTCTAGTCCTGCAGGGGTGCTTGTCCTCCCCTGAATGTGCCTTCTCTTGGCTTTAGCGTGTGCCCTGCCACCCTCCTACAAACTGCTATGTTTCTTGAAGGCTTAACTCAAAAGTCATCTCCTCAGTGAAGCCTTTCCTTAACCTGAGCTCCAGTAGCCGTGAACATCTGCACATTTTCCCTGTTATCTTGTGATTGTAACTTTTTATTACCCCTACTGCACTGGGACCTTTCGGAGGACACGGATTATATCTGTATTCTCGACACCTGCAGTGTTTGGCCTATAGGAAGAGTTCAGTAAACAACTGAATAAATAAATGGATGGACAGATGGATGAATGGACGGATGATGAATGGATGATGGGAAGGTGGATGAATGGATGGATGGGTAGATGGATGGATGGATGGATGGATGGATGGATGATCGATGGATGGTATTTTCAAGGCTAAGTTCAAATATCCCCTCTTCTGTGAGGTTAGCAAGGCACAGCAGGGATCCGGTTATTGTATTCAAGTGTTCCTTCCCCATGCTCCAGATTATCCAGGTTGGAAGAAGCCCTTTTCCTTCATGTCTAGGAGGGTTGAGTGGGGGGGAAATGCTCAGGGGCTTTAGAGGCCATGCAGTGACCTTACAGAGTTTGCCACAGTCCCCTGTACGACATTCCCACCAACTGACCATCCAGCTTAGCTTGCGCTCTCCCTTGTTTGTAGAAGTCCCTACATCTTAAGGTGGCCCGTTCCATTTCAGGACGCCTCTGCTGTCTCTGTGTGTGCGCCCGAGTGCATATGTGGGGCTGATATCTGCACTGCCTGGAGGTTTCTCTCTGCCCTGCAGTTCCTTGGGGCTATACCGTCATAGTCCTCCATCGTGCTGCTGAGATCATACAGTGCAGAAAAAAAATAATAACCAAGAGTTTGAATGTCCTCCTGGCCACTGACTAGTTCTGTGACCTTGGAGAAGTCATTTGCCTTTCAGAGCTTCAAGGCCCCCGTCATGGATTATGTTGAAAATTACATGTGATTGCAGATGAGGCCCTATCTGGTATATATAGTCAGCAGTCAATAAGTGTTGGCTTTTTCATTCACTGGAGGGAATGTGAGTGTCCATTTGGATCTTGAGTTCAATGGGGAATGAAGGTTCAGAGGGTTTGGATGTGTCTAAGGTCACTGCCACCACCTCGGACTCCTAGGACTCTGCACTTCTGACTCCCATCACTGTCCTAACCCAAGCTCCCCAGGGCAAATGATAATAATCATGGCTATCGTTATCGTAATGATAATAATCATGACTATGATAGCTAACACATGTACTGCTTGCTGAGGGCCAGGTACTGCTCCAAGCATTAAATTGAACTCTCCCAACAGCCTTGTGAGGAAAATACGGTTATGATCCCACTTCACGTTGGAGACATGGAGGCATAGAGCAGATAAGTAACTTGCCCAGAGTCCCACAGCTGGTCTCAGGTGGAGCTGGGATTCACACCCAGGCAGTCTGGCTCTGCCTCCTGTCCTCCGAAACCCTGTCCCCTGCTGTCTTGAATGCCGTGAAGCAGATAGGATTGCTGGGATCAGTCAGTGCCGGTTGGATTGTTACATCTGGCCTCATCTCTGAAATCATTGGATACAAGCCCTATTCTATGATTCCCAAGTATAGAGGAGGCAGTGTAGTGTAGAGGGAAGAGCTGTAAAGACTAAGTGAGATGTAGTGACGGAAAGGAATGAAATCTGGCCATTTTCAACAACGTGGATGGAACTGGAGGGTACGATGCTAAGTGAAATAAGTCAGAAAAAGACAGATGTCAAATGATTTCACTCATGTGTAGAACTTGAGAAACTTAACAGAAGACCCTAGGGGAAGGGAAGGAAAAATAAGGTACAAACAGAGAGGGAGGCAAACCACAAGAGACTCTTAAATACACAGAAAAAAACTGAAGGTTGATGGGGGTGGAAGTTTGGGCCCTGGGGAAAATGGGTGATGGGCATTGAGGGCACTGGTTGGGATGAGCACTGGGTGTTGTATAAGTGATGAATCACGGGTATCTATTTCTGAAGCCAAGACTACACTGTATGTTAGCTAACTTGACAATTAAAAAAAAACCATTTCAGCTATGAGATTTGGGGTAGAGAAACTTAAAATTTTATTATATTACATGGTCATTTGGCAGTAACCTTATCTTCACATAGCATCACTGTTTTCATTAAGTAAATAGAGTCCATGATGTACTGACCAAAAATAAATAAACCAAAAGACTAAGTGAGATAATGTGTGCAAACCCTCTAGCACAGAGAATCTGGAAAGATGCAGCAGCATAGTGTTTGAAGCTCTCTGGATTCCAACCCAAAACACACAAACAACTAGACAAAAAATTTAAATCTACAGAAAATATGCACAACTAAATGAAGTGACAGGATATCCCTACGAACCCCCAAATACAGTGTATGTCCATCAGCATGGTATCGGCACCTGTGCAGAAGAAAGCAGTGGGAGACTCCAGAATAGTCAACAGATATTCCCTAGAAAATACAGAGGACAAATTCTGGAGCAGCGGCTGAGACTGGGAGACATTTACTCAGTCCATTCCAGTGCGTGCAAGGAGCTCATGGAAGCATTGAGGGAACGGAGCCATCTAGCCCCTAGGAACCCCTGAAACTGAGCCAGCGGGGCTTCCCTTAATGTCAGGATCTCACACTATGGAGAAATTGCTGGGTGGGAAATGCAGAGTTGAGTAGGAAAGAGACAACAGACTGGATAAAGAAGGTCCAGGTAAATGTAGAGGAATAGCAGAGGGCCAGCTGCCCCAAATGACAGATAAGGGAGTTCTGTGAAGTCAGAAAAACTGTGAATGTGCCTTTTTCTAAAATTTCAGGAAGACTAATTCCACTTGAAAATGATCAACCAAAAAGTAGCAAGGTTGAGTCTCCTACAAAAATTATTGTAAGAAAGGAGATAATAAGGAACAGAATGGCATCCCTCCAGATAATGAAAATACATCAGTGACAGATGTTCACAGTCTAGATCAAAACTGTAACCTATATCAAAACAGAGTAAGAGCACTAAGAAAATGATCAAAAATGTAAGAAAACTGTGGGTCAGAATTAAGAAAAACTGAGACATGAAGTGACAGAACCCAGGAAATAATTTAAAACTAAAGCAAAAAACAATTTCAGAAATATTCCAGAGAAAGAGCGACCAAAAAGAAGACAAATTTTATAAGTCAAAAAAGAAGTAGAAGAGATGGAAAGGCTCGAAGAGAAAGTGATGGACATAGAAGACACACACAGAAGACCCACCATACGGATAATAGAAATCTCTGAAGCACTAACCCAAAACAAAGGAAAGAAATAAGTATTAAAAATGGTAACTCAAGCAAGTTTCCAGAAACTTAAAAAAAAAAAAAAAAGAAGATTTGAAAATCCACATTGAAAGAACACAGCATGCCTGAACATATCTACTCAGAGCAGCAAATATCAAGACATAGTCTAGCAAAATTATCGGAGTTTGTTATTTTTTTAATTTTAGAGAGAGTGTGAGCAGGGGAGGGGGCAGAGGGAAAGCGAGAATCTTAAGCAGGCTCCACGCTCAGAGTGAAGCCCGACGTGAGGCTCGATCTCACAGCCCTGGGATCATGGCCTGAGCAGATATCAAGAGTCGGATGCTCAACTTAGTAAGACACCTGGGGGCCTCAAATTATCGGACTTTAAAGGAAAGAGAAGACAGGGGCACCTGGGTGGCTCAGTCAGTTAAGCACCGACTTTGGCTCAGGTCATGATCTCGCAGTCCATGGGCTTGAGCCCCACATCAGGCTCTGTGCTGACAGCTCAGCCTTCTTCAGATTCTGTGTCTCCCTCTCTCTCTGCTCCTTCCCCACTTGTGCTCTGTCTCTCTCTGTCTCTCAAAAATAAACAAACATTAAAAAAAAAATGAAAGGAAAGAGAAGACAAACAGTGGGCATCTAGACAAAAACAGCAATGACTTATAAAGGGAAAAAGTATGTTGTCATCAGACTTTTTCACAGCAACACTTATGCTGGAAGAAGATGAATACTTAGGATCCTCAAGAAAACATAAGCCAAGGAGTATATGCCCAATGAAACAGACTCATGTGTACAAAGGACACAAACCATTATCAACATGCAAAAGTATCAGCCTGCAAGCGTTAAGCATAGTTGCTTATCCAGCCACAACTAAGTGAGTATTGTAAGGACAGCATATAGAATGAATTGCTATATGTCCAAACAACGTAGATATAGCACGTCTATAAAACCTGCAGGGAGAATAGGGAGGATGTATCCAAAAATATATATATTATTTTAAGTAATTGTGTTCGTGGTGGTGGTGGTAATTTTAGTCTTGCTCTTCTGAGACTACTGTGTCAGCATATAGAATAACTAAATAAATAATTATGGGATATTCTATCATCTCCTGTGTTCTTAAGAACCAGGATTGTGATACGGAAGAAAAGAGATTCCTCTGTAATACAGAAGAGATTAAAAGTCTGTGTGGTTCTCGTTTTGAATCAGAAATATCAGTAGGAACTCATGATATATTTTACCTTTAAAAATGTCCACTGAAGAGGCCTGGGAGAAATGGCCAACCCAGTAGCACCAAACATATCTGGTATCTAGATTGTGGTCTTGAAATACCGTTTACCGCTAAAAAACCAAAACCAAAACAAAATAAAGACTTCTCGGAGATGTAGCTGGGGCAGTAGAAGTACAAAATAAGGCTGGACCGCCCCGTCATACCAGAGAGCAAGAGAGCTACTGGACATTACTGGGGCCAAGTCGAAAGGACACAGGAGCCACTCTGATCTTCCCTCTGGACAAAGATGGGAAAACTTGAGCTCCAGCAAAGGATAATCATTGCAGTGGGTTGAAACCCATCAAACAGTTCACATCCATGAGTTCATACCGATACTTGAAAAAATCAACGGGTAACCTCTGGATGATGAGAGAGAGCTAGTTCATGGTCCTGAAAACTTATAAAAATAAGGCAAGAATCGGGCATCATTGCTTTTCTTCTGTGAACTATACCCCACGGTAACCAGATAGCATATGAGTAGCATATGGAATACTCCTTGCAGAAGTATTCCAACTAATAGACTAAGAAGAAATGATAGAACCAGACTACCAGCATTTTGTAAGCCCCGATGAATCAGTGGCTTTAGGCCCTACGAGATAGTTAGACGCCAAGTGCCCCCTGATGGAAGACACGTCACCATCTGTCACCTTGCCAAAGGGACTGGGCCTGCATCTGGTCAGGTCCGGATCCAGCAGCCAGTGTGCAAGAAAGTCAGGGGACAGAGGCACACGCCACATCGCACCAGGAGGACGCAGCCGACGAGACCACGTGGAGGAGGCCGTACGGCTCAAAGGCTTCCAGTTTCTTAACAGACCAACTGTCTGGGAAATGAAAGGATAGAGAGGCAACCTGTGGATTAAAACGGACTTGAGAAGCAACACGTTTTTCTAACGGACAAGACTAAATGACTGTGTCTCGAGGTGTATGCTTGTATGATACAAACAATGAAGAAGCCCAGGTAGGCGACTGCTAGGACGGTCAGGACAGGGGTCCCGGGGGGTGCGGGAGGGCGCTGGGATCGATCTGGACGCATGATGGGGACTCGGGTGGTGGATGAGGGATCTCTCTCGTGACCTGAGCAGTGACCGTATGACTCATTAAACTACCTCTTTGTTCCGGGTGGGTGTTGCATTTATGTTTTATTTTACAATAAAGAGGATTTAAAATGTTTCTAGCCCACATATTTTAAACTCGCACCTGAAACAAGCCCCCGCCTCTTCTCCCTCCTCCCGATCTGTCGCAGGACACCGTGGGTTTGACTTCTCTGTGCCGGGCGCCGAGCTGGGCACCGCGTGCCCGTTCTCTCACTTACCACCCCTGCGACCCACCTGACCCAGGGCTCCGGGAAGGCGGGACCGTGTCTCCCACGTTTGCTTCGGCATCCTTGGTGCCCGGCACCCAGCAGGCCCTGAAAACACACCTGTTGAGTGAGCGGATGAACAAATGTGTCTGCAGTTGTAGAAACGGAATTGGCAAATAGCCAAGCTTCGCTCACCCACAGCCAGGGCCGGTGAAAACGGGAGTGTGGGTCCCGGTCCAGGTCGCAGGAAGGGCCACGAGGCATCCCCGCCGAGCAGCCGGGCCGCGGAGGCCACTGCGGTTCTCCGCGGGAGCCGCCTCTGGACGGGCGCTCCCCACCTGGCCACCTGCTGGTCCTCCTGGATCCTGGGTCTCTGTGGGAGTGGCGGTTGCGACATTCCCATCCGCCTCTTGTGCTGTGGTTCCCCCCAGGCTCCGCCAAGAGAAGACAGACACCGTCCGCTGCATCAAGTCCTGCCGTCCCAACGACGTCACCTGCGTGTTGGATCCCGTGCACACCATCTCCCATACTGTTGTCTCGCTGCCCACCTTCCGAGAGTTCACCCGCCCTGAAGGTGAGTGGCGACTCCCACGGCTGGAATCGGCGTGGGGGCCCCAAGGCAGGTCCCCGCAAGAGAGACGTCCCTGCGAGGCAGCCCCCTCAGGGGCCTCCCAATGCTTGAGCCGAGAGCTTGGCCCCAAGGAGCGTCTCCTTGGTAAGATGTAGATTTGCCTCCGCATCTCCTCTGTGTCCCCCGAGCGCACAGCACCGTGCCGGCCCATTCCGGGCTCTCGGCTCAGGAGGGCGTGCTTCTTCTGGGTCGCAGCTGTCCGGCAAATATCTTTTTGGGTGTTGGCTCTCTGCCGAGCGCTGGGGAGTCAGGGAGGGCCTCTGGGAGGAAGTGACTTCCCCACCGGGGTCTAAGTGGGAGGTTCGTAGTGCAAGTGGGGAGCAGGGACAGAGGGGGGTGCCAAGCGGAGCAGAACTCCTCTGGAAAGGTCTGGAGGTAAGTCTGGGGGACAGCGGGCATTTGAGGAACTAAGCCCAGGTCTCCTGGCTGGGAGGGGTGGAGGCTTGGTAAGAGACAGGCTGGAAAGGATAAGCCTTAACGTGGGTGGGGTTGGGGCTTCTAGTCCAAGCTTTTGGGAGCCATTACGGGGCTGCACCCGATGCTGACCACAGAGGGGCTGGATCGGATCCAGGGAGCCCAGGAGTAGAGCAGTGTGCCAACCCCCGCCCCTGCCGGCACCTGGTGGGAGGCTGTGTGTGGGTGCTGTCCTGCACGCCTTTTGCTGCCGGGTGTACATCCCCCATGCTGGGGCTGCCGTGATCTCCTGCCCCCGCTTCCTCCGGGAGGGGAGGGGTTTCATCTCTGGCCTTGGGAGGAGCTCCACCGTGATTGATTCCTGCAGTAAACGTTGACCGGGCCTCCCGGGTGTCAGGCTCAAGGCCGGGCTCTGGGGCACAGCGATAGGAAGGACACTGTGAGCCTCTGAGGGCAGATGTATAGCTGAGCCAGCGTGACCACACCCCGTGTTTACCCTGCGACGGGGTCCCGCGAGAGCACATGCCAGAACATAAAAGGGGGGAAGGGGGAAGAGAGGGGTGGCGAGGGCAGGAGAGGCTCCCCAGGGACGTGGTCGCCTGACGGAGCTCGTTCCTCTGGCAAAGGGGCGGCACAGGATCTCCGCAGGGAGGCACGGACTCGGAGAAAATCGCCGACTGGGGTCTGCCGCGTGCAAAATGACACGTTCCAGCCAACCACATACAAATCCTTCCCAAACCGCTAACGGCCGGTTTTGTGGCCTCTCGGGCAGCGCCGGTCTCTGAGTGGATTCTGCAGGGAGTGGAGCGTGGCTGGAGACGCCTGTTGGCGTCACGGGCCCAACAGATCCAGACCTTGACCTTTAACGCTGAAAGGACCCTCCGTGGACACCACCAGTCAGCCTCCTTCACTCCAAAGGCGAGGAAACCGAGGCCCAGAGGGAGGACGCCTCCAGATCATCCAGAGCCAGGGTAGAATCGGGGCCTCATGCCCCCAGCCCAGGGTAGTCTGTCCCACTTCGTATCAGAAGGCCGCGGAGGTAGACACAGCCACCCATCTGCCCGGCGCTCCCGGAGAGGCAGCTTTGCTGACCCACATCACCGTGGGCAAGAGACCACCCACTGTCTTGCCCTTGTTGACCCCCCTCCCTTTGCCTCTCATCCACCTCCCTTCCCCTTCTTCCAGCTTCGGGAAGATTTATGACTAATTACTAATTGCTCCTCAGCTCTGGCACTGCCGATTACTCTATGACCTCAGAGAAGATCCAAGGTTTCTCCGGGCCTCAGTTTCCCCGCTGATAACAAGGGGGACAGGCTGCGACCTGTGAACCCTCAGGACCCCTCCGCCTTCTCCGTGCAGGGCTCCCGGGCACCGGGTGCCCGTGACCCAGGGGTGCATTTCTGGGCTCTCCATGCTGTGTTTCTTTCTCGCAGAGATCATCTTCCTCCGGGCCATCATGCCCATGTATCCCGCCAACCACGCCGACATCATCTTCGACATCACGGAAGGGAACCTGCGAGACTCCTTCGATATCATCAAGCGCTACATGGACGGCATGACTGTGGGTGAGTTTCCGGAGGCGTTCAGGTCTGTCCAGACGCCTCCTTGTCCTCCCGGCCAGCGGCCTGGCAGAGGCCCGCCGTGCCGGTCTGCTGGGACGACCTCTCCGGACCACCCAGCTGCCGTCTGAGCCCCCCTCCTAGAGCCTTCCTTGTCCTGCAGGGCCAGCTGGGGACCCCCAGGGCAACCGCGGGCTTGGAGTGGGGTCCGCTCCCGGCTGGGCCCGTCTCCCACCCGTGAATGGGTGCATTAACTGAGTCTCTGTGTCTCACAACCATGAGCTTCTGGCCATACCTCACAGGCAAGGTGTTTGTCTCAGGACCCAATCCCCAGGTCAGTGGGACCTGTTAGGATCTTTATTCTGGTGGTGCAACGGAAGGAAAGCAAATGAGGAGTCAGAGCCTGAGCTCTGGTCTCGGCCCCAGACGGCTGGCCTTGTGGTGTGTCCAGATGTTGTCCCTCCTGGCAGGTCCCGGGCACCGCCCCGCCATGGGAGCACAGAGCAGGGCTGGGGCCCTTCCGCTGGGGCAGAGAGGGAGGGGAAGGGCTCCATCAGAGGCCCAGGCGGGGAAGCAGGTGAGTCTGGGTAAGTGGTTCATAAACCTCTCCTGAACGGTCACGTTTTTATAGACCTTAAGTTCTCGGGGAGTGAAAACAATCCCGTGTACCATTCTGGACTTAGATGTAGACCCAGGGTTTTCAGAGCAGCTGAGCCCCCGAGGTCCGGGCCCTTTCCTCACGTAGGCCTCAGTTTCTCCGCGGCGAACGGGGGCAGGAGGGACTGGGCTTCGTGGTCTCCTAGGCCCTGGATTCTGTGAGGGGTCCGTCCACCGGGAGAAGCGGCAGAGTGGTCGGCCCTGGAGCAGAACGTTCTGGAAGGAGGTCTCTAGGTGGCGCTGTTGGATCTTAGAACCCTGTTCCCCGCGCCCCCGGCGCCGCCGACTGTTGTTGTTAAACCGGCAGCTGGAGACAGGGAATCGTTATTCCCCTGTTGCCAAAGAGCCATTTATAGCGACTTTACAAGCTCTTAAATGGGTTTGCATGTTGTAAACACGACTGAGTCATTTAGGGGCTCCCCACCCCCAGCCGCCTCCTCCGCTAGTTCGCAGCAGGAATAATTAGTTAATTACAATTAATGGTACATTAGTCCTCCCTGGGATTCCAAGGGGAGGGCATATGCAGCTTGGCTGTGAGCCGTCGTGAAACCTTCTGCACACCCTGGGCCTCAGTTTCCCCCATGTTAGATGAACAGGCCCTTCAGGGACCCCCGGGGCCTGGGGCTGAGGGCAGGCAGGAGGAGGCAGGGTCAGGGTTTGCTCCGCTTGGGTGGGGTGGTGGTGCCTCACCTGCAACAGCGGTGCCCGGGAGGCCCCCTCCTGCCACCCCTGTGGGCGTGTCTTCCACGCGGGGTAAATCACAGCCTTGGAACCGTACGAGCAGGACTGGAACCTTCGGATTTACTCGTTCATTCTTTCCATTCCTGCTCTTTTCCCCGAGCCCCCGTCTGTGCCAGGCCCTAGGCCGGGCAGTGTGGGTCCACAGGTGAATGTTTTGCATTCCAGCCGGGGAGACAGACGGCCCCACAAACCCATCATGAAAATCTGACACTGAAGACACCGATAAAGCCTCTGGCCTGCGAGGGCTCTCAGGGGGTGGCCCCTTCGGTTCCCCGCTAAATCCCTCCCGGGTGACCCCAGCCAGGGGGTTGGGCAGCGGCTGGGCCCCGATCCAGTGCCCACCAGCGCGTTTTTCTAGCCGCATCTGTCCTCCGGACAGAATCAACCTGGGAGTCTCCGTTTCTCGGCTTCCCATCCACTGGGGCAGAAAATCTTGGCGTGTCGGAGCCTGGAGGCTCCTGGAGACCATCTCTCCCGATTCCTCTTTGTAGAGGGGGAAACCGAGGCCCAGAGAGGCGAGAGGGCGTGCTGTCCTTCTCACGGCGCCCCGGGGCAGAGCGGGGAACAGAACGGAGCCCCTGGGAATGGAATGTGGATAAGGCCACAAAGACAAGAGCGGCTGTCCCTCCCTGCACTTGGTCACGCGTGCCCTGGTCTTTGGAATCCAGGCTGGTGCTTCGTGGAGGAGGGATGGGCTGGCCCCGGGGAATGCGTTCCACGTCCGGGTGGGCCCGGCTTCCTCCACTCCTCGGTGTGACTGCAGGAGGCCCATCTGGCCGGGGTCCTGGAGTTTGCCTGTGCCAGCGTCCTCTCCCGGGTAGAGGACTGAGGCCAGAGGAGTCTGGATGGCAAGGTCTCGCTGAGGCGGGACCCGGGCTGTGTTTTGGGCTGGACTCTCGTCTCTATACCTACCCGATCGTTGCTGCCTTATTTCTCTGCTTAGGGTCTCTTCCCTGGACTTCCTTAACCCTGCCTCTGTCCCAAATAACTCCTGTGCCCCCCGGGGGCTTCTGGGCCTCTTGGGGTAGCCGTGCTGGCACATGCTGGCCCTGGACACGGGCACAGCACGGCAGCTCCAGGCGTGTCCACCTGCCCTGGATGGTTCGCTGCTGGCCCTGAGCCCAGGTGTGAGCAGCCTGCAAGCCACGTGTTCACCCCGCGTCCGTCCGGGGCTCGGTTCTCACAAATACCTTCAGGGACGGGTGTGACTGTCTCCCTGGGGCAAAGGAGGGAGCTGAGTTAAGTAAGCACCTGGGACCCGGCATCAGAAACACCTTGGGGCCCGGGGAGGTGGGGGGCGGGGTTTGCAAACTTGTTTTTAGTGGTGCTGTTCTCTTTCAAGCAATGTCTTAGGCAGAAACCCTTGATGTCCTTGGGAAAGGAAGAAAGTGTCTTCCAGAGCCACGCAAGCCTCCTGTCTGCCGTGCGCAGCAGGATCCGGGGGCTCTGGGCCCAGTGTGAACCACTGTGCAGCCCCCCGCTGCCTGTCGTACCTGGGAAAGGACACCTACCTACTCACAGGTGTTGGCTGAACCCCTCCCCGCTTTAGGCCATGCGCTTTGCGGATACTGGACACCGGGGTCAGGAAGGCTTCCTGGAGGAGGTGTGGTCTGAGCTGAGTCTCCACACACTTGAAGGAGTGGCTTACAGTGAGTCCCAGGGGCAGGTGTTTCCTCCCCGGCCACAACCCCGTGACCTGGCGGGACTGTCCCCATTCATGGGTGAGGGGCGCTGGAGGCAGAGCGGGCCTGGAGCCCGGTCCTCCCTGAACACCCGGAGCTGGAGCCCGCTGATGGCCCGGGCTGACTTGGGCAAAGTGACTGAGAATTTGGGTCCTAGAGAAATAACAAGGGTACAGACCGCCAGGACCCTGAGGCCACTGAGCTCATTCTTCCCCCGAATAACAGAAGAAAAGTGCCCTGAGTCCACCCAGAACCTAAAAGGGCCAGGCCTTCCCCTAACGTATCCTTTAAAAGCCCGTTCTTAGCGGGGATAAAGGCGGCTCCTGCTGTCTGTGGAAGGCCCAAGCAGCCGTCCTGTGGCATTCCTCCTTAACCAGCTGTCAGTGAAAAATGAAAAATGCATTTTCTGCCTGTGCAAAAATGCCCTATTAATGCCTGAGGTATTCTCGGGCCACTACAAAAGCCTTCCTCATCCGGCCCCGGGTTCATGGTTCGCTGTGCAGGCTACTGGCTGCAGTCGGGGGCTGCGTGGGGAAGGGGTCCTTCAGGTGACTGCCCCGGAATGGGGGCTGTGATGGGGGGAGGGACTCATGGAAGCCTCCCCAGAGCCAAGGGGGAGCTAGAGACAGCACTAGGCTGGAGTTGCTTTTTAAAAATTCTTAAATGTGTTTTTAAAATTTATTTTTGAGAGAGATTGAGAGAGAGAGACAGAGCACGAGCAGGGGAGGGGCAGACAGAGGGTGACACAGAATCCGAAGCAGGCTCCGGGCTCCGAGCTGTCAGCACAGAGCCCGACGCGGGGCTCGAACTCACCGAACCGCGAGATCATGACCTGGGCCGAAGTCGGAAGCTTAACTGCCCGAGCCACCCAGGAGCCCCTTGAGTTGCCTTTTAGAGCTACCTTTTAATTTTGCGTGCAGCTGGCCTGATCCTTGGCCAGTGGGGTAAACTGACGGGGTCTTGGCAGCTTTTTGCTGCCACGTAGCCGTTTCGTGGACTTGAGGGTTCCCCACCAGGCAGTGACATACAGTGGGTGATCATGTATTTACCCGAGGCCACGCTGAGAAGACCACCCCAGCTCACACACAGGCTCCACGGGGAAACAGCTTCCTGAGACCCTCACCCCTCCCTGGCAAGAAAGGGCCCCCAGCCCACTTTGGGTGGTACATCTCACGTTTCCTGGTGGCTTTTTTTTTTTTTTTTTTAAGTCTATTTTGAGGGAGAGAGAGTAGGGCTGGGGCAGAGAGAGAGGGAGAGAGGTTCCCAAGCAGGTTCCACGCTGTCAGTGCAGAGCCTGACACGGGGCTTGAACCCATGAACCGTGAGATGGTGACCTGAGCCTAAATCAAGTCAGATGCTTAACGCACTGAACCACCCAGGCGCCCCTCACGTTTCCTGTTTCTAACGGGGTCCTCTACGCTGGCCCCTGGTGTGTGAGGTGGGATCCCTAAAATTTGACCGCATTAGTGGGCACCCTTTATAATTAATAATATTAATTAAAATAAGAACAGCCCTAAAACTACTAGGTAGTTAGCTCCAACCCCCCCCCCCACCCTCAAAATAAACTGAAATACAAGAGGCGGGTTTGCTAACTGTCCTTCCCCGATGGACTAGAGAGTTTTGTTTTTCAGTCTGTGCGTAATTAACGGGAAGGCTGTAATTTTACTAAAACGAGCACGGACACAGAAGAACAAATCAGTGCCCGCGGTACCCGTGGCGTTAGCGTTGGGCCTCATGAGATTTCCACGAACCTTTTGGCTCGAACTGTGACCGCCCCTGTGTTATGGCCTCAGAGACCCTGGCCATAAACTACATCTCAGATCAGTTTCACGCAGGTATGAACTGTCGCTTCAGATGCAGGCCGCTCCCACGGTTAAATGGTGGAGATCTGCAGGAATCTAATGTTGGCCGCAGTCACTTCGCTCCCCGCTGGCCGGGCTTGGGGAGGCCCGTGGGCGTGGAGGGCACCAGGACCGCTCAGTTGACCGGCTTGCCCGCTCTGCCATGCTTCTTGAGCACCTACTATGCGCTGAGCGGGGGACATGCGGTGTCTGCCTCTAGGGAGGCTGACTCCCCAGAGAGCGACAGGAGAGCACGGTGGGAGGTGCTGTGGGTGCAGAGCCCAGTCCCCCTGCCTGGGCACATCAGCCCATGCTGCCGGGAGGAGGTGGTGCCTGGGGTGGGCTTGGCCGTGACCGGGTGAGAAACACGAGAAGGGTAGCCCAGGCCCCGTTCCCTTACTCAGCATGCTGGTGTTTCGAACCTTTTTTTTTTTAATGTTTATTTCTTTCGAGAGAGAGGGCGGGGTGGGCGGGGGGGGGGGGGGGGGAGGGCAGAGAGAGATAGAGATAGAGAGACAGAGAGAGAGAGAGAATCCCAAGCAGGCTCTGCACTGTCAGCCCAGGGATGCGGGGCTCCAACCCACGAACCGTGCGATCATGACCCGAGCTGAAGTCGAGTCGGATGCTTAACCTACTGAGCCACCCAGGTGCCCCGTGGACATCTTGACCACCTAAGTTTGAAGGGTGGGGGGCGGTCTTTACTCACGAAGGGTGGCCTTGAGGCTTCAAGACAAGCACTACACGAATCCTGGAGTGTCTCTGCCCAAGCGTCGCTCAGCCCTTCGCCCTAACTTGCCTACAGGGCGGCAACTCTCCACGGTTACCTCCCTGAGTTCCGGGGTTTGGAACAACGACACTCTTCACTGACCCAGGGACCTGCCACCACACGGCACCAAGCGCAGGTTTGGGCTCCGGTAACCGCACGCACACGCATCACATGCTTCCTACGGAATGCTGTGTGTCTGGAGGTCCTGCCTACGCTCCGTGGCCCCATCACCTAACCTTCCCCGTGGTTCCAGAAATACGCGGAGGCCTCCTGCGGCCAGACCCTGGGTCGGCTCTTGGAGGCTAAGATAGTTGAGAGGTGCTCTTCCCACGCTCTCTGGGAGCTCCCAGCCCGGAGAGGGGGACGGACGCCAAACTGGACCCTCCCGGGGCTGTGTGGAATGTGCTGGGCACGCAGAGGAGAGGCCAAACCCACTGGCCTCACAGAGCAGTCAAGGGAAGCTTCCTGGAAGAGGTAACACCAGTGTTGGGTCTTGACAGCTGAGTAGGAGCAAGCCAGGCAGAGAGGCGTTCTTGGCCCCGGGGGCAGCATGACAGGAGGCGGGGTGGGAAGCCACCACTCTCAGTTTGGTGCTCCCAGAGCATCGAGGATGCACAGCGAGGGCGAGAAGCGAGGCTGGGAGGGGTCACGGGGCCGGGACTCCCAGGACTTCTGTGGCCCACAGGGAGCCACCGGTGGTCCGTGATGTTCCTTGGGGGGCTTGAGCTGTCCACCCTGCTTCTAGATCCCTCTGCCGCCTCCTGCGATGGGGGTTGTCCCCACTTCACAGATGAGAAGGCTGAGGCCAGAGGGACCAAGTGGCTTGCCAGGGCCTCTCAGCTGGGGAGCATTGGAGGACGGAACTTGGACCTGGGCCGCCTGTCCCCAGAGCCTCCCGTCCCATGGCCTGCGTGGTGCAGCCCTGTGCACTCTGGCCTACACCAGCTGGCGTCTCTACCACCGGCATCAGCAGCAGCCAGAGAGGAGAGGCAGTGAAGCATCTCCTTTCCAGCTCGAGCACTCGCAGTGTTCCTGGCTATGGGGTCTCGGGTCTCGGGTCTCGGGCCCCCCCTTTGCGAGCAAAGAACTCCTTCCGATCTGCGTGGTCAAGAGGCGAGGTTTAAACACCACCGTGCCGAGGGGGGGCACAGGGTCCTGGAACATCCTTCTCTGATTCTTCACCCAACCAGGGCCCGCTCGCTCTTGTTCCCACGGGCGGCCGCGCAGGGGGCTGCTGCTGGAGACCCTGCCGCTTCCCCATCTGCCCGCAGGGGGCTGATGGGGGGCGGGGGGCACAAGGCTGCAGAGGGATCTACTCAGCCTGGGCCAAGCTGTACCGCCTAAAAGCAGTTGCAACCTAGCGGGGCTGTTTGCAGCCTGGGCAGGACACTCTCTGGCTGGAAACTTGCCTTAAGCATAACCTGCAAATCTGAAGCGAAAGTCAGATTCTCCTCCATGTGTGAATTGGTCTCTGGGAAAGCCCCCTGGTCTGACAGCGTGTGTGTGTGTGTGTGTGTGTGTGTGTGTGTGTGTGTGTGTGTGTGTATGGGGGGGGAGGGTGAGTGTACCTGGGGGTAAGTGTGCATGAGTGTGTGTGGAGGGGCGTACGTGTGAGCGTAGGTGGCTGAGTGGAGTCAGATGCGCGCGAATCTGCACGCGGGCTCTGGTTTCTGAGATGTTTGATGCTGGCTGGCGTGGAGAAGGCATGGGCCTCTGACATCAGGGCTCGGCCTCGTGTCCCCCGTGCCAGGCCGCCCGGGGCCCAGGGACAGGATCTGGAGGTCCGGCCCGGTTTTGCTTGCGAGTGGAGAAGCCACCGGCTGGCCACGCGTGCGTTCGCTCAGACCCGCGCACGGAGCCCTTTTACAAGTCCACGCCCTTGAGCGTCCTCCTCACTCGTGAACGCTCCCTGTGCCGCCTCGTGGGACGCCCCCCCCCCCCCCCCGGGTGGGCATCACTGTTCGGAGAAGAAATGACGGAAGGGCCGCCCCCGGGTCCTGCAGCCAGCCGGTCAGAGCCGCAGCTGGTGAGCAGGTCCGCAAGGTGCCAGCTCTGTTCTTGGTTTGCCCCGAGCCCCCGAGCCCCGTGGGAGGCTCTGGCACCCCTGGGGCCCCCGAGAAACTCAAACGCGTTCCCGTTCCGGCTCCCGGCACCGCGGCTGCTTGGTAAAATCTGAATGAATGGAGGGTCACGTGACCGTCCCACTCACCCTAGAGATGGTTACCTAAGTCAGGTTTGGAAGGGATGTGCCCTAATTATAGACGCCCATTAATGCAATTAGATCAGACAATTATGTGAAAGCCCCCAGCAGTGCCTGGTGCACAATGAGTGTGCAGAAAGCCCATCCCAACGGCACCGGATCCCTCTCCGTGGAAAGGGGTTGACAGTCCCCGCTTCCCACGTTGTCTGTGCTGAAGCGTGATGTGCGTTGACGGGCGTGCTGACACCCTCATACGGTGTTTCCCGTATAAGTATAAGTATAAGTATAAGTATAAGTATAAGTATAAGTATAAGTATAAGTATAAGTATAAGTATACGTATAAGTTTCCCTCTTAAAGGAAACTAAGAGCATTTTCATTCTGAAATAGCATTCTAAATTTCATTTGCGAGTGTATAAGGATTATTTCTCTTATTTCAAGTTTACCATTTGAATGTTTTTTATGTTTATTTTTGAGAGAGACAGACAGACAGAGAGAGAGACAGAGCGTAAGCAGGGGAGGGGCAGAGAGAGGGAGACACAGAATCCGAAGCAGGCTCCGGGCTCCGAGCTGTCAGCACAGAGCCGGACGCGGGGCCCGAACCCATGAACCGCGAGATCGTGACCTGAGCCCAAGTCAGACACTTAACCGACTGAGCCCCCCAGGCGCCCCTCAAGTTTGCCATTTGAAAAATACCAGTAGCTGGGGTGGCCCTTTTGGGGGCAAGACAGGATTGAGTCTCTGTGAGCACAGTCGGAGCACTGAGCTTGGGGTAAGGCGTTCTGGGCTTGCTTCTCGGTTCTCTCTTTACAGCTGTGCGACCTCAGGCAGGTCGCAGAACCTCTCTGAGCCTCAGTTTGCATCTCGGCGACATTGCCACAACGCTTTCGTGGCCGGGTCAGCGACCGCCCTGTAGGAGCGGAGTTGAACACGGCGGGGTGGGCTGTTAGGGGATAAATGAGCCCCTGTGAGGCAGCCACCTAGAGCTGGAGCAGGAGAGAGCTTGTGCCCCCCGACGGGACGACAGTCCAGAGGGAGGCGCTTGGGACCGGGCCAAGACTGTTCGCCCCACAGCAGCTCCGGCTGCCCGGGGCTTATGGAATCAGCGCGTGGTGGCCTCCGCGGGCGAGGCAGGCCCGCCAGAAGCACGCCTTCCGGGTTCTGTCATCCTTGAATCACCCTGCTCATTCAGCACAACATCCTGGGCCGGGCCCTGGGCTGGGTGCTGTGCTACGCATTTGCACCCAAGCTACAGAGCCTGCTTTCACGAAGCTGCCTCTTAGCTTCCCTAGCATCCTGCCGTCTGAGCTCCTGTAGGCTCCGTACCTGTTATTGTCTCAGAGGGAGACAGAAATGGGGCGTGGCCTGGCTGCCACGTCCAGCTGAATGTGTTGCGCACTGCAAAACCCTACGGGGGTACCCTTTGCAGCCTCTTTCGTGTGCAGTGCACGACATCAGCTGCCCTGATATAAGGGCTTGTGAGCAAAGATACCAACCTCATGGCACCCCTGTCCTCCCTTCCCCCGACCCCCCCACCGCCAGGCCGGGGCCTCTCTCAGAGCAAAGCGCTTGCTTACCCAGCCATCTGGCTTCAGGTCACCATCTCTTGTCCCAGCCAGCAAGGGCCCAGATCACCTCTTTAAAATCATTACCCCGTAAGGGGTTAAACATGTGCTGCTGACCCCGTCCGGCCGCCTGATTCAGAAAGCTTGGCCCGGGATCTGTACACATTACGGAGCAGATTCAGAAATTCCCTCTGAAAACAACAGCGAGGCTGTCCCTGCCGGGTGACGAGTGATTGGCCGGGTCCCGGCTTTCACGGCAAATCCCAGGGATTAGGCGCTCTCTCTTCTCCCGGAGGCACAGCCCGCCTGTCACCCCAGGGCCACACCCTGGCCAGCAGCCAGCTTGTTTCCCAGGGTGATGGCCCAGCCGCCTCTGGGCCCGGGATGGGCTGCGGCCTGACTTCACCCTGAGGCTGGAGGCCTCATTGAGGGAAGTAGGAGGTGGAGGGGGGGGGGGGGGGTCCCTCGGAGGGGACGGGATGGAGTTGAGAGGCACAGACACTTCTTGTGTCCCCTGTGCTGGGATCCTGTGGAGCAGAGATGGGGTGAAGGCACCGGGCCCAGCGCTATGCCTGACCGCGTAACCATACGAAAGGGCGGCTGGGTTGGGGGCTCTCAACCCCCAATTTCACAGGCACAGACTCTCAGAGGCGCCCCATCGCACAGCTGGTGATGCCCCCCGGAGCTCCCCCAGGCTCACGCCGGGCCCCCAGAGGGCTCACTGGGGCTCAGTGCTTTTGAGTCCACCCGAGCGAGGCACGCAGGGGCCACGGGGAACAGCAGGACACCGCCCTGTTCCTGCCCGGGCTGCCTCAGTGGCCCCAAGGGGCATGCTAGGCATTTGTCCTGCACTCAGGGCCTCCGCCCCAGGAGGGACCTCCCCATTCCACCCCCCAGCTCAGCTTTCTGGACCAAACTCAAGCCAGCAGCCCAGGACTCGGCCGGGGAAAGTCCAAGGTTGCCGCCCACACGAGCGGCCCCCTCTGCGGCCACCTCGGGGAGGGAGGGGACAGCGTGGTAGGGAGGAGGACACAAGAGAAGGCCACACGGAGCCTCGCGTCTGAGCCCCCGGACAGGCTTCGTGGTGAGTCTCAGCTGATGGTGCGGCTTGAGAGCTCGGTGGGCCGGACAGCTCTGTGTTCCTGCGCGTGGGGCCGCCGTGGGTGGGACTGTCCCGGCCCCGGCAGGAGGGTGGAAGGAGACAAAACTCAAGACACCGGCCCTGCTGGTGGGCCAAGGTGCCCGGAGACTCGCCGGCCTGGGGGCGTCTGTGAGTTCCCGCCCCCGCGCCTGCTTGGTCCCCACGGACCAAGGCCTCAGGTCACTGCTGTCCAGACACGCAGAGCAGGTGGAAGGCAGCAGGGTCACAGCGGTGTCATGGTGTCACAGAGGGCTCAGAGAGGGGCGAGAGGTGGGAAGTACGTGTGTCCGTGAACCCCGGGTCACCCAGAGGGCCCAGCCCGGCGCCTGGTGCAGGGCGGGATTCCAGCGATCGGCCGGGACTGGGGCTGGTGGACTGAGGGCAGGGACCACGTGGGGACAGAGGACCCCCTTGTGACTTCCTGAGAAGGCCAGCTGTGGGTCCTGGGACCCCGAGATGCTGTTCTCGCGAGCCTCGTCCGGCCTCACGACCCCACCCGCACCTGGACCGTGTGTCACATGGGGCTGCTTGTGACAGACGGCCTCCACCTGTACCTGGCTGCACGGTCCCGCGGGCACCCGCTGAGCCTGGTCAAGTGTCCTCTCCTCTCAGCAAAAGGTGCTCTAACCACTTGGCTCTGAAAGCCGGGAGCCAGGGACCCCCCCACGGCCAGTTGTGGCTGGGACTGCCGGCTTTTAAACCCCTCCTCCCCGGCTGGAGAGACGTCCTCAGCCTAGACCTGTCCCTGTCCTCCTCGGCGCTCAGCACTCTTGTCCCTTCCCCTCCCCCCACTGTGCGCAAGCCACACCAGCCCAGGCCTCAGACCCCAGACACTCCGTGGCCTCTCTCTTCTTCCAGACTTCAGCCATGACGTTCAGCTCTTTCTCCTCTGGGTAAACTCCTACCCATCCCTCAAAGCCCAGGGCAGGGTCATCGCCTCTTGCACGCCCTCCGCACCCCTGCAGGCAGAGTATTGAGCTACTCCGCCCCGCACCCCCACAGCACCCCGGATAGGCCCTTTGGGACTGTTCTCATATCCCTTCTTCCAGCAAATAACGTCTGTGTCCTGCGGGGGTAGGTCCTAGTCCAGGGGACACGGCAGTGACCAAGACAGACGGACAGATGTGAATCCTTGCGAGAAACTCATTTTATTCCAGAGGGGAGGCGCAGAAAGAAACAAGCAGAATACGTTCACAGTCAGCGGGTGGTGAGGGCTACACAGAGGGCTGGAGGGGAGGAGGGGGCGGGTGGGGTGTGGAGGGGAAGAGCCACTTTAAATCTGGTGGAGACAGTCGTCTAACACCCCGAGGAGCTGAGGCAAAGAGCCACACAGAGATGTGGGGAAGAGAGCATATGCGAAGTCCCTGAGGCGGAGGGAACCGCACGTGCAAAGTCCCTGGGGCAGAGGTGAGCCTGGTGTGTTTGAGCCGCAGCAAGGAGGCCAGTGTGGCTAAGCCCAGGCAGGAGCTGGTGGCTGGTGGGGCAGGGCCTTGAGGCTGTTGTGAGGCCTCTGGCTTTGGCACTGGGTGAGCTGGGAGCCACGTGAGGGTCTCAAGGTGAAGAGTGAGGTGACCTAACGCCTTAAGTCTCCCTCTGGGACTCTCACAGCAGCCCGGACTGAGGCAGCAGTGGCTTCGGCCACGTGGGTCCAGCGGAAGGCGTGAGAGGGAGACAGATTCGGGGCGAAATTGGAGGGGAGTGCCACGTTTTGCTCACCCGTTGGGTGTGGGTGGATAAGCTCACAGATTTTGGCCCTGAAGAGAGGAGATCGGTGTTGCCGTCTGCCGAGACGGGAAGGCCGTGACGTGGCAGCTTGGAGGAGGCCAGGAGTTCACTCAGAACCTGGGGATCGAGGCGCCACAGCCCCGCGGCAGTGAGAAGTGGTGATCGATGAGCCTGGGAGACGTTAGCGTGTGGACCCTGCGAGCTCGCCGTGGGAGCGAGTGTGGACACAGAAGCCGCCGGGACGGGGCGCCACAGCCCTCACGCTCAAGGTGGGGGAGAGCAGGCGAGCCTGGAGCCCTGATGTCCCGGGAGAGGGAAGGGCGTTTGCGGGAGGACAGGCGTACCCACTGGATTTGGTGACACCCAGGCCCCTGGTGACCTCGGCCAGGCCGTCCCCGTGGACACAGTGGAAGGGAGACACTCTGGGCAGGAGCGCCGGAGGCTCCTTCTAGAAAATCTAGAAGATCATCTGCTGTGAATGGGAGCAGAGAGATGCCCGTGCTTGCGGCGGGCACGCGGCGGTCATGGCCCCGTGGGTCCTTGCCTGGCTTGACATGAACTGCACGAGGCAGGGGCTCATCTGTGCAAGGCCCGCTCCATCACACGTGCGCGTGTGCACACCCCCGCATGCGCGAGGAGGCCCCCCGGGGCCGGCAGGCTGCAGGACCACACAGACCTGCCCACTTCAGTGTCACCACGGGGCTAGAGTGAGCCCAGAGCAGCCCCTTCGTGTCCCCCGAGGTTCTCCCGGGGACCGTCTGTGTCCGGCCAGGATGATTTGCGACTCTCTCCTACCGCTGCTGTCGTGCGCTTTTGTGGGGGAAAGTCTTTGATATCACCGGGCGTGTTCGTAAATTGTTCCCCGTTTTAAAACAAAAGCAAGAACAAAGCCAAATGGCCGCAGAGGCATGTTGTGCGACGTCCGAAGGAAAGTGTGGTGACGACCCGAATCTTCCAAAGCCTCGGCTGACAGCCATAAATACGCACAGGACGCAGACACCCCCCATCACCCATGATCGCGAAGAGCGTTGCCTGCAGCCTTGATGTCGGGTGTTTCCAGAAGGGCCCTGCGAGGAACGTCCGCTCCGTGGCCGAGACCGGCGACCCCCAAGTGGCGTCCTGGTCATCGCTGCCGTCAGACCCACAGCTGTGACCCTCCCTCGTCCGGCACGTTCCAGATGCCTCTTGCAGAACCTCTAGGAGACTCACCGCATCTCCGGATGAGGAAACGGAGGCACGGACTCAGGAGGGCACGCGGGGTGTTGGGACTCCACGTGGGGCTCCTGGGCCGTGACCTTCCTGTGTGACCTCGGGCCGGGCAAAGCCCTGCTCTTTGAGGTCCAGCCCAGCCCTGAAATTCCTCTGCCTCCACATGTCTGAGCAAACCACCCCCCACCCCAAGCTCTTCTGGCCGGTCCTTCAACGTCCAGCCGAGACTGACTCCCTGCTGAAGTTTCCACGAGCTCCCGGGGCCCCGTCTGGGGTGAGCACTTCTCCCGGAGCCTCTTTGCTTACTTTCCCAGCCTCGCCACCCCACCATCTGTGTCTGACTTCGGCGGGGGGCCCCACACCAGCACCGGTCGGTGTTCGTAACCGCGGCACCGGGCGCGCTGCCTGCCCAGAGCCGGGGCTCCGTGCTTGCCGAAGGAATAAAGAAGAGAGGGCACGCGCCGCAGTCAGCTGCTGGGGCCTGGGGTACCCTTTCTGTACCCGACAGGTGCCCACCCGGCCGGCGTTCGAATTCCTCGGGGCCTTGGCTGCCTCTGAAGGAGGAGGGTGGTGCTGTATTGCCCTCTGGAAAGTGGAGGGCAGGACTTGTCTGTGTCTGGGGTCCCCGGGTCTTTAATGCTAAGTCACGTCGGCAAGACTTGTGTGCACCCTGCCCCTTCCGTAGCCTTTGCTCATCCTGGGGGGACTGCGAGGGGCTCGGCGTGGCCGGAGCAGAGAGTGCCGAGAAGTCAGGCCGGACAGGGCGTGGGGGCCTGATCAAGGTGTGTGCTCCACACCCGCTGGGAGCCGGGGGCTGGGGTGGGTGGGATGCGATGTGTGCCAGAGCCTCGCACGAGCCCAGAACTTGCGTTCTAGGAGGCCGGCTGTGGCCGCAGCCGGGGAGTGCATTGGGGGTGAGGAGGAAGGTGTTGGAAGGTCAGGCCTGGCCTGAGGTAGGGTGGGGCTGGGGCTGGAGCGGACAGGAGGGTCTGGAAACTCCCGTGGATGGGCTTCGTCCGCCTGCGTAGTGAACGCGCGTCAGGGTTGGAAGCCAGGCGCCTGTTGACCTCCAGTCTCTCGTTCTCTGGAGGCTGGAGGAGGCCGGTGGATTTGGGGGCAGGGGGCATCTGGGGAGATCCGAGCGGCTGGCGAGCTTGGGTCTGGGGCAGCAGGACCCCAGCAGGCAGGTGGGAGGGGCAGGAAAGGATTGCCCATCCCTCCCTTCAAGGGCACACTTTTGGCCAAGTCGGTGCAGGTCAGTACATTAGATGGCCAATCCCTTCCAGAAAAGCACCAGGCCTTCTCTTCCTCCTGCGGGCCACGCAGCTCGGTGGAAGGGGCGGTGGCCCAGGGCTGGCTCCCCGATGCCCAGACCTGACTCACTTCACCGCGCTGAGCCCGTGTTCTCCTCCAGGACTAACGAGGCTGACACAGGAGGACGAGAGGGTAGATGGGAATGGGCTTCGCGAGCACATTCACAAGTGCTGCAGAGACGTCAGCTTCCGCATCGAGGGGGAAGGCAGGTCTATGCAGAGCGGCATTTCTTTCCAGATTTCTCCTGGAGGGCAAGGGGGCTCTGGGGAGCTGCCTTAGCTCACGGGAGGCCTGTGGCGGGGGCACATTTGTAATGATCAAGAAATACGGACGGTGAGTTCTGCTGAGACATGTTCGGAGCTATTTGGTATTTTAATTTTTTTTAATGTTTATTTATTTTTGAGAGAGAGAGACAGAGAGACAGAGAGTGAGCAGGGGAGGGGTAGAGAAAGAGGGAGACACAGAATCCGAAGCAGGCTCCGGGCTCCGAGCTGTCAGCACAGAGCCCGACGCGGGGCTCGAACTCACAAACCATGAGATCGTGACCTGCGCCGAAGTCAGATGCTTAACCAACTGAGCCACCCAGGCTCCCTGCCATTTGGCATTTTAAATATGGAGCCCAGACACCTGTCCCCCTTCCCCGCAAGCACCTGCCTGGGTGTTTCTCGGGGCGAGAAGTCAGGGCTGCGGGAGCTCCGTTCCTTCCTTGCCGACTACTTATGTGACTGCTTCATGGTTCATTCCTTTCTGCCAGGTTTGCCCTATGTGTGTGACTCAGCCAGGGAAAGCACATTCCGGAAGCTTCCTCCACATCATGCAGCACCGTGAGGGGGGAGGAGACACAGTGGGATGGGAAGGGCTGGGCTTCGGGGTCAGTCCCAGCTGGCGGGGCATCTGGACCTGTGAGCCTGTGACCTGGGGCATCTGGGCTCTCAGAGCCCACTCCCCTCCCCCTGGGGAAGGGAGGTGATGTCTGTTCCCGACAGCAGTATGGTGAGGACCCAAGAAGCCACGGGCATGTGGGATCCCCCCATGTCCCTTCCCCTTGGCCGGCTCTGTTCCCTCTCCCAGCCCATCCATGCTCTAGTTTTGTTTTGTTTTGTTTTGTTTCTTCAAGTTGTCTCTACACCCAACGTGGGGACTCGAACTCGTAACCCTGAGATCAAGAGTCTCATGCTCCACTGACTGAGCCGGCCAGGCGCCCCACATGGTAGTTTTTTCTCTTTGTCTGTACCAGCAGTATATCTTCGTTTTCTCGAGTTTTCCTTTTTGCCGTTGGTCTGTGCTGTTAATCCCCGTCTGCGGGGATCATTATTTCTACCAAGGAAACTTCCCTGAGACGCGGGTGATGATGTGCTCCTTCCCCGTTGCTGTCGCGTTTGTGTTTGGCAAGAGCTCGTGGCTCTCCTCTGAGCTCCTGGGTCGTGGCCCCGGCACCTCGTCCTCACGGGCCGGCGCCCCGCCTTCCTCCCTGCTTCTGGCTCCGCGTGGCAGCTGCCCAGGCCGGACAGTGAAGCCTGGCTCTCGCTTGTCCCCCTTTCCTGTGCGTTCTCCCCCGACAGTCTCCTTTCCGGGTGATCATTTTCAACCTTACAGATTGTGCTTAGTGCTTTGGTGTTCAGTTCGTTCATTCATTCATTCATTCATTCATCCATCCAGCAAGTGTTGGTTAAGCGCCACCTATGTGTCAGGTTCAAAGCGGGACGAAGTGTCCCACAAACCAGAGATACAAGAACGGCCAAGAGAGACGTGCCCTTGGCCTCCAGACTCAGAGGGCAGCGGGGAGACCGATAGTCACCAAGTAAGCAAATGACTATCACGTGGTTTCAAGTAGCGACAGCTTCTCACTCTTTGCTACGTCCACAGGTGACTCTTACCTCTGTCTTTTCTAACCTGAATCTCTTTTAAAAAGCACAGTTAACTTCCACTGACGTGAGATAGTCACGGGAGCCTCTTGATTCATCACGTTGCTTGTTAAAACCCTCTTCCACGTGCTCTCCGATTACACTCGGTCAGTTAGAATCACAGGACTTCTGGGTTGAAGGCTGAGCTTCAGAAAGGATGGCGACTTACACAAGGTCACGCCGCTGGTCAGCGAGGAACCAGCAGGGGAACCCAAGGCCGCCGACGGCAGGTCTCTTTACAGACCGGCGTCTCGTGTCAGGGACACGGGACTCGCGCATCCTTCCCAACACCTGGTGGACAGTCAAGGGCCAACTAAGCAGCAGAGGCTGAGGGGCAGTGGCTTCAAGGGCCAGGAATGCAGACCCCAGACCGCACGAGGTGACGAAGGTCCCCCATCGGACCCGTGTGCCTCACGTCGCCGGGCTCCTGGATCCCAGCACGTCAGCTGCAATTTACAAACCGGAGACGAGACATGAAGGTGAAGTGCCCGAGGGGGCCCACAGTTTTCAAAGGGGGGAAAAAAAGGCTTAATTATATCGTTAGGAGGCACAGACACGCCAAGGAATACCAGCAACGTCTGACACCCGAAGCAGAAATGCCAAGGACGAGGATTTGGAAGAGTAACACCGTTGAACTCGGCACCGTGGCCCTTTTTTTTTTTCTGGGGCTCTGGAAAGCTGAGGAGGTAAACACCCCGGCAGGTAAGGTGGACATACCAGGCAAGACGGAAACGTGCCTCTCCCTTTGGCCTGCCTTTTGTTGCCAGGGTGGTCATGAGTTTTCCGTGGCCCCTCTTCCCTTCAGGACGGAGTTTCGTCTTCCTTGCTAGATGGTGGGGGACCCCAGGGACTGACGTCTCATCTTCCTCTGCCTTCATCCCACTCAGTAATCGTGACGGAGCTCCTGCTCTGTCCTGCCCCAGGCCCTGTGCTGGGGACAGCAGGGACAGAGAAGAACAAAGTGCAGATGTGCCCCAGAAAGGGGAGCTGGCTGTGACCGCGGTGGGCAGATGTGGCGTTACGGCCGAGGGAGAGCGGGGTACCGGCTACTCCCAGGGCTAGGGAGGCTTCATGAAAGAGGACGTGAGCAGTCCAGCTGGTCCCCAGGGCCTGGCACATGACAGATGCCAATATCATACCTGCAGAATCAAGTCGATGGCTGGAACCAGCCCCGGTGGAGGCTTTCCGATCTCAGTGGTGACACGGATGGGCACCGTGTGTCTCTAGTCCCTCCCTGGTTTCTGTGCAGTAGGAGGGCTGTTGGTGGCTCTGAATGCACACTCCTCTGGACCAGTGGTGGGGAGGAAGCCAGGAGACGGCTGCAGACCCAGATTCCTGGTTCTGCAAGACTGACGGGGTGGGAGGTCCCAGGAACAGCCTTGACCACCTCCTCAGCCTCGTCTGCCTGTCTCTCCCCAGGACTGACACTGTTCCCAGAACTGGCCTGAACCATCATACTTTTGGGGTTTGCACATGTCCTTCGTGCTTCCTAGGCTTGTAATTATTTCTCAAAATCCAATGGAATGTCTGTGGAATCTTCCTTAAACCTGCTCTGTGCAGAATGCCCTCTGTTGGGTGGATGAGAGGATGGATGGATGGGTGCATGGGCGGATGGATAGATGGATGGATGGTTGGATGGTGGGTGGATGGATGGAGGATGGGTGGGGGATGGGTGGATGGATGGGTGGATGGATGGGTGGATGGATGGGTGGATGGATGGATGGATGGGTGGATGGATGGATGGATGGATGGATGGATGGATGAATGGATGAATGGATGGGTGGGTGGATGGGCACATGGATGGATGGATGGGTGGGTGGATGGATGGATGGATGGAGGATAGGTGGATGGGTATGGGTGGGTGGATGGGTGGATGAGTGTGTGGATGGATGGATGGATGGGTGGATGGAGGATGGGTGGATGGATGGGTGGATGGATGGATGGATGGATGGATGAATGGATGGATGGATGGGTGGGTGGATGGGTGGGTGGATGGGCACATGGATGGATGGATGGGTGGGTGGATGGATGGATGGATGGATGGAGGATAGGTGGATGGGTATGGGTGGGTGGATGGATGGATGGAGGATGGGTGGGTGGATGGAGGATGGGTGGATGGATGGGTGGATGGATGGATGGATGAATGGATGGATGGATGGGTGGGTGGATGGGTGGGTGGATGGGCACATGGATGGATGGATGGATGGATGGAGGATAGGTGGATGGGTATGGGTGGGTGGATGGATGGATGGATGGAGGATGGGTGGATGGATGGATGGATGGGTAGGAAAGCTGTGAAGAAAAAGGTAATAGCAGGAGAAAGCCTGGGCTCGGTCAAAGGGAGAACTAGGAGGTTGAACTCAAGCCTGAACGACTCTGGGAATGGAGGGAACGTGTCCACCCAAACCAGAGCAGAAGTAGAGCTAGTGCACAGAATGGGTGTGGCCTGCAAAGGGAGCCCTGGGTTAGCAGGGATTATGGATAGAGGTGGAGATTCGGTGTTGACATTAGGTCACAGGGAAGGGATCGAGAAGCTCCTTCTGGTTGGAGGGTGGGAGGAAGGCAAGGGGCACACTCCTGAGCCCCGCTTGTGCACTTGGGATTTCTTGTTTCACACTTGCAGCACGAATATTTGTGCCACCTTAATCAATCACTTTTCTCGTTAAATGGGAAGATTCTGCAAAATCCCGACTCTGCATGTGACCTGCATCAGAAGTCAGGCCCCCTCCTCCCTGGCCCTTCCCAGTGTCCCTTTCACTCAGGCAGCCCCTGGCTTCCTTCCCTGGTTCTTTGGTCTCTGTGCGCAGCTGCGGCCCGAGCCACGGGCGAGGCGCTGCCTCACAGAAATCAAACCTCCAACAGCGCGTGTGATGGACTTAGATGCAGACGAGTTCTACACATTTGGGGCCTTCCTTTCAGTACGTTTTGAAATCAACCCAATAAGAATACTCAACACTTGCCCTCTTTTTCCATCCTGCAAGAGTTCAGCCGTCCTTTGAAAATCAGATCACATTTAAATTGGAAATGGGATGCGTTTTGCCGCCGCGAGTCATTTCTGAGGAGGTAGAGGGTACGCTCGTGCTCGTTCTGTTTCTGATTTTGAAGGTTGCTATTTTTATGTTTAAGCTTATTTATTTATTTTGAGAGAGACAGCGTCTGAGACAGGGGCTGAGAGAGAGGGAGAGAGAGAATCTCGAGCAGGCTCTGCACCGTCAGCGTGGTGCCCGATGCGGGGCTCAAACCCATGAAACTGACTGAGCCACTCACACAGCCCCGAAGGTTGCTATTTTTAATCCGTGTTTCACAGAAGGGGAAATTCAGACCCAGGAAAGTTAACCAACCCTTCTGGGGCCGTAACTGCTGTTCTCTGTGCCCACACTGAGCCACAGGACAGCCCATCATGTTCTCTCCAGATTTACGTAGCCCAGCGCTTGGCACACGCAGGCACATCGGAAACTTCTGTGGGTCTGAACTGTTAATGCTGTTCAAATGTGTGTGCGTCATTATTTGATAGTATTTATATTTTACATATAAATTTGTGATAAGTACATTTTATATGTTTTATGTAACATTCATAAACATATCTACATAAAATAAGATATACAGATATGTGTAAGTTTATATAAATTTAAAATATACGACTATATATTTATACATAATATTTATATATGTTAGATTTTAACGTATTTTAAATAAGTATATTTACATATTTCATATTATGTAGTTATATATTTGGCATTATATAATACCTATGTAATATAGGACGCCTGGGTGGCTCAGTCGGTTAAGCACCAACTTCGGCTCAGGTCATGATCTCATGCTTTGTGGGTTCGAGCCCCGCGTCGGGCTCTGTGCTGACAACTCAGAACCTGGAGCCTGCTTTGGATTCTCTGTCTCCCTCGCTCTCTGCCCCTCCCCCACCCACACACTGTCTCTCTCTCTCAAAAATAAATGAACATTAAAAAAAAAATAGTTCTCAGGCTCCCCCAGCCTCTCACCTCTTCCTTGAAGATCTGGAAACTCTTGAGTACTGGGAGCGTAGTCTTAACCTCAGCCCCAAGGACGGGTGACGTCCACAGGTAACCCAGGCCCCTGAGGCTGGTGGGCACCACTGTGGGGCTGAGGCCAGGAGGGAGGAGAAGGTGACACTGATCAGGGCACAGCGGGTGCTGGACTGCCTGGGGCAGGGGTGGGGGGAACAGGGAAGCATGCTTGACTCAGCACCTGTGAGCCCCCACTGAGCTGGCCCAGACTCTGTACCCTGGGAGGGGTGGGTGGGAGTGGCCGGGTCATCAGGGGCCGCTGGCACACGGAGGGTGGTGACAAGCCCACGTCTTCAGCAGCGAGCTGAAGATGTTCGTGGGCGTTCACCCAGGACAAAGCTACAATGTCACCACCCGGCAGGGGCAGAGAAAGGGTGCCGACAGCCTGCAGAATATCTCTCCATCAGAGCTGAAGCCCTTGTTTACTTAGAATAGCCTGGAATCCCACGCCGGCTGCTGGGCATTTCATTTTTGAAACACAAGCCCAGAGAGCGAAAGGGGGGATGGCACTCCCAAATTCCCCTTCTGAGCATGAACTTGGTGTTCCTGACCGGGAGCCAGCGCTGGTGCGGGAGGCCTTCCCCAGCCTTCTACGTGGGCCCCAGCGGCCTCACCGCGCTGCCTCGTGCGTGCTTCCTAAGTCGGCGGCAGGGATGTTTGTAGAAACCAGCCCGGAATCAGCAGTCGATGCCGCAGACAATCAGTGGCGAATTCTCAGCATGTGGTTGTGGAACTTCAGGCTCCAAGCTTGCTCTGGGTCACGTGACTGGCAGGTGCCAGCCCACGCTTCCCACCCCGGCCTTCAGCTGCAGATCAGCCACAGAAGTGGCCTTAGAGTACTTCCAGGGAGCCGCCACCCCCCCCATATCACATGACCTTGGACAAGTCCTAGCATCAGAACAGGTGGGATGGAGAAAGTCCCCTGCAGGGACTGAGGCTCAACGAGCCTGCAGACTTTGCTTGCGTTGCTTCGTCTGTCGGGAGGAACGCCTCCTCCAAGAAGCCCTCCCTGACTCCCCCAGACTTCACCTCCTCCATTCTCCCCTGCTGGACTTCTCTCAGCCCTGCACTTACTTAGATCCTCCACCGGCTTTGAAGCCAGGATTCTATTATTTTCTCTGTCTCACTGAGAACAGCTCCTGGTGCCTACGGGAGAAGGCATGAATGCGTGGGGAGGTGAAGAGGGGAGCCCTCGGTCTGGCGGGGAGGTCGCCCTGCGCATCTCGGGCAGACGCTGTGCTGGGTCGCCCGGATCACGCGGTGCAGAAGCACGGGGTCACATGGTGTCATTTGCTCCCTGAGGGATCGGAGGCCCAGAGAGGGCTGCAGTCTTTCCACGCCCACCCTAGCCTCATGTGTCTCGTCCCAGAGTGCGGGAGAGTTCTCTCTGGGCCTTTGGCCGTCCCGCAGAGGCGAGGAGGTGCCGGCAGGGCCCGGAGACAGGGAGGTGGCCAGGCACAGGGGAGGAGGCCTCCAGTCATGGCCTTCGTGTGGTCCCTCCCCTGGTCCAGGGAGGGACAGCTGTGTCCTGGGTGCCCGCTCCACGACAGGCCCTCTTCCGGGCTCTTTCGCATCCCCCGTCAGGAAAATGACCGCGGTGAGCCCACCGTCCTATGCCACGCAGGGGCCTCCGGCGTCCGGCTCAGAGCGGGGCTCGACGCGGTCTAAGACGCCTTCCGTTCTCTCCCCAGGTGTCGTGCGCCAAGTACGGCCCATCGTGGGCCCGTTTCATGCCGTCCTGAAGCTGGAGATGAACTACGTGGTCGGGGGGGTGGTGTCCCACCGAAACGTCGTCAACGTGCACATCTTCGTCTCCGAGTACTGGTTCTGAGGGCCCGTCCTGGCGCCGCCACGCCTCCGGGCCAAGTCCTTGCTCCGGCCACCGTGCCCGCCCTGCCCTGCCGAGCTTTCTTAAGTTTTTGTTTGTAATGTCAGGCCCGCACGTATTAAGCTGCGGCCAGAGGAACAAGTTCATCTCCTGCGTTTCGGTATTTAAATAGCGAGCCCAATTACTCAACGGTTTGTTGAAAACCTTGCTTGTTAGTATTATTTTCTTCATGCAGAGGTCAACGTTTGCTCCTTTCTCTGCCTGCGGGCTGGGCCTTGCCAAGGACCCAGGAAGGAAGGGCGTTTTTCGGGGGGCAGCCAGTCCAGATGCCGAGAGAAAACCCGTTCTTGCACTGACTGTACGAAATTTGACGTTTGGTACTTTTTTTTTTTTTTTTTTTTTGGCCAATCGGGTGTTTTACGCCCAACGATGGGGCTGCGGTAGAGTAGCAGGTATGACCAGTTCTGCCCAGAAGCTGCATAACACGATGCCCCGGGGAGCACTTAGAAGGTGCCCTACGGTTCTGTTGAAACAGAAAAGGGACAGGCACAGCCTGTTAGGTTTGTGTGCGAGCCGTGCGTGTTCACCAGGGGAATGGCTGGACTTTCTCGGCACCTGCATACGTCCTTCCTTATCATGGGGGGGAAAATAAACAGTTTTGTGAGCCTCCCCATGGCCTGTGCCTGACAGTCTTTCAAGAAGAGGGCTCTCGAAGTGCCTGGGAATGTCCCCTCAGGCCTTCTCAGAGACCCCGCCTCCTGGGGAGGTTCTGGGGGTGGGGCCCAGCACGTATTGGAACAGCTTCCCACCCGTGTCGCTTCTGATACCACACCCACCTCTGAGAAGTGTGGCTCGAGCCCACCCTGTGCCCCACGACCAGTCCTGCTAGGTGAGACATGGAGCCCCAGCGTCCGATAGAATTGCTTGAGGGATTCTGGTCCCTTCTTGAAATCACTGCGGAGAAATCACAATTCTCTTCAGCAGGAAAGAGGGGCCACCAGTGTGCACTGAGTCTCCCCGCCCCCCGCCGCCCCCATGCACTTGGCACGTGGTGCCTCATCCACGGCTCCCAGAGCCCAGTGAGGTGGGCACGATCGTACGCAATTTCGAGATGAGTAAACAGGGCTCAATTGCCTAAGTCACACAGCTTTTTAGGGACAAGGGATTCAAATTCAGTTTATCGGACGCCAAGCTCTGCAAAGCTCTGGGTCAGAAGAATCGTGGGCAGACTGGGTTTCTAGGGTGTCCCGTTACTGCCAGCATTGATGGTGGAGCCAAGGTGCAGCCTGTGCCCTGAGGCGCGCTGGGACGCGCGGGGATGTGGCAGCGGGGTCCCTGGCTTCCACACACGCCTCTCCTCCAGCCCCTGCCCAGATGTATCCCATCTTCTTAGGTATGGATGCCCCTTGTGGCTCAGAGCCTCTCTCCTCCTGTATCCCAGCTCATCTCGGCAGCCTGGACCCTGGCACTGGTTGAGATCTCAGCCCCACGTGGGACTTCGCCCTCGTTGGGATTTCAACGTGGCCCCAGTTCTGCAGAATGTGGTCTCTAGCCACCTTTGGGAACTCCCCGCGTTTCTGAGGTCGCTCATTTGGGGGGCACTGGTCTGTGAAAGTCAGGCCCGGGCCAGCCAGGCACAAGAGCTGCTGGGGCCTGGCCGTCTCGAAGCGGTGGGGAGGGGGACAACAGGTGTAGGACTGGACAATCCAGGGAGCCATCTGAGCAGCTCTGGAGACCAGTGATTTGGGGTCTTGGCAGAGAAGGGGGGGGAGGGAACCTGGGGTCTGATCATGGGAATGGAAGCCTGGGGGTGAAGGGCAGGAAATGAGAGGCCGCTTGGGGTTCTGGTTTCCTGCCTGGAATTTGGGGGCGGGGCAGAGGCGGGTTGGGGGTGGGGGGCAAGTCTGCAGGAGCCAGGCAGCTCTGGGCCCAGGCCCTTGGAGGGGGAGGTATCTCCTGCTCCCTGAGGCCTGGGGTGGGAGTTGGGGGGGAGGTACTGCAGGGCCGAATGGGAAAGGAGAAACGAGGACCCCTGGAACAGGGGCCTTCCCACTCTCTTTATAGGAGTTAGAGTGTGGGAGCTGCCATTGGTGGGCAGGCCCAAGCCCCCTGCCACTGATTGGCTCTCGGGAGAGCACGTGACTCAAGCTGGCCAATCAGCCCTTCCCGAGAGCGCGCTGGGGCGTGGGAGCCAGCCGAGGGGAGGCAGAGAGGGGACAAGGAGCTGCCAGGTGGAGATGCGGAGGGGTGGAGAGGGAGCTGGGCGCCTGTCCCGCCTGACTCGGGGAGCCAGAGAGGCCGGCTCGGGCCTCACCTTGGGAGGGCCCAGCAGCGTGACTTACTGGCATCTGCCCAGCCTCAGTTTCTGCATCTGGAAAGCGGAGGCGATAATCGCCGCCCGGCTGCCCTGCCCTAGACGGCAGTGAGCAGCGCCGGCTGGAGACGCAGGGCACGAAAGTGCTGCCTACCTGTGTGTAATCTGAATTCACTCATCGTCCAGAGTGGTGACGAGGAGGGCGAGGATCGCGATGGCCACTGTCAACCAAGCCACACCAATTCCCTGCGCAAGGACGGCGTCTTTCTGCTTCTGCATTTTCTTAACCATCCGTGAGAGAGTCAGTAGAGCCGTTGTGTAAATTAGACACGAGCACAACTTCTCCTATTGCATATCGTGCTCCGGGTTGGGCACCTGGTGGACCACTAAGTATCCCATTGGTCTTGCCAAGTAATGACTGCCGGGGCCCAGCTTCGGCTGCATCAGGGGACCAGCTAATGTGAACCCGAAGGGTCTCCGGGCCCCAGACAACAGGGGTCCCTTAGAACAAAATAATTGAGGGGAATCGCTAAAGGGAAAGCAAGTTCAGGAGAGGGCAAACGCACACCAACACCAGACCGAATCATTTTTGCTGACTTGGTAGAGAAGAAACTTGGTGGGAAGGTTCCAGAAGGTCTTGTGCTGTACTATTCTACCAGAAAGCTGCGTCTGTTTTCAATGAAGGGAACTTAACGCTAACGTTCAGAGGAGCACGGCAGCATTGTGGCAGGAGTGCCTGGGTCGCCTGGTGTCCTGGGGGGGCCGGTGTAGATGGAGGCAGGGCCACCCGTCACCTGGAACCCAAGGAGGTAAGCCGGCTTTCCTAAGTCCCCACAAGGTTCTCAGGTTTGTTCGGGTGAAAACACCTGGAAACCATGCTGCGTTCTTTCATTCCCAGTATTTTGTCATGACAATTTTCAAACATACAGCAAAGTTGAACAAATTTTACAGTGAATGCCGGGATTCTATTGCTAAGATTTTACAAGATCAATTTGCACTTTGGTTTTAATGTTTATTTTTGAGAGAGAGAGAGAGAGAGAGAAAGAAAGAGAGCATGAGCAGGGGAGGGGCAGAGAGAGGGGGGACAGAGGATCCAAGCAGTCACTGAGAGCAGAGAGCCTGGTCGGTGCAGGGCTCAAACTCACAAACCGCGAGATCATGACCTGAGCCTGAGTTGGACGCTTAACCGATTGAGCCACCCAGGTGCCCCAGTTAGATGCCACATTTTGTTAGAGTCTAGTGTGGGCACGCAGTGGAGACAGAGACCCCAGAGGAGTCTGAACTGGTTTTGTGGGACGTGGCTTCGGCAGCAGGCTCCTTGCTCCCTCCTCTGTCGGGGACACCCAGTCTGCTTGTCCTGAGGCCACTTCCTGGACTGCAGCGGGACCGTCCCCCTGAGCCGATTCAGATTCATATCCAGGACAGTTCGCGTATTGTGTCCCCTTCCCTGGCTGTGCTGTGCTCGCCTGGGTGGCATCGGGGTCCCAGCAACAATTCTTTTCCTATCGTGCTTCCCAGTGCCATTCACAGCGAAGGGGTGGGCTTCTAGGCGCGGCTCACCACCCTCCTGGAGGCGGAATAAGATGGAAAGTGACTCTTGAGTGACTGTTGAGGTCTCAAGGGAGAAACAGAGCACGGCAGAGCTTGTATAATATGGCCTTTAGGGAGTATGGTGACCATCCCCGTGACCCCAATGATAATCACGTTACATTTCGTACAACTTCTGTTTCGTGCCAAGAACACCTCTAACTGTCCCCCAGCACGCATGCGCGAGCGCACTTCCTCCTTAGCTCCTCAGCCAGGCCAGCTCGGGGCCATCTTCTCATAAGGAGACACCTGTCTCATCCCCTGGATGACCCTCTGCTCCCATCACTACAGAACTCACAGTGTGACCCCCCGTCATGTCTCCACAATGCCAGGATCCCCAAGATACTGGATCTGTGACTTTACTTTTTAAAACTTTGTATTGGGACGCCTGGGTGGCTCAGTTGGTTGAGCATCTGACTCTTGATTTCAGCTCATGTCATGATCCCAGAATTGTGGGATTGAGCCCCGAGTCAGGCTCTGCACTAAGCATGGGGCCTGCTTAAGATTCTCTCCCTCTCGCACGCTCTCTCTCTCTCTCTCTCCCCCTCTGCCTTCTACCCCGCTCAAAAAAAAAAAAAAAAACCCTTGTTATTTTTGATCTCTTTTTAATGCATTAAAATATAGAGTGTATGAAAGCTCTCATACCCATCACCTGGCTTCAACAATTACCAATTAACCACCTTTTTACTATTCCTCCTGGTCTCTCCCTTCTCTCGACTCCTTTTGTTTTTCCAGGAGTATTTTTTTTCAATAGCCTTTCTTTTTTAGCACAGTTTTAGATTCACAGAAAAGGGATGAAGATAGCACAGGGTTCGCATACACCGGACCCCCAGTCTCTCCACTGTAAATAGTTTCCGTTAGTCTCGTACGTCTGTTATAATCAATGAACCCATATTAATGCATCATTGTTAACTAAAATACGTACTTTAGTTTGGTTCCCTTGCCTTGTACTTAATATCCTTTTGGTGTTCCAGGACCCCATCTAGGACACCACGTGACATGTCATTGTCACGTCCCCTAAGCTCCTCTGGGCTGTGACAGTGTCTCACACTTCCCTTGTTGTTAATGACCTTGGCAGTCTTGAGGAGTACTGGACAGGCATTTTGTAGGACGCCCCTCAGCTGGGCTTTATCTGATGGTTAGACTGGGTTATGGGTTTGGGGGAGGAAGGCCATGGAGGGGAAGTGTCCTTCTAACCCATCATAGCAGGGCACCTGCCATCAACATGACTGATGATGGCCAACGCTGACTTTCGTCATCTGGGTGAGGTGCGTCTGTCAGCCTTCTCTGCTGTGAGGTCGCTCTGTCCTCCTGTCCGTTCTGTCCTCTTTGGGAGGAAGTCACTACACACAGCCCAGCCTTAAGGAATGAGGAATTACTCTCCAACATCTTGAGGGCAGAGTGCAGGGAGTATTTTAAAGCAAAGCCCAGGCATCCTGTCGCTTCGTGTTTAAATACTTTAAATACTGTGTTAATATACATTTCTAAGGATAAGGGCTTTTATTTTTCTAAGTTTATTTATTTATCTTGAGAGAGAGAGAGAGAGAGAGCAGGAGGGGCAGAGAGAGAGGGAGAGAGAGAATCCCAAGCAGGCCCCGTGCTGTTAGCGTCACCCGCACACATTTTTGTATAAACGTGTTCAGAGCAGCTGCGTCCGTGACAAGCCAAAGATTGCCTGCAGCCACCAGAAGCTGGGAGAATCCTGGAAAGCGTCCTCTCTCAGAGCCTCCAGAAGGAGTTAACCTTGCCGACACCTTGATTTCTGGCCGCGGACCCCCAGAACTGGGAGAGCACAGATGGCTGCTTTTTTAAGCCATTAAGATTGTGGTGATTTGTTACAGCAGGAAACCTGGGAAACTGATAGTCTGTGTGCATGTGTGTGTGTGTGTACATATATGTGTATGTAAATTTTCCAAATTCCTGCTCAACAATACATCTCTTGGTGTACACATTTTTTGGAGAGCATAGATAGTGAATTAATACTGCTATTTTCTCATATTTTGCAAAAACGAGGCATCCCGAGTGTGGGTACACGTACCTCGTGTGTCCCTTTGGTCTCAGCCTTGAGGACGGCAGCTTCATTGGGGGCCCCTGTGGCCCTGGGATTTGCTACTAGAAGGGGGGGGGCATGGGGCACAGGGGATCGCCCACCTCAACACGACTGGTGCAGTGAAATCAAGCATCCTAGCGACAGCAAGGAGCCCAGGAGGGAAAGTGCAGCCGCAATTCCATTTGGAGAATTCAACCGCGATTTCACCGTGTCCGCGGCAAGCTCAAGATGCTGCAATTTAATTATTAAACATTATGGGGCATTAGAAGGGTGATCCATTTTAAGCACGGCTGCTTTGTTAATATCTGTGGCAGCTCCTGCATGAATCGGTGTCATTTAAGTAAGCAATGGTGCTAGAATTACGCACGAGATTATGTACGGGAAGGGGTCAGCAGTCAAGTCAGAGAGAAGCGATTACTTTGAATCATTGAAACCTCCCGCACTGGGTCTCCCAGCAGATAAATGTCACCTGGCTTGTTCCTGTTGGTTTTCTGCGGGCACTTAGCTACCACCCCATGAGCTGGCTGTCTTCCGGATGGTGTCTTCGGTGCCCCGTGAAATAAGCACACGTCTCTTCCTGAGTGGGCCCCGTCGCTGAGCCACCCTAGACCCGCTCACGTCAACTGCCCTGGCCTCCAGGTCCTGCTGCTTCCCAGTAACTTGCTCCTTTCGAGCAAAGCACCCCGGATCCAGCCCCTCTGCTTTGTTTGCGAGACCCTGCATCTCGTCCCTCCATCCGCTCCCTTCAGTTCGTTCATTCATTCATTCATTCATTCAGTCAATCACCTCACTTCACCCCCTCCCACTGGTGAGTCATTTCACCTGTGTCTCCCCCCAGCTGCCGGGCTGGCCCTCCAAAACCCAGACCGGAAGGAGCTCCTCCTGGTCCTGGATCCTTCAGAGGCTCCCACACCAACCTCACGGTCCGGCTACGGGACCCTTCCCATGGGGCACCACCCTTACGTCCCCCCACCGCCCACCCACTCTACGCGGGGTCCAGACGCACAGAACGTGTTCGCACACACAGATCCTTCCACTTGGGGTAACAATGCTTCCATCTTCTCTGCCTGGTGAACTTCCGACCCTACGAGACCCAGCATAAAACGCCCACTGTTTTAGGTACACACCCAAAGGAATCGAAAGCAGGGACTCGCACAGATATTTTTACATACGTGTTCAGAGCAGTGTTCACAACCACTAAGAGATGGAAACAACCCAAGAGTCCATCAACAGATGAATGGATAAACAAAATGTGGTCTATACATACAATGGAATATTATTCACCCATAAAAAAGAAGGAAATAAGCGAGACCCAGAAGGGCAACTGTTGTATGGTTTTAATTAAAAGAAGTAGATACCTAGAATAGGAAAATTATCTCGAAATAGGAAGTAGAGTAGAGGTCTCCAGGGGCTGAGCAGATGTCTTAGGGAGTCAGTGTTCCATGGGCACAGAGTTTTTGTTGGGGGTGGATGGAAAACTGTTAGGTATAGAAGGTATAGGTTCAACAATACTGTAAAAGTATCTGATGTCACTGGTGTCCACTTATGAATGGCTGACCCCATAACTACCAGGCCATTTTTGAGAGAGAGAGAGAAAGAGAGACAGAGTGCAAGGAGGGGAGGGGCAGAGAGAGAGGGAGACACAGAATCCGAAGCAGGCTGCCGGCTCTGAGCTGTCGGCACAGGGCCCGACACGGGGCTCAACCCCACGAACTGGGAGATCATGACCTGAGCCAAAGTTGGATGTTTAACCGACTGAGCCACCCAGGCACCGCTTAAGAATTTTTTTAAAGCAACCTCTATACCCAGCGTGGGGCTCAAACTCACAACCCCGAGATCAAGAGTCGCACACTCCATTGATTGAGCCAGCCAGGTGCCCCTACTTTTTTTAAAAAAAACTTTAAAAAAGAAATTCCAGATGCTCTGAGACACCTCCCTCAGTTTCCCAGGTGTGACCAGTGCTTCCCTTCTCTGTGCATTTGGAGTCTTCCTGTGGTAGGCGTTTGCTGAATCGTACCTTAAATGTCCATTCATGGGTCGGGGCGCCTGGCTGGCTCAGTCGGTTAAGCATCGGACTTTGGCCTAGGTCATGATCTCGTGGTTCGAGCCCCGTGTGGGGCTCTGTGCTGACAGCTCGGAGTGTGGAGCCTGCTTCGGATTCTGTGTCTCCCTCGTTCTCTGCCCCTCCCCTGCCCACGCTCTCTCTCCCTCTTTCTCTCAAAAATAAACATTAAAAAAATGTTTTTAAAATGTCCATTCATGGGGCACCTGGCTGGCTCAGTGACTTAAGGATCTGACTCTTGGTTTCAGCTCAGGTCCTGGTCTCACAGTTCATGAGTTCAAGCCCTGCATCGGGAGCCTGAATGGGATTCTCTCTCTCTCCCTCTCTCTCTGCCCCTCCCCTGCTCGCTCTCTCTGTCTCTCTCTCAAAATAAATAAATAGACTTTTAAAAAACCTATAAAAAATAAATAAATGTCTATTCGTGTGCCTGTCCCTTCCCGGAGAGCAAGTACCCCAAGAGCAGAGGCTCATCTTTGTTCTGATGTCCCCTGGCACAGTGTCGGGCACAGAATAGGAGCTCAGGAAGTGTTTTTTGGATGGAGAATGGAAAACCACCGTGCTGTGCACTGAATTGTGCCCCCATCCTGCCCAAAATCCGTATGTTGAAACCCTAACCTCCAGAGTGACTCTTTGGAGACGAGGCCTTTGTAGAAGTGATTCAGGGTCATCAGGGAGGGGCCCTGACCAGATAGGGTTCGTGTCCTTAGAAGAAGAAGAAAAGACACCAGAGACCTCATACGAACGTCATACATACACGATGCGAAGGTGGCCATCTACAAGCCAGAAGGGAGCGTCACCAGAAACCAGTTTTTCGGCAGCCAGATCTTGAACTTCAGCCTCCAGCACAGCGAGTTATGAATGTTAAAGCCTCCGTCTGCGGTATCTGTTACGGAAGCCTGTGACACACTGCCACCAGACAGGAATGGAGGTGACGCTCACACGTGCGGGCCCATCAAGCCACGTGATGACCCATGACCGCACCGTGACCAGTGAGAGCTGCCGGCAGTGGGAGCAGAAGAAGGGGCAGCTGCTGGGGAGCTTCCTGGTCTCCCAAGATTCAGGACTTTCTAGGGGCGCCTGGGGGTTCAGTTGGTTAAGTGTCCGACTTCGGCTCAGTTCATGATCTCGTGGTTCGTGAGTTCGAGCCCCGAGTCAGGCTCTGTGCTGATGGTGTAGAGCCTACTTAGAATTCTCTCTCTCTCTCTCTCTCTCTCTCTGCCCCTCCCCAACTTGCACTCTTTCTCTGTCTCAAAATAAATAAATAAACTTAAAAATAAATACATCAAGTTTCAAGGTTAAGCATCCGATTTGGGCTCAGGTCACGATCTCATGGTCCATGAGTTCAAGCCCCGCGTCGAGCTCTGTGCTGACAGCTCGGAGCCCTGAGCCTGCTTCGGATTCTGTGTCTCCCTCTCTCTCTGCCCCTCCCCTGCTCACGCTCTGTCTGTCGCTCTCTCTCTGAGAAGTAAGTAAACGTTAAAAAAATTTAAAAACATGTTTCGCATAAAAAACTCAACCGATGGTCCTCTCCGAAGTGACGTCTGTGAGTTCGCGGGTCAGGGTTGGCAAAGGCCAGAAGCCAAGTCAGCTTCCCCCGCCTGCCCCACCCCCCGGCCTCCGACCTCCAGCCTCTGCCCTGAACCGAGGACCAGCTGGTCCCCTTCAAATCCCATATTTGCCGGATGGTGTTAATAGTCCAGCCCTGTGGGGGAGAAGTGGTAAGAATGATAAAAAGCACGTGTGTGTGGGATACCTCCGGAAACACGTTCAGGGTTTAAAAGTGATGAATACACACCCGAGCGGGGCTAACCCCGAAGGACGAGAGGTGGCTTTACCTGCGGCCAGCCACAGGGGACTTGGAAATTAGAAAGGAATGTTTTCCACTCGGCAGAGAGAAACACTCTTATCCCAGGGCCTATCTTGACAACTTGATGGTGACCCTTCTCAACCCAGCCTAGATAATTGCACAATTAATTGTGTGCAGGTAACTCGCCGGGAGAAGGTGCTTATTAGGAGCGGGGAGCCCGACGCCCACTCTCCCCTGGAAAGCCGTCAGGCTCGCCTCTGCGCCAGGCGCCCGTGTGAAGGGGCCGCCTGCCAGCGTGCAGGGCCTTCTGTGTGCACCTCTGCTCACGGGACGGCTGGACCCGAGCGCCCAGGGGCCCCTGCCACTGCCTGTTTGTTCCGCCGGGTCAAGTCTGAGGCTGTTCCTTGGAACCGAGGCCCTGCCAGGGTCGGTGCGGCGAGGCTGAAGAGGCAGGAGTTTCCCTTGGGGCTTTGGTCATTCTCCCTTTGGGTTCCCTGAGATGCTTCTAGAAAGCCAGCCTCTGTTTTCTTCCCCCCGCAGCCCCCTCCACGGTCCACACAGCTTGGGGCCTGATGTGCCTGTGCCGGGGCCGGTTCCTTGAGTGCTGGCATAGTCCCGATGCTGGGGGACAAGTCAACCCCACCGTCAGGGCCCTCAGCCTTCAGGGAGCCGGGCCGTCCCTCAGTGGCCTGTCTTCTGGAGCACGGCTGCCGTGGGCCCTGATATGGGCTGCTGGAGGCAGGGAAATGGTTCCCAAACCGGACTCGGTTCTTTAACCCCCATCCCTACCACCGTCACCACGATTCTGGCCTCCGGTGTCCCATCCTGTGAGACACACATTCCCAAGGGCCTCTCCCCACTTGGCTGTTCCGCGGGCAAGGCAGGGGCAGCCGGTGCTGGAGAGCCGGGAGTGGAGGGGACGGCCCAGGGCTGTTGTAGAGGAGGTGAGGCAATCATTCCGTCATAGGGTGGCCCCGCAGGCTTCTGTCTCCCTCCTTTTGCAGGAAATCCAGAACAAAGAACGTGGTATCTGTGTATGGTCAGCTTGCAACCACTTGCCTGTGAGCCTGGGGTGACCTTAGCGTGCGTTACAGAAGCCACGCTGTAGGGAAGCCTGCACCTCTGTCCCCCTGCCCCTCTCTCCCACCCTACACCTCTACAGGAACCTAGAATCTGCCCCGGAGCCTTGGCTTTGGGCAAGACTATTATGGAGAAGGATAGGCAGGGGTGGGAGGGGAGGGGAGACAGGAGACAGGCACGCAGAGCTCCGGGCACGGAATAGGGCCAAGGAAGAGGGGCGTCACCTGGAGGGTGGGACCCAGAAGCCATTGCAATGTCACCGAGCAAATGTGGCCATGAAACAGCCCTCTCGGGGCAGCGGCCAAGGGCCAACGTCCTCAATTGGAAATCTAAGCAGTTAGCAGACTAATTGTAATGGCAACATCAGCCGACAGCTCTGACCCTGACATTGTATTATTGCATGAAACCCTCCCTCTCGGCAATGAGTCCCGCGCTCCGGCCACCCTGCCCCAGATCCTGCACCTGCACGGATGAATTATTCCAGTCCGTCTGTCAAGTCGCCAGTGACCTGGGATCCTTCCCAAGAGGCGAAGGCCTGCCTTGCATGTTCCTTGTGCGCAAAGGCAGATAGATCCCGGAAGAAATCTTCGGTTTCCCAAGACAGCACCCTCCTGGGCATCGTTTGCTCTCTGACTCCTACACCGATGTGCGTGCAGCGGGTGCTTAATTCTTGCCTGCCCCAGCAGGAAGAGTGTGCCTTTGTTCACAGAAACAGCCTCCACATGGTCTCCCTGCATGAGCCTTTACTGTCAGGAGCTGGCAGGGCCCCCCCACCCCCAGCAGCATCGCCCTGGAAACCCGAGCCCCCCACAGCCTCCCAAACCAAAATCACGGCCCAGAAAGCGCCAGGCATCCCAGGACCGCGTGCTAACGGCACTGACGTCCCGGGAGAACCCACTCCGGCCTCTACCGAGGCAGCTTGTGTTGAGAACATCGGTGTTGTTGGTGAACACGAAGAAATTCATCCCAGCACAGCTAGTGCAGATGGGATCTCGTGGCACTTTGTCGTACGACAGGAAGAGGGGTGCAGCCGGAGGTGAGGCCTGGTGGGGCGGGTTCGTACCCGGGGCCTGGCTCCCTCCGGTGCTGAGGGAGAGGCGGCAGGAGACGGGCACGCGGGGCTCTGAGGTGGAAGCCGCTGGTGCTCACAGAGTCTGTTCCTGCCAGAGCCTGGAAACGAAAAGACGCTTCCGACTGGACCCGGATGGCTTTCTTTAGGGAATTATCACCAGCTTGGCACACGCCATCTCCGGGCAGCACTGGGAGGTCATTACCAGTCACCACCCAGCAGAAGACGAACCTGAACCTCAGAAGCCCAGGGACCTGCACCGCCCACCCCACCCCCCCCCCCCCCCCCCAAGCCTAGCAGCTCCTCCTCTGGGGCCCTCCCAGGCTCCTTCCGCTGCAGACACGGAGGAGAGACCACCTTGCGTGTAAGCCCTGATGAGCACTGTGGAACGAGTCTCTCCTCCTTACCAACTACGTTCAGTTCAGTTGTGTGCAAATCCCCGCATCCAAATACGCCTGAGATAAAAACAACAGCACAATAACCGCCGAGGTGACGGCCGTGGACCCAGGACCTGGGCAGGCTCCTCCAGGACGGGTGCGTGAAGGCTTCCAGAATAGGTGGGTCTGGAGCTAAAAACGCTGGAAAGGGGTCCTTTCCTCCCTTCTCCCTGTAGGGGACCCACCCCAAGTCTAGTGCTTTTCTCCAGCTCAGGTCAAGAGCCTCCTTAGACTTTTCTTCAACTTGTCAGTTTTCTCATCTGGACAACGGGTCTGATAATTACTACCTCGCGGGGCTTTGGGGAGAAGGAAGCAAGGCGGCAAATGTACAACACAGTGCACAGTGCCTGGCCTGGAAGAGGAGCTCGGAGATCTCTGTTCTGGTTTTTCTCCCTCCTGGAGACTTACCTTTGTGGGCTCTCCGTAAATGTCACTTCATAATAATGCCATTATTATTTTAAATTTTAAGCAAATCTTGATTGCACATCTTCAAAAGCACAGGTACAGAGCCAGAGACACAATGAACAACACACGGTGGCCAGCAGGATAATGGTGTAGGGGTCTTTCAGGCCCAGAAGAAGCCAATTTCTTTCTTTTTTTAAAAAAAAATTAACATTGATTTATTTTTGAGAGACAGAGAGAAACAGAGCATGGGCAGGAGAGGGGCAGAGAAAGAGGGAGACACAGAATCCAAAGCGGGCTCCAGGCTCTGAGCTGTCAGCACAGAGCCCGACGCGGGGCTCGAACCCACAAACTGTGAGATCATGACCTAAGCCGAAGTCAGACACTTAACCTACTGAGCCACTCAGGCACCCCAAAGCCAATGTCTTTAATTGCCTGTTGCAACTTACTGGACCAAGTTTTGTTTTCATCATTTTTATTTTTATTTTGTTAGTTTTCCCTCTATACACCAGGGTATTTAAGACAAAACGCATTTCAATTTCACAAATATTTTGAGAAATAAATTCTCAGAAAAACCAGCCAGTGGATCTGTCATGGTACAACTCCGCTAACTTTACTAACAAAAGCATCGTATGCTGTCAGAATCCTGAGGCTCAACATATCCCTTTTCACTTTGGCCACCGGGAGGCTCAAATCTAAATTTACTGTCCAACTGAGTAACACCCTAGCTGACATTGAAAATGTAATTTTGCCTCCTGCCTTGTTTCTGATCTCCTTTATCTCACTCTGTACTGTTCTAAAGCGTGCTCTTTAGGGGAAGTCATCTCATATCCTTTCTAAAAATGGGGCACAAAATCATTATATTGTAAAGGGCGAAGAGAGCGTCACGATAGAAATCACCTGATGCCAGAGCCAAAAGGTAGAAGAAACCTAAGTGTCCTTTGGTGGATGGATAGGTAAACAAAATGTGGTCTGTACTTACAGTGGACTATTGTAGGCAATGTTCCTTTAAAAGGAGGGAGATTCTGACACCTGCTATGACGTGGATGAACCTGGAAGACACTTTGCTCAGTGAAACTAGCTGGACACAAAAGGACACGGACTGTATGGTTCCACTCACCTGAAGGACCCGGAGAGGTCAGGTTCACGAGGCAGGGGTCAGAGTGGCAGTTACCGGGAATGAGGAACTGTTTAACGGGGGCTGTTCCAGTTTGGGGAGAGGAAAAAGTTCTGCAGGTGGATGGTGGGGATGGGAAAGTGGTCAGTTTTGTAGTGCGTAGGTTTTACCACAATTTTTTTTAAAAAGTTAACAAATGGGGCGCCTGGGTGGCGCAGTCGGTTAAGCGGCCGACTTCAGCCAGGTCACGATCTCGCGGTCCGTGAGTTCGAGCCCCGCGTCAGGCTCTGGGCTGATGGCTCGGAGCCTGGAGCCTGTTTCCGATTCTGTGTCTCCCTCTCTCTCTGCCCCTCCCCCGTTCATGCTCTGTCTCTCTCTGTCCCAAAAATAAATAAAAAAAAATGTTAAAAAAAAATAAAAAAAATAAAAAATAAAAAGTTAACAAAGGAATCACCTGCAAATGAACCCTGCAAAACTTCTGTCTTCTAGAAATGCCCTAGGCCGGTCTCTGCCATTTTATTCTTAGTAGAGGGAAAATGTAGTGCCTTCCTCGCGGACGCCTCTGCCCTCCTACCGAAGTTAGTTGTGTTCTAGAACTCTCCAAGGGGGCCTCGGAGCACAGAGGCTGGCTCTCCACCCCCACCGCCGGGCGCGGCTAACACAATCCCGCCGTAACGTGATGAGTGAGCAAAGGCCTGTCCCCAGGGCAGACCCGCGTCTGCCGAGCGGCAGAGCAGGGCGGCCGGCCCCGGATGGGAACGCCGTAAATGGAGTCTTTCAGCCCCATGGCGACTGTCATCGCCGTGGCCCACAGGTATTCACACCGTTTTCCCCGTCATTAGTCGTATTATATCATCATCCGCAATTTTGCTTGTTATTCCCCCACCCCCACCCCCAGCGGGGTGCGGGGGGAGGAGGGCTGTGTCATCAGAATACAGGGCGTTGAGGAAGAAGGCGGGAAAGGAGGGAGACCAGAGGGGACGACACACATGCCCGCTGCTTCACCTGCAGCTGATGACAGGCGGGGCCCACAGAGAGGCTTTGTTTGGCGGGGACCCGGTGGCACTGGCTGGCGACCACAGGGGCCCTCGAAGTCAGTTGACGGAAGGTCGGCTGGTGCCCTCAGAAGCCTGGCGGGGTTTCTGCCCGACCCAGTGGCGCTCGTGGGCTGTCCCCTGAGCTGCAGGTGACGGTGCGCAGTCTGAGGCAGGGCAGGGATGCGGTTCCCATGGCAACCGGCTACCAACAGCCAGAGTACCACAGAGGGGGGCTCAGACTTTGCAGGCAGATGGCCTGGATTTGAGTCCTGGCTCTGTCACCGGCAAGCTCTGTGCGGTTGGCACGCAGCTAACCCTCTCTGAGATCGATGCGGGGACCACGATTCTACCCGTGAACACTCCTAGCGTGGTACTTGGTGCTTAGTCCCCTTCCCCCACCCTCTTCCCCATCAGCCTACTCGAAAAATACAGTCCTGTCGGTTTAGGTAACAAGACTCCGGACCCCCTCCCGTGTGCTCAGCTGGTCCCCGCCCTTCCCTCCAGCCGCCTCTAAGGGACAATGCTCACCGTCCCCTTCTCAGAACCGCTCCGGCTGGTGCCCGGCGGATCAGCAGCGCTGATTCTTTTTTTTTTTTTTTTTTAATTTTTTTTTTTTCAACTTTTTTTATTTATTTTTGGGACAGAGAGAGACAGAGCATGAACGGGGGAGGGGCAGAGAGAGAGGGAGACACAGAATCGGAAATAGGCTCCAGGCTCCGAGCCATCAGCCCAGAGCCTGACGCGGGGCTCGAACTCACGGACCGCGAGATCGTGACCTGGCTGAAGTCGGACGCTTAACCGACTGCGCCACCCAGGCGCCCCAGCAGCGCTGATTCTTAAGGGCTTGACCCAGATGCTCTGCAAACCTCGTCTCTGCTGGACGGCAGGCTGCCACCCAGAACACGGGCAGAAGTGATAACGATGCCAACAAAGTATTAGATACACAGAGAGCGTCATCACGGTCCAACATAGCCGAGGACAAATCTGCGACAAGGAAATTCGGTTACGCGCGTGATGCCGGGTGCGGTGTTCGGCACACAGTTAACTTGTAGTAAATACCAGCTCCCTTTATAGCCCCTTCTTTTCGCCCAGAGTGTAAACGATCCGCTTTCCATATGTAAGAATTGGCAGCCGCGAGGCGAGGCGAGGCCAAGGCAGCAGAGAACAATGAGCCTTTTTGGATTTACACAGTTTGTTGCTCGTGTAGACAGAGAAAGGGAGAGGAGAGACAGGTGACTGCCACATAAACGGGAGTTGTGGGGGAGGCGACGCTGGACGGCCGCGGAGTGGCTTCGTATCCTGCACCTGCACCCTGAGGGGTCCAGGCGGGAAGCCTCATACCTCCTCAGAACCTGGGAGCTGGTGAGAAGCTGGCTATCCCACTGCGTCACCAGCTGACCCAGGACAGCCTTCTGGGTGGACAGGGAGGACCGTGAGAAAGGATCTGGTAGCTGCTCCCCCTGAACTCCCCATGCTCTTCTGGTCCAGGAGGACCCCAAGACCCAGACCCAGACCCAGACCAGCTGTGTTTCAAGCCTCGCCCATGTGACCCGTGTCGGGTGCAGGCAGGGGCCAGAACGGAGCTGTTCCCCTACAAGAATATACGTAAGACTGCTCATAAAATGCTTAATAAAATAATCAGGCTCACAGAAGTTGTTTTTTTTTTCCCCCAACCACAATAATTTCTCTTAAAAAGGTGATTTCTGAAACATTAAAAAAATTGTTTTTTAAAAAGGGGCGCCTGGGGGGCTCAGTCGGTTGAGCGTCCGACTTCGGCTCAGGTCATGATCTCACCGTTCGTGGGTTCGAGCCCCATATCAGGCTCTGTGCTGACAGCTCAGAGCCCGGAGACTGCTTCGGATTCCGTGTCTCCCTCTCTGCCCCTCCCCTGCTCCTGCTCTGTCTCTCTCTCTCTGTCTCTCAAAAATAAATAAAAGCTAAAAAATATATATACTTAAGAATCTTTATGTTTGTATACACCCGTGTGATCACCACCGAAATACAGAACGTTTCTAGTACCCAGAAACCTCTCATGGCCCAGCCCCCAGAGGTGGCCTCTGTCCCGACCTCTGCCACGGTTCTGCTCATTCCTGGACTTCGTATAAATGGAATGATGTGGGATGCCCTCTTCTGTGTCTGGCCTTTTTGTAGTTCGGTATCGTGCCTCAGACATTCTTTTGGATCATGGTGTGGTATTCCAGTGTGTGCATGAACGACAGTTTATCGCCAGTTGCCGTGTGCTTCCTCGTCTGTGTCTTTTCCCGGACACAGGCACCCATTTCTGAAGGGTATAAACGCAGGAGGGGAATCGCTGGCTCAGAATGGAGGCCGAAGGCTTGTCCAACGTGCAGCATCGCGGGAGAGGCTCCCCCACCCCACAGCCTCGCAAACCCCAGGGTGGTCAGGCACTTGCAGTCTAGCCAGGGTAGTCGGCTCTATGACGTCGAGTACGTTCTTAACCGATCCATAGCTCGTTTTGTGGTTGTCACCTGACTTTTTGGTGTGATGGGTAAAGACGCCGAGTCCCTTTCATTCCACTTTCTGTCATTTGGAGATTCTGTTTGGTGAGAGATCGCCTCCGGTTTTCCGCCCGGTTCTGAACAAGTTGCTGGCCTTTCTCTTACCGATTTGTAAAGATTCTGTGTGCCTTCCAGATGTGAGTCCTTTTCTGAATTCCTCTTCTCCCGGCCTGCAGCTCACGTTCTCACCCGCTTACTGCTTTCTTTTAGTGAACAGACCTTCTTAATTTCAATGGGGCCCAATTTATCAATCAGCTCTTTTATGATTAATAGCTTTTAGGTCCCGTTTAAGAAATCTGTGCTTATCCAGGGGCGCCTGGGTGGCTCAGTCGGCTAAGCATCCGACTCTTGATTTCGGCTCAGGTCATGATCTCGCAGTTTGTGAGTTCAAGCCCCACGTCGGGCTCTGCGCTGATGGCATGGAGCCTGCTTGGGATTCTCTGTCCCTCTCTCTCTGCCCCTCCCCTGCTCTCTCCCTCTCTCTCAAAATAAATATATAAACATACAAAAAGAAATCTGTGCTTATCTGAAAGTCATGATGATATTGTCTTCTGGAAACTTTATTGTTTTACCTTTCTTATCAGGAATATAATTCATCTTGAATTAATGTTTGTGCATGCTACGTGGTAGGGGTCAGGATCCACTTTTCTCCACATGGATATCCAACTCATTTATCGATAAGACCATCCTTTCCTCTACTGTCTTGCTTACGTACCTTTATTGTAAAGTAAGCGGGCACGTATGTGTGAGTCTGTTTCTGAACTCTGAATTTGATCCCATGGGTCTATGTCTAGTCTAACAGCAATACCCCACTGTTTAATTGCTGTCGCTTAAGTTTGGTTACTCATAGTAGATCTTGATATCTACTGGAGTAAGTCTTCCAATTTTGTTCTTTCTCTTCAACATCGTCCCGGTTATTCTAGGTTCTTTGCAATTCCATATAAAGCGGTTTGTCAATACGCCTTACAAAAACACTCCTGGGGTTGTGATTGAAATGACATTGAATCTATAGATCAGTCTGGGAGACTTGACATCATAATAGTATTGAACTTCCCAATCCATGAATGTGGTATGCCTCGCCACTTAGGTCCTTCCTTAATCTCTCTTTAGAAATGTCTTGTAGTTTTCAGTGTGAATCTTGCACATCTTTCAAAAGATTCATTCCTATTGAAAATTGTTTTTAATTTCATCATCTAGTCATTTGCTGCTAATATGCAGAAGTAAACTAAATTTCATATGTTGACATTTTATCTAGTGATCTTTCTAAATTCATTTATTGATTCTAGTAGTTTCTAGATTCTTTGGGATTTTCTAGTACATAAGTATGCCATCTGAAAATAAAAACAGTTTTACTTTCTTTGTATCTGTTTCTTTTTCTTGCCTTATTGGACATGTTGAACAGAACATGTTCTGTTCTGTTCTGTTCAACCATGTTGAACAGAAATGGTGTAGTGGGCAAGAGGAAAGTGCTTGGTAGTTTCATTTACATTAACAGTAGAGTTTTTTAAAATGCTCTTTATCAGATTAAGGATATGTATTTTTACTATTAATTGATGGATGTTGCTATTACAAATTACACTGATTGATTTTCAAGTGTTAAACCAACGTTGCATTTCTGGAATAAACTCTCCTTGGTCAAGAAGTATTATCCTTTTAATACCTCTGGATGTGATTTACTAATGTTTTATTTAGGATTTTCATCTACATTCATGAGAGATATAATTCTGTAAATTTCTTTTATTATAATACCCTTGTCAACTTTTAATGTCAGGGTTTGGCTGACCTTATAAAATGAATTGGAAGGTGTTCTCTATTTCCTTGTTCTCTACAAGAGCTTGTGTAAGACTGGTATTATTTTTTCCTTAAAGGTTTAGAAAATGACTCGTGAAGCCATATGAGTCTGGATTTCGCTTTGTCAGGAGGTTTTTAATTTCAGATTTGATTATTTTAAACAGTATAGAATTCTTTGGATTTTCCATTTCTTCTTGAATTAGTTTTGGTGAATTGTGGTTTTTAAAGAATGTGTCCATTCATCGAGGGTGTCCTTTTTGTTGGCATAAAGCGTTTCATAATATCCTGTCATCCCACTTAAAATGTCATTAGGGTCTGTAGTGATGGCCCTCTTTCATTTCTGATATTGAGGTGAAAAACATTTGGGGTTATTTTTTCTGTTTTGTTTTTTTTTTTCCTATAATTAGTCTTGATGGGATTACTGCTTTTGTTAATCTTTCAAACACCTACTTTGGCTTTGCTATTTTTGTTGTTGTTGTTATCGTGCCTCTCTTCTCTAGTTCACTGATGTCAACTCTCCTCTTGATTATAGTTGTCCTTCCATTTTTAGATTTAATTTATTGGGCTTTTCTAGTTTCATGAGACAGAAGCTTATATCACTGACTCCCAGCCTCCTTATTTTCTTGTTTGTAAATTAAAAAAAAAATTTTTTTTTAGTTTATTTATTTTGAGAGAGAGAGTGGGGGAGGGGCAGAGAAAGCCGGAAAAAGAGAGAATCCCAAGGAAGTTCTTCACTGTTAGCGCAGAGCCCGATGCAGAGCTCGAGCCCATGAACTGTGAGACCATGACCTGAACTGAAACCAAGAGTCAGAAGCTTAACCCACCGAGGCGCCCCCAGCCGCCTTATTTTCTAGCTCATGCATTTAGCACTAAAAATTCTCACTTAGACGCTTCCTTAGCAGCTCCTCACAAGTTTCAATACGTTTATTTTCATTATCATTCCGTTCAAAGTATTTGCTAACTTCCATTGTGATGTTTCCTCTGGCCTATGAGTTAGTTGTTCAGAAGTACGTTGCTTAATTTCCAAACACTCGGGAATTCTCCAATTATCTTTCTGTTATTAATTTCTTGTTTAATTGCACTGTGGTCAGAGAATGCACAGAGAATGAAATGTGTGATTTCAGCCCTTTGAAATCTGTTGAGACTTGCTCTGGGGCCCAGCGTACGGTCTGGTTTAGTACGTGGTCTGTGACTCCACTTACCTCTTTTCCAGCCCGGTGCTATGGATATCATGCGTTTTAGCATTAGGTCACTTATCATTGCTTTACGTAGTTAATATTACCCTATATTTACCCTTTTCTTCGTTCCTTCCTGCAGCTTGGTGCTTCCATCTGGGGTCCCTCTCCTTCAGCCTGAAGGACTTCCTATGAGATTTCGTGCATGTTGATTTCCTGGTGACTAATTCTCTCAGCTTTTGAAGACCTATTTGTTTTAGCCTTCATCTCTGAAAAACGTCATCTTCAAAAAGATTGGCAGGGCTTTTTTTTCTTTCTTTCATCAATTTAATATTTTTTAACGTTTTTATTTATTTTTGAGAGACAGAGACAGACAGAGCATGCGCAGGGGAGGGTCAGAGAGAGAGGGAGACGCAGAATCCGAAGCAGGCTCCAGGCTCCGAGCTGTCAGCACAGAGCCCGACGCGGGGCTCGAACCCACGGACTGTGAGATCGTGACCTGAGCCGAAGTCGGACGCTTAACCGACCGAGCCACCCAGGCGCCCCAATATCATTCCAATTTTAGTATAAGCACTGACAAAACAGGAGTATAATGTAGGTTTTAGTACATTTATACTTGTCCTTTAAAAAAAAGAAAAACATAGGGTTCCTGGGTGGCTCAGTCCCTTAAGCATCTGACTTAGGCTCAGGTCATGATCTTGCGATTCATGGGTTCAGGCCCCGCGTCGGGCTCTGCGCTGACAGCTCAGAGCCTGGAGCCTGCTTCGGATTCTGTGTCTCCTCCTCTCTCTGCTCCTGCTCTGTCTCTGTCTCTGTCTCCCTCTCTCTCAAAAATAATGGGCTCTGTCTCTGTCTCTCTCAAAAATAAACATTAAAATTGTTTTTAAAAGAAAGAAAGAACAGAAAAACACCTTTCCTTCCAGCTTCTCTGTTAATTCCCTCCTTTAAATGAGGAGCAGATAGTCTCCCACATCCCCTGGTGGTTGGGTTTGTTTTTTTGTTTTTCTGTGAGTTTCCAGAAGGGTCCCAATAAATAATGCCTCCTTCCCTTACTCAGATCCCGAAGAAGCTAAGAAGCAAAGCGGGGAGGAGCCGTCGCAGCACCAAACCCCTTTTATTTTGGACACGGAGGTCCCCGGTTGCAGGTGGAGGTGGCTATTTGGAGCGGGGACCGTAGCTCCTCACAGCACACTGGGCACATCCCACACCTTTTCCCAACCAACTCAGAGCCCCATCCTCTGGGCCAAGTGCCATTAGCTCCACCTGACAGCCAGGAGACCCAGCTTCTAAGAATTAAGCCAAGGTCCTACCAGCTTGTAAGTCGGGATTCAGATCCCGGCCGGTCACAACAGCACAAGGTTTTAAAGGCGGACCGGGTTCTCAGTCCCCAAGGCAGGCTTGCTAAACGGAGGAGAATATATCATGTGTTTACGTGTGTGGACTCAGAACAGCAAGCCACCCTCTCCCTTGGTCACGGCACTCCAGGTGCAGTGGCCTCTTTTCCGTTCGTCGGATGGTCCGATGGTCACCACGTTCCCGGCGTGGCGTCCTTTGTGCTGTTCCCTCAGTTATCACGCTTGTCCCGGCCTCTTCACCCGGCTCACTGCACCTTCACAGATCTCCCTCGAATGTCCCATTTCCAAGTGTCCATTCTGACCCCTCTCCCAACGCAAACCTGTTCCCCTTTATAACCGTCCATCCCGTCTTCTCATCTCCTTCTTTTTTTCTTTCTAGAACTTACCATACCTTGCCATCACATGATGAGTCTTCTTGTGATTTGTGTCCTCTTGTAATGTATATGTGTTGCCTCTTTTAGACCGCAGGCTCCCCAAAGGCGTGGGCACATCTGTTTTGCTCCTGGCCGTCCTCCCAGCCTCCGGCCGAGAACTTGGCACGGTGTTAGTTGTGTCTCCTCCTCCCCCTCTGTCCTCCCTCCACACCCCCTCTCGCTTCTCCCTGGGATGGGGGTGAGGGGGTCAGCCAGCTTCTTCTCTTCTTCCCCGGCACCCCCCGGTTCTAGAGCAGACAAGCCGGGGAATGTTCTGGGAGCCGCGCAGGTGAGTAGCAGCGGCTGCCCCGCGTGACTGTACTGGCCAGATCCTAGCAGGGATCCTGGCAGCTCGGCCGGATAACACGTTGGCCTGAGTCATCTCTGGCAGAGCTTTGCCAGGCTCCAGGACGGAACATGCGCGTGAGAAAGAGGAAAGAGCCGTGGGGTGGCACGCCCACCCCTCCTTCAGGGCAGACGAGGGAGGCGGGCGAGGACGCCAGCAGGGGGGGCCTGGAGGACCCCGAGTGAGGGGCCTCCCGTGCCAAGCGCAAACCCTGTTTAGGTGAGGACCCTTGTGCCACGTGGGGTCCCATTTTGTGTGTACTGAACCACATCTTCACCACTGGTTTGGGCTCCTCGGAGTAAGGATTCTGTCACCTCTTTCTTTTATGTCCCACGAAACACCCACCCCAGCGGACGGCGCTTTATCCCATCCCGAGCAGCACTGAGCCCAGCACTGCAGGCACTGAGCCCAGCACTGCAGGCACCCCGCACGTCCTCAGCCAGCGCGGCCCAGGCCTCTTGATTCAGAGCGGAGGGGGTGTAGATAGAAGCCAAACAAAACGAAAGAGCAAACGACGTCCGAGGGCAGTGAAAGCAATTCCTGAAGATACTGAAATGCGCAGAGCCCCCCTTCCCCCCTCCTGCCAGCTTCCGGGCGGGACGGGGTGGAGGCCGGGTTTGCGCTGTGTTTTTCCACCCCGCGCCCTCCCCTGGCACCGCGGGCTTATCTGCAAGCGCATCGGCCACACACGTTTCGTGGCAAAGGGAGTGGCCTCCGCGGCTTTGCTCCCCTGGGTGGGTCTCACCCTGGATTCCTTCTCTGGGACTGTAGGAGGCAAAACAAAGCCCCAAACCGCTAAGCAAATGGGATCCAAGAAATCGATGAAAATGCTGCAGGGGGGCATGCTGGCTTCTGGAAAACATCTCCAGAAGCCCGGGCAGTTCCTGATCCCGACGACGGGTGCACGGCTGCCGTGGGGGGGAATGCTCTGCTTCGGTCCCCCTGCCAGAGCTAACCTGAAAACGACTCAGAAACCCTGGAAAAGATTGAAAGGTAAACTCACTCACTTCAGCAAAATGGAGTTGTGGCAGGGGCTGCGGTGGCTGCCCCCAAGTTCAGCGATCGTACTTCACGGCGGGAACAGTAGATGCACTTAGCGCACAAAACGGAGATTAAAAACAGCGTGACGCGTGGGGGCGTCAGTGGCTACAGAGCAAGCCCTCCGACACAGCCTGCATCCTTTTGTTTTAATTTTTTTAATATTTATTTATTTTTGAGAGAGAGAGACAGAGAGACCAAGCACGAGCGGGGGAGGGACAGAGAGAGAGCTGGAGACACAGAATCCGAAGCAGGCTCCAGGCTCCGAGCCGTCGGCACAGAGCCCGACGCGGGGCTCGAACTCACGGACCGTGAGATCATGACCTGAGCCGAAGTCGGACGCTCAACCGACTGAGCCACCCGGGCGCCCCCATACCCTGCATCCATCCTTAAAAGATGCCTTTCTTTTGTTTTTCCTTTCTTGTTTTTGGTTTTTGGTTTTGCTGACGCCGGTACAGCTGTTAGAGGCACATCCGGTCGAATGCACCACATCCCTTGAGGGGGGTCCAGCATATGTCATTTGAAAATGGCTCCAAGCGAGTAACCTACCACAGTAAACACACAGAGACCTGCAGACGCTTACCTGGCAGCTGCTGGGTCTGGACAAGTCCTCTCAGGGCTCCGAGTCTGCCTCCTGGTGGACAACGTGGGCATAGTAACGCACGCCTTGTGCTGGGGTTGTGGTGTGAACAGGACCCAGCCGGGCACCGGGTCCTACCCGTGAGCTGGCCGTGTTCACGAGCAATCAAGGCCGTGGTTGTCATTTATCATACGTTCTCTCCATTCGAACTATGGATGTGGGTCCGAATCACAGTTTTTCCTGAGACCCCTGGAGACGTGAGAAAAGGGCACGTAAGTGACTGGACCAAGGTCACAAAGCTGGTCAGAAGCTGAGCTGGGTTTAAAAGGCAGAGTTTCTCTCTCTTTTTTTTTTTTTTTTGTCCCTTTGTTCCTTAACACCCCCAGCCTGTCCCCCAAAAAGTGTGAATGAGTTCAGCTTTTAGAAATGCGACCTTTTAGGGGCGCCTGGGTGGCTCAGTCGGTTAAGCATCCGACTTCGGCTCAGGTCACGATCTCGCAGTCCGTGAGTTCAAGCCCCGCGTCAGGCTCTGTGCTGACCGCTCAGAGCCTGGAGCCTGTTTCAGATTCTGTGTCTCCCTCTCTCTCTGACCCTCCCCCGTTCATGCTCTGTCTCTCTCTGTCTCAAAAATAAACGTTAAAAAAAATTAAAACAAATAAATAAAATGTATTTATTTAAAAAAAAAAAAGAAATGCGACCTTTTATGCTTGGTCTGCAATATGGAGAGTTATTGTTAGGTTTCCTCCCCCCCCCCCCCCCATACACCCCTCGCTCACTGCTCCGTCAGAAATCAGGTGGGGCCGGCCACACGCGGTGGTCAGGCAGGCCACCACTAACTAGTCTAGCCGGGTAAGAGTTAGCTAGAGTTTACGCACTTGACCTCCCAGATGACCTCCCACCCTGTCCACACTCCATAAATCTCCTAGCACAGTCCTCTGTCCTCCAAGGGGTCAGCTGGGCAAGTTAAGCCATTTGGGCCCCTTACTAACACAGGGGAAAGTGCAGAACTCGGGGCTCACAGTGGCTCCTTTAACCCCATCTTGTCCTTGCCCTTCGTCGCTGAGTATCCCAAATAAGCCGTGAGGAAGCCTAAAAATTCACATCTCTGAAGTAGATGGTAGGGGTGTGAGCAGGTTGGGGGGGGGCGTCACTCATTCATTCACTGGTCCGTTCGGCAGAGCGGGTCAAGAACCAAGGACTGTAATTAAGCCGTAGTTGAGATTCACCTGAGTTCCAGTTTCTACCCTGGACTAAAGTTCCAGTTTAAAGAGAGGACTCGGAGGGACAGAGGGGAGGACAGCATCTGCCGCCGGGGCACAGATGCCGAGAGCCGGTAGCTGGAGGGAGAGCAGACGGAGGGGCTGGGGGGGCCGGCTCTGGGCAGGAAGGGGGGCGGCAGAGCTTGGTTGAGTTCCTGGTGTGGCGTGGGGGCCCCGCTGGAGCGTGACAACAGGTGACCGTTGTCACGGGTCCTGGCGATCCCGTGTGCCCTGTGCTTCATGCATGTTGCCTCGCTGGGCGTCACAAGAGCCCAGCTGGCCCTGGTGGGAACAGGGGTCCCCGAGTCGGAGGAGGGGTGCACGACTCCGAGCTGGCCCGGAGAGGACCAGGGGGTCCGGGTGCGCAGAAAGGTCACGGAGACCCTGCGGAAAGACAGACAAAACAAGCAAGAGACAGCTGCAGGCTGTGCCCTCTCAGGGGGGCCCAGGGCACAGCTGAAGCCGGGCCAGGGGTCCCCCCAGACAGCAGGGAGCAGGCTGGAAAGCTCTCTCCGTTGCCCTGGCAACACGGCAGCCCAGGTTCAGGGAATTATAATGAAAAAGCCACATGCAAATGAGGTAAATTACAATTAGGAGGAAGCACAGAGGGTCTGTCCTTGAGGAAGTGCTGGGGGGTGGTGGGGGGGGTTGTGCAGCTGACAAAGGCTGGAAGAAGGAAGGGCTCGTTGCATGCGTGCTGCATGCGGGCCTGGGCACCGGGGCCCCTGCGTCCTGCAGACCTGCTGGGACTCTCCCGAATCTGCGGGGGTCGGATGAACAGTGCGCGTCGTGGTTACGGGCCGTGCAATGCCCTCACTACACAGAGCAGAGGGAGCACGGGGCCGGCGACTCAGTACCTGGAATGGATCTCCTTTCGAATGAGAAAATACGGGCGGCAAGAGCTTTAGTGACTCGCCCAAGCTGTGCGTGGCGGAGGCAGGTTTGGGCGCGGGTCTCCCCAAGATACACTCAAAGCCCGGCCACTTGCTGAGAACCCCCGGGTGGTTAGGCACCTGCCCCACTACCTTCCCTGCACACCCCCCCCCCCAAGTTCTTCCCTAAAGACCAGCTTTCCATAGTCTGACACCTGGGAGCTGCTCCCACCTGAAACCCACCGCTCAGGCCTGCCCCGGTCGTGGGGTCCCCGCCGGCCTGGTGCCTCAGCGCGGAGTAGGAGACGCGGCCGAGGAGTCTGGCTAGGAGGACGGCCGCTGCCGTGGGGACCGAAGCAAACAGACGGAGAAGCAGAAGTCCTGCGTCACAGAGAATTAAGAAAATAGGCAAGAGCTAAAACAAGACCAACGGAGATCGCTAAGGAAGACGCTTCGCGAGGTGGGTGAAGATACCGCGTTTGTAAAACAAGAACAGAATTTGCTGAAAAGGAGGGTTCCCAGAGTGAGAGAGAGATCCTGAGCGAGAAATAAAGGAATCCATCGTAGTGCTCTATGGGGAGGCGGAAGAGGAAGAGGAAGACAAAAGTGTGGGGAGAACAGAGCTCAGGCGCCGGGAGACCCCGGAGCCTCCTGGAAGTCGCCTGTAGGGGCCCGTGCGCCCCGGACCCAGATCTGGTGTCCTCCATCCAGCAGACCAGACCAGACCAGACAGAGTCCTGCCTCAGCCGCTCACTGTCCTGGCCCCCACCCCCCCCCCCCCCCCACCGCAGATGAGAGAAGTGCCCAACCTGCCCTTTGCCCCAGGGGTCAAGGGGCAAGTTGTTTAATTTTCCTCTGGCTGACCCCATCTTGAAAGTGATTCTTTATCCCCCGGAGTGCTGGAAACAGAAAGGCATTGTGTCAGGTTTGCGGCCTGCAGGGGCGGGGGGGCCTTCCCTGGGGGCAGGGGTGTGTGGGCGGGGGCGCTAGTGTTTGTCTTCCTAACCCCCCGGTGGTAGCCCCGGATGGTGACCTAACTTCCAACCACCCAGGCCAGAATGTGCTGCCATTGTTTTGTCTCAAGAAGCCCCCGACCTTCGCGTGGAGTTCAGGGTCGACCCTGGAAAATATTAGTCATGGAAATGAGGACCCAGTGAGGGCCTGGGCTCATAGATGCCTCGGACCCGAGAAGGAGCCAGCTGATTGCTGCTTCCCGGGAGCAGCGACTCTGACCCCCGGAGATGCTGACAGTGGGACCACCCTGGCCCGACACGTGGACACCGGGTCACAGGCACCGAGATGGGGAGCGCCGGGCAGTAAGCCAAAACCCTACGACACAGATAGCTGCGGGGGAAACTGAGGCAAAGAGCGGTCAGCAGCGGCAGCACCAGCATTTGCTGGGCCAGACTCTTTGTCCTTCACCCTTATGCTGTACAGCCTCTCAATACTTTGAAAAACGTATGTTCTCGGATGGGGGTTAATCAAGAGACTATATTCTAAAACCACCTGCTCTGATTACATTGGATCGTTCTTTTTTGAAATGTCCAGTCGAAGGTCCCATGACTGGGTCTTTAAAAAAGAGAGAGAGAAAGGGTTCCCAGGGAAAACCAGAGGCGGATGACTGGCTCTCAGCCTGGGTGGCAGGAGCTGGGCAGAGATCTACAAGCCAGACTCCCGTGCGGCCGGAGGAAAGTCCTGTAGCTGGGCCCCAAGAAGGCACTGGTTGATGGCAGTGCAGACAAGCCCCAGACGGCCTCAGCCCTCCGCAGAGGACCGGGGACCCCTCGTGTGGCCATCCCGATATGTACAGAAATGTTCAAGGCCTCCTCTTTGCGTGAACTTAACCCAACCAGACGGACGGCGGTGAGACAAGGAATATTCCATTTGCCGAGTGATCTTAAGCAGCTGGTTTTGACCCTTCTTTCTAAACCCTTCAGAATACAATCAAGTTAACTGAGCTATTTCCTTTCTTTTCAGAGATAGCACAGAGACGTGACTCCAGGAATTTCTACAGCCTTCCAAAGCCCCGCTTCTTTGCTTAGCGGCCGAACGTCCGGGGCGGGGGAGAGGGAGGTAATGTTTGGCCAGGGTGGATGGCGGCAGCCCAGCTCCTCCTGCCTCTAGCCACCTCCCATTCCCGGCTCACTCACCAGGCACCTTCGCTACAGGTAGGCTGACCTGTGGTGGAAACGGTTTATGAAAAGCGTTGGTCGAGTTTTTCCCGGAAAACTTGAGTGGGTAGGAGGCAGGACGGGACGGTCTCAGGTCCCCCTACCAACCTTCAAGCAAGCTGGGTCCGCTCCCTCAAAACCAGGGTCAGGTTGTCGACAAGTGAGGGCCGAGTTTGGTTTAAAAAAAACAAACAAACAAAAAAAAAAACCGGGATATTTTTAGTGGTTTCTCACGGTTTGGGCCCTGGGCCAGCTCGATTCCACTCAAGAATGTCCTCACATTCTCTGCCTAAAACTTCAGACCCCAGCCAGTGTCAGACAAGCAGGACTTCTGGGATCAGTGAAACGGACCATTTCAGTTAGCCCTTCTTTCTCCTCCCACCCCCACGCCCCGTGGAATCCAACCACACAGACCCACGAGCAGTGAAAGCTGCGACTGCTAACCCTAGGTTAATATTCCACGTACTCCGATACGTATTTGAGAAGCGAAATCCTCACTGGCTTTTACAGTTACCAGGAGGGGAGCCCACGGGGGTGATGGAGCCGCGCGGTTAACACTGGTGAGCTGTTTGCTTTTGGTGCGTTTTGCTAACACGGGAAGGTCAGTGATCGTTTTGGAAGCTGGAACCTGCCATAAAACAACGTCTTCTCCCCTGACTCGTATACACCTGCCAAAGCCTTGCTCAACCTCTGTGTCCAGGTGATGCCTTTCCAAACCCCTTCAAGCCAAGGGGGCCCCTACTCCTCTGTGCTCCCCTATTACTGCACCCCATTTAGTTGCCATCCCAATATCTAGCCAATTAGACCAGGGGCTTTCCAGGGCCCAGGACGGTGTCTTGTCCCCTAGGGATGCCTTCCTTTGGGTGCAGGCAGATGGCTTCTTACCACTAAGCCTCGCCTGACTGCGACCGGCGCATCTCGGACCCAAGATAGGGCCACGACTGCAGAAGAGTAGAAACCCTATGACACCAGAAGGCGTTCCGTGATGTGCGAAACGGTTCCGACGGCCCGGGTTTCCGCTTGTTAGAAAACATCGACCGTCCCTTTCAGTCTTTCCCCAGCAAACGGATCCCCCCTTGCCCTCTCCTCCATTGCTTTTGTAACCTGTCCCCCAAAAGGCAAACGACAAAATCCTCAGCGGCAGTGGGTAGATCGAAGAAAAGGTTAACCGAGCGAGTGCTGAGTCCAAATCTATACCCATTCTATTCTTGGCCACCTACGTTCGTCTGTCTGACCAGATTCCTCTGTGAGCATCCACGCCAAGGAAGTTTGACTTGCTGCCATTTGGGCTGTTGTGGATAAGTGGGCTTTTACTCGGCACGTCCAGAAACGTCCATCCTCACGGACCTACCCTTTGCGACGACGGCTGCGCCACGGCCGCGTACGAGGCGCTGAGAGCGCAGACGCTGTTTGAGTCAACTGAGAAATCAAATCAACATTTTTGTTCGTCGGTAAGAAGCCGATGGAGTATGTAATATACATGTGTGTGCCTGTGTGTGCGCATACGACATCTGTAAATAAATGACACGCATTGGCGGGAGCGGTGTTATTTGGTTAAGACCGAAGGCACTGTTTGAGAGAGACGTGGTGGTGGGATTACCTGTTGATACAGTAGGTGTATCAAACGTCACATTTCAGTGGTAATGGGAAGAAGGAAAGGAAAGAGGAGACATACCTCCTTTAGAATATGTCCATTCATCATTTTCTCCTTTGCAAACACCGAAAAAAAAAGCCCGAGAAGCTGTGTGCCTTTCCTTGAGAGGTGCCCTTCAGTTCCCAGAGAGATGAAGTTCAGTCTGATGTCAAGGTTACCAAGGCAACGATGTATGCTTATGAATAGCAAAGCAAATAGACACATAAAACGTGAGTAAATCATTAATTCATTGTACTATTATTGATGGGATCTGGAGAGGCTTACATATTCCTTCTTCATTCCAAGTTCTCGAAAGTTTGCTTTCATCACAAAGCAAACACTCGGATGGCCACTTTATGGATAATTATTCCCTCTCTGCCTCACTCTAGAGGCCGAGGAAGACTGGCTCTCAGATTTTAATGGATCAAAGAAAATGGTAAACCGGGCAAGAGACGTGTGCTTCGTGGTTTGGAGGCTGGGTTCTTTTTTTTTTTTTTTTTTTTCTTTTTCTAATTGGCGGCTGTGGTTTCTGTCGAGAATGGAAAATGCATTAAGGGTACTTGGTACTTGGACTTAAACACAAAGCACCTTTCGGTTTGACAAACAGATTTGAGTAGAGGCGAAGTCCCTCTGTTTGACCCACGAGGATGTCCACATTTCATGGCACACGGACAGGGCTGGGAGGAGGTGTGAGTCACCAGCTGGAGGGTGCTGCCCGGGGGCAGAGAGGTTAAAGGTCTGTGTGCGGTGATGCAAACCGGGCAAGGCCAGGACACCGGGAGGCTGGGGTTGCACCGAGGGAGTGTCCCACCTTCCTATTCTTCCAGGTGGCTGGAGTGAGTCAGCGCTTTCTCCTCGGTCGCCCACCCAGCCTGGGGGTCACCGCCAAGGTTAGGAAGAGGTGAACCGTCCCAGCTGGGCTTCGCCTCTGGCCCTCCTCATAGATCCAGACCACCTGCATAGAAGCCCCGTCGGGGGAGGCGGGGGGCTCCTGGGTGGCTCAGTGGCTAAGCGTCTGACTTGAGCTCGGGTCATGATCTTGCAGTTCATGAGTTCAAGCCCTGCACCGGGCTCTGTGCTGACAGCTCAGAGCCTGGAGCCTGCTTCGGATTCTGTGTCTCCCTGTTTCTCTCTCCCCAACTCACGCTCTCTCTCTCTCTCTCAAAAATAAACGTTAAAAATTTTAGAAACCCTTTCTTCACGACTGCCTCCTCCTTCTCTCAGGATGGCTGGTGCCTCAAAGGAAATGTATCCACGATCATTGCCATCCAGGGAGTGTGAGGCTGGAGTCGGGCCCTGGGCCGTGCAGCCAAGCCTGGGTAGCCAGAGTGCTGACCAACAGCAAGGGACCCCTGCAGCACACCTTCTGCATACTGTGTGACCCAGGCAAGTTGCTTAACCTCTCTGTGCCTTGGCTTCCTCCTCCATAAGCCGGGATCAGTCATGGAACCTGCCTGGAAGGGCTGCTGAGAGCATTGTCTGGATGGATCTGCACACACCGCTGATGTCTCGGCGGCCAGAGAAACAGAGGCCAACAGGATCGCGGCTCAGTTGGTAGCATATCCACTTTCTGGCCCCTGGTCTAGGTACTGGGTGCTTTCAGACCCTTCCGCGGAACTTTAACCAGGGAGATGTCGCTGGCCTCACGCAGGCCACCCGCCCCTTCTCTCGAGGCCACAGAGGAGAATCCCTTGTCTCCCGTCACCCCATGCATTTGGAGAGAAGTCTCCAGAGGCCGAGTCTCCAAGGCCGAGCTTGCACTGCAAGGTGAGGCCCGCTTGGCAAAGCGCCGGCCAGGAGAGGCGCTTCAAAAATGTCTCTAGATTGGATACACACAGTCCTCGCAGGGAGGTGCTGTGTGAAGGGAGACAGGAAAGCCATAGCCAAGTTCATGTGTGAGCTAGAGGTGCCCAGAATGCCAGGTGGAAGCAAAGAGGCTCGGGTGGTTCGTGCATGTTCAAGGGGAGGGATCGGGGAAAGCTTCCTGGAGGAGGTGGCTTTTGAGGTGGGTCTGGAGTGAAGAGAAGCTCGCAGAAGCCCAGGGAGCTGAGGGAGGAAAGCCATGGAGGTGTGAGAGCGCAGGGCGGTGGCTGTCCTTGGACAGCAGGGCACAGTGGGGTCAGCAGGGGGGAGCGAGGGAGTCTCTCTTGTCCTTTCCTCCCCCTGTGCATCAATCCTCCTGGTCCTTGGAGATCTGGGTAGGCAAGCGAGGAGGAAGCTTCACGGTCAGGTCCTAAGGTCTCTGAGGGCAAAACCGTCCTCACCCTCCTTAACCCAGGGGCCGGGGCAGGGCCTGAGAAATGCTGTGAGCTTTCTCTCCTCGGGGCGGGTGGGGACAGCAGTGCCCTGGCCTCCGGGGTGGTCAGTAAGGCACACTCTCAGCCCTTCTGGTCCCTGGTCAGCCCAGGGAGGGGTCTGTCCCGAGCTGCCGGCCAGCATCATTGGGGCAGGTCCTGGCCTCCGGCGAGGGGGTCAAGGGGGCTTGGGGAAGAGTCCCTGCGTCCCCGAGGAAGGGGGCTGTGGAGGTGCTGCTCGGAAGGAGTGCGTGAATGCCCCTCCTGGGCATGTCCGCGCCTGCTCTGAGACCCGCTCATATCGAAGGCATAGGGCTCGCAGCCCCGGGAGAGAGTTCCAGAACGGGGAACTGCCGGTGGTCCAGGGGGGTCAGCTGGCGGCTTTGTGCGTGTGGCGATTTGTGGCAGCCGCTTTCAGCTTTGGGGGCTCCCAGGCATTCACGTTACCAAGACCTTAGGACTAAGACCAGAGTAGTGTCTATGCTCTGCCCGGGCTCAAATTGGGAGGGGAGGGGAGGACGAAGAGAGCGGGGGCAGGACCACCCCTCGCCGCGGGCATGGTTAGAGCACTTTCACTCCTGAGAAGGGGCGGAGAGGGGCTCCCATTCCCTGCTTTGTAGATACAGCACTTGGGTTTCAGAGAGGTTAACCAAAAGACCCGAAGCAGCACGGCCAGGGAGATGCTCAGTGGGCCCAGAGCCAAGCTCCTCCGATGCCCTGGGCCCGTCTCGCTCCTGCTGGCTTAGCTCGAAGACAGGCCTGCTGTGCCCCCTGCAGAGCATGCTGTGTGACTCCAGATGGGACAGACCTGAGGGACGGTGGTCCTGGAACCCCCGGCTCCGACCCGGGCTTGAGCCTCTGCCCCACCCGCACGGTGCCTGGGGTTTACACAGGCTCCTCCCCTCTCTGTTGGGGAGGAGCACCCAGCGGTCAGAGGTGGGCGCAGAGCCCGGGGGGGGGGGGGGGGCGGGGGGGGGGGAGGGGGGAACCCGAGGCTCTACAGGGACCCATCAGGGGCCGGAAGGGAGCTCAGCCCGAGGGACCATTTCAGATCCGACATTGCCACTGTCCTGTTCGTGAAAGCAACGGATTCCAACCTGCGTCCCGGGTGTTCGCAGAGGTCACCGCGGAGCCCTCGGTGTGACGATGGCCGGTTTGCGCATGCTACTGGACCAAGCCGCCAAGGCCTGCTCTGTGGTTCCTGATTTGGTGAGCAGCCGAATCACCGAGCCACGGGGATCCTGACTCACAAGACCTGGGGTGGGGTCCGAGACCGTGTGATTTTAGCCCCTCTGCGGGTGCCGGGCCCTGCAGCAGGGGCTCCGTGAGGCTCTGGAGGGCTGGCCGGAGCTGCTGGCCCCTCAGGGACAGAGCCGACGGAGCTGGGCTCCCCCTGGGTTTGGGTGGGGAGACCACACGTGTGGGGCACCGAGGGAACAAAGGATTTGGAGCTGTGGGCCTAGAGACCACATCCTCTTTGCCCCCCAGAGTAGTGTTGTTATCGAGAATCAAGTCCCCTTGCACGGCTCCCTGGGGGCCCCGGGGGACCTGTCCCCAGCACACTCTCCGAACCACCAAATGATAGGGTCCAGCATCAACTCCTCTGCCTGCCATCCCAGAAGGGCCTGTTCTCGTCTAGACCCAAATGTGGACAGAAATGTGTGTCTTCACCCTCTCCTTTCAATGAAATGCTTTTTGCCTGGGCAATTGTTTTTGGATTCGGTGTTTCCATTGTTCTGTTCACGAAAGTAACAGATTCCCATCCGTGTCCTCGTTTTGCAAGGCAGAAATTCCCCTGGATGCGAACCCGGTGTTTTCGGAGGCCCGTCCGCCCGCCCCTGTGGGCCCTGGGGGGATGAGGGATTGAGGGGCCGGGTGGTAAACTGAGGAAACACTGCCAAGCTTTCTGCGGAGGTTCCCACACTGCACCCTATGTGACTAGCGCTCTGCATTTTGCCCGCAGATCCCAAACAGATTCTTTCCGCGAGGAATCAGCCCTCACACAACATGAACGGGCTCGTTTTATATCAGAAGGCTAAATTTTAACTGACAAATTGGACAGGTTCCCTAAGGCGAGGGTTGCTAAGCTTTGTCAGGCTCACAAAAAATGTGATTTATAATATATTCCTATTCGCTAGACAGTCCTGCTCCCAGGAACGACGGCCTAGTGCAGAAACAGGTCTACTTAATATCTTGACCCCGTATAAAAACACGCTCTGTCAGGGTGTCCACGAGCATACAAACAGATGTGCGTAAATCAGGATTCGACAGAGCCAAGCGAGTTTAATTGCATTAAGTTTTAATGATAATTTAAGCAGTCAAACCCTTAAAATTCAGGGCAGGGCGAGAGGAAGCCACGATTTACTTTAGAATTTTGTATTCTAAAGGAAAGAACTAAGGGTCTGGTGAAAGCAATCTTATTTCCTCTGCTTCCGGTTTACGAAAAGGAAAACGGTGTTTGTCGTTCCCTAATTACTCTGATGTTTATGAACACAGAATATGTCAGATATCAGAAGTCAGTCCACACCCTCAGCCGAGCTCCCTCAGAGATCCTTTGTTAAACACACACACACACACACACACACACACACACAAGAACAGAGTAAACCATCTGACTCCTTAAAAGTCCCCGTTAAACTTGCCAGCTCATTTTGCCCAAGAAAACCGGGACTGCTCTGAGGAAAGTGGGCAGGGATGGGTTTGTTCTCTGAATCCGACTGCTTAGCAGAAGTCAAGCGGCTGATTTTTCCCCAATGTCTGCATATCATGAAACTTCCTAAAAATCTTCCAGGGGGTAACCTGAGCTTATGAAAAATGATCCTGAATGTCAATAGGACAAAGCTTCCCTTCCAAGATGTAATTAGGGGAGCTGGGGGGCACGCCTTTCATATTTTACTTGACAAGCATCTTTTTTTCCCCCTTTGTTCTGTCTGCTCTGGAGAGCTTCAGCAGGGCTTTGCCATTTCTTTGTTAAGGGGAATGGTTTAAAAAAAACCCATAGTTATAGAGTAATTATTTAAAACTGAATCGATCTGATGGGAATGCTCATTTCGCCCAGTATTTTTGTATGTGTGAAAATAAGACTAGTTATTCTAGGTAGTATATGGCTTGTATTTAATTGTACGCATGGTTGAGTTTGTAAGTTCTTTGTTCAAAAACACGAAGGACATACCGACCACGTGAGCAAAGGAAGGCTCAGAAGACTGATGTTGTCTTCGGGCTCCACTGAGAGATGCCGAGGCTGGTCAGAGCTGGCCTAGGGTTCTATCCTACATCATGGTAGAAATACCGACGACGAGTGGAAAATGTCCGCCGAAGGGACATTACGTTACCGTGTCCCAGGCAGGGTTCTGTAACCTCAGCACTAATGCACTTGGGGCTGGATGGTTCTTTGTGTATGCGGTGGGGGTGGGGCTGGCCTGAGCACCGCAAGAGGTTAGCCGCGTCTTGGCCTCTGCCCACTAGGTGTCAGTAGCGGCCTCCCTCTTCCAGGTGTGACAACCAAATGGTCTCCAGACAAACGTCCCCTGCGGGGCAAAATCCTTCTCCGTTGAGAACCACTGGTCTAAAGAATGAAGGAAATTGGGCACATTTAGCTCAGAATGACAATATTTACAGGGAAGGTGAAAGCTCTTTGCAGGTATGGAATTTAAAAAAAATGAAAGTCATTCTGAGTTGCTTCAGCAGGCGGAACAAAGACAAATGAGGTAAAATTGTAGACAGGCCGATTTTAACGAAGGAACGAAGGAGAACCTTCTAGAAGAACTGCTCAGCTCCCACCCCCAAGGTGCTGATGTTTACACTGGGCTAGAATCCTGACTCAAGATCCAGGACTCTTTCCTGTGATAGATCTTTCTTGGAGCACTGAGCACCAGCAAAGCACTGTGCCAACAGCCTGGCATCCGTGATCGGATTGACTTTTCTGTTGGGGACAAAAATAAAAAGCTTAAAGGTGGACCTCATGCCCTGGGGGGGGGGGGGGTTCTTTCCTTCCTCCCCAGTCACCCCAGTTCCACAGAAAGGGTGGGCAGGACAGCCAGGGCAAGGGCTACGTGTGGTGGGGTTTCTGGCCTGGAGTCTCCCCCCTGGCGTCTGAGCCAGTACTGGAATCCAGAACCCTCCAAGTGCTCTTTCCAGATGTTCTCCAAGCACAGAGTGAGGCGAGCTCCAGGAGGTAAGCACCTGGCCCGGATTCTCCTTTGCTTTTAGCATCCTGAGCCCTTAGGAGCCACCTGCCTGAGCCCGCCATCTCGGCAGGGAGCACCTCCCCAAGTGCCCACTAGGTGTCACTCTGTGGTCTCGAATGACCGCTTGCCGAGGCCCCAGAGGTGGCTTTTTTCAGACTTAAACGCTTTCCTCTTCTCTGCCTCTGGCACAAACATTCCAAAATCCCCCGTGACAGGTAGTTTTGCTTTTCTGCTAAATGGCCTCCCCTGTTTTCTCCCTGCCCCTGCCTCCAGGATGAACTCCCCCAGCCTTTTGTGGGGCGGCTCCCCGGGTTCAAGTGCCCAAGAGGGGCCATCCTGGCCTGCAGAACCTCCTGGAGTGAGCGTGGCCGAGCCTGCGTCCCCGAGCTGTGCTGCTTGTCCCCTGATGACTTCTCTCTCGCGGTTGCCTAGGAACACCTGCCTCTTCCCATCTGTCTCACCTTCTAGATTGCAGACCCCCCAAAATCTCCCATCTTTCTGTGCCCCACGCCACAGAAGAAAACACACAGTAGGATGGACAGCATTTGGGGTTGATGTCACTGAAGGAAAGGGAAAAAAAGGAAAGGAACATTGTAAGCGCAGATAACGGAGACAGGAAACAGGTTCAAAGCCGGTAACAATTCCAACGGTAAAAGCGAGGAGCACAGGGAGGGGCGTGTCCACACAGACACTCCTTGGTCTGGCGAGGAGCCGGCTTGGAAAGCTTCGGCGGGGGCAGGGGTGTCCACCTGCATTGTAAGGGGGGCCTTGGCGGGGCGCTGGGGGACTGGCCAGCATCCGGGGTGCAAGGGAAGGCGTGTGCTAGGACTTGGAGGCAGAGACGAGATGCCTGTAGAGAGCGAACAGAGCCTTTTGGTGACAGAGAGGAAGCAGGGGCCTCCTGTAAGTTCTGAGGGCCGCTGCGATCCCCTTCCCGCCCAGGGCCTCGCGTCCAGTCCCGCGTCTCACGCAAAGGTCTGCTCTCCCAGAGGCCTAGGTGAAAAGTGACCAAACCATCAACCTTTAGCAATGTTTTCTGGGCGGTTTCTGCCTGTGGTGGTGAGGTCTGTTACGTAGCATAGAAATAACGGCACAAAGTTGGGAACCACTGAGGAAGGGTCACTGTGGACAGGGGTCTGGCCTTCAGGCATTCGGCCCAGGACAGAGCAGACGACAGGCACCTTCCTGCATTTGGAAGAATGTGTGGACAAGTTTTAGGTAGTGGGGCGAACCGGGACAGGTCTGATTATAATGAGAGTAGCTAGGGGCCCCCCGGGGTGGCTCAGTCGGTTGAGCGTCCGACTTTGGCTCAGGTCACGATCTCCTGGTCGTGAGATCGAGCCCCGCGTTGGGCTCTGCGCTGGCCGCGTTGAGCCGGCTTAGGATTCTCTCTCCCTCTCTCTCTGCCCCTCCCCTTCTCTCTCTCAAAATAAAAAAATAAATTAAAAAAATTTAATTACATTTACTGAGCACTTGCCAGACGCTGTCCCAAGAGCCCCCCACGCCCTCTGGCTGAGTGCTCAGTAACCACGTGACGTGGTCCTATCCCCACTGTCCGTCCCCACCCTCCAGCTGTGGAAACTGAGTCACATCAAGGACGCAGGAGGCGTCCAGGGCACAAGGCTGGTGGCGCTAAAGACAGAGGTTTGGGCACGGCAGCTCAAGTCTAGAACTCCCGTCTCAACCGCAGTCTCCATCGACAAGCCTGCACGACGGGGGCTCAGAACGATACGAAGACAATAGCATTTCGGGGAGAGTTTTCTCCTCGGACCCAGACTGAAGGAGCACCTACGGGTAAGAGTTTGCTGGCCTGAGACTCAAACGTCCTCATCTGGACTAGCGCCTTCAGGTACAGAACCCTATTCGATTCTCCCGACAGCAGCCTCGCGCTGGGGGCAATGCAGATATGCATGGGCCCATTTTGCAGATGAGGAAACGGAGACTCAGAAGCGGGGTGGGTGGCCAGTCAGGGCTGCGGCAGGACTTAACTCGGGCCCAGAGGTTAGCGCCCCAGGCGTCGCACGGCGGGCGGTAAGGCGTTACAGCTGGAGCTGTTTTGCCAGAAAGGAGCTAGCACATAGCGGATACGACCCGTTACCGGGCGTGCTAACAGCTGATTTCACCTAAAGTTCGCAATATCCACCGAGGCTGAGTGGCAGGAGTTGTCTGCAGCCCTCCATGAAGCCGGCCGGGCCAGGCCCGAAAACCCGCATCTGCCTGGCAACACAGCGTGCTATTTCTGCCCCATCCGAGGGCTTCTCCTCTTTCTTCCGCCCACCGTGGATTCAGCCCGTTTCTCGACCCTCACTTTTGAGGTCTGGGATGCCAATTCACGGGCAGGATTTTAGCTTTGGAAATGGAGGGGGGGTGCTTAGCTTAGAGCTGTTGCGGGCCAAAGAATTCACGAGGATCCACGATAGACTGGATGGTGGGCACAAAAACCAGCAAAGGAGAAGGGGAAACGAGAGTGGCATAAAAATTGGGGGACTGGGAAGACGACGATAGGGCGCTTAAGCAGGGGGAAGGATTCGGTAGAAAGAAAACAAGTTCCGTTTGAGAAACGTTTCGTCGTGAGCGGCGGAGAAAGCTCGCTCCCAGGTTAGGTGGAGGCAAAACAGAAAAGGCAGAACTGAGGGTGAGAGGCGAGGGCCAGGGGTACCCATCTGCGAGTCACCTGGAGGTTGGGCCGAACCCCAGAATCCGGGCAGTGAGGCCCCAGGGAGGAGAGGAAGTGAGGGTGCAGAGGAGACGCGAGGGGGCCTCCAGCTCTGTGGATCCCTTCCCACACCTCCTCCTGGCCCGGTGACCTTCACCTCCGCTCCCCTCCGGCCGCCCACACCCCGGGCCTCGTCATCACCCTGACGGCTCCCACTGCCCTCCGGGATCGCGCTCCCTGACCACAGCTTCCGAAGCCGTCCCCTCCCTCCCCGCCCGGCTGACCTCATCCCCACCTCCGCTCCCTGGACTTTCCCACGTGGACCGGAGCCTCCTGGCTCCCCGTCTCCAGCCCTCCAGACCACACAGGACATCATCGCGGCCGATCTCTTCGCCAATACCCTCAACTGCCTCGCCCCTCCGTCCTTCCGCCCAGCTCATCCGGCCAGGCTCGAGCCAGGGATTTGCGAGGCACCTGTCTTCTCCGCCCTGCGCCAGCCTTGGCACTCCAGGGGAGGAAATCCCACACCAAGGATGTTTGGTGCCCACAAAGCCACGGTGCCCGGAGTCAGCTGCTCGCTCCCCACGGCTCCCCCCTCCTCCTCTTGGGCATCCGTTCCAAGCCTACGACGTCTCCCCCCGGCAGACGGCTCTGCCCCTGGTTCACGCAGGAGCTCTGCGCTCCCCTACCTGCACGTGCGTGTTTCTGTGTAGGCTCAGCGCTTTGTCCTCGGGTCACCTCTTCGTCCTCGCAACAGCCCCTCCTTGATTCGCATGTTTGCAGATGAGGAACCGCAGGCTCGTGGACGGCCCTGAGGTCAAAGGAGGTTGTATGTCTTCTAACGTGTGCTCTTAACCCACAGGGCCAGGTGCTGTGCTAGATGCTGACGATATAATTATAAACAAGATAGATGAGGTTCCCACCCTCATGAAGCTTACGTTTTAGGAGGACAGTACGTAAGTAAATAAGGGACTACATCAAATAATTATCGGCTGCATAAGAACCAGCAAAGGAAGACGCCGAACTCGGTGACACGGAAAAGACTGGCTTGGGTAGGGTGGTCAGCGGGGAGCCCTGACGGGAAGGTGTGCTGACGGCCCCCCGTCGTTCCTCACTCCCCACTTGTGCCATCCAAGGGTGGTGCCCCACCCCCGCTCTGGATGCCATCATTTATTAGCAAGATGATGTCACTCGCACTGGGAGCAGGTGTCCCCTGTGTAGATGATGAGCTTAGAGGGCTGAGTTACTGAGGCCCCGAGATGGGAACGTAGTGGGGGTATTTCTGGGATCAATCAATCAATCACCTAGGGAAGAAAGGGGTCCTTGGAGGCTTGGATCATTGGCCGCAGCTGAATTCCTCCGCGGAGGACAGAAAGATGACCCCGAGGGCGACGGAGGCAGGTGAGTTCTGGTCCATCCAACCAGTGTTGAACATCGTGTCCCAGGTTGGGTTCCCTAGGGAGAGGGGAACGGAGACCTGGGTGCAGGAAGCTTATGGGCAAGTGCGCTTGGGATCGACACCTGCGGGGAGTGGAGGAAGCGGGACTGGGGAGGGAGAAGACACTGACGGAGGCGGCAGATAAATCGGCCTCGGTGCCGGCCGCCCGTGCAGCTGGGCCCACGCGTGGCGTCCGTCCCCGCCACTACGGTGAATCGGCTCACGAGAACACTGCGTCAGTTCCCCAGCCAGCTGGTGGCCAAAGTCGTCCTGTCTGCTTGGTCGTTGAGTGCCGCGTCTGTGTTGGATGCTTCCTGGCGGGCATTTCATGCCTACGAAACATCTTTCTCTTGGCGCTCACTCTCTCCAGTTCGTCCACATCCTCCTCCCAAATTCTCTTGTTCTAAATTTTCTTCTTTCTTCAAACTGCCCCGGCTCGTCAGTCTGCATATAGTCTAACCTTGGGCCGTTTCTCTTTCCACGTGAGATGGCCCCTTTCCACGTGGGGCCGGTGCTGCGCTAACGCCACGTCCCCCTTTTGGCTCGTACCCACATACCAAAGACAGTGAGCCGAACAGTGGTCCCGCGGAGACGGCCCTGCCCTACTCCCGGGAACCTGTGGGCATGTCAGACTGCATATTTTAATTGGCAAAGACACAGCCAAGGTGGCGGAGCACCCGAGGGACGGCGGCGTGGGAGGGACCCAGCCCTCCAGCTCTGTGCTGCTAAGGAAGAAGGGGCCACAAGCCAGGGAACGCCGGTGGCCCCTAGAACTGGAAACGGCAAGGAACCAGAGTCTCCCCTCGGGTCTCCAGAAGGAACGCACGCCTGTCCCCGTCTACACCTTGATGTTAGCCCCAGCGGGATCCGTTTCCGTCTTCTCCACTCCAGGCCTGTGAGACGCTGTTGATGAAGGGAGTATCACAGCAAGCGATCACATCTGTGAACCCAGCTGGCTATTTCCCTTCTCCTTCTGATCGCAAAGGCCTCCCATTCATGCGGCCAGAGGTGGTGACGGCTTAGGGACAGTAGCAGGGCACTAGTGGTAGGGGCCGTGAGTTTGGGCACCTGGCTGGTGCTACCTTTGCCCTCTGGCCTTCGCTAGTACTGAAACCCAGATGGGCTACCTCCGCTTCGAGGAATGCTGTTGCTGCCTTGGAGGGTCTGGTGGAATTCAGGCCCCTGGCCACACAGCCACCGGCAGTCATGGGGAGGTGCCCCCTATCTACCAGGATCCCGTCGGATGCTAGGAGATTTTCTGCTTCGAGAGTGTGATGAGTTTTGGTAAACTTATTCAGCTGGGTGATCGTCACAATATTCCAGTTTGGGGGTACTTCCGTGACTCCCCCAAGTTTCCCTGGGGTCCACCTGCGGTCTACCCCTCTTGCTACCCCCAACCCCGGGGCAAACACAGATCCGCTTTCCGTCCCGATAGTGTTTGCCTTTCCTGGAGATCTCACATAAATGACGTCGCACGATTTGTAGTCTTCTTTTCTGACTTGTTTCGCCCACCGCGACGTTGTTTTCATCCGTTGTGCGTCTCTCTCCAATCTGGCCCAAACTCTGACACCTCCCCACCCTGCGTGAGCTCTGGGGATTGGTATGGTCGCAGCTCTGTGACAGCTGTTCTTTGGCTGGCTTTGCGGACTCTCACCTTGTGCACGCACGGTCTGATATGTAGTCAGAGACCCGAGCAGGTTCCTAGCTGGTTTCTGCGGTTTGTTCTCTGCAGAGCTCCACCTCGGCAAATTCCAGCCACTTTGGTCTGCAGCCTGCGAGCTCGGTCTCCCTTTGTCTTGCTACCCGGGGCCGCTGCTTTCTGCGTTGTGATGTGGAAAGGTAGTCCAGGCAGAGAGGCAGGGCAATCATGCATTTCTGTCCTCTCGAGGATCCCGGTGCCATGTTGGCTGTTACTTAATGTCTTAAACACGTAGGTCTCTCCCCCGTATATTTTCTCCAGTTTCTACTTCTTGGTAGCAAGTCTGCTCTTGGTTATCCATCAAGGACAGCCATGCTTTTCTTGTTGAATTTCTTCACTAGCTATTATTATATTCAGTCAAATGCAGCTTTTTAACATGAATGGTCTAAACAATCTTGGTAACTGTATACAGTTGGTAACCATCACCACCATCGTGATGGGGGAGAGTTCCCTTCCCTAAAATGCTTGCTCGTGCCCCCTCACCCTCAATCCCCTCCCCTCCCGACGTGTAACTTCTTTCTGTAACTATAGCTTTCACCTTGGCCGTGATTCTTAAATTCTACAGTACACAGTGTTTGTGTATGTGGTCTTTCGCTTAGCGGGTTTGAGATTTTCCACATTATTGTGTGTGTTAATGTTTTGTTCCTTTCTATTGCTGAGTAGTATTGCATTGTGTGGGTAGATGTTTACCCCATTCACTGGGTGGTGGGCATTTGGGGTGCTTCCAGTTTGGGTCTGTGAATGGATAATGTTACTATGCTACATCTTTGTGTGGAAAAACATATATATATATATGTAACCTTTGCATGCATGGACATTCTGGAACATGTTGTAAGTGTATGTTTAACTTTTAAAGGTCTCACCCTACTGTTTTGCAAAGTAGCCATACCACTTTGCCCTCCTACCAGCAATGGATGATCTAGGATGCTCTAGATCATCAAGGACACTATTATCTCTCTCTCTCTCTCTCTCTCTTATTTTTATATATATATATTTTAATGTTTTTTTTAACGTTTATTTATTTTTGAGACAGAGAGAGAGAGAGCATGAATGGGGGAGGGGCAGAGAGAGAGGGAGACACAGAACCAGAAGCAGCCTCCAGGCTCTGAGCCATCAGCCCAGAGCCCGACGCGGGGCTCGAACTCACGGACCGCGAGATCGTGACCTGAGCTGAAGTCAGACGCTTAACGACTGAGCCACCCAGGCGCCCCAGTATATTTTTTTTCTTTTTTTTTTTAATTTTTTTTTAACGTTTATTTATTTTTGAGACAGAGAGAGACAGAGCATGAACGGGGGAGGGTCAGAGAGAGGGAGACACAGAATCTGAAACAGGCTTCAGGCTCTGAGCCGTCAGCACAGAGCCCGACGCGGGGCTTGAACTCACTGACCGCGAGATCATGACCTGAGCCGAAGTAGGTTGCTTAACCGACTGAGCCACCCAGGCGCCCACCCAGTATATTTTTTAATGTTTATTTTATTTTTGAGAGATCGAGACAGAGTGCAAGCGGGGGAGGGGCAGAGAGAGAGAGGGAGACACAGACTCTGAAGCAGGCTCCAGGCTCTGAGCTGTCAGCACAGAGCCTGATGTGGGGCTTGAACTCATGAACTGTGAGATCATGACCTGAGCTGAAGTCAGATGTTTAACCAACTAAGCCACCCAGGTGTCCCTCCCTTTTTTTACTTGAGAGAGAGAGAGAGAGAGAGAGAGAGAGAATTTTAAACAGGCTCCACATTCAGCACAGAGCCTGACGTGGGGCTTAATCCCACGACTGTGAGATCATGACCTGAGCCAAAGTCAAGAGTCAGATGCCCGACTGACTGAGCCACCCAGGCACAACTACCTTTCTTTTTTTAATATTTTATTTTTAAGTAATCTCGACACCCAACATGGGGCTCAAACTCACGCCCCTGAGATTGAGTCACACACTCTTCTGACTGTGCCACCCAGGTACCCCCATTATCTGTTTCTTTAAACTTTGGTCTTTTTAATGGTTGCACAGTGGTATCTCATTGATTTTCCCCTTTGAATTACCTCGGTGCTTTTGCCAAAAACTAATGGACCATGTACGTGTGGGTTTATTTCTTTATTTCTGAAGTCAATTCTGTCCCATTGATTATGTGCCAATGGCACAGTGTCTTGGTCACTGTAGCTTTATAATAATCTTGAAATCTAAATAGTTTCTGTCCTTCAACTTTGTTCCTATTTTTCAAAACTCTTTTGGATATTGTATGCACTTTGTCTTTTCACGTAAGTTTTTAAATCTGCTTGTCAGTGTCTTTCCACAAAGTGTGTTAAAATTTTAATTGGAATTGCATTGAATCTGTAGATGAATTTGAAGAGGACAGATATATTAACAATATTAAGTGTCCCAATCCATGAACATGGTATATCTTCTTGTGTACTTAGGTCTTTTTCAATCTCCTGTTGTAATATTTTACAGCAGAACAGGTTTTGTACATCTTTCATTAAATTTATTCCTAAATATTCTTGATGTTATTGTAAGTGAAGCTGGTTATTACATTGAATGTGTAATTGTTCATTGCTAGTATGTAGAAATACAACTGGCCTTCATATTATTGACGTTCTATCTTGCAACGTTGCTATTAATTCTAGTTCACTTATTAATTCTAGTAGTGTCTTTTATAGATTCATTAGGGCTTTCTAGATACATGATTAAGTAGTCTGCAAAAAAGACATTTTCATTTCTTTCCTAACTTGTATGTCTTTCATTTTCATTTATTTTTCTAGCCTTGGCTAGGACTTTCAGTAAAATGTTAAATATAGACACAGTAAGAGCAGACATCCTTGACTTGTTGCTATTCTAAATAGAAAGCATTAAATCTTTCACTACTGAGTATGATGTTGGGTGTAAGGGTTTTTGTTTTTGTTTTTGTTTTGGGGGGGTTGTGTTGTTTTGTAGATATCCTTAATCAGATTTTAAATTGAATTTTATCAAATATTTTTACTTGCATCTTTTAAAATGATCTTTTCTTTTTTATTCTATTAATACAGCAAATCATATTAATTGAGTTTGGGATGTTAAACCAATTCTACATTCCCAGAATATGCCCCACTTGGTACTGATGTATTGTCATTTTTATATATGGTTTGATTTGCTAATATCTTGTTACAGATTTTTGTGTCTGTGGTCGTGAGGGATATTAGTCTGTATTTCTTTTTTCTTGTGAAGTCTTTGCTTGGTTTTGGAATCAGGTTAATACTAGCCTTATAGAATACGTTGGGAAGTGTTAATTCTTTTGTTTTCTGAAAGAACTTGTGTAGGATTGATGTTGTTTCTTTCTTAAATTCATGATAGTTTTTACCACTGAAGCTCTGAGTTCACTTTATGGAAGGGTTTTTAATTATAACTTTGATTTATTTAATTGATATCAGGCTGTTCAAGTTTTGTAATGTTTTCTTGGATGAACTTTGGCAATTCATGTCTTTCAAGGAATTTGTCATTTCACATAGGTTGTCATTCTATTGCCATGAAGTTGTTCATAACATATCCTTATTCTTTTAATGTCTATTGAATCTGTAGTAATGACTTCATTGTTCCCGATATTAGAAATTTGTGACTTCCTCTTTTCTTAGTCGGCCCAACTGAAAGTTTATCATTTTTATTACCGTTTTCAAAGAAGTAGCTTTTGCTTTCATTGGTACTCCCTATATTTTTCTATTATTTCCTTGATCTTTATCTTTATTATTTCCTTCCTTATGCCTGCCTTGGATTTAATTTGCCTTTCTTTTTCTAGGATCTTTTTTAAAGATGTTTATTTATTTTTGAGAGAGAGAGAGCATGTGAGCAGGGGAGAGGCACAAAGAGAAGGGGACAGAGGATCTGAAGTGGGCTCTGTGCTGACAGCAGAGAGCCTGATGTGGGGCTGGAACTCACAAACCATGAGATCATGACCTGAGCCGAAGTCACTTAACTGACCGAGCCACCCAGGCACCCTCTTTTTCTAGGATGTTAAAGTGAAAGCTTAGATGTATATTTGAGATATTCCTTTTTTTCCAATCCAGGCATTTACAAGTATATTTCCCTCTAACCACTGCTTTAACTTTATCCCACAAAACTATTTAAAGGAAAACTTTTTTTAACTGTGGTTGACACACAATGTTACATGAGTTTCAGGTGAGCAACATAGTGATTTAACAAGTCTATACACAACGCTATGCTTACCACAAGTGTAGCAACCATATCCTACAAATTTTGATAGGACATTTTCATTATCACTCAGTCCAAAACATTTTCTTACCTCTTCTGTGATTCCTTTTTTTGATCCAATAGTATTTAGAAGGGTTTTTTTTTTTTTAAGTTTTGGAGGTGTTTAGGTTATTTTATTATTACCGATTCCTAACATAAATTTGCTGTAGTCAGAAAACACACTCTGTAGGATTTCAATCTTCATATGCGTATTAAGACTTATGGCTCAGAATATGGTCTACCCACGTGCACTTGAAAAGAATGTGCATTCTATCATCGCTGGGTGTTGCATCATATGTATGTTAAAAGAGGTTGAGAGTATTGTTCAGATATCCCATATCATTGCTAATTTTTGTCTAGTTGTTCTAGCCATTGCTAAGGTAAGAATGTTAAAATCTCCAGTTATGATTGTGGGATTGTCTGTTTCCCTTTAACTGTTGATTTTTGCTTCAGGTATTTGAAAACTTCTTATTGGGCAAATACACGTTTATGATGATTATGTCTTCATAATGAGTTTGTTCTTTCACCATTGTGAAGGGTCCTTCTTTACCCGTGGTAAAACATTCCTTTTTGAAATCTATTTTATCCCATGTTAATATAGCCCCTCTGACCTTCTTGTGCTTGTCATTCACAAGGGTTATCTATTTCCCATTAGTTAACTTTCCACCTGTGTCTTTATATAGTTGTCTTAAAAAAATCCTTTCTGATGATCTCTAACTTTTAATTAGAGTGTCTCTTCTATTACCATTTACTGGTATCATTGATATGGTTAGGTTGGATTTTTCATTTTATTTTTGTTTTGTTTGTCTCCTCTGTATTTTTTCCCTCTGTTGTTCCTTTTAAATTTTTTAGAATGTTTCTTACAATTCTGTTTCAATTATCCTGTTGTTATCTTAGCTATACTTCTTTGTCTTTTTTAAAGTGGTTGCCCTAGAAAATACGATATACATTGAATTTATGGGTCAGTATCTCCTCTGTCTCTTCTGTTCTTGTTGTTATATTTAATACATCTACTTATGTTTTAAACCTCACAAGAAATTTGTCATTTTTGCTAAAAACCGTGATGTGATATGATATTAGAAGGGAAATGGGAAATAGAAAAGAATGGTCATTTGATTTGACCTGGATATTCACCATTTCTAATGCTATTCAATGCTTCTGAGGATTTGAGTTTCTGTCAGCCCAAAGAAATTTCTTTAGTGTTCCTCATGGTGCAGTTCCGTCGGTGAGGAATCCTCTTAGTTATATTTTATATTAAAATGCCTTTATTTTGTTTTCATTCTTGAATGATGTGGATATATCATATATCATTTCTGAATATAGAATTCCTCATGGACGGATTTTTTTCCTTCATCAGTTAGAAGATGTTGTCCCGCTGTTTCCTAGCCTCTCTGGTTTCTAGTAAGTCAGCCATTATTTGGATAATTGTTTTTCTGTATATAATATGTCTTTTCTTTCTCTTTGGCTTTCGATGGTGTGGTGCGTCTTGGCGGAGGCTTCTCTGTGTTTATTTTGCTTGGTGTTACTGTAACATTTATATCTGCAAATTTCTATCTTGGAAATCGAGATGTGGACATTCTTGGCCATTATTTTTCAAATGCTCTTCTGTGTGTGCCACGTTCTCCCTCTCTCATCCTTCCTGTATTGCAATTAGACTGGAATCTGAACATCTGACATCTCTAACAAGTTCCTGAGATTCTGTTCATTGTGTTTTCAATATTTTCTCTTTCTGTTCCTATTCCTGGGTGTGTCTGTCTATCTATCTTCTATCTATTTTCTATCCTTTGTGTCTTGATTCAATTTCATTTATTCTTCTGTTTGCCATGTGTTTTTCAGGCCTACAGTTTCCATTTGGTCCTTTTTTATTGTTTTTCTCTGCTGAGATTTATTTTTCTCCCGAGGTGCATATTCACTGAAGTCATGTTTTGTTTTAATTCATCGAGTTTAGTTATATTTGCTTTAAAATCTGTTTCTGGGGGCGCCTGGGTGGCTCAGTTGGTTGAACATCGGACTCTTGGCTTCAGCTCAGCTCATGATCTCATGGTTCGTGGGTTCAAGCCCTGCATCGGGCTCTGTGCTGATGGCATGGGGCTTGCTTGGAAGACAGCTATGCTCACCACTATATCACCAATGCCCGCTTGGGGCTTGCTTGGGATTCTCTCTCCTTCTCTTTCTCTCTCTGCCCCTCTCCTGCTTGTGGTCTCTCTCTCTCTTCCTCAAAATAAATAAATAAACCTACCAAAATAAAATAAAGTGAAATAAAGTCTTTTCTGTCCATTCTAACATCTAGCTCATCATATGGATGAATTCACTTAAGTTTCTTTCCTCGTGAGAATGCATTCCATTTTTTGTTGTTGTTTCTAAAGTTAGGTTACTCACTTTTCAAATTGTATAAAAATAATTCATCCCTACAATCCAACTATGACTAGTAACATTGGAATTATTACCTCAAATACCAGTCGTCTATTGTTAATGCTATCAATTATACCTTGAGCCTACCTACAATTTTCCACCCACTCCCTGTGTTCCTAACTAGCCCAACTACCTAACAGCTTTCTATCTCCTTGCCCTCCTTGCCCACCTTATCCCTCCTGTTTACTGAATTTTATTCCATACATAGTTCAATGTCATCATTTATTGAGCTAAGCTTAATAAATGTATGACACTGGATTGACCTAGACTATCTCGTTGAATCCCCCCAGCCACCCAATTGAGTAGGCATTATTAGTATTCCATTTTACAGGTGGAAAAAAAAATGGCTTAAAGAGATGGTTACTTGTCCAAGGTCAGGTGCTAATAGATGAAAGCAGGATTGACATCGTGCAGGTTTGTTTGATTCTGGAGCTTGTGCTCTTTACCAGAGATTGGCCAACCTTTTTCATAAAGTACCACATGGTTACCATTTGAGTCTTTGTAGGACGTACAGTCTCTGTCACAACTTCCCAGATCTGCCATTGTAGCATCAGAGGAGAAACAGACAACGTGTAAATGAATGTGACAGTTTCCAATAACATTTATGGAAACAGTGGGAAAGATGTGGCTCGCGGTCTGTAGTTTGCTGATCCCCGCTCTTAACGATTACACCATTCTGTTATTTTTTTTCCCCTTTAATCTCCAGAGTTATCCATTCAACAAATATCTACAGCACTGTTTCCGAGAACAAGGCACTGAACTTGGTCCTGGAAGGGGTGAGGAAGGCAAAGGCCCTGACTGGAGGGGCCGCAGATGAGAAGGACAGTACACAAACACATCTATACCACAGAGCTGACTGGTCAGTGCCAAAAGAGGGGTATAGACTGACTGGAGCTTTTCCCGACGGACACAGGGTGTTTCAGTGCAGTGGGTGGTGATGGCATAAGCTTTCTGGCGAGAGAACCACAGGCAGAGATGGCAAGGAGACAGTTTCAGAGGAGCCAACACAAGCAAGATTTTTTCTATCCGTTCGTCACTCCTCTTCTCTTCTCTTTACCACTATTCACTTATTTCCTCTCTCTTTTCCTCGCCAGCATCATCCGTACTTTGGTCCAAACCTTTTTGTCTCACACCTTCCCCGACTTTCCCCTTTGCTTTACTCCCCTCCCCTTCCTTCTTTTTAAATTTTTTTCTAATATTTTATTTATTTTTGAGAGAGAGAGAGAGAGAGAGCAGGGGAGAGGCAGAGAGAGAAGGAGACACGGAATCTGAAGCAGGCTCCAGGCTCCGAGCTGTCAGCACAGAGCCCGACACGGGGCTCAAACCCACAAACTGTGAGATCATGACCTGAGCTGAAGTCCGATGCTTAACTTAGACTGAGCCACCCAGGTGCCAACCCCCCACCCCCGCTTCCTTCTTCTTAAAATTTATTTATTTTTGCTTCTTGACTACTGGTCCTGTTCTGCACTGGGCTCAAGGCACACATTTATATAGCATACTTCATTTGGAGTTTTATTCAGGTACATCAGCATGGTTGACACATTATCTCAGGCAAACAATATTTATGTAAAACTTAAAAATGTCATTTAGATTTAATGTAATACTTACCAAAATACCAACAGCATATTTTTCGCAGAACTACAACACACAATCCTAAACTTTGTATGGAACCACAAAAGACCCCGAATAGCCAAAGCAATCTTGAAAAAGCAAAACAAAGCTGGAGGCATCACAATTCCAGACTTAAGTTTTGTTACAAAGCTGTAGTCATCAAACCAGTATGGTACTGGCACAAAAATAGACACATAGATCAATGGAACAGAACAGAGAGCCCAGAGACAGACCCATAATTACATGGTTAATTAATCTTTGACAAAGGAGTCAAGACTATACAATGGGTTGTGTATTTCCCAACACATGGTGTTGGCAAAACTGGACAGCTACATGGAAAAGAATGAGACTGGACTGTTTTCTTACATCGGACACAAAAATAATCTCAAAATGGACTAAAGACCTAAATGTGAGACCTGAAACCATAACAAAATCCTAGAAGAGAACACAGGCAGTAGCGTCTCTGACATAGGCAAGAACCAGAACAACATTTTTCTAGATAGGTCTCCTGAAGCAGGGAAATAAAAACAAAAATAAACTATTGGGATTACATCAAAATAAAGAGCTGCGGCACAGCAAAGGAAACAACCAACAAAACTAAAAGACAACCTACCGAGTGGGAGAAGATATTTGCAAATGAGATATTTGATAAACGGTCAGTGTCCAAAATACATAAGAACTTATACAACTCAACACCAAAAAGCAGTCCATTTTAAAAATAGGCAGAAGATATGAACAAACATTTTTCCAAAGAAGACATCTGGATGGCTAACAGACACATGAAAAGATGCCCCACATCACTCATCATCAGGGAAACACCAATCGAAACCACAGTGAGATATCACCTCATACCTGTCAGAATGGATAAAATCAAAAATACAAGAAACAGCAGGTGTTGGCAAGGGTGTGGGGGGAAAGGAACCCTCATACACTGTTGTGGGAATACAGACTGGTGTAGACACTATGGAGGACAGTATGGAAGTTTTGCAAAAAAAATAGGGGCACCTGAGTGGCTCAGTTGATTAAGTGTCTGGTTCTTTTAAAAAATTTTTAAAATGTTTATTTTTGAGAGAGAGAGAGAGAGACACAGAGTGCGAATGGGGGAGGGACAGAGAGAGAGGGAGACACAGAATCCTAAGCAGGCTCCAGGCTCTGAGCTGTCAGCACAGAGCCCAATGCAAGGTTCGAACTCCCGAACCATGAGATCATGACCTGAGCCAAAGTCGGACGCTTAACCGACTGAGCCACCCAGGTGCCCCCGACTCTTTTTTTAATGTTTATTTATTTTGAGAGAGAGCAAAAGAGAGAGAGTGAGCGTGCGTGCACACGTAAGTGGGGGAGGGGCAGAAAGAGACTCCCAAGCAGGCTCCACGCTGTCAGCACAGAGCCCAACTCGGGGCTCGATCCCACAACCATGAGATCATGACCTAAGCCAAAACCAAGAGTCAGACGTCCAACCTACTGAGCCACCCCAGCGTGCCAAGCGTCTGACTCTTGATTTCAGCTCAGGTCATGGTCTCACGGTTCATGGGATAGAGCCCGCATTGGACTCTGCACTGAGCATGGAACCTGCTTGAGAGTCTCTCTCATTCTCCCTCTGCCCCTCTCCCCTGCTCATGTTCTCTCTCTCTCTCTCAAATTAAAAAAAAAAAATTAAAAATAGAACTACCCTGTGACCCTCGGTATTACCCCAAACATACAAAAACACTAAGTCAAAGGGATCCATGCACCCCTATGTTTATTGCAGCATTATTTACAATAGCCAAATTATGGAAGCAGCCCAAGCGACCATTGATAGATGAATGGATAAAGAAGATGTGATATATAGTGGAATATTTTTCAGCCATAAAAAAAGAATGAAATCTTGCCATTTACAACAATATGGACAGAGCTAGAGAAATAGGTGATAAGGATTAAAGAGTACATTTATCATGATGAACACCGAGTAATGTATAAAATTGTTGAATCACTATATTGTATACCTGAAACTAAGATTACCCTGTATGTTAACTATACTGGAATTAAAATAAGAAGGCTTAATAAAAGAAAAAAAAGATGAAAAAAAAAGCTCAAAAAAAAAAAAAACAAAAACAAAAACAAAAAATGCCACTTTGCCCAAGTGAAATATTAACTTACTTCTGTTAATTCAGTCAAGGTCGATATCTCTTGGTCGATTCTGGGCAGTCAATAACATCCACTGTTTGACCAATTTATTATTTTTTTACTTGCTCATACTACTAGTCTGTCCTGTTAATGTAGCTCTTTTGATCGTCTTATAATTTATTTCTTCCCCTGTTCCATCCTTTCTCTTTCCTGTACTTTTTGGATTGGTGTACATTTTTTTTTTTTTCTGGAGGCGTGCTACTTTCTTTCTCCTTTCTGAAAATATCTCTAAAAATATTCTTTGTTCATTAATTTAACTAATGTTCATTGAGAAATTGCCACGTGGTAGGTCCTCTCCTGGGGACATTATGGCAGTAAACACAACAGATAAGTAGACCAGGATATAGAGAGTGTTAAGTGCTATGGAGAAAAATTCCTTAGAATCAGGAATTTGGGTGGTGTATTACAACTTTAAAAACTGGTGAGATCACTTCGTCAGACAGTTGAAGGAAACTAACCACGCCAGCATCTGCTTGGAAGGGTGTGGAAAGCGTCCCACGCAAAAGGAATTGCATGTATGAAGTCCTGGGGCAGGAGCGTAACTCCTCTGGTGGAGACAACAAGGAGGCCGGTGTGGCTGAAGCTCTGTGAGGGAGGAAGAGACTAGAAGTGTCGGGGCGGGCAGGAGGAGGGACACAGGCTATTTAGGGACTTCTCCAATGGAAGAATTTGAGCTTTTATCTTGAGATGGAAATCCTTCAGTGGGTTTTAAGCAAAGTGAAACGTTGACATGTATATTTTTTACATGTTAAATTTTGAGAGAGAGAGAGAGAGAGAGAGAGGGAGAGAGAGAGAGAATCCCAAGCTGACAGTGCAGAGCCCGACACAGTGCTCGAACTCACGAGCCGTGAGATCATGACCTGAGCGGAAATCAAGAGTCGGACGCTTAACTGACTGAGCCACCCAGGTTCTCCTTGGCTTATTTTTAGAAGATCCGGAATGTAGGGAGGCAAGAGAAGAAGCCAAGAAACCAGTTAGGATATTACAACTTTCCAGGCAATACATTTGAATATTATGGGGAATGTTTTCTGGAAGAATCAGGGTAGTTACTTTTGTTTTACGATTGAGGATAGAAAACTAAGGGGCGAAATCTTGATGCATGATGAAGCATTTCACCATCCCCTGCTCCTCAGGGAAATATTGGTTGATTTTGCCTTGCTAATCCAAGGACTGCTAAACATTTTGAATTTTCTTTGGCACCGTTAGGCGATCTAATGCCTGGCACATAATTGGCGTACAGAAGTATTTCTGGAATGAATACGTAGGCAGTTGAATGGGTAAGACTGAGTTACGTTATCCCGTAACTTGCAGATGCAAGAGGCGTTTCTCTGGTGGTGGTTATTGTCTTTTCTGTAGTTTTCTGTAGCAAAGATCATCAAAAGTGCCACATTAGAAACACAGTCCTACTTTTCAAGTCAAAATGGCAGGCGCACGTATCTACAGATTTTATGTGGTCCCATAGCAATTTGTACAGTCCTCCGTCATAGTTATCAAGGCTCTTTTGTCTGGAGTTCCTTCAGAGTTGGGATCATTTCACCTAGCACAGGGCTTGGGGACAATGTTTAATGTATGCACAGTATGATAAAGGGTAGTAGAAAGAAAATATGTGCATTACCAACACCAGCCACAGAATATTGTGATTCTTGAAAAATATGTTCATTTCCCTTTGGAAAAAGCAACTCTGGGGGCATGCGAGTGGCTCAGTGGGTTTAGCATCGGACTTTTGATCTTGGCTCGGGTCATGATCCCAGGGTCGTGGGTTAGAGCCCCACATTGGGCTCTGCACTGAGTGTGGAGCCAGCTTGGGATTCTTTTCTTTCTTTCTCTCTCTCTCTCTCTCTCTCTCTCCCTCTACCCCTCTCCCTCACTCTCATGTGTGCTTTCTCTCTCTCTCTCTCTCTCTCTCTCTCTCTCTCTCGAAAAAAAAATCCTATTTAGGAAAAAAGAATTCTCAAGTTACTGCTACAGAATTTAGCTACGTGACTTCTAATTATGTTTTAAGCCCTCCACGAGCTGGATCCATGTATTCTCAAGGTATCTAAAGTGCCTGGTAAATGATCTGGTATCACCAGTAAATGATCACTAAGTACTGGGACCTGGGCTTCAGGGGCTGAGATCCACTTTCCAGGGGGTCCATGTAGGGGCACGAATAAAGCCATTTCAACAGCTGGATGAGGTCTTCAACCTTCTCCTCACAGGGAGCTTCAGAACTTCTGTCCCTCCTGTGCACCCCCTCCCACGGGTCCCCCCTGCCCGCATCTCCCCCTCTGGGTGCACCTGTCCCTGTACCCCCATCCCGTCAGGGCCTCCCACACCCGCATCTTCCCCCCCCTCCCCGGGTGCACCTGTTCCTGTACGCCCTCCCGGCCAGGCCCCCCACGCCCGCATCTGCCCCTCCGGGTGCACCAGTCCCTGTACCCCCATCCGGCCAGGACCTCCCACGCCCGCATCTCCCCCCTCTTCCCGGGTGCACCTGTCCCTGTACCCCCATCCGGCCAGGGCCTCCCACGCCCGCATCTCCCCCCTCTTCCCGGGTGCACCTGTCCCTGTACCCCCATCCGGCCAGGGCCTCCCACGCCCGCATCTCCTCCCCCCTTCCGGGGTGCACCTGTCCCTGTACCCCCTCCTGGCCAGGCGCCCACCCCCTCCTGCAGCTCCCCCTCCAAGCCTGAACCCTCGGCTCCACTTCTCAGACCCGACGCCCTCCCGGCGCCCCTCCCCCCCGAACTTCCGCCCGCGCCCCCCTCCCCTCAGGCGGGACTTCCGCCCGCGCCCCCTCCCCGCGCCGCGTCGTCCCCGTCGCCGCCCGAGGGGAGCCTGGGAGCGCGACGTCGCGCTCTCCCGCGGGGCCCGGGCTGCGGCGGCGCGGAGGCGGCGGCGGCGACCGGCGGCTGCGGGGCGCGCTCCTCCCCGGCCTGCGCTCGCCCCGCGCCTCCTGCTCGTCCTCCTGCTCCTCGTCGGCGCCCGGCTCCGCGAGCTGCGAGCGGCAAGATGGCGGCGCCCAGGCCTCCGCCCGCCCGGCTGTCCGGCGTCATGGTGCCCGCGCCCATCCAGGACCTGGAGGCCCTCCGCGCGCTGACGGCGCTCTTCAAAGAGCAGCGGAACCGGTAACGGCCGGGCGGCGCGGGCGGGCGGGCGGGCGGGCGGGGAGCGGGCGCCCCTCCCCCGGGAGGCGGGCGGCAGAGGCCTCGGCCGTGGGCCCGAGGGGCCCCGGGGGGCTGACACCTGCCCCCCACCCGCCGGCACGGGCGTGGAGCCGCGCGCGCGCGAAGGGGACCGCCCCACGCGAGCCCCTTGCCACCCGCCCCCGGGCTTGCCGGGCCCTGGCCCGGAGCGCCGGCGCGGCCCGCGGTGGCCCGGCGGCCCGCTGGCGGGGGGGGGGGGGGGGCAGGCGGGGGGCCGCGAGAGCGCGGTGGGGACAGTCCCCGTGGGGGGGGGGTGGGGGGGGTGGGCAGCGCGGTGTGCGGGGCGGTTGCGCCCTGGTCCCGAGCGAACCGGCCGTTTGGGTCCTGACTGTCAGTGGGGGGGCAAGGTGGCCGGGTGGGAAGGGCCCGCGAGTCCGGCGCGCCTGGATTCGGTTCCTGGCCTTACAAGTTGTGCGTTTCTGGGCGATTTCTCCGAGCCTTAGGTTTTCCTGGTCTGGAAGTGCGAATGCAATACGTACCCTCGTTGCTGGATTGTACAGAGGGATGAATGAAATAAATAAAGCGCGTGAAAATGCAAAACGTGTGACGTTGTAAGTCAGCGCTTGATTTTCTAGTCTTCTCCGGGCCTCGGTGCCGGTGTTGCCCAGCACGTCCCTGGTGGGATTGCTGTAAGGACGGTATGAGGTGATGCGCATTAAATCCCTAATTCATGCCTGACACGTAGTGCTAAATGCATGTTGGCTGCTATTCTTATCCTTTAATACATTTATCGATGGCCCTTCGTGGGCCAGGTATTGCGCTGGGTGGTGAAGGTGAAAAATGAAGTCCTTTCGTGAGAAGTCCTGTTCTGGGGAGCCAGCAGATAATTTTACAATGGGGGGGGGGGTGTACAAAGAGTAGAGGGAACGTAGAAAGAAGATGTGGGTTGGTCCAGAGGATGGATCCCCAGAGGCCCTCTAGTCTTTGAATGGGACACCTGGGTCTGGGCACGTCTCCCTTAAGTCACATTAGGAGCACTGAGCTGCGGAAGGAGTGGTGAAAGCCGAGGGCACTGTTCTGGGGGCTTCTTGGGACACAAGTTACATGATACGGTACTGCTAGGAGATATGTTGATTAACGCTTCAGTGCACCCATACCATGGGGGCCCTTCCCTGTAGTCCGTTATCAGCCATCAGCCATGTACTGAGTACCTACTCGGAAACAGGTTCTTTGTTAGGTGCGGAGGGTATAAAGGTGAATCTGACACGATCCCTTTTGTCGAGCATTGGCCGTGTTGAGCAAATTGTAATGGGGTTTTTGACAAGCAGGCGGTCGCACGGAAGGGGTCTGTGGATCTGTTGGATGGATTGGTGGGCCGGGAAAGGCTTTGGATTACTTTGGGTGCAGAGGGACCATACATGGATTTTGTAGGGTTCCTGAGAGGATTAAATGCAGTAGCATAGGTAAGGTGTCTGGTACAGAGGAGACATTCAAACATCAGATCCCTTTTGGGGCGCGTGCGTGGCCCCGTCGGTTGGGCGTCCGACTTCGGCTCAGGTCATGATCTCGCGGTCTGTGAGTTCGAGCCCCGCATCGGGCTCTGTGCTGACAGCTCGGAGCCTGGAGCCTACTTCCGATTCTGTGTCTCCCTCTCTCTCTGTCCCTCCCCCACTCACTCTCTGTCTCTCTCTCAAAAATAAATAAACCTTAAAAAAACTAAAAAAAAAAAAAAAAATCAGATCCCTTTTTATAACCTGTAGGATGAAATCCAAGGCCCTGGGCCAGTTTACAAGGCCCTCTGCACTGTTGTGAGGCGAGTTGATGGGGAGCTATTGACGGTTCTTTTAAGGGAATGGCAAGCTAAGATCTGGGCATTAGACCGAACTCTCTGCTGTATGGGGAATAAATCACAGAGGGTGAGGCTAGAGGCAAGGGACTTTTAAGAAGCTGATGTGGAACCCGAGTCAAAGAACAGCTAATCTGAATTAGGACCTTGTTTCTGGGGATGGATGGGATGAGTGCTGAAAAATATCTACAAGGTTGAACGGACAGGTCTCGGGGTCCAACTGGATTGTTGGGGGGGAGAACGAGCAGAGGAAGAAGCTTCCCACATTTGGCGCCAGCTTTCCTGGGTCCATGGTCCTGTTCCAGGCAGAGTCTGGCGAGCAGGTCTTGGGAGGGGGAGGCCGAAATGCGTGGTGGTGCAGAGAGCCCTCCTTGAGGGTTTGTAGGGACAGGCTTTGGTTCTGCTTCTGTCGCTGCTGCTTCCGTGTGTCTTTGAGCAAGTTACTGGTCGCTCCTCCGATGCCGACGGGCCCGGAGGGAGGATGGGACATAAAGTGAAGCAAATGGAGGCCTCCGAGCAGCCAGTGGGAAACACCAGGCAAAACAAACATGGATGGAGGAGAGTGAGCATGTACTTGATGGAACACAAGGTGGAGATCTTAGCTGGTGTAGCGTATTTTGTGGTACTTCCCGTACGTTTGTCGCCATGACACTAGCCTCTGCGGTGGCTGGAGCGAGAGAAGTATCCTGTAGTGGAAGAAGAAAACCTTGGGAACCAGGTAGACCCAGACAAGGATCATGGCTCATCTCCCTGGACGTACTTCTCCTCTGGAAAGTGGGGATCAAGCCTCTCGCTTTGCAGGATTACCGTGGGGATCTGTAATATTATCTGCACAGCACGGTGTTTTATGTTGTTTATTTTATAGCTGCCGTTCAAAAGCGATGGGGCTGTAAGTGACCGAGAACCCGATTGTGCTTAATGTCTTGCATTTGAGAAAGCGGTTGCAGCTCTTTCAAAAGGTTATAATTTATTCTGATTTTGGGGTTTCCAGGGAGAGGGATCCCAGGATCTCATTACAACTCTGGCAACCCCCAAGTGAACAGAAGTCCTCCTATCACATCGCAGTGGTTTTGGATGTGCTCACAAATTCTTTGCAACTCTGTCCTGCCGGAGGAGGAGGTGAATTCCTCTCTCCTTGCACGTGGGCTGAGTTTAGGGACGTGCTGTTGTCGTAATAGATCATGGCAGACTTGAAGGCTTGCGACTTGCGATTAGGTCCTAAAAGGCAGCGCAGCTCCCTCTTTGCGCTCTCTCTTGAATCACTGACAGAGTCACCTGCCATGTCGTGAGGACACTCAAGCATCGATGCGGAGAGATCTGTGTGGTGAGGAATGTGATGAACTGTGTTGGAAGCGGACGCTTGGTCCACGGGAAGCCTTCAGGCACCTGCACAACCTCGTGAGGCCCTAAGCCAGAGCCACCCCAGTCGCACACTTGCAGATTCCTGACCCTCAGACCTGCGCAAGACCACAAGTGTTACTGTTTTAAACTGTTCAATTTGGGGGTACTTTGTTATATGGCAATAGATGGTTAATATACCAATCTAAATTCTTCATGCTCTGGATTCTGTAACCCACTTCTTGAATAGTATCTTAATCACAAAAGTCCATAAAAAAATGCGTAGGGTCATAAATACCAGTGTTAAGATACTCAGCTATTTCTTTGTGGAAGGTAATTCCTTTTCTTATGTGTTAAAGTTGTTTTATATCTTTTGTTTAATGTATGTATTTGCATTTTTAACATTTATTGTGATTTTTCTTGCTGTGGTGGGAGTCTTTGTAAGTCATACTAAATCCTTTCTGAAACAAAGCAAGATAAAAATACATTAAAAATTCTATTTTTGGGTTTTTGCTGGAGGTTTTCCAACCCTTTAGTTACCTTCATGGTGTATCTCTACATCATCTCTCTTTATGATGTAGCCAGACCTCCCTGTTAACATGTGCAGTCATATGAAATTTGTTGTCCTGCCCTATACCTATACCACTGTCCACTAAGTAGCCATTAGCTGTGTGTGGCTGTTTAATTAGAAATAAGTGAAATGAATAATTTTGTTCCTGCACTGGCTGCATTTTAAGTACTCAGTAGCCACTTGTGACAATTGGCTGCCTTATCGGACACCGTAGCTGTGGAATATTTCCATCATTGTAGAAAGTTCTGTTGGAGATGGTTGCTCTGTATGCTTTTCTACAGAGAAGATTATGTTCTGGTTTTTGAGTATTCCTGAAGTAATGTTACATTTGGGTACTATTTTCTCTAAAATTTTCGCCTTAGACTCCTACCTCATTGTGCTTCCATTTGATAAGCTTCTTGACGGAAGTGAGCATGTCACAGTCACTTACCCCTAGCCAGTAACACGAAATCTGGTAGTTACAGGCGCTTGACAGATGTTTTTTGCTTCTTCCCCATTCTTTTCCTTCTAGGACTCCACTTACACGTAGGTTAACCCTTTCCCTGTATTTTATATGTATCATAGGCTCCTTTCTGTGATGTCCATTCTCAGAGCTTCTATTTGAAAATTTTCTGTTAATCTACCTTCTAGCTTTCTGATCCTCTCTTCTACTATGTCTAGTCTGCTGTTATCTGCTGTGTTTTTAGTTTCAGATACTATGTTTTTGAGTGATTGTATTGCAGAATTTCTCTTTGAGTTTTTTAAGAGATTCATTTTGTTGCTTACTTTCTTGAACGTGTATTAATTATAGTTATTTGAAAGATAACTTGCCTGATAACCCCCCCCCCCCCTTTTTTGTCCTGATAACTTCCCGTGGTCAGTTTCTTGTGTTCAGTACTTTGGTCCCATTTTATTGAGTGCTAAATGTGTTTGAAAAATTGAGGCCGTTTCCAGATATGTTCCCTTTGAAGAATATTTGAGAACTCAAAACCAAAATCAGTTTAAAAACGATTTAATAATGATGGTGGGATAACTTGATATCTGATTGGAATAAAATGAACTTCGGCTCACACATTGCACCATCCACCAAAAAATATTCCAACCTGAGTTAGACCTCCGCATAAAAGTTCAAACTATAAAGTGCTGAGAAGAAAACACGGGAGAATATCTTTGTGAGCTGGAGTGTAGGCAGACGTTTCTTATCCAGCGCACAGAGGATACTAACCATGCGAGGAAAAATTGACTTTATCAAAATTAAAAGCTACTTCTCAAAAGACACCATTAAGAAAATGAAAAGGCAAGCCATAAACTGAGAGAAAAGACTTGCAATGCATATGTCTGACAGAGGACTTGTTTCGGAAATTACGAAGTGCTCCTACAACCCGGGAGTAACAAGACCACCCAATTAACAAATTGGGTGGAAAAGTTCTATGCTTCGTCAGAGAAGATACATCAACGGCCAGCAAGCCTGATGAAGGACTCCGTGTCAGTGGTCGTTAGGGAAATGCAAACTGAAATGAGATCCTGCTTCATATTCTTTAGGATGCAGTGACGGGCAGCGGAGAAAGGGAAGTGCCGGGGAGCACGGGGAGGAATCGGAGCGCCTGGGTGGTGTCAGTGGGACTGCCAAGTGGTAGCACTGCTGTGGCAGTTTGGTGGCTCCTTGACGAGCCAATGCGACTCCGCGGTCCCGCTCAGAGGCACGTGTCACAGAACTGAAAGCCGGGGCGCCCACAGATACTTGTGAGCCAGCGTTCGGGGTAGCACGACTCAAAATAGCCGAAAGGTGGAGACAGCCCGAGCGGCCGTCAGCGGAAGAATGGATAAACAAAGTGTGGTCCCTCCGTCCGTTGCAACGGTATTTAGCCGTAAAAGGGAACAAAGTGCCGATACGTGGTACCACGTGGATGAACCTTGAAAACATGCTCAGTGCAGAAGCCAGACATGAAAGGACAACTATTGTAGGATGCCACTTACATGAAGTACTTAGAATTAGGCAAATTGGAGACAGAAAGCACATTAGAGGTTACCAGCAGGGGGTGGGGCGGGGGGGGGGGGAGTTACTGCTTAATGGTTCTAGAGTTTCTGTTTGGGGTGTTCAAAAGTTTGGAATTAGATAGTGGTGGTGGTTGCGCAACACTGAATATAATTCAGGCCAGTGGATTTTATATTTAAAAATGCTCAAAATGGCAACATTTATGTTAGATACACAGTAGTTTCCCCCTTATCCGTAGGGGACACGTCCCAAGACCATCGGTGGATTCCCGAAACTGTAGATACTCCTGAATTCTGTATATACTGTGTTTTTTCCTATTCATACTACAATGTATGATAATATTTAACATAGATTAGGCATAGTAAGAAATTAATGGCAAAAACTAATAGCAAAATAGAGCAGTAGTAGCACACTGTAGTAAAAGTTCTGTGAACGTGGTGGGCTGTATTCACCCTACTCGTGATGATGTGAGATGATACAACGCCTGCATGATAACACGAAGGGAGGTGTATGACGTAGGCATTGTGACGCGGTGCTAGGCTGCTGTTGACCTGCTGATGGTGTATCAGAAAGCAGGCTCCCGCCTCTGGACTGAGGTTGACTGCCGTCGCTGGAACGGTTGAAAGTGAACTTGTGGATAAGGCGGTGGGGGGGAGGGGGTGCTGCATATTTTACTGCAATGGAAAAATTAATGTAATATACAAAAATCCATCAAATTGTATGCTGTGTTAATTATATCTCAATAAAGCTTTTATAAACAAAACCATAATGAGATACGTCTGCATACCCATTAGAATGGCTAAAATTAAAATGGCCGCCAGCACCAAATTTTGGCAAGGACGTGGCGCATCTGGAACTCTCACGACTTGCTGCAGGGAGTGTAAATGGAACACCTGCTTTGGGAAACATTTTGGCAGTTTTTGGTAAAGTTTAACCCACGAGTCCAGGAATTTACCTAAGAGATCCAAGAACGTACGTCTACGAAAGACTTGTAAAAAAAAATCCTTACGGAAGCTTTATTGACGATAGCCAAACTCTAGAGACATGTCAGATGTCCACCAGCGGGAGAATGGCTAAGACTATGTGGTATTTTGAATGAAAAAACCACCGATACACACAACACTATGGGTGGATCTCCGTGGCATACCGAGTGAAAGAAGCCAGGCACAAAGTATGTCCTGTGTAATTTTATTTTTGTGAAGTTCTACAGTTGGCAAGGCTAATCAGTGGTGGCACAGATCTGAACAGTGTTTGTCAGAAGAGGTTGGGGATTGACTAGAAAGGAACAGGAGGAGCAGAGGAATTCTCTGGAGCAAAGGAAATGTGCCGTCTTTAGGTGGGGGTATGATTGGGTGCCCGGGGGCATGCATTTGTCACAACTCATTAAAATAACGTAAAATTGTAAGTTACTACAGTTCTCCTCACCCTCCCGCAAAAGAAAATGGGTATAATAATTATGCTTCCCCTGTAGGGGGGGGATGTAGGTGTTAGAGTGTCCTGTATGTAGAGTTCGGAACGGTGCCTGGTACGTGGCTGGTGCCCAGCAAACACCGTTATTATCATTGCAGGCTCTGGTCAGAGTCAGGAGTGAAAAATGAAAAGAACTGTGTGGTAACTCCTGAGAATTTTGTGTAATTCACAATCGTGCTTGGGAAAGCTTTAAATTCATTGCAGTTCTGCGGTCAGGTTCTAGTTTCAATAGGCTTTTGGAACTGCCTCTGAAACTTTGGAATACGAAGTAGGTGTAAGGACAAGAAACACAGTGGAAGAAAGATGGTTTTTCAGATCCAAGATGTGGGCAGTGATTTCATGCCAAAATTTTAATTCCTCGGTAGAAAGTTACGTTAGCAATAGTAAATAATTTTAAGAAGCTATAAGAACATCCAAAACAAAAAGTAAATACTTGCCAATAACAGTGTTGTGACTTAGGCAGAAGAATTTCGATGTCTTTGCATGGCGTGACAGCTGTAGGAACCAACGTTTAGAACAACCATACTCGTGTGCTCTTTGGAGAAGGAAATTGAAGCTTTTTATTAGTTTTCATCCGTGTATTTTTGTTGGTTTGCTTGTTTTTAAACTCTTGACAAATCAAAACCACAAATACATAATAATGTGAATGCCTTCGTGGAAGGTGGTGTAACAGATGATCTAGTAAGTACCCATGTAATTGACTTGCAGAATCAACAAATGTTAAAATTATGTCGTGAAGTGAAATGTTAAAATTTTGTCGTGTTCTCGCCAAGTCCAGAACATTACTGATACTGTTAACATCCCCTGGGTGAGAACACATTACCCACAAATTAGCAGCTGAAAGCCACAGACGTTTATTATTTCACAGGGTTTGCGAGGGGCGGGAGTCGCTCGGCTGGGTGGACCTGGCTCCGTCTTTCATGAGGTGGCCGTCAGGCTGTCCACCCGGTCAGCCAGCCGCCGAAGGCCTGACTGGGGCTGGAGCCCTGATCTGAAGCTCACGCAAGGCTTTGCGCCCGACACTTCGGGTCCTTGCCACGTGGACTCTTCCCTAGGGCTGCGCACGCCCTGGCGGCTGGCTCGTTCCACGCAGGATCCAAGAGAGCGTGCTCGAGGTGGACGCCGGAGCGTCTTCATGATCTCGGAAATGACCAGCCTTTCTGTCGCGTGTTGTAATGGCCCCGGGAGGACAGCGTGAACACCGCGAGGCGGGGCTTGTGCTGGGGGGCGGGTCTTTGTTTCAGCTTCCAATCCCGTTCTTCCCTCTTTACTCCATGAGCGTTATACTATATGCTCTAGTTTGCATTTCACACTTCTGTTGAGTTGTTCCTGAGTTCACGAGTGCCGCCAGCTGTCACGCGTGGAGAGCTGGGCCGTTAGCGTCAGCTGTTGTGAAGTGTGCCATCACAAGAGCACAGAACTTATCTGCCTTTTTTCTTACTGGTGGACATTTGGATCGCCTTGGACTTGGGGCAGTTCACACCGTACTCTTCCATCTTCAGACGCAGGGGAGGCCCATCCTAGTGCGGAGTTGCACGTGTTGGCTCTCTCACTGCCACTCGTTGCCACGTAATGCAGGGGCGTCGCATTTTGGTTCCCATCAGGCGGGCTTTTTGCTGATCCTCGAACCCGTTTCACTCCTTGGTCTTAGACCTGATCGTGGCTGAGTGTTTCCATTCGGGCCTTGGGTATGGAGATACGTGTCTTGTTTTAAAGTCGGCCGTGCGTTTAGATATTTTAAAAATAATTGTGATTACATTGCTTGGAATGGAGGAGAGAGGCTTCTGGCATGAGCTCCTTCACAGCACTTTTCATTAGCCTCTGTATGTCTTTCTCCCTGGACTTCGCTGGACTGCGACCTTGTTGAGGGACTGTCTTCTTCTCCAGCATTTTCTAACCCAGCTCCTGGTCCATTTCGAGGGCTTGGCAGCGAGGAGCCAGTGGCTGAGACGAGAAGGTCACTTCCTGGCACTGAGAGCCGGTCAGTAATGATTGTTCTGGCTACGGAAAAGCTTTTAATTTGGTTTACTGACCTTTCAGTTATTTGGTCACTTCACACACGCCGGTGTTTAGCACCGCAGCTGTAGGTACCGCATAAGCCGTGTGTTCGACACCCGCAGTGGGAAAGCTCAGTTGCTGTGACACCGAGTTTATGAGTGCGAGTGCCGTGTGCCTTTCACTTGCGCCACGCACACATCTCCTTTCCCTTCGAGGTTAATTACCGTTTCACCTCCTGATGAAAGCCTGTCTTCATCTTCGGGGAGCCTCCTGCCCTCTGTTCCCTTTGGCACTCTGCTTCCCTCTTTGGAAAATCGTCATGCGGTGTTACGATCACTCAGTCACCTGCCGGTCCCACTAGGGTGAGAGCAGCCCGAGGGCAGGCTTCTTGTTTACCTCTGTGCTCTCAGAACCTGCTTTAAGGCCGAGCACATAATGAGCACCTGATGGTATTCTTATTACTTCCTTGAATAGCTCGTTTGCTTGAGTCATAAGATACAGAGAGAGACCACAGAGGAAAGACTCCTGTAAGGAAGGTATAGGAAAAATACCAAATGTGACAGATGACTATGATTTCAAGAGGTACAAAAGGTCTTGGTATTCCCAGTTGCTTGTATAAACACGTTGACTAACTTTCGCAAAGAAAGGGAATAGAATGAGCACTTCAGAGGTCACCACACTGCAGAACTCCAAATAAACCTATCCGCCTGTGTATACACGTACTCACATAGGTTTTCCCCAAACATGACTGAGCCTCCGGCCGGCAGGGATCTTGGGCCGCACCAAAAACAAAAACAAAAAATGAAACAAAACGAAAAACCCAAAAAAGCCCACACGAGTCCTCAGCTTGGCGAAGGTTGCCATATGGCATCTTGACTCAACCATGATTCAGATCAGCTTTGTTGAGAGAGAACATCAATTAAGTTCCACTATAAAAAGCACTTTTCAGAGTGTGATGACAGCTTCCTTTATTTTTACCTAGGCCATGAGCTGGAATACCACATGGAACTATTTGGTAAGGTGTTCTGACTCAGCTTCAAAATACAGATGTGGTCAGTGTGAGCCACCCCTCACATTCAATTATCTTAAATGGACAAAACAGACAGGAAGAAGTTCGAGCCAGCGAGTCAAAATAAATAAGGTTGGAGCTGTGACCACCAGTGCCCTCAAGCAGGATTTCTCAGCTTCTTATTCTTCTAGTCTTTTGTAGTGGTCCCTGGACTGTGGGCAAGGAAGCTTCCTCGGAGGGACAGGAACCCTGGGCCCGACCACGCTGAGTCAACCTGTCTGACGGCCGCAGGCCTGGACAAGTCTCGTTGGGCTAAGAAGACCGCTCGGAAGCAAGCGGCGCTCTCGTAGCCCTTGAGCAGTTCACGGCGTGGGGCTTAGTCAAGTGCCTGGTGTTAACGGGCACGGTGAAATGTCAGGGGCTCTCGTCCTCCCTGAGAACATTGTGCAGCTTTATCAAAAGTCATTAAAGAAGACAGATGGTAAGATAGACCGTTACGTGATGGAAACCCTCCATGGCGCAAAGACATCAATTTTCCCCGTAGTGACTTGTGGTTTCGGAGCCACTGAAAATAAAATCTCGGCCGGGAGTTTGGTAGACATTCACAAGCTGATTTTCTAATTTATACGGTAAACTAGGTTTTCTCTCATTCCCTGCTTCCCTGAAGGCTTTGTCATGACTCCTTTTCCGACCCCTCAGCCCTGAAAACCCTTCTCGTACACCCTTAGCAAAATTCTTTGTGTGCTCATTTCCTTGAACATTCATCTTCTTGATCTAAGTGAAATACGGCTCACCTCTGAGGAATGCCTTTCCAGAAGGTCTTCCAAATGGGAGGCTGTTTTCTCTCTATCCCGTGCCGCTGGGCTTGAAGGTGTGGTGGGCATTCACCTTGATCGTCGTTGCTGCTTCCAGACCTTTCCCCTGTGACCCCTCCAGCTTTCCATCTCACACCGTCGGCGTAGGCTGCCCATGGGTCACTTCTGCCTGTTAGGAGGAGAGTTCTGTGGGTCATGTCAGCTCGTTCCTTGCAGACTTAGCTCTGGCTCACTGTTAACTCTGTGCTGCTTGTCCTATCTTAGGTCTTGGTTATTTCGGTATCCGCATAGGTCGTCGTTGCGTTACTCCGCCCTTCTTGTTCCTTGACTTCCTCTCCTTTGCTGAGTTTGACCCGCACCCCATCCAACCAGCGCTCCCCTAGGCCTTTCATTGATGGTAGCTGCCTTCCCGTCACGATCTCAATTTCGGGAGGTCTGCTCTGGCTCTCTCTAGGTCACCTACCCCAGCAGTCTTCAGCCCCACCAGGACCTACAGTCTCTTGATCTGCTACTTCTCATCCTCATGCTTTCCTGGGACAGCTTCAGCTCTGGTTAAAGCCCACCTGCCCTGTCCTTGGTGCCTGCACCCAACGAGGCTGGAGAAGAACTTCCAGCCATGCTCGCTGGTCTCATATCACGGTGGTGATTACTACACGACCCTGCTCATGGGGCTGTCTTTAAACTGATCACTAGCCCAACTTAGCGCTGCCTGGCGGTGCTCCTGTGTTTCCCTCGGCCATAGTCTCCTGCCCCCGCCCAACCTTGCACGCCTTTCGCGGTCCTTGTTTCCGTTGCCTCTCCCTCGTCCTCACTCCTGGTTTCCTGTTTCACCGAGACAGATGGAGCAACCAGAAGATAATTCCCAGGGGCTCCCGTCACCCGCTCTCCCACCTGCCTGTGTCCGTGCCCATAACCTGCCCTGCCTTCTGTGGCTGTGGATGAGCCTCCTGCCCTGATGCGACCCCCCTCAGGTCTGCACTAAACATCACTCCCTTTTGCATCCACTGCTGCAGTAATCCACCCCTCCTCTTAAATAATCAGTTTTACCCTTTCTGTTGGATTATTTTCATCAGTTTATATATCTGCTATAAGTTTTTCCCATTCATAGGAAACTCTATCTCTTTGAGCCATGATCCCAGTTTTCCGCTGCTGTTTATAACTCCGGAGAGTGTTTTATATTCACCTACTGCAATGTCTCTTTCTCTTGAACCCATTCTAATCCACTGCTAAGTCCAGTGGTCTTCCTCTTAAATTCTTAGCTCACTTGACCTATCAGCTGCCTTTGACCCTTTCTTCACTCAGCTTCTGTGTCCCCGCCCTCTTCTGAATCGCCGCCTCCTCAGGTCCCAGGGCTCAGTCCTCAGACCTCTTCCCTCTTCTACCTGTAGTCCCGAGTGACTTCGCTCGGTCTTGTGCTTTAATAACTCTCCATCTGCTGGTGGCTGTCATGTTTGTCTCTGGCCGAACTTGCCTTCTGAACGTCACACTTGTGCATTTGTCTGCCTCCTGCACGTTTCATTGTTTGGGGTGGGTACCTCCCGCTTCACGGATCCCTGCCTGGACTGAGTCCCTCCCCTCCAGGTGCCTTCCCGGCCATCTCCATTTCAGTAAGCAGGATATACACCTTTCCTGATGGTGCTCAGGCCAAAGTTCTGGAGTGCTCCTGGAATCCCCTTTCTCAGATAGCCCTCTGACAGTTTTTCCCGTCAGACCTCATTGGCCGTTTCTTCAGAATGTATCCAGAATCTGATCTCTGCTTACTGTGCCTGCTGCTGCCATGGTCGTTTCCAAGAATAGTGTCCTGCCTGGTCTCCTGGTGTCTTCTCGTCCTCACCTGTGGTCAGTCGTTATAGAGCAGCCAGAGGGGTCCCTCAAAATGAAGGGCACTCAGAACCCTCTGTGGCTTCACATCAGGATAAGAGCCCAAGTCCTTCTGGCCTGTGCAGTTTGGTTCCATGTTGCCTCGGACTCACGTGACCTTTCCACTCCCTCGTTGGGCTTCTTCTCCGCGAGCCCTCCAGATACGCCTTTCCCTTCCCCCGTGCTCTTCTCCCAGGAAGGTGCCCAGGGCTTCCTTTACCTTCCTGAGTTCTGTGCTCAGACATCACTGTTTTGGGTAAGGTTTTTCATCAGGTTCTTAATGAGGCCTCATACACAAAATCTTTCTTTGCCCGAGAGTGTAAGACGTCCTCCGTATACTTTCTTCCAGAGCTTTACAGGTTTGGTTAACATACATTCCTGGATGCATCTGCAGTTACCTTCTTTGTGTGGTTATAGGGGAGGGTCCAGCTCTGGTTTCCCACGTGGATCGTTGTCGCTGCAGCCCCCTTCCACAATGGCCCGGCCCCCGCAGGCCTGGTGGCAGTGCTGTCATTGCATGCACAGCGCCGTCGCGGGACGCTGTAGCCAGTGGTTTATTTTTCCACGTCTGTGCCCGTTTCACCTTTTCTTGGCCTCTGTGACTTGGCATCGTGCTTTTGAGATTTGATTCTTACGAGATGAATTTTGACTGTACTGAGAACAGTGGAAAGGGGGAAGCTTGCGATTTGGGGGTTTTGGGGGAGGACTGATGTGTTCGGATTCTTTAAAGCAGGGTTGCTAAACTCTGATCCGGGGGCCAAGGCTGGTCTTCCGTCATTCATGTGTCTGTATCCTTTTTTTTTTTTAATGGCCTGTGAGTTAAGAATGGTTTTTACCTTTTTTTTTTTTTTTTTTAAGAGAGAGAGGGTGTGTGAACAGAAGACAGGGGCAGAAGGAGAGAGAGAGAGGATCTTAAGCAGGCTCCACACTTAATGTGGAGGGGCTTGATCCCACAACCCTGGGATCTCGACTTGAGCCAAAATCAAGAGTCGGACACTTAACCGACTGAGCCACCCAGACGACTCTGGTTTTTACATTTTTTAAAGGTTGGGAAAAATAAATTTTGTGGCACATGAAAATCACATGAACTTTAAATTGCAGTGTCGGTAAGTAGAACTTTATTAGCACCCAGCCACGGTCGTTCGCGTGGGTGTTGTCCGTGGCTGGTTTTACTCCCGCAGCAGAGTTGCAAAGCTGTGACGAGATCGTCGGGCCCTCCGGTCCTGAAGTATTTACTCTCTGGCCCTTTACAGAAAAATGGGTTGGTCTGGGCTGTCAGGGCCAGCTTGAGAGTTCTGGATGTCACGGCAGAGGGAAAAGGTAGAAAAAGCATTTTGAGGTCTGCAAAGATGAATTTCAGAATTTTGCCCCCAAGCTGTTTCTGGCAGGACGTGCAGATGTTTTTATTTTCTGTTTTTGTTCAGTCCAGCCTGGTGAAGTCAGTGAGCACCGTTTGTGGTTTTAGAGGAGAACCAGTGATTCTTACTTTAATCTCAGAACCTGTGCACATTCGAATGGTTTTTCGCAGTGACGGTGCTTACGCGGTTCTAACCTACCATGCTGGTTTGTCATTGAACGTGAGATACGAGAATGCAGGGAAGTCTCAGCAGGGCAGTGCGGTGATGAGCGGTGGTTTTCCTTTTCTGTAGGAGGTGCCACCTGATGCCCTAGCTGTAAAATGTGTGTGCACACGGTGTGATAGACCTATCTAATCTCTGACGCACGATCATGGGTGGGTTTATCTAATTTTACTCAGACAGGACTTGCCAAGATTAAACCTACAGATCTGTTCAAACTTGAAGGAGATGAAATTCTACCTTTTGTATAATTCAAAGGCTTTTTTTTTTCTTTTTTTGTTCTGTAATGTAACATTTCATTGGTACCTTGTCTTCAGGGTATGCATTCCTATCTAACAGGAATGTCTAACGGTTGAATTTTAATTGTCCTCCTAAGTACTTTCTGCCTTCTGTGAATAAGGCAGCTAAGCTTTGTAAAGTCTGTGAATATTTTGTGTTAGTTTGGTTAAAGCAGAAATGACAGCAATTATTATTAATAGTAACATTTGTAATATGGGAACGATCGACTGATGTTGGCCATTTCACTGTGGTTAATCATTTCACATAACTTAACTGCGTTCTCTTGATAGCGAACTTAGAATTTGAAGATAGAGGACATTAGGGCTGCTTTGGATCTCAATACCAAATAGCTTTCTTTAAAGGCCGTAGAGAAGTGAAGAAGTATAGAAGACTGTTAGATGCTTTCATAGGTCTTTCTCTTAGTGAGTAAAAGCTCTTTATGTCTACGTCTGATGAAAGTTGTTAATACGTTGTACGCAAAGATGGTGAATAAAGTCTATATTTATTATATGGCTCTAGAAGAGTTTTTTCCTCCTACCCTTTACCTCGGGAGCCAGACATCTAACAAATAGTCTCTGCTCTCAAAATTTAGTGCTTATTTTTGAGAGAGAGAGAAAGAGAGTGTGTGTGAGCCGGGGGGAGGGGGCAGAGAGAGAGGGAGACACAGAATGTGAATCAGGCTCCAGGCTCTGAGCTGTCAGCACAGAGCCTGACGTGGGGCTTGAACCCATGAACCCATGAACCACGAGACCATGACCTGAGCCAAAGTTGGATGCTTAACTGACTGAGCCAACCAGGTGCCCCTAAAGAAATTTAAAGTACAGTTAATCGGGTTACATTCCCGCTTTTAAGTTCATCCATTGTATCATGTAGTGGAGAAGAAATTAGATGTTTGTTAAATGTTACTCGTGAGATATCTACATCTTACTTAAGATGTGATGTTTTTTCAAGTTTCTGGATATATGGATTTCTTAATGGGAATGGAGGAGTCGATGCCTCTGTACCCTTCTTCCAGTTGCTGCTGCCGGATGCGCTAATGTCATTGCTCGTCCTGGGGCTGGTGTCTGGCTCAGGCCGCGTTCTCAGTACAAGTCTGCGAGGCAGTTAGGTGCCACCGAACGTGCAAGTAGTCTTTCTGTTATACACTTGAATTGAATAAATGCAATTAGTGAATGCCAGTTCTGGGCCCTGGGGATGCAGAAACAAATAGGATAGGCTCTGTTTTCTGGGATTTATGGGCTAGCTGGGGAGCTAGACTGGATAAGTGCGTATCCTCTACGGTGGATAAGTGTTATTCCAGCGTTATGGACAGAGTGCGTTCCAGTGGGACATAGAGATGGGAGCTGCTCCGCCTTGAGTAGCGGAGGAGTTTCCCCAGGGCTGAGAGTTTTCAAAAGGCCTCGATAAGGAGATGCGAGATTTTCCAGGCAGAGAATTGGGGGTGGTTGTGTGCAGAGTGCATTCTGGGAGGGCATACGTTTGAACAGACAAAGAGGGCTGCCCAGTGCTTGGTGTTTTCAGGAATCCATGGGTGGGCAGCCTGGGGGAGAACAAATGACCGTGATCGCAAGCCCGAATTATTTTCTCTTTATACTGCGAATGTGAATTGTTGTATGCTGAGTGAACGCTGTCGTGATTATTCTCTAGTAGCTGTTAATAGTTATTTTGATTTCGGGAATATGATGATTGGCCCCAGCTCAGACATTTTTCTTTTGATTAGAAGAGTAATAAAGGAGAAAGTCATGGTGCATATATGACAGATTATCACGTAGCATTGGGAATTAGTCATAGGATAGTTCATGAACTTGCTAATTGTTCTATGGTGGGAATATCAGTTCTCCAGTTTTCCTAAGAACAATGCTTTTTTTTCTGTTTTGCTTTTTAGTCTGCCGTAGTCTGAGTCCAAAGCTTTTGATGTGCTCGATACGAATATTGAGTAAAACAGATGTCAGGATTTCAAAGGGTGGCATCGGGGGAGACGGTTCGCAGCAGGAAGGTGTTGCCCGAGTGAGGGTAGCTTGCAAAGGACCGTCAGAGGGAGGCTTCTTCATCACAAGTGTGAAAAATGTTTCTCAGCTCTCTTAGTAGGAAAAAGAGGTATTACTGTTGATCATTCAAGTTATAGCTCTCTGTTCATTTGACTGTAATATTAAATCATAAATGCCATCGAAGCTTTGTGCAGTGGGGGCAGATAATTAGATGTAATCTTTGTTCTGGAAATCCTGATCACTGTTGGCATCCTTCGAAATGTTTTGAACTCTTGGGTGTTTTCTTAGCACGTTTGCGTCTGCACCGTGTTTAGTGCTCCTTAAAGATGTCGTGAGAGTGTCTGTGAACTTTTTTATGGCAAATCGTCACTGAAAATGGCTCACGCGCATAATTGTTTCTTACGGTCATTGAGGCAGGATAAATACTGTACCCTTGGACTTGCACGTCGTTTATTCGGTCACTCACTCAGTCACCGGTAAACAGTGTGATTTATGTTATCTGTCCGTGCGGTAAAAACCCACCAGTGGAAGCACAGGACTCAGGGAGGGAAGTGTCTCCTCTGGGAGGGGGGCAGACGTGTGGAGGGACCCCGCCAGCACCGGCGCCGTGACCGTGGTGGTTCCGTGTCCGCGGTTCTGCCTCAGCGCGCGCTCCCCTGATAATCTGATAATCTGGCGCGGAGCGAGGAAGAAAGGAGGGTGCTGGGCCTCTCCAACAGGGCCAAAGGCGAAAATTCTCATGGTCAGAAAGAATCTGCGAGAATGTCTCAAATCGCCCAGCACAGCAGTTTTTCTTCTAACATGAGAACAGATTGCTGCTTCTTTAGGAGACTCACGGAATGAGGAAGTTGGCTTGCATTTCGGTGCCACGTTGCGCCACAAATTCTTATCTCCGTAGCTCTGTAACGGTAGCCCCTGCAGGCCATGCTTCCCGAGTGAGAGGCATGTGGGAACGGAGAAGCCCCCAGGGAACGGCCACGGGCTCATTTTCTCCCCTGGGCACGCACTCGGGGCGGGTGGACGGTGCCCTCACCCCCCGCCCTCTCCCCCTCTCCTCCCACCTCTCTCTTTATCTCTGTTTCTCTCTCCGTGTTTCTCCGTCTCCCGCCCTCCCTCCTCCTCCTCCTCCTCTTTCTCTCTGCCTCTCACCTGCAGTGGAATATTCCAGCTCAGACCATGTGCTGTTGCTGGCTTCTCTGTATCTAGGGAGTGGATAACGCGTTGGCCTCCCTGGCAGCTTCATGAAGACTGTTTCTCATAATTGTACTTTAGTATTTATTGGGTGACAGCAGACGTGGTTATATTCTCTTTCTAGAACATAAAATGTAGATATTCTGTTTTGATTAAGGACAGATCTACAGGCGTAGACCATCCCCCGTCACCGGTCTCCGGGCTGTGGGAGTACTCGAGTCCGACTCCTATTGGAAATGTGGCTCTGCCCGTTATTAGCCGAGTTATATGAGCAAGTTGCTTCAACTCCCCTCTTCTTCAGTTGGGTTTTTACTAAATAATACACGAAGAAGTTGCTAAGAATGGTACCTGGCTCAGCACTCCATAGATGTAGCTCTTTTGTTTTGTGTTGCAAGCCAAGGAGCTGGGACAGACAGGCCGAGCCCGGCTCCCCACAGATAGAAGTATAAACCGTATTCTGGAGACATTTGGAAATTAGACTTTTTTTTTCCCTCTGGTTTGTAACAGTTCCCTCCTTTTTCAGAGAAACGGCACCCAGGACTATCTTCCAAAGAGTCCTGGACATCTTGAAGAAATCTTCTCATGCTGTTGAGCTGGCCTGCAGAGACCCCTCCCAAGTGGAACATCTCACTTCCAGTCTGCAGCTGATAACAGAATGCTTCCGGTGTCTCCGAAATGCCTGCATAGAGTGTTCCGTGAACCAGAATTCCATCAGGTAGTACTCTTTGTGTGTGTGCACACTTGTTCCGTCGTGCGGGTTTATCGGCGAGAAACAGCGTTGGTGTCGCAGTGCCTAACCAGCGTTACCGCGAGGCTCTGTTTTTACGTCTCCAGGGGAGAGGTGCTCTGCAGGCTTTGCCGTTAGAGGCTTTTAGATGAGCACATAGATGGCACGACATAGGATAGAATGTTTTTAACCTTGGGGGTTATTTCAGTTTGTGATTTATACAGTAAAACCTTCGATCGCGGGTAACTCGTGTGAGGGTTCCGCAAGACCAGCAAACCTTTCCGATACGTTTTTAATTGATAAATGAGCGATGTCTTGCAATATGAATAGTACGTGATGCCAGACGTCACGTGATCACAACTGAGCCAGTGTTTCTTCTCTCTCTTGCTCACGGAGGGACTGTGGGTGATCGTCTCCCGTGCTCAGATGCTCAGTCTCAGGCCGCGGTGTTTGGCAGAAATCAGTGATTTTTCAGGACGTTGGAAGGTGCCCACAGCTGACACTAGTGTTTTTTTGTTTTTTTTTTTTTTTTGGTCACTTCAAAGCACCTGTGGATAGTCCTTTGCTTTTCCGGACAAGATTGAGCTTAGAAATGCTTTGCTTCCTTCTAGCTCAGGCTGCCTGCAGTTATAGACCCTTTCCCCTGCTGCCTTATTGCCAGGTACATTAAATACGGTACATGACAAGAGTTTATTAATACTGCACTGTAGCCTACATCGCTGCGAGCATCTGCAGTGGCCCCCAGGCAGAAGAAGATTCCATTGAGCCAGTGACAGCAGCGATTCCGTTAGTGATAGTGACAGTCGTCCTGCACAGTAACCCTCCTCTCTCTGGTCTCCCTCACACCAGCCACGAAGGTTTTCCAAGGTCAGTGCAGGTTAACTTGTTTTTCTTTATATTTTATGTTTTTTAAATTATTTTGTATTATATTACAGTATTGTAATCATTTTTATAGGCATATTTTTGGGTCATGGAATGAATCATCTGAGTTTCCGTTATTTCTCACGGGGAAGTTAGCTTTGGTATACAATTGCTTTGGATTACAAGCATGTTTCCAGAATGAATTATGCTCGCAAACCAAGGTTTTACTATGTTTCTAATGTGTTATGATTTGGTTATAGTTATGTAGCACAGTGATTTTAACCTAATTTTGATTCTCTGATCCTAGATTCTGCCTTTCTAAAGGCATATGCCGTTCTGGACCTCACTTTTCTTAGTTGGAAATGTTTTACTTGGTTTTAGTCTTTTAATTCATTACCCTTGTGTTTGCTTTGAACAAGGAGCATGTCTTGTACGTTTCTGAGATCACCTGTCTTAAGATTTCCTTAAGATTGTGCAAGGTTGGAAACTCTTTCCACCCATTTTATAAGGTGCACATTTAAAAAAAATTTTTTTTAATGTATGTTTATTTTTGACAGAGAGAGAGAGAGACAGAGCATGAGCGGGGGAGGGACAGAGAGAGAGGGAGACACAGAATCCGAAGCAGGCTCCAGGCTCTGAGCTGTCAGCAGGGCTCAAACTCATGGACTGAGATCATGACCTGAGCTGAAGTTGGATGCTTAACCGACTGAGCCACCCAGGCGCCCCATTTCTTAATTTTTTTTTAATGCTTATTTATTTTGAGAGAGAGACAGAGCATGAGCAGGGGAGGGACAGAGAGAGGGAGACAGGATCCAAAGCAGGCTCCAGGCTCTGAGCTGTCAGCACAGGGCCCGACGCGGGGCTTGAACTCACAAACCGTGAGATCACGACCTGAGCCGAAGTCAGACGCCCAACCGACTGAGCCCCTCAGGTGCCCCTAAGGTGCACATTTTTTAAAGTAGTTAAGAAGATGAGCAAGAGAATTGCCAGGCACTGTTCTTATTCTTTGCCTGCTACTTACTCTCTCTTCCCAGAACTGAGCACCTTTCCTCTGACTTAATGGAATCTGCTTTTTATTACACGTTTTTTCTTGAGATGAAGTCAGAAGCCACAAAGAGCACGCTCAGCTTCCTTTCCTGGAATTGAATGTAGACAGAGCCTCCAGGCCTCCGTCACTGCTGTGGTGGGCAAAGTTGGGCTGGTCCAGAAGCCACTTGAGGGACCCCCTTTGCTGCCTAGACAGTCTTATACCTGGGGCTTTGATGTGATGAATGAGATTTTTTCTTTTTTTTTTTTTTTTTTTTTTTAAATTTTTTTTTTTTTCAACGTTTTTTATTCATTTTTGGGACAGAGAGAGACAGAGCATGAACGGGGGAGGGGCAGAGAGAGAGGGAGACACAGAATCGGAAACAGGCTCCAGGCTCCGAGCCATCAGCCCAGAGCCTGACGCGGGGCTCGAACCCACGGACCGCGAGATCGTGACCTGGCTGAAGTCGGACGCTTAACCGACTGCGCCACCCAGGCGCCCCGTGATGAATGAGATTTTTAAGATCAAAGGAGAGCGGGGAGAAATGCCAGGGTTGTGTAACTTTAATACCAAACAGAGCCTGCTGTCCATCTGCAGATAAATGCCTAGAAACAATAATAATGTCGCTAATAATAGTTACCATGTAAAAACATAACTAGTTAGTGCTAAGCAGCAGTGGGCAGGGACTAGTGTGTTTTGTCCCATTTCCTGGCAGAGAGGCCCTCCTGCGTGATGGGGGAGGGATAGGAGAGCCTTGGGACGGAGACTCTGACTGTGGGCAGGCAGACTCATCCCGTGCTTTGCCAGCCTCGTGGGGAAGGAAGCGAGCCTTCGGTGGGCCTGCCCTACGCCCAGGCTTTGTCCCAAGGGCTTGACCTGCAGGATCTTGATTTATTTTTAGAACAAACCCAAGAAATAGCATGCTACTATTTTTCCATTCTTAACAGAGAAGAAACTGTGACTTGGGGTATGGAACTTGTCTGAACAGCAGAGCCAGGGAACCTTCTCTGTGACTCCACAGCTGCCCCAAGTGCTCTGTGACACCCGTTGACCCTGTTGTGTGTGATGGCTCCGTCCCTTAAACAGCCGCGGGACCCTGAACGAGAGCCTCGGCGTCCCTGAGCAGGGCGGGCCGTGTCTCCCACACAGGCCGTCAGGAGTGTCCCGTGAGCTTACTCCTGCAGACTGCAAGTGTGCTGCGTCCGTGGGTTTTGCACCTGCTCGGGAATGGGGTGGTACGATGAAAGTGGATGAGGATATGTCTTTCTTGGAAATGAATTCTCATTTTCTTTTTCTGAGTGTAAAAGTAACACCTAAACTGTAAAAATTCAAACATTACAAGAGTAAACACTATGGCAGATGAAACGTCAGCCGTCTTCCGGAGGGGCCGTCAAAGCCCGCACTATGCTTCGTGGCCGTGGGATCCCGCTTGCACGCAGCTTACACTTAGGGGTGAAGTGAGAATGAACATTAGAAGGTGTTCGTTTTTCTGCCTCTTTCCTTCTAGGATTGTGTTATTATTCACAGTTGATCTTCGAGGGAAGTTCCGACCGGTTAAGGCACCAGCTCCTGGAAAAACCATTTTTCTGGTCAGAAACACAAAAGATTCTAGTAAGGACTTCAAAGTCGACCTTAGCTAATTTCCGAGCCTGTCGGGATTCAGATTGCAGCTGAAGTTTTCTGGCGCTTTGTGTTAAGTTATGAAGGAGTTAATCAAAAGGTGTGATGCTCTCCAGGCCTTTTACATCTTCTGTCTGGACGCTGCCCTTGTGTAGACCAAGGTTGTGTTCTGCACATATGGAGTGTATAACACGGCGAGGCAGACAATCAGAGTCCAGTGAAATTTCAGGAAGTTCTCAGCACTACCCAAAGCAGTTAGTTCCGCAGGCCGGTGTAAACCCTGCTGCGGGGGTCGCTACACTCTTACCCTCAAGAGCCAGGGAGATGGTTCAGGCTTTGTGATCGCTGTCCCGGTTTCTGAGTTCTCCTGTCGTGGTGTGAGAGCAGCCACAGGTAACACGTGACTGAATGCCCGTGGATGCGTTTAAGTTTGCATTTGGTAAAATTTTCATCTCATGAAATTACAGGTTTTTTTCTTTTCTCTTTCTCTCTTTCTCTTTTTTTAATTCAAGAGCTCTGGCCATGTAGAAATAGGCCGTGGGCACATTGGCCCGGTGACCATCTGGCCGTATAGAGGCAAGAGCAGGAACGGCCTCTTTTCCTATCCTGGTCTGACAAGTAAAGGAGAAAGGAACAGTGGCTTTCTGACCCCCTGGCCTTGGGGAAGGGAGGGAGGACCCTCCCCGTGTACCCACTAGCCCTGGAAGGAAGTATCTTGGCTCCGGTCTGATTCCTGTTGAGAAGCGAGGCAGGTCGGGAGCTGCGTCGGTTTCCTTTGCTGCTAACAACTTACTGCAAACCCGTTGGCTTCAAACAACAGAAATTCGTTGGCCTCATAGTTCTGGAGTCACAAGTCCAAAATCAGTCTCACTGACCTCAAGTGAAGGTATCGGCAGGGCTGGCTCCTTCTGGGGTCTCTAATAGAGGATCCGTTCCCTGGTTTTTCTGTCTTCCTGAGGCCGCCCGCCCATTTTCCTTGGCTCCTGGCTCCGTCCTCCCCGTCTTCAAAGCAACACTGTGGCATCTTCCGGTATCTCTTTCTGGCTCTGACCATCCTGTATCCCTCTGGTAAGCACTCAGGATCACATGATGCCCACACAGATGATCCAGGATAACCTCATCATCTCAAAACCATTGATTTAATCACATCGAAAAAGTCTCTCGCAGTGTTTTCTGACCAGCTTCGAGTCTTTGGCAGTAGCTGGGGGTCCAGCAGTTTAGTTCTATTTGGACCTATCTGGAGTTAGTGGCATCAGATCTCATAACTTAAAAGACTCAGTCCCACCAGATGGCCTTGCTTCAGATGTGAACGGGGTACCTGAGCTACATCTCTGCCTAGCTGACTACAAATTTGGAGGTTCCCGTGACACCCCTCAGATATGGTAATCCAGTATAAAGGCTCACAGAACTCAGGGAAGCCTTTACATCCTGTCCCCAGTTCACCATGAAGGATACAACTTACGGAGAGCCAAACAGAAGAGATGTGTAGGACAGGTGGGCAGCCACGGGGCTCTCTACCCTCCCTGGGCCCATCTGCATCCTGCTGGCGTTCTGTTGTGTTCACCCAGCCACACTGAAGGTTTCCAAACTTCCGTGTAGTAGGGTTTTTACGAAGGTTCCTTCACATAGGCTTGATCATTGTCTGTTGGCGATGAACCTCGCTCTCCAGACCCCGTCCTCCCCAGAGGTCTGGAGGTTGGGGTGAAAGTTACAGCCCCTGATCACTTGGTTGGTCCCCCCTCCCCGGCAGCCAGGCCCCCTGTGAAGCTACCTGGAGACCCAGTAAGAGTCACCTTATCAGCATAAGGTCACGTATGGTTGAACGGGGCTTGGCGTGAGTAACAGAAGACACTCCTGACCACACCAGAAATTCCAGGGGTTTTAGGAGCTCTGGGCCAGGAACTGGGGACAAAGACCAAAAGTCTTTTTCTTCTTATACCACATCCCTTTGGCCATGTGAGATAATGTATTAACAGGTTCCAGAGTTTGGGATGTGGACACCTCTCAGGGCCATAATTTTCCTACCACAGCCCACCCTTTGGCCCCTAAAGATTGACGTCTGTTACACGTGCAGAAAGCATTCATCCCTTCTCGAGGTCCCCACGTGTTTGACTCTGACAGCATCAGCTCAAGTACAGAATCTCATCTAAGTCATCAACTGAGAAGTTCCAAATCTCAGTATCCAGTCATGTAAAAATTACTTATGGGTCCGACTCTGGACGCGCTCCATCCTGGGGCAGAATTTCTCTTTGTCTGTGCACATGTGAAGCTAGACAAGTTATCTGCTCCCCAAAGACAAGTTATCTGCTCCCCAAAGCCTAAGGTAACAGTTTTAGACATTATCCTTTGAGAGAGGAGAAAATTGAAGGAAAAGAGGAATTACTGATCCCAAGCAATTTCAGAATTCCGTTGGGCAAACTCAGGTTTCAGGGCCTGGGAAGAATCTTCTGTGGCTTGAGGCTGTGCCCCCGGCCCTCCCCTCAGCATCACCCTTCCTTTTTCTTGAAGGGTAGCACACGTTTGCCCCTGAGTAGTTGGATCAGCCTACTTCCCGCCTGTAGAATTTGGGGAGTCTGATTTCATCCTTTCTCGGTGCATTTTGTCCACACTGGCAGAGTTTCTACCAGTAGAACCTTTCCAGCAACCTTGTGGGTCTCACCTGTATGTCATGGGGATTCACACCATCAGACAAGGTGGCCCTCCATAGAGCCTTCCTAGATAACCCCGTCTCTATTCCTGGGTCCTGCTGTGGTGACGGAGGGGAGTGAGTCCCACCCTTACCTCTTCAGAGAGCTCCCCCCACCGTGTGACTGAACACTCTGACCTTTTGATCCTTCCAAGTCATGAGCAGAAGGTTGTCCGGAAAGGTTTGGCTCCCTCCAGAGCACACTTTTCTTGACAGTCTGTCCCAGTTGTAGCATCTTTTGCAGTCTGGCTAGACTGACAGTTTCCTGAAGCAAGACCTGGTTCCCTTTCCACCTCCTTTATTTCTCCCCTTGGCGTCACTATTATACGCAGCAAGAAGCAGTCAGATCACGCGTCCAGCATGTCGCTTGGAAACGTGCTCAGCCGAATGTCCAGGTTCCTCAGTTTGCTAAGCTTCTTCCCCTGTGGAGGAAGGGCCCCCTTTCCCCGGTTTCCGATGATCGCTCCCTCACTTCCTCCTGAGCCCTCACCGGCGGTGCCTTCAGTGTCCACACACCTACCCGTGGCATCAGAGCTTTTCATCCTGCGCCTCCCAGTTCTGCCCGCCCCGGCCCGGTCCCGGTCCCCGGTCCCACAGCCGCGCCCACTGTTCAGATGTTTCTTCGCGGCGCACCTCTGCTTCTGCTCCCAGATCCGCGTTAGTTTCCTGCTGCTGCTCTGACGGATTACCCAACGCTGAGTGGCGTTCACACAACACGGATCTGTTACCCTCTGGTGTAGGAGTTCAGGAGGCTGAGTTCCCTCTGGAGGCTCCCGGGGAGAATCCTTCTCCTGGCCTTCCCCAGCTTCTAGAGGCTGCCTGTGTTCCCCGGGCTCGCGGCCCCTTCCTGGACTCTGACCCTCTAGTATTCTGCTTTCAAGAACCCTCGTGACCACATCGGGCCCACCCGGTTAATCCAGGATAATCTGCCCATCTCAAGATCCCGAATCTCCTCACAACCTGGAGTCCCCTTTGCCACATAAGGTAGCGCGTCCACAGGCTTGGAGGTTATGACGCGGACATCTCAGGGCCACGATTCTGTTCAGTGCAGGAACCGTTAGCCAGTGCTCACGGCGCCCTTCCCTGGCTCATCATTTGAAATGCGGGTTTAAGAAAATCAACGTGTTTAACTTTGTCTTTTTTTAAAAACCCTTTACAGGAACTTGGATACAATTGGCGTCGCTGTCGATTTGATTCTTCTTTTCCGTGAACTGCGGGTGGAACAGGAATCCCTGTTGACAGGTAACTTGCAGTATGATTCACAGGTTATTTGTGTCTTTGAAACGGGTTTAAAAACTACAACTTGGAGTGTTGTTACGTCGTTCATTAAAGCAAATGTGTCGTGTTTCATGATACAGAGAAACTTATTTAGTGATGTTAGTGAATTTCCATAAAAAAGTGGCAACGGCTTCCTTTCCTCCCTCTGTTGTGGGCTGAACTGTGCCCCCCTTCCCCCCCGACCTGTCCCCAGATCCACATGGCGGAGTCCCCACCCTGTAGCGCTTCAGAATGTGGCTATATTTGGAGACCAGGCCTTTGAAGAGATAAATAAGGTAAGATAAGTAATCCATTATGACTGGTGTCCTTGTAAGAAGAGGAGGTCAGAACACAGACACGCAGAGAGACGATGACCACGCGAGGACACGGGGAGGGGACAGCCATCTGCAAGCCCAGGAGGGGGATTCGGAAGGAACCAGCCCTGCCCACGCCACGACCTTGGACTTCTAGCCTCTGAACTTAGAAAATAAATTCCCGTTGCTTCAGCCACCCGCTCTGTGGTGCTTCGTTATGGTGGCCTCGCCAAGTAATGGTGTCTCTCAGGATGTGTGAAGGTGGCATGCCTGTTCTTGGTGCTGAGTGTGCTCTGAACAGTGACCAAAGCAGGCAGAAAATCTTTGCCTCAGCGTGTTTACAGTGCAGTGGAGGGAGTCCGGTGCTAAATATGTTACCTAAGTCAAATACCTGGCATGACTGAGGGAGGGTAGCTCTCTGATTGTTGGATAGCTGTTGATAAGGGATTAGGAGAGAAATCAAGCCTCTTGATTTGAAGACCAGGAAGCTTTTCTAGACTTTTTTGAATGTTTTTGGTTCTTAAGGTATTAGCATCTATACATCTTCTTTGGACAGGGATCATTACTGTAATATCCTGTAAGAAAACAGAATTTTAACATATGATCTCTATCCAAGGCCTCGGAACGCTTCTTGGCAAACCCAAGTCATTTAATAATAAAATCTTAATGTAAATGTTCAGCTTATAAGATTTACTAGATCGTGGAGTGAACAAATTCTTTCTGATAATTCAATAAATACGTCCTCTAAAGGAGAAATCCCCACAGGTGCCTGGGTGGCTCAGTTGGTTAAGCATCTGACTCGATCTTGGCTTAGGTCATGATCAGAGCCCTGAGTCTGGCTCTTCTGATAGCACGTGGAGCCTGCTTGGGATTCATTATCTCTCCCTCCCCGCCGCCCCCGTCCTCCCCCCCCGCCCCCCGCCACTTCCCCACACACGCACATGCGTGCTCTGTCTCTCTCAAAATAAATAAACTTAAAAAAAAATAATAAAGGAGCAATCTCCAGCAATTTGTAGAATATGATCTTATTTATAAGTTGGTTTACATTTAGTTCTCATTGCCTGTACTGACTCTAAACAGTGAGGCCTTTCATGTTCATGGTAATATACGTGCTACCGTTGGGGTTGAGGAGAGAACTAGATGGGGTAGTCTCTTCACAGGCAGAGAAACTGAGGCACAGAGCACAGGGGGCTAAATTAGCTGTCAGAGGTGCTGCCTGGCTCAGTTCAGTTCTCTTCCTGTTCTGTGATTCCTTAGTGTTCTCATTTAAAACGCCTTTGTTAAAATTCCTGCGTCTCTACCTGGTTGAGAGTTCTTCTTTTGGGGAATCGCAGCGATCTTTTCAATTAACTAAATTGTCTAAGACTCTGCACACAAAGCGTTTGCTCTGCGTTGTTTTGAACAGCTCTAATTTCTCAGGTATTCTCGAGAAACCGATAGGGTGTAGGATTTAGTTGGAGGGCATTTTGAAGACGTTCTGTGCTTAACGGTCTTTTTGTAGCTTCATTTTATGGCGAAACGGAAGCCTCCGTGCTCCAGTTGGGGGAAGACAAATCGGCAGTGAGATCCAGGTTGCGCTCTGTTGCGTGGAAAAGCCTCTGGTTTTGAAGCCTGCGTGTGGCGCGAGAAGGGGAGTTCGGAGTGGACCGCGTTCCATAATTACTGAGACCTCCTGGTGTGGTGGATAGTGGGGCCCTGGCAGCACCGAAGCGGGCGGACGTGGGTTTCCCTGGATGGATTCCTGCATGAGACGCCCCGGGGAGGCAGGGCGCGCACGCTGTGACTGAGTAACTGGCAGAGCCAGCGGCCCGCCGCGGGGGCGTCGAGCCCCATCCCCACGCCCCCCGCGCAGCAGCGCTGCTCCCGAAACGGCCCCTCGCCCGCCGCTCCCCATCCTTATGGCAGCACATCAGGCGCCCTCCTGTCTTCCCCCGGCTCCAGGGGCCCCTCCGCTCTACCCCAGACGCGCCACGGGAGACTTGCTGTAGGGTGTTCACGTGATCAAAGACTGTTTCACGGGACTGATTTTTCTCTTCGCCGAAGCAAGTAGGCGATCCGACGAAAAACTTACAGGAGCTGATTGCTGAAACTTTTCATGACCTGATTTGTCGTTGATGAATACATTGGCTGTGTGGTCGGTGGCCTGGCTTTTCATTGATACGTGCCAGTCAGAGGGCAGATCTTCAGACACCTGTGTTGTGTTGTGTTGGTGTATTCAGAGTTGTTTGCCGGGTTGGCGGCTGTATTTGTTTTTGTTTTTTTAATGTTTTTTTTTAACATTTAATTATTTTTGAGAGAGAGAGAGAGTATGAGCAGGAGAGGGGCAGAGAGGGAGGGAGACACAGAATCCGAAGCAGGCTCCAGGCCCCGAGCGGTCGGCACAGAGCCCGACGCGGGGCTCGAACCCACAAACCGCGAGAGCACGACCTGAGCCGAAGTCGGGCGCCTAACGACGGAGCCACCCGAGGGCCCCTTGGCAGCTGCGTTTGTGTTAGTTTCATTAAGTGATACGTTTCTTACTGACGTGAGACTCACGGGCACACGGGTAAGCACTCGCTGGTGAACCGTTGAGCGGCACTTGGGGCAGTCGCCGTGTTGTGCCCCCACCGGCTCAGACTGCAGATACTTTCACGATCCCGAAAGGCGACCCTGTGCCCCCTGAGCTGCTGCTTTCCGCTTCCCCTCCCCTGAGCCCTGGCTGCCGCTGGTCTGCGTTCTGTCTCTGCGGGATTACCTCTTCTGGATTTCTCCTGGGAGTGGAATCAGGATTATTGGACCTTCTTTGGCTTCTTTCACTCAGCAGAATGTTGTCCAGAGTTTATCCCCGTCGTAGCCTGTGTCAGCGCTTTATTGTTTCAGATGACTGAACGACGTTCCGTCGTGTGCACGTAGCACAGTTTGTCTGTTCACTCAGTGCCGGACGTGGGGTCGTCTCCACCGTTTGGCTGTTCGGATCGGTGCTGCTCTGAGCAGGCGCGGATGTGTCCCATCCGAGTACCGTTCTCTGTTCCTTGAGTGTATCAGGAAGAATTTCTGGGGCAGTTTTATATTTAAATTGTCAAGGAACTGCCAGACTTTTCTCAGCGGCTGAACTGTTTTTCGTCTTTACTGAGAACGTACATCATTCCGGTTTCTCCATGTCCCTGCCGACGTTTATTTTCCTTTTTTAAATTTTTTTTGGACTCTAGTCATGCTGACATTTGTGCAGTGGTGTCTCATCGCGATTTGTGTTTTCCTCTTGAGGAATGATGCCGAGCACCTTCTTAGGCGCCTGGTTTGGCCATTGGTAGATCTTCTTTGGGGAATTGTCTGTTCAGGTTCTTTGCCCAGCTGTTCATCGGGCTGTTTGTCTTTTTTGTGGGTGAATTTCAAGAGTTATTTGTATATTGTGCATGCTGAGAATTGCGGTGAATCTGTAGATCCATTTGGGGACACCTGGCCATCTTCGTGACCCTGAGTCTTCTGGTCCGTGAATGTGGACCGTCTCTCCACGCATTTAGGTCTGTAAGTTCCGGTTGTGCTGGCTTCAGGCGGATCACGTGTGTTTATAGGCAGAGTGGGAGGATATTACTGAGGCAAGGAGGAGAAGGGACGTCAAAAAGGTATTTCTCACTCCTTGGGAAAGGCAGTTCACGGTATTCCTGAATTTATTTGGAATTCAGCAGTGAAATTTGGACTCAACAATGAAACTTAAAGAAGTTTTATAGTATGTTAGTTCAAGCGTAACATAAGCCTTGTAAAAAGTATTCTGGTTCTTTCTTTTTTTTTTTAAATTTTTTAATGTTTACTTATTTTTGAGAGACAGAGTGTGAGAGTGGGAGGCACAGAGAGAGAGGGAGACACAGACTCCGAAGCAGGCTCCAGGCTCTGAGCTGTCAGCACAGAGCCCGACGCGGGGCTCAAACCCACGGACCGTGAGATCATGACCTGAGCCGAAGTTTGACGCTCCACTGACTGAGCCACCCAGGCGCCCCAGAAGTATTCTGGTTCTTAATAAAGCGCCCATACTGTGTTGTGACTGTTTCTCTGTGAGAATCGTCTTTTTGTGGATTTTTAGCAGGGTATCTGTGCCAGCTTTTTGTTACCACTCTTGAGGTAAAAACTGTAATTACATTGTCAAAATAATATTTAGAGTATTATTTTCAGAGAATAATTGCAGTGGTGTGACGAATATATTATGCTCATCAAATTTTATGTAAACACAAGCATGAGTTATTTTAATTGAGTTATTGGTGTTGTTTTTGGCCTTTATTTTCTAATCTGTAAAAATAATGTTGGGATTTTTGAGGGGCTTTGTAACATTTGCAATATTTACACAGATCAGTTGATAAGCTGTTTGGTCAAAGTAAACGGCCATTTGTACTTGTCTGGGGTTTCTTTTCTTGCCGCTAGGACATCTTTAAACCTTTTCCTTCCTGGAATCGTGTTCTGATTCAGAGTGCTAATTTTTAGCTGCCTGATGAATTGTTAGGTCAGTTGGCTTCCAGACCAACTTATATTGTTGGCGTGTGTGTGTGTGTGTGTGTGTGTGTGTGTGTGTGTGTGTGGGCAATTTTACAAAGATTTGGCTGTTAACATTCTAAAATACTCAGTGAAAATATAAAGGGCATTTTAAATTGTGATTTAAGATTAAAAATGAGGATCTAACTTTTCACTGTAACCATTTTCCATAACTTGTTACAGAGTAATTTTTAAAAACTCAGGAAAGTGGAAAGAAAAATAGTCATCGTGTACATGCAGGCTGCTTTAGACAAACACTTGACTTTTTTTAGTCCTTTTTCAGTGTTTGTACGTATGGGAATGACTGTGTACTTGGAATTCTAGATCTTGCGTCTTTTGGATCGTAATGTTAACTCTGTTCAGTTTTGAAGTTCTTGGTTCATCGTTTCCTTTGTATTTTTTTTTTTGTCCTTCTCTCGGTGTTGGCGATCCCCGGCCACAGCTCGGCCATCTTTGAGCCAGGAATCGTTGAATCACTGTGTAAGTGAGGGGCGCAGGCACATTACACACCTTATCTTCCTTCATGTTCGTGGCTACTCTGCCTTTGAGGTGTTGGAGGAACAGCGCGTCCCGTGCTCAGCCAGGGATCAGGTGATAGGACTCGAAGGGAAGGCCAGATCCCCTGAGAGCCTGAGGACAGAGGACGGGAGCCCTGGGCCCCGAACAGCAGGCCGGCCCCCTCCTCTGGCAAAGCAGAGGCCTAGAAAGCTTAAAGACTTCGGAAGTCCCCCCGCTCTTAAAATTGCCCTCTGGTTGCTGATGGGTGGGCGGGGGGATCCTTTCGGGGAGCAAAATCTTTCATTTCGGCTCCTTCTCCTGTGACTTGTTACCTTGATCAGCCTCGATTCCCCCCTTGGGGAAGAGCCACCCGCCTGCTGCTGCTTTTGCCCCGGGGCGGGCTGTGTGATGGGGTTCTGGTTTGCCCCGTGTAAAAGGCGTAGATGTCAATACCTGCCTCCCAGGTTGTCGCGGGGGTCAGAGGAGGTGCTCCCGGTGGATCCTCCGCAAGCGTCAGTTACCGCCTCCGTTCTCGCTGCCGCTGTCCCTCAGCCCTCGCTTCTTGGCGCTCAACCCGTGCTGGTGTTTACTTCCTCGGAAGCGTCTCGGTCTCTTTCCGCTCAGGATCTCGTCACATGCCATTCCGCCTGCATGGGCTGCGCTGGCCCCGACGTGAACCGCTTCCAAAACAGTGAGCAAACAGCAGGGCGCGGGCGTCTCCGCCTCGGCACGCATGCCACGCATAGCTGGGGCGCGGCCCTGGGAGGCCGAGGCCCGGCCAGCAGGGGCCTTTTAGGTATGGGGTGTGTCGCCAGGAGGGGGCTGGGACTGGCGTTTCGGGGGAGTATCTGGTTACCGCAAAGGACAGAAGTATTTCAAGTATTTCCCCGGCCAGCATTGCGGTGCCCGTGTGAACCATACGGACACCGGCTCGCTCCCATCAGCCGGCTGGCCTTGAAGGCGCGCAGCGCAGCCTTAGTCGTGGCCGGCCCCTCACTGGCCGCTGATTTATGTGCTCGCTCTGTGCCTCTTTTCTTCATCTGTGAAATGTGGACGGTGCCGTCCGCCTTAACTATGAAGATACAGTAAGAACCCACATAAATTCCACCTGCACATCACGGGAGCGATTGCTGTGCGTTGGACGTCGTTCTGGCTCCTCGGCCACTGTCACTCACCCTGGCGTCCGGGTCCTGTGTGGCGTTGCCGGGCCCGGGCGTCCGTGTGTCGGGCCCAGCTGAGCGGCAGGCGGGAGGAGGAGGCAGGGACTCGCTCCCCACTCGCGTCTCCCTCCCAGAGCCGTACCTGCGCCCACCTTCCGTTGCTTTCCCCGTCGGCCTCGTTTTGTTTCCCCCGGGGGGGACCGTCATCAGCTGGCCAGGCCTTGTCCACGCCCCCTCCCTAAGGTGTCCCCTGTGCTCCCGAGGCATCCGCGGTCACCGGGCGGCCCCTTTCCCCAGGGGCCTGGCTCCCAGCCCCGCGGAGCCCCTGCAGGTCCTGGGCTCTCAGAAGCTCCCCCTGGTGCCGTCGGTTCCGAGGGTGGTAGCTGTTTCCTGTAGCCCCGGTGTCTGTGTTACCTCAGTGTTGCCTTTGCAGCGTATCTGATCCCTGATAGCAAGTTTTCTTCGTTGAAACAACTAGTTCGGTTCTGTTCGCCTGAGGTCCTGCCTGAGCTATGATCCTGCTCTAAGGCCTGTGCTTGGTGCCTCTTCTCTTGCTCCCACAGGGGCCCCCTATGCCTTCCTCCCTCTCTTCCCCACTCCTCCCTCCTGCTCTCCCTTCTCTCCATCTGCTCTGCTGGAGAGGGCACGTCCAGGAGATGGAAACTTGAACGCCATAACTTGAACGGGGACAATTTCATGTAAAGAACTGCTAACTGTCACAAAGTCTTGAAATACAGGATTGGGGCGCCTGGGTGACCCAGTCGGTTAAGCGTCCGACTTCGGCTCAGGTCATGATCTCACACGGTTCGTGGGTTCGAGCCCTGTGTTGGGCTCTGTGCTGACGGCTCAGGGCCTGGATCCTGCTTCGGATCCTGTGTCTCCCTGTCTCTCTGCCCCTCCCCCGCGCATGCCCTGTTTCTGTCTCAAAAATAAATAAACACACACACAAATCAAAAACAACAGAGGATCTGGCCGGTGGGGAAGTCGTGGGGAGGCGGTGTCGGCGGAACTTGCTGGAAATCCACCCTCTGGGGTGCAGGGGCAGGTCGTTCACAGGGAGGTATCCTGACTCGGAACTTGCTCAGAAGCATCCCGAGGAAGTTCTCGGCTGCTGGACACGCCCGGTTGGTCACAATTTGCCGGAGCAAATCACTGGAGAGACTCGACCGCAGCGGGCGGATGCCGGAGAAGCAGCGTGCTGCAGGAAGCCTGGCGATGCCGAACTTGCCAGCCGGCGAAGGAGACTTCCCGGAAGGGCCCGTCTGCCCTTTGGCAGGGCAGGCGGTGGAGGGTTTACGAGACCGGCGCCCGCTCGGAAACCTAGTAAACCCGGCCCGCGCACGGCTCCCGGGGATGTCCGGGAGGCGCCGGGTTTAGAGAGCCCTCAGCTGCGCCGCACCACCTTCTCATAGACGCTCGGGTGTCATCTGGCTGATTTTTGCCAGTCCGGCGGGTGTGTAGTAGAATCTTGGCCTCTTCCATGGGGTTCAGCACTTTCTATACTTTGCCTTTTGGAGATCTTTATTCAGCGTTGCTTCAAATCCCCCCCTCCCGTTTTTCAAATCAGATTTGTCTGTCTTTTTACCGACTTACAAAAGCTCAAATCCTGCGGTAGTTACGTGTTTCCGTTACGTGTTCATTCATATCTTTTCCTGTTCTATGGATAGTTTTTGTTTTTGAACCCTAGGATGTTAACACTTTTGAGAAAAAAGTGTTAGTTTTGATGTAGTCTAGGTGGTTAATGTTTTTCTTTATGGTATTATTTTGTGTGTCTTGTTTAAAATATCTTACTCTGCAGTGTTGTTTTCTAAAAGCTTTCTAGTTCACTTTTTTACGCTTAGGTTAGTACTTGGAGTTGAATTTTCTGTGTTGTGTGGGGCAGGAGCCCAGTTTCCATTTTTTATACTGGTACCTACCATTGCTTACTGTTTTCTGAAAACAAATCCTCTTACCTCGTGATTTTCAACAGCGTCTCAGCTGTCGGCTGTTTATATCATGACATAAATTTTAGAATCATCTTGTCAGATTAGAGATGCCCACACAAGCATATAGATGTTCTCTGATGTGTAAAATGACACACACACACACACACACACACACACACACACACCCTGTGGGGAATTTAGTCTCAGATTGCATTTGATCTCTAGAGAAAAACGGATTCCTCTCATCTGTGAACGTGGTATAATTCTTTACTCGATCAAGTTTTAGAATCTTTTTTCTTAGTGGCACTGGGCATCATTTTTAGTTACATTTTTGATGCTTTTTTCTTTTTAATGTTTATATATTTATTTTGAGAGAATGAGAGAGAGAGAGAGAGGGAGAGGGAGAGAGGGAGAGAGAGATGTGAGCGGGGGAGGGGCAGGGAGAGAGGGAGACATAGAATCCCAAACAGGCTCCATGCTGCCAGTGCAGAGCCTGACGTGGGGCTCGAACCCATGAACCGTGAGATAGTGACCTGAGCCAGAATCAAGAGTCGGATGCTTAACTGACTAAGCCACCCAGGCGCCCCATTTTTGGTGCTTTTATGAATAGGCTCCATTCTTGATTTTTTTTGCTCGTTCCCTATATGTATGGAAGTATTACTGACTTTTTAAATATTGACTTTGCATCCAGAAGCTTTTGGGACTTACTAATTCAGACAACTCGTACGCCTAAAAGTGTTGACCACATACATTAGAAATGACCTTTCAACTGTAGAGGAAAACAAAAAAACAGTTCAGTGTTGTCTTCTCCAGCGTTTGGCCTTTCTTTGTCTTGCCGGCCCGGATCGTCAGGGGAGTGTGGACTGGAAGTGGTGATAGCAGGCACCTCCGTCTCCTTCCCTTTCAGAAGGAAGGCTCCTTCTCCATCTGGCTGTTAACCATAACGTGCACCTTGCGTTTTGTGTTGGGGACCCATTTTTAGGGTAAAGAAGCCCTCCTCTGTTCCTCGGTGGCTATGAGTTGTTCAGTTTGGCTTGTTGTTTAAAATTATGAACGGGTGTCGAATTTCACCAGCTACGTCTTCTGCAGTCTTCGGGATGATCGGATCGTTTTGTCCTTTGTAGGTTGATGCGGTCACTTACAAAGTTCGACTCTGGGAGGGTAGAGCAGTTTGCGGTGCGGGTGTGAGTGCAGCTTCCTCTCTGGTACGAGATTCCTCCTGAAACACGGGTTTTGCGTTTTTACCTTCTGTTCTCTTCCTTTTTCATAGTGTGCGTGTTCAACTTGGGTATCGGTCCCAGTGAGGCTGGCCGCACCGGCTTGGTTTGAGGGTCTGCTCTCTCTCTTCCCGTTCCTTGGAAGGGTTGTGTAAGTTGGAAGTCTTTCTCCCTTGAATGTGAGCTGGCGGGAAAGCCGTCTGGGTGTAGGATGTGTTTTTGTGGGAAAATGTGACTGCCGCTTCAGTTCCCTTCGTGGCCGTCGCGCTCTGCGGGCGTTCCCTGGATATTTTACAGAGACAGTTTGTGTTAGCTGTGCTCTAGGGTTTTGTTCATTTAATTGAAGTTTGCAAACAGTGTGGCCTCATGTTATTTGTGATATCTTCTGACTTTCTCTTTTGGCAGCCTCGCCTTTGTCATTTCTGAACGTGTAACGTCGGCGTCCTTTGTGCCTTTCCTCCATTTTGACCCGTTTTTCCAAAGGTTGGTCTGTATGGTGCTTTCTGAAGAGTCACGTTTTCGATTTCCTGATACCCTCTTTTTATGACTGCTGTCAGTTTTAATAATTTCTTGCTCTTAATCTTTATTTTGTTCCTTCCCTGTTTTGGGATATTTTTATTCTTTTTGTAATTTCTCGAAGCAGGTATTCATTGATTTTTGTCATTCTTCCCCAAAATACGCATTTTAAAGCTTTAAAAAGGTTTTCCTTTCTGTACTGTGTTAGCTGCATCGCGAAGCTTTGGTTTGAGGTATTTTTGTTAACATTTGGTTTGAAATATTGTATTTCCGTAGTGATTTCTTTTCTGTCCCCACAGGTTATTTAGGGGTCTGTTTTCTTGTTCTAAACCTGGTGACTTTCCGATCATTTTGGGGACTAATTTCCCCCAAATACTCGCACGTAGGTGTAATTGCCACGTAGGAAGCGAGCACTGTCTGTATGGCAGTCTTTGAAAGTGCGCGGAGACTCGTCTTTTTCTCCGGCACGTGGTGAAGTGCTTGGCGGTGTGTCCTTGGGAAGACCATACGCTCTGCGGCTGAAACCCATTTTTCCTTTTCGCTAATCAGCTTCACGTATAAGCAAGTGGGTGCTCGGATAAGCACGAGACAACCGTATTGGGTTGATACGGTCGCAGGAATAAATCCGGAATCGCGATACCTTGTGATTGTGTGACTTGGGTCAGATTCCTTCTAACCGCCGTGGGTCTCGGTCTGCTGTGCTCTGTAACGAGGATAGAAGCACCTGTCTCGGCAGTAGGGTTCTCCATACGGTAGTACAGTAAGCATTGTGATAAGCGAGTGCGTATATAGTGAGCGCTCACGGTGTCTGTTTAGAGTCTCCGACCCCAGGAACAAACACATGTTTTCACGGAACATTTGGAAACCTGACATTTTAAACCAGTATTTATCAAGTCCGTATTGTGCCAGTAAAGAGGGTGGCCAGGTGAGCCTTTTCTGCGTTCTCTCCCGCACGTTCAACTGTGCTAGCAGGTTCCCGTGTCATCCTTATGACTGACAAAACAGGGACTGTCCACGTTCCGGGGGGGAACTTGGATCTCACAGAGGTCACGTGCCTTGCGCACATTCACGCTACGTTGGGAGTTGCACACAGGTCTGTGTTTGTGGCCGGTGCACAGTTGTGTTCTCCTGTTACTCTTTCCTTTAACAGACTATTTTTTAGAGCAGTTTTTGGTTCACAGCAAAATTGAGAAGGTTCAGAGATTTCTCGTGGGTCTTCTGCCCCTGCCCCTGCACAGCCTCCCTCGCGTTTCACGTGTGGCGCCACAGTGACAGCTGATCCTGAGCCATAAGCTTGAATGCGCGGCTCCTCACCTTCGCAGATGGACTTTTACACAACATGCTGTGAATGTATTGTCTCTGCCCCGTCAGTTTCTTAGTGTTTTCTTTTCTCTAGCTTTCTTTATTGTAAGAATATAGTGTATGAAACAACGTACAAAATATGTTAATCAGCTGTTTATGTCATTGATAAATCTTCTGGTTAGCAGTAGGTTATTTATTCATAGTTAAGTTTTAGGGGAGTCAGAGGTCATCTGTGGATTTTCGACCGTGTGGGGATCAGTTCCTCTACCCACCCCCACCACCCCCCCCCCCCCCGCCCCATGTTCAAGGGTCATCTGTAATGCATTTGTTATGTTGTTATCACCCAAAGTCCGTAGTTTACATCATGGTTCATTCTTGGTGTTTTACATTTCATGGGTTTGGACAAAAGTATGTGCAGTGACGTGTATTCACCGTGATAGAATCATGCAGAATAGTTTCACTGCCTGAAAGTCCTCTGTGCTCTGCCTGTTCATTGTCCCTGCCCTGGTCCTGGGCGACCACAGATCTTTTTACTGTGTCCGTAGTTTCGCTTTTTCCAGAACGTCACAGTCGGGATCATACGGTATGTGGCCTTTTCACTTGGTAATTGTATGGAAGTTTCCTCCATGTGTGTTCATGGTTTGATAGCTCGTGTCTTTTTAGTGCTGAGTAACGTTTCCTTGTGTGCACGGACTGCAGTTCCTTTATCTGGTCATGTACGGAAGGACGTCGTGGTTGCTTTCATAATTTCATTTGGCAATTATGAGTGAAGCTGCCGTGAATATTAATGTGCAGGGTTTTGTGTGGACATAAGTTTTCGGTCACTTTGGGTAGATACCAAGGGTTGCGATCGTTGGATTGTGTGTTAAGCGTGTGCGTGGTTTTGTAAGAAGCCGCGGGACTGAACTGTCCTTCACAGTGGCCGTACCATTCTGCGTCCCTACCAGCCGTGCGTGAGCGTCCCTGTCCCTCACATCCGTGCCGGCACTGTGTGTTGTCAGTGTTGTGGGTGTTGTCCAATATGCTCTAGTTTTATCGGGTGAAATGTTCTGAATGTGTCAACTAGGTTGTTACTAAATGCTGTTAAAATCTTTTACATAGACTAGTTTTTTGTCTGCTTGTTTTATAAGTCACCAGGAAAGTTGTATTACTACTGCAGAGTTTAATTGTGGGTTTTTTTTCTTTCTTCTGTAGTTTTGTTAATTTTTCTTTTAATTATATATATGTGTGTGTATATGTATATATATATATTTGAGGCCATGTTATGATTACAGTCTATAATTATTATCTTTTTGGTGAATTGTCATTCTGAAATCATTTTTTTTTTTGAAGTTTATTTCTTTTCTTTAGCAGTCTCCACACCCAACATGGGGCTCACACTCACAGCCTTGAGACTAAGAGTTTGTGCTCCACCGACTGAGCCAGCCCGGCGCCCCTGAAATGATAATGCTTGTTTGCCTTAATGTTTCTTACGTCTCATTTTAAGGGGTCTGTGACTTCCTGTTTAGCTGGTATTTGCCTAATACATCTTTTTGCTATTCTTTAACTTTTAATATTTCTATAGTATTATATTCTAGATGTTTTGTTTTAAGTAGCATTAAGTTAGATTTTTAAAAATCCGGTCAAAGAGTAACTCTTAATTGGAGCACGTAGTCCAGTGATAGTTAATGTAAATTAGAGGTATATTGTGTTGACATTTACAGTTTTTTAAAGAAGTTAATTCAGTTTGTATGGAGCACGTTGTTTTGGTAAGGCATTTTAATATTAACGTCACGCCCAAAGTTTCATCGCGGTGAGAGACTTATGTAGTTAAAAGAAGTTAACAGAAACTTCCCGTTTAATGACGTGGAATGGTTTCTATTAAGATATGTTTATTTGGTGTGTTAACAAGTTTTTAAATTGTATCTTTCTTATTTTTATAAATCGTCAGCATTTCGCTGTGGCCTGCAGTTTCTAGGCAACATCGCCTCACGGAATGAAGATTCGCAGTCTGTCGTGTGGGTGCACGCTTTCCCAGAACTCTTTCTGTGAGTATATCGATAGAAGTTTCTCTCATTCTGGAAAGACTGGTTATATCATTCCATTTAGGTGAAGTTCAAAAACAGGGAAAACTAGCCCTTGGTCAGAGAGTTGAGGATGGCCCTTGGTGGTGGTGGGCGGGGGCAGGATCGGCACCAGCCGGGAGAGGGCACGAGGGAGTCTCCTGGGGTTCTGGGAATGTTCCGTGTCTTGACCTGCATGGTAGTTATGGAGTTATATCCACATCTAATAATTTATTGGGCTGTACACTCAAGATTTATGCCCTTTATTGTATGTCAGCTTTTTTTTTTTTTAAGAAAATAAGAGTTTTGATTAAAGTAAGAAATACTGTTAAGTTCACTGTGATTTATAGGAAAACACATTCGTAAGAAAACAAGCCATAAAATGCTGGAGTATGGGCAGTGAATTGGTCATTATTTATCCATCGAGCACTTGTTATGTGCCCAGCACAAGGCTGTCTGGGTAGATCTGAAGAGCGGTAAGATGGGCACAGCCAATCCGTTTGTCTAGGTTGGTTCGCGGTGCTTTTCCTGGTGATTTGGTACTTTGTTTTGACCAACTTCTGTTAGTTCACACAAAGTTGAGCACCGGGATAGAAGGCGAGTGGGTAACGGAGGCAGGGTAGGCAGTAGGAAGCGCTGTCTCAGAGTGGGCGGCCTGGCTTCTAGTCCAGGCCCCGTGGCCCACGAGGGGTGTCCGTGGTCGTGGCAGCAGTAAGGCGGCCGAGCAGTGGCTGTTTCTCCGCCCCGGTTGGGTATTCCGTGCGGGCGATTCCTGTCCTGTGAGCGGCAGGAATCCTGTCCTGTGCAGGGCGGGGTGAGGACCGACGCTCACCGCTGGTCAAGGGCAGAGCTGCTCTCCGGGTCCAAAGGCGGTGCTCTGCTGCCTAAACGCCCTGCTGCCTTCCCCGGTCGTGTCGGGTTTCTGGGCTTCCGTGTAAAGTATGATGTCAGGATCACATAAACTCGAGTGTGATCCCTAGCTCGCTTGAGTCGATAACTGGCTCTCAAATTCCTCCAAATAATGAGAGTTGAAGGCACCAAATCTTTATGATTTACGATAATTGAGCTTAGGTGGAAGGAAAGAATTGTGGAATTCGAGCTACAGAAATAGAAATTGCTCATTCTTGAGAATCCCTGCCTTTAAAACATTTTGAACACCTAGTATCTGTGGTTCTGAGCTAGGTGAGTGGAATTTGGGTAATTTAGATCTATTTATAATTCCCCAAAAGCCCATGCTTTGGGGGAGATAAAGGAACAGGTGAGCACACCGTAGTGTAAGACGGACACGGTTCGAGCAAATCCGAGTGTCCCGGAAACCCAGAACAGAGGCACCTGGACAGGGCAGAGAAGCCGCGACAGGTTACGCGGTGGTGTTCCTTACGGGGTCAGATCTGATCCTCACGGAAGCGCCGTGAGATAGGCCGGGGAGGTCGTCGTAGTCCATTTTTATATCAGAAAACACACTGAAAGAGGTAATTTGCGCTCTGCGCGCGTTTGTGAGACAAATGTAACCAAATTTGAGTTCCGTCTTTGAGAGGTACTGGCTTTGTGCACTTGGGCAGCTAGAGTCCCAGTCGCTGTCTGTAACGTATGGATAATACCTCCTCCGGGAGAGTATGATGAAGTGGAACTGGAAAGAAAAATCCTGCCGTAGTGCGCAACCCGGGGCGTAATTGGCCGTGGGTAACTCAGCGACCTTCCTAACTAAGATCGCGTAGCTGAGAGGTGATGAGGCGGGACTCACCCTGACGCTCTTGGCTCCACTCTTGCCAGGGTACCATCTCTCCACCGTTCCCGTAAACCCTCCGACCCTCGTGATGCTGAAAGGAGTGCCCGTAGTTAACGGGGCCTCACGTTTTACCTTTTGGTTTCTTTTTTCTAACAAGAGTGAACATTTTCACGTTTTATAGATGTCATCATTTATCTTTTCCTTTAATCGGGTGGTGTTTGCTTTTTGCTTTCAAGTCCTAAAGTCCGCTGCGTCTTTAATTTTGGCTACAGTGTGTCACGACTCGTTTTAGATTGCTCTTTTTCCAGTAGATAAGGTACTTGTCTCAAAGTGTTGTCATTCTTTGTTAAATCCTCAGAAACATCAGTATGCACTGCATTTGTTAATTGGGTGATTGTTGTTTGTCAGAATCCATATTTTACCATATTGCTCAATGGGGCTAATGCCCTGATGTCTTTCTTTGGAAGGTCTTGCTTAAATCATCCGGACAAGAAAATTGTTGCCTACTCGTCAATGATTTTGTTCACCTCCCTGAACTCTGAGAGAATGAAAGAACTGGAAGAGAATCTGAACATCGCGATTGACGTCGTCGAAGCTCACCAGAGGCAGCCCGAGTCGGAATGGCCGTAAGTCTCTCGCTGGCAGTCTGATTGCTTGAGAACATCCGAGCGGATCCCTTTCCTTGCGGAGCAAACCAGAGTTTGAATTCCGGTAGCTGAACAGCAAGTTGACGCTAAACGATACGGACAAAATGAGAAAGCGTCTGGGCAGCACCTGGAGGCTGGGGAAGGTGGGGTGACGGGCGAGTCGGGGGTCCTGGGAGGCGGTGAGGCCCGGGGCGCAGCCTGAGGACACGCAGCCCTCTGGGGTCGTCCGGGTCACACCGCCGTGCCTGCGCCTGATGGTTCGTTACGGATCGGACGTCGATACGTGTCTCGCGGCTCGTGTTCCACCGAGACATCCGTTGTCGTCCACATCGTAGTGTCCGTCCATCCCCTGGCCCCGTACATAACGCCTCATCTCCCTCCAATCGCTTTTAAGATTTTTCTTTGACTTGTCAGGAGCCTAATTATGATGTCTTGATGTGGATTTCTTTGAGTGTATCTTCTTTGGTTCCCTCGACTTCTCGAATCTGTAGGTTTATGTTGCCAGATTTGGGGACTTTCCGGCCATTATTTGTCTGAACGCTTTTTTGGCCCCGTGATCTTTCCGCTCTCTTGTGGGGACTCCACATCAGGCCACGGCTGAGGCTGACTGTGATCCTTTAAGACCCAAGAAGCCACTGTTAGATTTAGACGGTTTGTTATCCTGTGGACAAGGAAAAGGAGAAGCCGTGAGTCCCATCGTCCCACATGCTGAAAAGGGGCCGGATGACTGGGACGACCGTTGTCATCCCAACGGGATGCCACGTTGCTTGAAGCGGTTTTATATTCTGAGGGGCTGGGCAGACCGCTCCATATCTCGTCAGGACGGCCCCTCATCTGACCGTCCCTGACAGCCTCCGAAGCCTCGGGCCTGCCGTCCCTGAGTTGTGGGAGGATCACAGGGTGTTGGGCTTCTGTCCGCTTGGCCTGTATGCACGTGTGGGAGGGAGGCGGCCAGAGCAGTCCCTGCTCCCTGATGTCGCCTTAGTCTTCTGGTTGCCCCGGAGCTCCCTGAGGCTCTGATCAGGGTTTTTGTATGTTTTGTTCTTGTTTCCTGCTTTCTGTTTTCTCTTTTAAGCCAGTACTTCGCTATCTCGATTACGGTAGCTTTGTGTAAGTTTTGAATCAGAAAACTCTTAAGTCTTCCCACTTTGTTCATCTTACTCAAGATTTTTTGGGCCCTTCTGGGTCCCTTGTGTTATATGTTAATTTCTGGATCAGCTTTTCAGCTCGTTCGGAAAAGCAGCTAGAGTTTTGGTAGAGATGACATGGATCTGTAGATCAGCTTGAGGAATGTTGCCATTTTAACTAGATTAAGTTTTCCAGTCCATGTGTAGAGGTATCTTTCCATTTATTTAGGTCTTATTAATTTTTTCAGTGAGGTTTTTTTTTTAGTTTACATTTTTATTTGTTTTTGACAGACAGAGACAGAGCAAGCAGGGGAGGGGCGGGGAGGGGTGGGGGGGGGGGACGGGACACAGAATCTGAAGCAGGCTGCAGGCTCTGAGCTGTCAGCACAGAGCCCCACGCTGGGCTCGAATCCATGAACTGTGAGATCGTGACCTGAGCCGAAGTTGGGTACTTAACCGACTGAGCCACCCAGGTGCCCCCCGTTTTTCATTTTTTTTTTTTTTTTCAATTTTTTTTTTTTAACGTTCATTTATTTTTGAGACAGAGAGAGACAGAGCATGAACAGGGGAGGGTCAGAGAGAGGGAGACACAGAATCTGAAACAGGCTCCAGGCTCCAAGCCATCAGCACAGAGCCTGACGCGAGGCTTGAACTCACGGACCGTGAGATCATGACCTGAGCTGAAGTCGGCCGCTCAACGGACTGAGCCACCCAGGCGCCCCAGCCCGTTTTTCATTTTTAAATATGTTGAGGTGTGTTTTATGGCCGAGCACCTGGTCTGTCATGCAGACTGTCCCATGTGCTGTGGATTCGGGTTTGGTGGGGGCGCTGTCTAGACGCCTGTTGAACCTCTGTTTGTCTTTCTTTTTCTTTCTTTCCTTCTTTCTGTCTTTCTGTCTTTCTTTCTTCTTTCTTTCTCTCTCTCTCTCTGTCCCTCTCTCTTTCCCTTTCTTTCTTTCTTTGTTTCTATGTTTATTTTTGAGAGAGACAAACAAAATGAGCAGGGGAGGGGCAGAGAGAGAGAGAGAGGGAGAGAGAGAGAGAGAGAGACAGACAGACAGAATTGGAAGCGGGCTCCAGGTTCCGAGCTGTCAGCACAGAGCCCGACGCGGGGCTCGAACTCACAGACCGCGAGATCATAACCTGAACTGATGTCAAATGCTTAACCGACGGAGCCACCCACGCGTCCCAGACCTTCTGTTTCTTGATGGTCTTCTGTCCACCTGTTTCATGCATTCCTGGAAGGGGACCGTTTTCTGTCTGTCCAGTCAGACCAGTTGGTTTTTGTGTCCCTTATTTTTGGGCTCTGTGGTTGGGAACATATCTGTCTGTAATTGTTATGTCTTGAGGAATTGGTCCTTCCTTTCGTCATTGTAGAATTCATCAAAAATCCTGTTGCTTTTAGTCCTGTTCTTCCGTTTTCCGTAAGATCTATTTTCATGTGTGTTTTCACGTAGCGGCCAGTGAGTTCGGGGCACAGCTTGTGTCCGAGCGGGGGGAGCCTGGAGCTGCCGGTAGTGCTGCTTGCATTTTTTTTAAACTTATTTTTAGAAGTTTTTTACTATTTTAATGTTTTTATTTAATTTAGAGAGAGCGCAAGCCGGGGAGGGGCAGAGAGAAAGGGCAGAGGGTCTGAAGCGGTCTCTGGGCCACAGCAGCGAGCCCAGTATGGGGCTTGACCTCATGAACAGCGAGATCACGACCTGAGCCGGAGTCAGACACTCAGCCGACGGAGCCACCCGGGCGCCCCCGTGCCACTTGCGTTTCAGAGGCGCTTTCTCAATTTGGGTCTCTTTCAGTGTGAACTTTATTGTCCTCCGGAAATTATGCCTCTTTTAAAAATCATTTACTTTTCCCAGCATTCATTTGTATTTGGATTACCCATTTGCACACAGACACAAGTTGGTGTCTGAAAAGATTAGGATACTGTGCTTGACTTAGATTACCTTCCTCCGTATGGGTTGTTTTATAATTGAGCACGGTGGATGAATCCTTAGAGTCTGCTTACTTAGCACAGTTTTTAGTTGAAGTCTGTTTCGTGTGTTAAGTATCTTAGATCTGGGTTTTGGCCGTCGGCGGTTTTCTGGCAGGAGGGGTCAAGGGCGGAAGGTGCAGTGTGCTTCGGAGTAGCTCGAGTGAGAGTTCTCACAGGTCGCCAGATGGAAGAAGGATGGAAAGTGGCGGTGGCAACTGATGTCTTCCGCTGGGGCAGCGCTGACACTTTGATTTGTGTTAGAGGAGCTGCGCATTCGCTAAACAAGAATGAGAAGAATGAGATCACAAAATACAGCCGTATTTTGTCAGCGATGCTGCAGGTCCGGTTCCAGACCACTGCAGTAAAGCGAGTATTGGAGTAAAAAGACTCAAGTGAAATTTTTGGTTTCCCGGTGCATGTAAAAGCAGTGTTGGGGCGCCTGGGTGGCTCAGTCGGTGAAGCGTCTGACTTCGGCTCAGGTCATGATCTTGCGGTTCGTGGGTTCGAGCCCCGCGTCGGGCTCTGTGCTGACAGCTCAGGGCCTGGAGCCTGCTGCGGATTCTGTGTCTTCCCCTCTCTCTGCCCCTCCCCTGCTCACGCTCTCTCTCAAAAATAAATAAACATTAAAAAAAAAAAAAAAGTTGTGTTTACACCGTAGGGTAGTTTATGAAGTGTGCAATAGCATTAGCTCTTAAAAAAGCAGTGTATGTACTTTACTTAAAAAACACTTTATTCCTGAAAAATGCTAACCATCATCTGAGCTTTCAGTGAAGGATAATCACTGGTCACAGATCACCGTAACAAATACAATAATAAACAAGTTTGAAACACTGCGAGAATTCCCGGAATGTGACCAGAGACACAAGCAAATGTTAGAGAAATGGCACCGACAGACTTGCTGGGCGCCAGCCACAGGCCTTCAGTTTGTGCAAAGTGCGTTCCTTGCAAAGTGCAGTGAGATGAGACGCAGTCTCTGAGCTGTCCCAGCATCCAGAGGCTTCCGACAGCATTGTTACTTTTTACCGTTAAATATGAACCCGTCCATCTCTGACAATTAGGGAGCATCCGCCCTTCTCCGTCCCGCCTGCTAACACGATGGGATGGTTGGCAAAGAGTACAAGACACAACAGTGTTAGAATTCATGGGTTTGGTGTCTTTTCTTGGAAAGGGACAAATGCAAGGTTTCAGTAGCCAGGTCCTTTGTTTGGATACACCAGGGACGCAGGGAAGCGTGGGTGCCAAGGGCTCTGGCGTTACTCGGTTTGAGTTATTGGGATAATGTCCTTCTAAAAATATTTGCTCCTTTTGTTTGTAGGTGTGAAGGACGTTTTCCTGCTCTGAGATGACCCCGCATGAATCCAGGGGTTGGGTCTTGGTGTTTGAACTCCTCTAAATCCTACAGTAAAGGTGCCGTAGGAGATCCCGGCTGCTGTCTTTTGCAGAGGTTTTAACTTATTTGTGTTCTAGGGGGATTTTCTGCCTTGGTGAAGATGTTACTTACTTGTCAAAGAGAAGAAAGTTCCTTTCTATACCAGCTTTGTAAGCTTTGTCCAGATTGCTGTAGGAAGCAGCTGTGGGTGGGATTTCCCCGGCCTCAGAAACGAATAGGGGTTTTTTTTTTCCAGAACCTGGTTAAATCAGATTCTTCGCTTAATTAGTGCGGTATGAAAGCATTTTCTAGGTTTTCACAGTCCCTGAAATATTTTGTAAGTGTGGCTTTGATACTGTGTGCTTCGTGCTTATGTGGAAGTGGGGATAAGACAGGGATCTCGCTTGAAAAAATTTCCCTAAAACCTGAACTTCAGCAGTAAGTTACTGCTTATTGGCTTACAGCCACTCCGTGTGTCAGTGGCATACTGCTCTTTGTCTTTTTTTTTTTTTTTTAAGTTTATTCATTTATTTTGAGAGAGAGAGAGCGAGAGAGAGAGCGCAAGCAGGGGAGGGGCAGAGAGAGAGGGAGAATCCCAAGGAGGCCCCACGCTGTCAGTGTGGAGCCCGAGGAGGAGCTCGAACTCACAAACGTGAGATCATGACCCGGGCCAAGATGGAGAGTTGGACACTGAACCAACTGAGCCACCCAGGAGCCCCTGTATGTCTGCTTCTTGATGCTTAGAGATGGCTTTTAGCACTTTCTGTGTGGAGTAGGAACACTGTCCATAGACAATAATTAATCTGTCTGTAATTGTTCACATACCTCATTAACACCATTTATAAATGAGGAAGATCGAAAGAAAGGAGATGGAAAGAAGGACCTTGATGCATCTGGGTTTTTAGCCAGTATGGAAGATGATGCAGATATGTGGTCAGTGCTTTGACGTCGACAGCTCGATTTGTGAACGTTAGCTTTTCTGTAATCGCATTTCGGTGATGAATTTCCAGATTAAGCGGAGGCGTTTTGCCTCTTGGCCTGCATGAGTCCGTTTTGGCACCAGAAACAGAAAGTAATAGGCGAAGCCGGCCTGGGACCCTCGTGCACGTGAGGGAGAGGGTTCAGCTCGTGTGTCTGTGCGTGCAGTTCAGGACTTAACAAAAGTATCGCATTTCTCGTTTACTCTTTTTGTAAAATAAATCTCTTTCTCTGATGCCCTTTCTACTCCAACTCCTGCCTTTGCTAGAAGATATTTCTGACCCTCCCCAAGACCATTTGTTCTCTTCCGTGACGTCTGGAGTGTTAGTGGAGCCTTACTTAAAGTCTCTAGATGTCCTTGTGGCGTTTCAGGTTTCGGATCAGAAGGACCCACCTCCCTCACACAACACTGCCACAGAATTTCGGAATTTACAGAGATGGTTGTTCTCCAGAAGAGTTTAATCACAGATGTCAAATCTGTAACTTAGGAAACACTGACCACGGTTGGGTCTCTCGTTGTTGTAAAAGTCTTTGTCTTCGGTTCCCCCCGAGCCGACGTTCGGTAAGAAAGTACATGCAGTGGATTCTAGGTTGAAAGTTGAGATTCCACTTGTAACTTGATGCGACATGCTGGCATGGAGAATATATTACGTTTAGAAAAACAGTCTCAGGAACTAACACAGACACGCGTGATTGGCAGCCATCGCAGTGGCCGCTTTCAAGGTGCAAGGAAAAGGTCGCCCTCCCGTCGGCATCTTCTCGTTGCTCTGTTGCGTATTTGCCATCGGTATTGGACGCTGGATGTTACGCCGTAACGTGGTAGCGGAGAATTCAGTTGTTTGTATGGATGTCCACACAGGATGCTTTTTTCCTGCCCTTCGCATAGGTTGAAGGTGAGTGACAGTTATTCTCGTCCTCGAAATCGTTAAAGTACAGATGCCGCTATCTTCACTCACCGGTAGACGTTTCCTCTTTCTTGTGTGGAAAAAAAAAATGGAGGGGGCGCGTGGCTGGCTCAGTCCGTGGAGCGTGAGACCCTCGATCTCAGGGTTGTGGGTTTGAGCCCCATGTTGGTCGCAGATGTTACTTAAAGGTAAAATCTTTCGCAAAAGAAAACGGAAAAAAAGAATGGAGGAATTTTACGCTTGGTCACTTTGAACTGAAGGTGACACGAAGAACCGGATGCTAAGTTCACCTGAAACTTCTCTCCCAAAGGGCTGCTTGAGCAAGCCGCAAGCTCTCTAAAGGGGAGCATTTTCAGAGAAGCCCCGGAAGGCAGAGACGGAGCTCTTGTCTTGACTCTCAGGGAGCTGAGGGACCTTTCCCAGGACACTAAACCTCTGTGGGCCTCTCTTTCTTTAATTCTTAAACGACGGGGCTGATTTAGGTCAGACGCTTCCACGCTTTTGAACTTCACATCCCCTGTGTTTAAAGGCGTATGGATTGGGGCGCCCGGGTGGCTCAGTTGCTTACGCGTCTGGCTTTTGATCCCAGATCAGGTCTTGATCTTGGGATCGAGAGTTAAAGCCTCGCATTGGGCTCCACGCTGGGCATGCAGCCTACTTAAAAAAGTAAAAATAAAAACAACACAGGCGCTGGGGTGGTTGGTCTGCCTTGGGGACTGTTGGCTAACAACACCGTGTCCCTTGCTGTCGCTCTGAGGCCTCAGTGGCAGTACTCGTTCCAGCCTCTTCTTATGTAGCATCATGGGAAGATGTCATTTTTGTCCTTTGCTCTGATGGCTTTGCCTTTTTAATTACATTTGGTTAAAGTGAACGAGCTGGTATTTAATTCTGGTGACTGTTAAAGCGTATGGTGTTGCATTTGACTGGTGACCCAGTGAGTGTGACCTTGACCTCGTTGCCACCCAGTACTTGCCTGGGTAACTCAAAAATGCAAAGAAACTCTGAAAACTGAACAGTCCATCTGTGCGTCTCTAGGTGCTCATCAACATCTCCTGGGTTGATGTACTGACCTGAGAGCCCATAGTACCCCCCCCCCCCGCCCCCACCTCCAGTCTGGGGCCTGGCTTGCACTGGCAAATACTCTGAAGCAGCTTTGCTCTGACTGACTTCGGGTCTGCTGTGAGGACCCTGCTGGCAGGCCTGTCCACCGTGCCCAGGAGAAGGGGCTTTGGGCTCTGCGCAAGGAATAATTTGCCCTCCATGCGACGATCTGACCTGCTTTTCTCTCGGAGAACTTGTGAGTTAGAGACCCCTCCTGCCCTGTGCACGCTTGTAGGAAACTCAGGAAACTTAAAACGCTCACTTCAAACAGGAACTGATTAATGAAGTCAGTGATCATTGATTGAGTCTTTAACGTGTGCCAGGCAGTGTTTGTGGCACTGGAGGTTCAAAATTAAGAAGACATTATGTTTTAGGGAGAGAGACCGATAATGAACAAAACCCCCCCAAATAAATACCTAAGATGCCAGATAAATGCCTGAGAAAAGATACACACCCAGTTGTGTTTACAAAGCTGTCCTTCGAGTGGTGCTTGGCTCGGAGCAAACAGCGTAGCATTTGCTGTTTTATTCGTAGTAACTTATTTTTTATCAAAATTTTTTTTAATGTTTGTTTATTTTTGAGAGAGAGAGAGAGAGAGGCAGAGAGAGAGAGCAGGAGACACAGAATCCGAAGCAGGCTCCAGGCTCCAGGCTCCGAGCTGTCAGCACAGAGCCCGACTTGGGGCTCGAACTCCCGAACCGCAAGATCATGACGTGAGCCAAAGTCAGATGCTTAGCTGACTGAGCCACCCTGGTGCCCCTTATTAGTAATCATTTAAATACGATCGGTGCGGGGCACAGACTGTGAAGAAAAACGAGGAGTATTTGACTTCAGCAGAGTCCTCCAGTGCGGTGATGGGGCTTGGAGGGGCCGGGTGCTGCTTTGGAATTGGGAGTTCAGGGAAGTCCCTCCTGAGGCAGTGATACTGAGCTGAGAACAGGGTCACCGGCCTGCTTGATAGCCTGTGTGGTAAAGGTGGAGGAGGCCAATCGGGAGGGACATGTGGAGCAGTGAGTCCCCAGAGTGTGGAGACTCCCCTTCCCCCCACCCCCCTCCCGTCTGTCCTCCCCCCCCCCCCCCCCCAGCAGAGGCCTCTGTTGCGGGACAGGGCCCAGGGTGGTTTCAGAGTCCTGGGCGGGACACACAGCCCGAGGGGCGGCTGGAAGCCGGTTGCTTTGGGCCTCGTGAACCGGGAAGACGTCGTTGGCCTTCTCTCTGTGCCATGGGAGGGGATCGCAGAGTTCTGAGCAGAATTTGTACTGACCTGGTCTGCGATTTAAAAGCTCCCTCTGGCCTCTGGGCGGAGGCTGAGCTGGGGGTTGGGGGGGGTGGGTAGAGTGGGGCAGCCGTGGCCTCCAGGTCCGGGCAGGGGGCGCAGGCGGCTTGGCTGAGGGTGGTGGCGTGGGGGTGAGGAGAAGCGCGCAGGTTGAATGTGCTCTGCAGGGAGGGCCCGTGGGGCTTCATGCGGGTTGGGGGTGTGGGGTGAGGTTGGGAGCAGAAAGGCAGGGGCGCTGGTCAGGGTCTGGGCTTGTTGGCCGGCGATGGGGAGATCGGGAGTTCTGTGCGGGCCGTGCGGGATTGGAGACGCCCACCGTGCACCTAAGCGGAGACGTCCTGTGGTGCGGCCAGCGTGGAAGTTCCAGAAGACGGAGCACAGGGTGCCGTGGAAGCCCGGGGCTGGGAGCTCGCCTGCGAGGGGGGCTTCCGGAGAGCGGGAGCTGAAACTCCGGGCCGAGGGCAGCGCGGGTCCGGAGAGGGCACGGCGTTGGCACCGGGGGGAGAGGAGAGGAGCCCTGGCAGCGTGTCGTGGGCGACGTGCTTGGCGGGTGCAGTCGCGCTGCAGGGGGCGGTGAGGACTGCGCGGTAGTGGTGCTGTGTAACCAAGATTTTAGGTGACCTGAGCGCTGTGCCGCTGAGTCGCCCTGACAGGGAGGTGAAGTGACCTCGTCTTGTGTTTCTGTTTTTCTGTGTCCGTTTGGGGAGAGACGTAGAGATTTGTTAGTCAAGTCGCTTTGGAGAAATGGCTGAGCTTTCCCTGCCCAGAAGTAGCTCCCGGTAAGACGGGACCGACCGGACTCGTCCACCGCCACGGCCCTCTCCCTGGGACGCTGAGCCGCCCGGGCCACAGGTGGCGTCGCGCCACCGTAGGGCAGTAAAGAGAAACCAACTTGAGGTGAATTCCCCAGGATATACTTAAATGATCTTTTTAACTTGGGGGGAGATTCATTCTCCCATTCCATTCATAGCTCCTCCGGCCCCGGCCCCTGAACAGGTGGGCCGCCCATTCGTCCTCGACACACCGTTGAGTCTCCTGCTTTTTTAACCAGATGGTAGACTTGTGAGATCTTTCCCTAGAAGCATATAAAGAACTTTCTTTTGTCTTCCGTTGTGCGACTATGCCGCGATTTATTTCATCGGCCCCTTACTGGTGAACATCTAGGCCCCCCGCGTTTCGTAACTACAGGATGTGGCGGTGAGTGGCCCCGTTCGTACGTACGTCACGTTGCGTGTTGGCGAGTACGACTGTCCGATAAATTCGTAGGTGCGATTACTAGGCCAAAGGAAACGTGCTTTTTATATTTTAACAGATAACTGCCAAGAGGTCCTTCGTAGCTGTCGTACCAACGGACACTCCCCTTGGCCGTTGAGAGGACCCGGTTTGCTACCTCGGTGCTAACAGAGTGTGCTCTCAAAGTGTTGGAAGCGCCGATCTTGCCGAGGTTTGAAGTGGCATCGCTACAGAGTTTTATCTCCTGTTTTTCTTGTCACGAGGCCGAGCACCGTTTTAGATGCCGAAGAGCCTATTTTTCTTTTATGTTCGTTCTCATTTTCTTGACCTGTTTTTCCTTTAGGAGGTCGGTCTTATCTGTAGCTGAAGAATATTTTCTAAATTAGGGCCAGTGGTCTTTTCTGTGAAATAAAACGCAGATACTTGTCTCACTTCCTTGTCCTTTGATTTTGTGTGTGGCATTTTTTATGTAAAAATTTTTGAGGGGCGCCCGGGTGGCTCAGTCGGTTAACCATCTGACTCTTGATCTCGGCTCAGGTCGTGATCTCGCGGTCGTGGGATCGAGCCCCGCGTTGGGTTCCCTGCTGAGTGTGGAGCCTGCTAGGGATCCCCTCTTCCTCTCTCTGCTCCTCTCCCCCACTCATGCCCCCTCCCTCAAAATAAATAAACATTAAACATTTTTTTTTGATGTCCTGGTAGATGAAGTCGTCCGTCTTTCTACGTCCTGTAGATTTTTGGCGATGGACGCAGAGGTCTTTGCCCTACTCAGGGTTTCGTCAGCGTCGTGTCATTTCGCTTTTGAGGTTGAGCCGTTTGCTGTGGTCGCACCTCCCGGTGTAAAGGTGAGAGTGCGGACCCGCTTTCCTTTCTGCTCCGGGCGCTGTCGATGGGCGCGGCGGCCGAGCGCCACGGTGACTGGGACGCGTCTTTCCTCTGTCCCTGCCCATCGCCCTTGCCCTCACCGCCCCGCGTCCCTGGAAACTTGCAGCTCCATTTCCGCCTGTTCGGCACCCACTCCACCGTGGGAGACTTAGCCCTTCCTCCACCGAGTGTGTCCCGGTCTGCTGTTGGGCCGTAAGGATTTTGTAAACGTACTGATCTGAAATCGCATTTATCACACACTTACTAGAATATTTTATTTGTTTAGGAAGAAATTCTCCAAAGTGCCTTTTATTTCCACAGCCTACTTGACTCGGGTCTTTTGTCGGTTGTCCAAAAACTGTAGCGTTGTGTTTTCCCCGCATTTATGGTTGTCTGAGGTAGGAGGGTACGTTGTGAGTCCTTTATGCTTGGAATTGGGAGTGATGGTTGGAGGTGTTAACTCCTGCTCTTCAGCCATTCACTGGAGTGGACAGATGTCAGTGTGGACATAGATGAACTCAGAACCACCTTCACCCGAGAGAGGTTGTAGGACATCATCTCAGAACTTGGAAAAATCTACTTTCTTTTCAACTGCACATGTCGTGTTCACCAATCTAGACCATAGTCTGGGCTGTAAAGTCTCAGTAAATATATGAGAATGAGAACAGACAGAGACGGAGTCTCTGACCGCAGTGAATTTACATTAGAAAACCATAATCAGATGATATCTAGAAATATTCCAAGTTTTTGGCAATTAGCTCATCTAAATAATTGATTTGTCAAAGGAGAAATCACAGGGCAAGTTGGTCTTTTGAACGGAAGGATAATGAGAGTCTAAGGATTTGTGGGATAAAGCTAAAGCAGTGCTTGGAAGGCAATTTATAATTTTAAATGTTTCTACCAGAAAAGAAGAGAGGTCTGAAAGCAGTGACCTTAGGTTGTACTTTGTGAAGACAGAAGAGCACAGTAAAACCTGAGTAGGCGGCAGGAAAAAGCGAACGGTAAATAATCGGGGCCGAAGTCAGTGACCCAGAAAACAGAAACACACTAGAAAAAATTAACCAAGGCAAGATTGTTTAAGATCAGTAGAATTGGTCAAAAAAAGAAAGGGCGCCATGCCCAGTGTCTCCAAGGAGGGCATGGTCGTCATGGAGTTAGCCGTCAGCGCAGAGCCTGACGTGGGGCTCGGACCCACAAACCGCGAGATCGTGACCTGAGCCGAAGTCGGACGCTTAACCGACTGAGCCGCCCTGGCGCCCCCTGAAACCCTCTTTAAACCCTCGTCGTGTTTTCCTGGCTGTGGTTCCCTGAGCGCACTGCCATGCTGTTTTTCCAAGTCCTTTTTGTCACCGGTAACTTAAATGCTCTGCTCTCCTCCAGCCTCCTGAACGTCCTGCCCTGGCCCTCTGGTTAGATAAACTTTGCTTTTACTCTGATCCATGAAGGGTGTGTGTTGCCCCTAAGACATTTTTGTCTGATTCTCTGTGTGTGAATCTTTCTCCACTGTTAGCGTTTGGGAAGACGGCTTCTGACCTAGCTCCTGGCCGTTTGGAGCATTGCGCTTTGAACGAATGTTCTTGGGAAAATGTGTTGAGCTCCAGAAAGCTCGATTATGAACGTGCTTTACGGTCACTTCTGCGTACCTGGCTTGAAATGCGTCAGTTTCTGTCGTTGCAGTTTGAGGACTTAACCTTGTATGAAAACTGTCTGAGAATTTTGAGTATATCCGTTATTACTAGAAATATTTCGTATCAAAGTGTCAATCAGTTATTTTGAAGGCTGTGGAAGAAATAGAATACTGATTTAGCTTTTGGTGTTTTATGAGTGACGACGTGTTGTGGTCGTTAATCTGCATCATTTGGTTATGCTGAAACACATCTGTTAACTTTTTGGTTAAAGAGTTAGATAAACCGTGTCCATAAATATATTTAATGCTTCACAGTCACCCTTACTGCTATAACCATGGTTCTAAACAGTATCCTCTTTAGTTCCTAAGACTGGAGACGCCCTCCGGCAGATACGATTCAGAAGTAATTAATAATACGACACAGTCTTTTTAGTTGTCACAGGGGTACTTTGAAGAAGGATGCTGGTAATCTTTGCCTCCGGGTCTTCATACGTTGATCTCTGAGTTTAGATGAGTGGTTTGCTTGACAGTGAGGATGTTTTGTTGGTAACTCGAGAGCTTTTACGGACGAGGTAATCAAGCCCGTGTGCCTTACCAGGCTGTTGGCATATGTTTAAATAAAATGTATGACATGTCCCGTTGCTCTGGTTGATTTTAGCACTTAACGTTCTGAGTAAAACAGTTTAATGTGTTTTCTGTTTATATCTGAACTTGTAGGTCAATTTCATGTTACTGTGAAAATGAAACTTAGATAAAACCTATACAGAGTAGGCCCTTCCTTCCGGTGGAATAAATGAATCATATCAGTACATTTTTCAGAGGTAAAGTTGGAGAAACCTATTTTGAGGGTTTTTATTTTCTTTTAGCTGTTAATGGAAACATCGCCTGTGAACCTCTTAAAACATTTTAATATTGCAGCAAATCAAAAATTCAATAAAAAGAAATGTTTTTATGTATAAAACGCCTATAGAGAGATAAGGCTATGTCCATTTTACTATGTTTCTGGTAACCACACTTTTTCCTCCTTTTTTCTTAGGTTCTTGATTATTACAGACCATTTTCTGAAAAGCCCGGAATTGGTGAAAGCCATGTATGCCAAAATGAGCAATCAAGAAAGGTAACCCCAAAAACCAGTGTGGTTTTGAGTATTTAGCATTCCATATAGAGTATCCCGTACACATGAATGAAAAACTGTGTGGTTTCTTAGCTGGCACAAAATCTCTAACTACATGTTTCTGGGTCGGGAATGGTTTTAAATTGGCTGGTTAGCATTACCGCTCGGCCACAACAGGCAGTGATTTACGTGGGGCTGCGGAGTCCAGGTTGATGGCATCGTTCAGTGAGGGCGCGCTCGAAAACTGTGACCGGCACAATGTCAGGCTCGTCCCTTGACGCCTGTCTGTAGATTTGCAACGTGCTCCTGTTCGGTGTGACGATGTGGGACGTGCTCCACCAAAGCTCGTAGGGACCCATGGGTATTTCCGGCAAAGTTGGTGCCCATCTGCCACCTCCCTGCCGTGGCAGTGGGAAGAAGAGTGCCCTCAGAGCCCCGAGACCTTGGCTCCGTGCCTCGTTGTGATGGTGATTCTTCACGTGCCCGTAGCCGGGCCCTTTACCCCGTTGGGGTTCGGTTTCCAGACCTGGACACGGAGAGGACGGTGTGAAACGATTTCCAGTATGACTCCGGCGGCTTGTGGCTTTCCTAGCCTTACTGGAGACACTGCCTCGGGAAACATAAAACTTAACTTAGAAATCCCAGGTCTAATGATGAAAAACTGTAAAAAATGTTAATCTTTTGATTGTAGTCACCATTTGTATAATTGCTGTGGTTTTGAAGTTCTTACGGTATATTTGGCTTCCAACAGTTCCGTGTATGCTCCTTTGTAGTCTTGTTGAGGAACTCTCATATCTTTAATATCTTTGACAAAGAGGAAAAGTTTGTGCTTTTAAAGTCAGTTTAAATGCCATGTTTATGGGGTGCCGGGGTGGCTCAGTCGGTTAAGCGTCCGACTTCGGCTCAGGTCAGGATCTCAGTCCATGAGTTTGAGCCCTGCTGACGGCTCAGAGCCTGGAGCCTGCTTCGGATTCTGTGTCTCCCTCTCTCTCTGACCCTCCCCCGTTCAAGCTCTGTCTCTCTGTGTCTCAAAATAAACGCTAAAAAAATATAAATAAATAAATAAATAAATAAATAAATAAATAAATAAATAAATAAATGCCGTGTTTATAAACCCAGTGCCCCCGCCCCACCATATGCATACTTCTGTTGCAGAAAAAGAATTATTCTTAGTTTTTGACCTAAAATATGTGACACAAGGAACAGGGCTATAAGTTAGGAAATGGCTTTGTAGTGAGGAATACCCGAATGCGAGGAGAATAATGCCTGGTTGGATTGTATTTTTTTTTTTTAATGTTTATTTATTTTTGAGAGAGAGACAGAGTGTGAGCAGGGAAGGGGCAGAGAGAGAGGGAGACGCAGAATCCCAAGCAGGCTCCGGGCTCCGAGCCGTCAGCGCAGAGCCCGACGCGGGGCTCGTACTCACGGACCGCGAGATCGCGACCTGAGCCGAAGTCGGACGCTTAACCGATTGAGACACCCACGTGCCCCTTGAGTTGTATTTTAATATGCAATTTTGTATTCTTCATATTCCTTACAAAAGATCAGTGTTTAGGCTGCTCCATTACGTAACCAAGACGGTGCCAGACTAAACATTTTCCGTTTTTATTTAAAAAAAAGTCGCAGCCACTGCTTCCCTTCATGGAGCGTCTGCTCACGTGTCACCGCCCCTCTTTACTTTTCTTCCAAAGGAGAAGTGCTTTCATTTCCTCGTGTCACTCATTGTACGTCGTATTGTGTCACACACCTGCGTGCTGCCTTGTGACAGCGCCCTTGGGCTGTCAGCCTGAGAGGGAATGGATTTTGTCTTTGGTTCTGGGGTGCCCACGTTTCCCAGACAGTGCTTGGCACGTCACAGGTGCCAGAAAAGGTTGTTGGGATGAAAACATGAGGCAAATGAATTTTGTCTTTTAATGTTTATTTTATTTATTTATCTATTTGTGTGTGTGTGTGTGTGTGTGTGTGTGTGAGAGAGAGAGAGAGAGAGAGAGTGAATGAGCGGGGGAGGAGCAGAGAGAGGAGGACAGAGGATCCCAAGCAGGCTCCATGCTGACAGCAGAGACCCTCATGTGGGGCTTGATCTCCTGAACCATGAGGTCATGACCTGAGCTGAAGTCGGATACTTAACAGAGCCACCCGGGTGCCCTGCGAATGAATTTTCTTATTGTCGGGAAGGTCTATCCAGTAAGCACGCTTACTCGGGTTATACCGTCTGCCGTGTCGGAAACCTCAGGGTCCCCTTTCGGGTTCCCGGGTCAGTGGCCCTGCTGAGGGCGCCATCCCCGTGTCTGGTGAGCTCGCTCTCACCACACCTTTGCTTTACCCTTACGTCCTCTTTGACTGGACTTCCGCTGTGGCCTTTTAAAAAATTGTGATAGGGCGCCTGGGTGGCTCAGTTGGTTGAGCGTCTGACTTTGGCTCGGGTCACGATCTCACAGCTCGTGAGTTCAAGCCCTGTGTCGGGCTCTGTTCTGACAGCTCGGAATCTGGAGCCTGCTTCGGATTCTGTCTTCCTCTCTCTCTGCCCCTCCCCCAGTCATGCTCTCTCTCTGTCTCAAAAGCAAACATGAAACAAGATTTTAAAAAAGTGTGATAAAGGACACGTAACTTCAGATGTACTACTGTAACCGTGTTCACGTGTGCAGTTTAGTAGCGCTCTGTACACGACACCGTTGTGTGGCCAGCCTCCAGAACTTCCTCATCTTCCAAAACCAGAGCTTCCTTGTTAACGGCTCCCCATCGCCCCTCCCCCAGCCCCTGGCAGCCATCATCTGACTTTCTGTCCCTCTGATATTGATGACAGCGGGTGCCTCCCGTAAGTGGAATCCTGCAGTCTTTGCCCTGTTATGACTGGCTTATTTCACTTATGATAATGTTCTCAAGGTTCGTCCGTATCGTGGCAGGTGTCAGAATCTCCTTCCCTTTTTTTTGGTTTAAAATTTTTTTAACTTTCATTCATTTTTGAGAGATAGAGAGGGAGATACAGAATCCGAAGCAGGGTCCAGGCTCCAAGCTGTCGGCACAGAGCCCGTCCCGGGGGCTCGAACCCACGAGCTGCGAGATCATGACCTGAGCTGAAGTTGGATGCCTAACCGACTGAGCCACCCGGGCGCCCCTCTCCTTCCTTTTGCAAGGCTGAATCCTCTTCCGTTGTGTGGATGGACCACGTTTTGTTTACCCACTCATCCGTCGGTGGACACTTAGGTTGCTTCTGCTGTTCAGCTCTCCTGAATCAGGCTGCCATGACCATGGCAGGGCAGCGGCCTAGAGTCCGATTGTTCCGATGTTTGTTTCCCGTTCTCTGTTACCTACCGTACTGCTGGCATGGATCTCGCCCTGCCATTTCAGTGGCAGGTCCTGCCTGCCCAGGACGCGGTTAAATTCCGTGGTGTGGCTCTTTGAGGCCCTTTATAATGTTGCTTCATTTCCAACCCCTGCCCCCTCTCTCCCGGTCACCACACTGTGGCAACAGAGAACTCCTCTCAGTTCTTGAGGCCTTCCCTGTACTTGCTTGCCTTTGCATGTGTCCCTTTCTCTGCCTGGAAGTCCTGGCCCCCGCCTCTCCTCCTCGTGAATGTACAGCTGACCCTTGAGCCCATGGATGTGAACTGCACAGGTCCACTTATGTGCCAGGTTTTTCCAGTAAGTACAGGACTGTAAGTGTATTTTCTCCTCTTCCTTCTGTTTTCTTTTTTTTCTTCAATTTAAAAAAAACTTTTATTTATCTTTTTTTTCAAAAGCTTTTTTTTTTTTTTTTGATGTTTATTTATTTTTGAGAGAGAGAGAGAGAGACAGACAGAGCATGAATGGGGAAGGGCCACAGAGAGGGAGACACAGAATCTGAAGCAGGCTCCAGGCTCCGGGCTGTCAGCACAAAGCCCGTTGCGGGGCTCGAACTCACAAACCGCGAGATCATGACCTGAGCCGAAGTTGGACGCTCAACCCTCAACCGACTGAGCCACCCAGGCACCTCTTCATCTTTTTTTTATTAGACACAGAGCACGAGCAAGGGTGAAGCGCAAAGGAGAGAGAGAGAGAGAGAGAGAGAGAGAGAGAGAGAGAGAAAGTCTTAGGCAGAGTACATGCTCAGGGTGGAGCCTGACCCAGAGCTTGATCCCACAACTCTGGGATCATGACCTGAGCCAAAATCAAGAGTCGACCCTTAACCAGTTGAGCCTCCCAGGCGACCCCCCACCTTATGGTTTTCTTAATAACCTTTTTTTTTTCTCTAGCTTACTTTATTGTAAGAATATAGTATATAACACATATAACATCCAAAATATGTGTTAATCAACTTATGTTATTGGTAATGCTTCTTGTCAGTAGTGGGCCATTAGTAGTTAAGTTTGGGGGGAGTCAAAAGTGAAATATGGATTTCTAACCCTATAGGGGGTCGCTGCCTCTGTCCCCTGTGTTGTTCGGGGTCAGCTGTACACTCGTGCATTTAGGTCCTTTTCAGAGCTCATCTGAGCTTTTTGTGGTGACCGCCTCGAACAGTTGGCGGAAGGGCCTGAGGCCTCAGTGCTGATGGTGTCTGTGCTGGTGTGTGTGCAGGGGGGCGGGGGGGAGGGCGCAGGGAGGAGGGGAGTGGGGGGGCTCAGCAGAGGCACTCCGTCTGTGATCGAGGAGAGGCTCTTGGGTTCCCCGCAGACCCCTTTTCAGGCAGTAACGGGGAATTCTGCGCTCAGAGTGGTACGTTTGCAGGTTAATAGGATGGAAAAGATTGAGTTTTTCTCAACAGGGACAGGCAGTGAATGAACGTGCTTCCTGTGCATCTAGAATGGACGTTCTAGATGGCCGCCACCTCTGTGGCGGCGCTGAGACCGTGTCCTGTGTTTTGTGGTTCCCGTGAGGGGCTCCACTCGAGAACCCTGTGGGGATACGTGGTGCTTCCCCCGAATCGCCTGAGGAGGTGCCCTGGCCGCGGCCCCCGCCTGCTGAATTGCAGTGGCCCGTCGGGTTAGCGGCTGCTAGGTTTAAAATCGTGTGAGGATCGGTCAGTGAAACGGGCGGTGTGTTCATTAAGTGCCTGCCGCTGGTCCCTGGGGCCTCGAGGTGACAGCGAGACACCGCCCCTGCCTTTCGTGTGGGTGGGCCTGGCCGGAAGGTGCTGGGAGTGTTTTGCTGCCCTTTCCTGGAGCAGCTGCTTTGGGCTGTGCCCTCGGTTGACTCCAGGCCGCTTGGTGAGAAGTGGTGGCTGCGGAGTCCCAGGCAGTTCCCGTGACTGATTGGCAGAAATGAGGGTCTGCGCTTACGCAGTTCTCTGGTCCCCCTTCCCAGCGAGTCGCACTATCGTTAGATTGACACAGCTGCCCTCGGAAAACACTGTTGCAGTTTCCAGGCTTGTGACGTCTGTAGCAGGGTAACGCGCACAGCGGCGGTGGTTCCGTGGCTCACTGCTTTGGAGAAGTTACCTCCTCTTGTGCAGCTGTGTTTCTTCTGTCGAATAGGGGTACGGCTGGTAGCCTCCCCGTGACGTGGCCGTAACTAACTGAAGCGTAGGATGAAGGGAGCAGTGCCTGGCATGCGGTCATCACTCAGTCAGTGAGTTGCTTCTGTGCTCCTGCTCTTCCGCGTCCTTGACTTTCCCTCCGGGTAGCACCCTACAGCCTTTTCACTTCATCCTCGAGAGACCCCGCGACATAGGTGTCATTCTTGCCATTTTCCACGTCGGGATCTGAGGCTTTGTGGGTTAAGGTATTTGCCCTGCAAAGGTGGCCGGCCTAGTGTTTGGACTCAGCGTGTCTGATGCCAGGATCAGCAGTCTCCTTCCCCGCCACACAGGAATCTCGTATGCCTGTAACTTAGGGATTAGCGAGGTTAGTTCGGCCACGGCTTTGTGCCTGCCTGCATCTTGGTTAGCTTGTCCAGGTTAATACAGGTTTTGGCCTTTATGGCACACCATTCAACAGATGGTATCCGTGGGGCGGTCCAGATGTAAATTCCCAGTTCGTTGGGGCCATCAGCCCTTAGTTGAATTGCAGACATTTTTTTTTTAATTTTTTTTTTAACGTTTATTTATTTTTGAGACAGAGAGAGACAGAGCAGGAACAGGGGAAGGGCCAGAGAGAGAGGGAGACACAGAATCCGAAGCAGGCTCCAGGCTCCGAGCCGTCAGCACAGAGCCCGACTTGGGGCTCGAACTCATGAACCGTGACATCGTGACCTGAGCCGAAGTTGGACGCCCAACTGACTGAGCCACCCAGGAGCCCCAAATTGCAGACATTTTATTTCCAGAAGGAGAGACTATTATTACGTGCCCTGCTCATAGAACTCACGCCCTTACAAGCTCCCCCTGCTTCTTGGTACCTCACTCCAGTCCCCCCACAACCACCTTACCCATTTCAGGGTGGTACAGGTGTGGCTATTAACACTAAGCCTGCATTGGGCACCTGGGTGGCTCAGTCGGTTGAGCGTCCGACTTCGGCTCAGGTCATGATCTCACGGTTTGTGGTTCGAGCCCCGCGTCGGGCTCTGTGCTGACAGCTCAGGGCCTGGAGCCCGCTTCGGATTCTGTGTCTCCTTCTCTCTCTGCCCCTTCCCTGCTCATGCTTTGTCTCACTCTGTTTCTCAAAAATAAATGAACGTAAAAAAAAAAAAAAAAATTAAAAAAAAATTGAGCTTGCATTAATCTAAGCAGGACTTTCAGATATAAATTTTGCTATAGAATTTTCCCTTAAATGTATATATTTCTCTTATATGTATCTCTCTCTCTCTCTTTCTCTCTCTCTTTCTCTCTCTCTCTCTCTCTCTCTATATATATATATTATTATTATTATTATTTTTTTTTAATGAAACGGGAATCCTGATTTTGAGGGCAGACTGTGTAACTATTTAATCAGAAGTGAATCAGAAATAGAATGCTAATGACAGCCAGGGGTCGAGAGAGAAAATTACAGAAGCTTCGGTCTGCATTAAGGGGTGTGTCCGGTGAGCCTGTGGCAGCCCGAGTGAGGACTTCTGGGTTGAAGAAGGATGGGGGACTCTCACACTGATGTGTGACTTTAGATAGCTAGTCTCTGACGTCTCGCTTTTTCGTTCTTCACCTCTGGGAGAGTCACCAAGTCAGTGAGTGAGTAGCACTGGTATTTTGTTCTGTTTCCAAGGAAGTGTCTAGAGTGGTTCCCCTGCAACTGGAAGGAGTCAGGCTTCCCGCATGACATCCCCCGGTCCCTGATCACACGGTACTTTTCAGTACACATGTTTTCTGGCTTAGAAATGGAGGGGCAGATGTAATCCACCGTTAAAATACATGATTTCGGAAAAAAACCTCTTCCTTGAGCTGTTAAGTCCCACGCGTGAGCCCCACATTTTGATGAGACGGATGGTTTTTGATGGTGGCTAGATGTAGGGGGGGTTGGGCAGTTAGATGGGGCCTCTGGTTGGGCCGGCCCCCTTGTAAATGGCAGACGAAAGTGTTTGGACCCGCTCCCTAATGATGGGAGCCGTTAAAGGTTTTTATTGACAGATAACAGAATAGAAGTCAGATCATTTAATGAAGTATAACTGATTCTCAGGTGATAGTTAAACTTGACTTGTAGTTTTTTATTTTGAACATTCATGTTCTGGTTTTTCCTCCCCGCCCCCCCCCCCCCCCCCCAAATCACTTAAGTCCTCGTCTGCTCTGCTGTCCCGTGTTACAGTCACACAGTAGAGGTGCTTCGCCCGAGCAGGGAGGAGTGTGAGGGGTGGACGGCCTCTGGTGAGCCTGTAATGAAGGCAGCGTCTGCATCTATTACCTTATCTGGCAGCTGCCGCTTCCAGGCCTCCCTCCGTGTGTCCCCTGGGACTCCAGGGCCTTCCTGCTTCGGCCTGATGAACTTGGGTACCACCCTGGGCCTACTCTTTCTGTCTTGGACCTCACACAACCCCTTCAGGGTCTGCTCCTCCTTTTTGTGTGCTCTGTTCTGAGTCCACGAGGCGCTGAGTTCCCTGAAACCACAGCTTATGACTTGTCATACCTAGCAGCCGTTGTCACGCTTTCCCAGTTTAAAAAGAATATTTTTAGTGCAGACATCTGGGTTCCTTTTGGATCATACCTAGTAGGTAGCCTCCTCCCCAGCGTTCCCAGAAAGTCGACCTGCCTGGGGAAAGCGGAAAGCCTGGCTTTACGGCCTGAGAGCACCCCATTCATTTTTAAAGCTTCTGTGTGAATAAGGGAAAACAAAAATAACCCTAGTACTGCACTGTTTGTTGTTCTTTTGTACTCAGTTGAGGGGGTCATCTGTTTCATTTTGGATTAATAATTGCTGTAAGAAATCTGAAGGTTTTAGGAGTTTTGAAAACCAGTAAGGTCTGTGTATGATTTTTTTTTTTTCTCCCCAGAAGGATGATCTTTCCCGTCATTTGGCAAAAATACAGGAAGAGTTTGGTATAGTTTCATTTCATGCTTGAAACTTGCAAATTCTTTTTTTTGTTTGTTTGTTTGGTAAGAAACGCTCCAAGCCTCCTGTAAGTGAATTACCCCTATTTGCTAAGCATTCCTGTCCTTTCTGGTTTAAAAATAAATGAGAGTTATACATGTAATCTCAAGTCAGAGCGTAATTTTGAGAAACATCCTGCTTGGTTTATGCTGGATAGATTGCCCTGGGTGAGACTTGTTTTTTTTTCTCAGAGAAGGAAAGAGTTTGTTGAATAGAAATACTTATGGGATAATACAAGTGTTGATGTAAAATCAAATAGGTCTGGTCTTCAGATTTATGTCTTGGTAAACTAAAATGATGAAATAAACAAAGCCAGCCTTCCCAGGAAGGACAGCGAAGTGAGTGGCTGAGGCCTGTGGCCCAGGAGTGAGAGCTGGAATCCTGTGTCTGGGTCCTGATGCAGCTCGGCACGTGTGATACGGGGCGTGTGAATTGGCCTCACTGAGCCCTGTTTGCCGTTCTTAGTGCAGGCCAGTGGCAGTGCCTGTCTCTTGGAGTGTCGGTAGAGTAAATGAGATCCGTGTGTGTAAAGTGCTCAGTAGCCCAGGAGTGAGCTGTGAATGGATGTGAGTCCCCTGGACTTCGCTGTTGTTGATATTGTGGACGTGTTATAACACTTGACAGCGTTTCTGAAATAACTGAATTAAGGGCTCACAGTAAAGGGCATATAACGGGGGCTCGTTTCTGTAGCCACGTCACATCAGAGAAGTCAAGGTTTGAAAAAACACGTAACTGATGAAGATTGATTTTATTCACAAAAAATATTTGCCCTAGTTAGACATCATAAACAAAGTAAGGAATTTAAAAAATTAAAACATCCTCTTAAAAATGCGCTCTATAAATATTTTTAGTATGGTGCAATTTCAATATTTCGTATTTATGTAAAATTTTTTTATGTTTCACAGAGTTACCTTGTTGGACCTTATGATAGCGAAAATCGTGGGTGATGAGCCACTGACCAAGGATGACATCCCTGTGTTTTTGAGCCATGCCGAGTTGATTGCAAGCACGTTTGTGAATCAGTGCAAGATCGTGCTGAAACTGACCTCTGAGCAGCACGCTGACGATGAGGTACGAGGACAGGTTTCATAACCTTGGTTGAGAGAGGGAAAGGGAGATTTTCGGACCTAGTCTGGTCCTCCACGAGAATTTCTCTTTTAAAGCTTTAAAATATAGTGCGTAAGTAACATACGGACTGAGTGTGCCCCACCTCCAAATTCGTATGTTGAAAATCTGGTGGCCCATGTGATGCTGTTCGGAGGTGGGGCCCGTGGGAGGTTTGAGGTCCTGAGGGCGGAGCCCTCGTGAATGGGATTAGTGCCCTTACTCGAGAGACCCCGGAAGGATCCCTTGCCCCTTCCACCACGTGAGGACATGGTGCGGTTGGCCATCTGCAGCCCGGAAGAGGGCCTTCATTGGAACCCAGCCGTGCAGGCACCCTGACCGTGGACTTGAGCCTCCAGAACTGTGAGGCATAAATGTTGTCTCTGAGCCCTCCAGTGTGCGGTGTTCTGTTACAGTGGCCCGAATGGATGAGGACAGTATCCTCGGTTTGGAACAGTTAGGAAAACACAGGTAAGGGAAGACAGTGCCTGTCTTCCTACCATCCAGAGTTAACGACTTGAGACAAAAATCTGGTTAACGTATTTTTCCAGGCAGCTAACATCAAATACATGCATGCACACGTGCACAAACATGTATTCTGAAAAATGAAACCATGCTGTGCTTTTTGTAAGTTTCTGTTTTTTCTTCTACGGAATGTAAGTTTTATGAGGGTAAAAGTTTTGACTCTTACGTTCCTATGTTCATGGTACACAGTAGGCATTTAGTATTGGCTGACTGCATAAACAGTCCATTGTGAATGTCGTGAGAAAAGCCAGGGTAGCATTGTAAGTAAAGAACTTGCCACAGCTTGCCCGTCTGGCATTCAGGTTGTTCCCACTTGTGCTCACTGTCGCCAGGGCTGTGGTACATGCCTTCACAGGTACATCTTTGTACGTTTCCCTCGTATTAGCCTCGGCGTGAAATTGCTGCCTGTAAGGGTGTATCCCGTTTTAAAGCTTCTGGTACACATTTTAAATTGCCTTCCAGAAAGTTTGTTTCTTCTGTCCTTGTAGGAGATTCGCGATCATACACCAGCCTGGTCAGCTTCTTCAAGTATCTTTTTTTATTCTCCTCAAGGCTGCCCTGGATCATTCGAGTCTTTACCAAGGGGATGGAAGCTAGTTTATGCCGATTCTGCTTCCCTTCTCTTTGCGTGAGGAATTCTGTTTATTTTTGTCTGTCCCATCTTCCTTCCCCCCTGTCTTAAAGTTAGAATGGTTCTTTCTCTGGAATACTACTCAACAGTAGAAAGGGATGTGTTTGTCACACAGCAGAGAGGAATCGCAAACCTGCTGCATGAGGGTAGCCAGAGTAGAGCGCGAAACTTACCAATAATAACAAAGCCTGCGAAAGGTCATCAGGGGCTGGAGGTGGAGGGGTAGAATTGATTGTGGGGGGCACGAGGGAACGTTTTGGGTAATGGAAAGGTTGTACCTGGCTGTGTATGTCGACACAACTCTGTAGCATACACTCAAGGTGGGCGTATTTTTATTGTGTCAAGTATACGTCCTCGGTAACACTGACGTCTGTGGGAATGATGGGTGGGAGGGGCTGCCCTCCACAGGACCACCCACCATGCGGATCCATAGCGTTTTCCAGGGAGCTGTGCGTGATGCCACGAACCTCTTAGCTTCCCTCGTAACCGCGGGCCGCGGTTAGGACTTCACTGTGACGGTAGATTTCCTTCTCGGTGAATGTACCGTGTTTCAAGGTTACTTTGCTGTGGATTTTCTGTGCCGCGTTCCTACAGACCACATTTGCGCTCGCGGGCAAAGCTGGTACTTTCATTCTCATTTCTGTGCTACAAGAGCCAAATCTCGACTTCCTACTGCCTTTCCTTCCTGGAGATAGATTTGCCTTTGTTTCCAGTAGGAGGAGCAGTGAGCTGTGCTTCTAAAAAGTTTCAAAAATCAATTCTCCAGGAGACAGAAAAGGAACTAAAACTTAGTACTTGGTTAAGACCCAGCTTTCAACTTTTTCAGGGCACTTGTATTTATAGTACAGATAATTTCAATATTGTCATAAGAAATGACCTGATGAAACTAGTTTTTTTAATGTTTATTTTCTTTGAGAGAGAGAGACAGACAGACAGTGTGAGTGGGTACGGGCAGAGAGAGAGGGACACACAGGATCGGAAGCAGGCTCCAGGCTCTGAGCTGTCAGCACAGAGCCTGACATGGGGCCCAGACTCAGACACCACAAGATCATGACCTGAGCCAAAGTCGGATGCTTAACCAACGAAGCCACTCAGGCGCCCGATGGAACTTTCTATATTGAGGAAAGTTTGTGTATTTTTTTCAGATAGTTTCATTTCTAAGATGGGAGGAAATACTGTATATTAATAGATAGAAATTAACTTAAGTTTATTGACTTATTTTGAGAATGAGCAGGCAGGCGCGGGGCAGAGAGGGAGAGAAAGAATCCCAAGCCGGCCCCGTGCTGTCAGCACAGAGCCTGATGCAGGACTGGAACTTACGAACCGCAAGGTCATGACCTGAGCCAAAACTATAGGAGTCAGACCAACTGGGCCACCCAGGTGCACCAATAGATAAAAATGTATAGACCGTTTTCTTTTGAGAACTGTCCTATCTTCCTTCCCTTCTGTCTTAAAGCCAGAACGGGTAGAATGGTTCTTTCCCCAGTAGTTCACTTTTTAAAAACTCATTAACCCCTACCCTCCTGATTTGTGCACGTTACCGTATGTGTGTTCTCCTTTAAGTTAGAAGGTTTTAAAAAAGCCACAGTAGTTTTTAAGAAGACCTCTAACCTCAATATTTCGATATACCCTATAGCCAGTGGCTGCCGGGGCTGGCCTGTACTGACTTCTGAGTCCATCGTTAAATGTTCGGAAACTTACACCGTGGAAACCAGCAAATGCGCTGATCGGGGCTCCCCACTCCTGCCTCCTCTCCCTGTCTCCCCCAGCCAGCAGACAGCAAACCACCGCGTTTACCCGGCTGGGGTATCCGTAGGACAGGATACCCAGGAAGGTTCTTACCATGCTGCGGCTGAAAAATTGGAACGAAAAGTCGTGTTTGTATCATCTGTGTGTTAATTTACGTAATTGTGTGCCTCTAAAATCCTGAGGGTTTTTTTTTTTTTTTTTTTTTTTTTTTTGTCCATGCCGCCGTAGTGAAAATAGTCTTAGGTTCTCACATTAACGTGCGTGCTTCTGCCTTTGGTATTTTGCGTGTACTCTTTTTTCTAGTTTCTGATACATTTTTGTCGCTCCTAGTGTGCTGTTTATCTCGTAGGACTGACGGGTCAGTTAGCTTTGTCTCGAGCCTTCGTCTTGTTGCTTGTGGTGAGCCTGGCCTTTCCTCTGAAAGTGAAAAATATTTCCTTCAGTTTTGTATTTTCTTGTATTTGTCCATTAGGAAAATGATGTTCGGGTTGTGGGTTTCTCATCCTGTTTCCCTCCGCGTTCCCCAGCTTCAGTCGTAATATGTTTCTGTAGTAGGCATTTGAACGAGAACGGGTAATCTTTTATTCCACAGACTGATAAGGGATTAAATATTTGTGCTATGCAGATAATACTTGCTTATTAAATAAAAAAAGTTCACACCGAAGTCAGCGAAACAAAAAGTCCTCATTCTCGCCCAGCCCTCCTGTCTTCTGCGGATATATTAGCGTGTACTTTTTTCTTTTCCTTTCAGAGTTTTTTGTACGTACACGCCTGTGTTTTGCCTCTTGGTTTGTTCCAGTACTGCTTTTTCTGTGTGTCTTGTGCACTTCCTCCTCCTTCACAGGTGAACAGTGTCTCACTAGATCGATCTGCCAGAACTTTCTCATTGACCGTCTGTCAACATACACCTCAGTCGCCTCCAGGGTTTTGTTTTAAAAACCTTTTCACAGATAATGCTCTGGTGTAGGTGTCTCTGCAGTTTTGGACCAGCAGATCTGGAATTATAAATTCCTGGAAGTCGAATCGCTGAGTCAGAGTCTGTTTATTTAAAAATTTTAGGAATATTTCTAAATGCCATACCAACAGAGCATGAGAGTATGTGGGTTTGCAGCCTTTCACTAATCTGATTTGATTACCATTTCTCGTTAATTGTTTCGTTGTCCAGCATGTTCATTTTTTTGTGTGTCAGTTTACCTTTTAAAATAAAGTTATTAGTGAGCATTTTCAGAAAATTAGTGTTTTTGTCACATATGCAGGAAACTTTTCTTTCCCCAGAGTTAATTGTTTGTTTGAATTTATTTATGATATTCTTAGCCTTTTACAAGTTTTAATTTTTGTTTTTAATCTAGTTAGGCTTACCAATTTTATCCTTCTGGTTTCTGAAGTTGTTTTAGTTTTTTGTTTTTGTTTTTTTTACATATTTTATAAAGCCATCTCCAGTTAGACTGTGGAAATACGCACCTGTATATTTTAGGGGTTTTTTTTTTTTGGTATTCTGTCCACATTTTTAACTGGCCTTGAATTTATTTTTGAGTAAGGAGTGAAGTATAGATCCAAGTGAATTATTTATGTCTTGATGATCCAAGAGTATATAATCTTTGGTAAAGGACGGCTTGGATTTGAATCTTGATTTCCTTTATCATTGGTGTCTGATCTTCATCTTGGAAAAGTTACCTACCCTCTGTGCCTCCGTTTCCATACCAGTAAGATGAATGGTATTTTTTTTAATGTTTAGTTATTTATTTTGAGAGAGAGGTGGGGGTGGGGGGGAAGCGCGTGCGGGAGTTCGCACAGGGGAGGGACAGAGGAAAAAGGAGAGAGAGAATCCCAAGCAGGCTCCGCATCATTAACACAGAGCCCGACGACATGGAGCTTGGGGCTAGTGAGATCATAACCTGAGCGAAAACTAGGAGTTGGACGCTTACCGACCGAGCCACTGAGGCACCCCAAGACAAGTGGTATTTCATGTAGGCATTTAGTATGCTGACTGGTACATAGTGTTTCCCAAATATTAGCTGTTAATTGTTGTATCAATGCCATTTAGTGAGTAATCTCATCCTTTCCATTAATTTTAATGTTACTTCTGTCATATATTAAATTCTTATATAATTTTGGATCCCTTTCTGTATTTCCAACGTTTTACAGAGAGAACCAGTGAGATACCAACAACCGTCAAAGAAGTCAAAGAGCTACGTGTTTTATAGGCACTGAAGGCCTGCTGGAATGACTTAAACGTAGATGCAAACGCTGGTCTGCGCACAAGGCAGTAATTAATTACATTCCAGCCAGACACAAGTGATCTGCCTTTCTGTAGATAAGAGTCATTTGCATAATTATCAGTTTTCCCCAACGTTAAGTTTTGTAAGGGTGAAGTTAATCTCGCCAGATGGTCTAGACGGGAGACAAATCTTTCTTCCCCCTCTTGTGTCCATTGCAGAGTCCTGTTCCTTTGATGTGCCTGTGTCTTTTTTCCCCAGAGCCCAATTTAATGAATATGGTTTTATAATACTTGTAAGTAGCAGAAGGACATCTCACTCATTCCTCTTATTTTTTTTATTATTTTTTAAGTTTATTTATTTATTTTGAGAGAGAGAGAGAGAGAGAGAGAGAGAGAGAGAGAGAGAGAGAATGAGTAGGGGAGGGGCAGAGAAAGGGAGAGAAAATCCCAAGCAGGCTCTGTGCTGTCAATGCGGAGCCCGACTCGGGGCTCAAGCCCACCAACTGTGAGATCGTGACCTGGGCCGGAACCAAGAGTTGGATGCTCAACCAACCGAGCCCCCAGGCTCCCCATCCTGCTTTTTAAGAGAATATTTTTCCTAGCTGTTTTTTCATTATTAGTTTCCAAATGCACATTAGAAACACGTTAGTAATAAAAGGATTCTAATGACTAAAATTGGGAATGTGTTAGGTGGAGATAAATTAATTTTCACTGGGGTTGATTTCAGTTAATGTCCTAGAATTTAGGAGCTGGAAGGAAACTTCTAGATTATCTCTTCCAACCCTCTGATTTTACTGTTATCTCTTTATCATGGAAAATTTCCAGCAACTAAGAGAAAAAAGTATCCTGCAAGCCCATGCCCTGCATCAGCAGCTCTCCTCTCCGTTCATTACTTTTCTTGTTTTGTCCACAATCCCACCGTCCGCCCTGCGTTGAAACAAAATTCCCACGTGTTTCATCAGCCCGATGTTTTATGTGTTAAAAGGTGATGAGTCACACAGAAGTAAACTACAGTTAGCACACACCTAAAAAATTAGCAATGTAATTATAATACTCAGACTTTTCCCATTATCCAGTAATTTTGTTCTAGTTTATTCCTTTGAATCAGGATACAAATAAAGTCCATGCACTGCAATCAGTTGCTGTATCTCAGATATCCTTTAATATCTATGGTCTCCTTTCTTGCCCTGCCCCCCCCCCCCCCCCCCCCCCGCTAGTTCTTTCTTTCTTTTTTTTTTTTTGCGAGTTCTTGATGGAAGAAACTGGGTTGTCTTATCTGTAGAGTTTTCTACAGTTTGGATTTTGAGTGTAACTCCATGGTGGTGTTTAACATATTCTTCTTCTTTTCCTGGCATTTCCTGTGACTGATAATTAGTTCCAGAAACCTGTTCACATTTGGTTAGGTTTTTGTGTCTTTTTTTTCCAATAGTGTTTTATTGTTGGCGATGAGTGCCTTCATCAAGAGGCACGTGACGTCCGGTTGTCTCTTTCTGTGATGTTAGCACTTGTAAATGACTGTTCCCTAGATCCCTTCATTCTTTGGGCATTGCAGATGGTGGTATCTTGACTTTTATCATTCAGAAACTTCTCTTAATCCGCTATTAGGTTACCCACAGTACACCGTGTTTATGAAAAGTACAACAAATGCTTGTTTTTTTCCTCCCCCTTTGATTATCAGTCTTCAGAGTAAGGAGTTGGTTTTGTGGCATCATCCAGAGGTGATGAGTGAATTGTTTAGGTTTTCATCACCATCGTGAAGTCATGGTTTTAAAGCCACTTGATTTATCTTCCGTCCACTTTAGCTCTAATTCTTCCTGATGTCCTAATGTGCCATTGCTGGCCAGTGGGACCTTCTTCAGGTTGTTTCTGGTTCCTTCTGACGGGATCCCGATAGTCGCTCCTAGTTTCTTTGCTCTCTCTGGCATGTATTCTGCCCCAGCCCTCGAACCGATCAGCCTCTTCTGGAAGGAGGAATGGTATCTGGCGATGACAAACAAGGCATTAAAAATATGCGTTGTTTCTTGCTGTTTATTTTGAGATTTCAGAATGGTAGATTAAAATATTACCTTTAAATCTCCTAACTGGAGAAAAATAACTACACAGTTAGAGTTAACCCACCCGAGTAATTTATTTTTCTTTTGAAGAGTGTTATCTTTATGACCTAAATGTATAGCATCTACCACATTTTGTCAAATAGCGTGTACTTTAGAAACTAGGGTCGAAATCTGCAGAGGATTGGATTTTTGACGTTTTATTCAGATCACCTAATGCCATATGGTTGGTAGTTGGTAGTCTCTTGTTCGTGTAGCCCATTTGATGATCAATTATTACGTGAACTGACATTTTCAAATAATACTATCTTCTCTACCTTCCACCATACTGCATATGTGAGTTTATATTTCCCCAGAAATAATGCAAGTTCCTGCAGCCAGAGTTCTTTCGACCACAGCATTTTACAGGATTCCTGTGGACAAGAAATTAATGTATTTCATGGGATATTTGTATCTTTAAAGTAGAACTTGCTTGCTGGGAACACTTTAAAAAGAAAGTATTTGCATAAATGTTATGTACGTAGCTAGTAATTTTGAACATTTGCTCCACTGTTGGAAGGTATTTTTGCTTGAATAAGAACTTTTCTGCCTCTTTGCTCCCGGAAGACACATAATGACACATAATCTTGCGTTCTTGATGGCTGATGCTGCTGGTAGTGAAAATGATTATTCACGTACATTTTTAATACTTCTGTCTCATTCGTGATCGTTTTGTCTCTCTCTTCAGACACTCTCCACAAGCACCACCTCTTTAGTAGTTACTGTAATATTCCATCCTCTTACCTTACTTGTAACAGTTGCAGACCATGTAGCTTGACTTAAAAGTCACGTTTTCTGTTTTTAGGAGGCGTTGGCCACGATTAGGCTTCTCGATGTCTTGTGTGAAATGACCGCCAACACCGATCTGCTCAGCTATCTGCAGGTTTTCCCTGGCTTGCTGGAAAGAGTGATTGGTGAGTGAAGTGTCACCCTTATCACCATGTTTCATTGAGGAATCCTCGGCTCGTCACGCTGAAATAGAAGTCCAAACACAGATCCTTAATTTTCATTGTATTGGTATATTTTTGCGATTATTTTTGGAATAGTCTTTCTTAACAAGAATCATTGTGTTTTGGTAACAGCTCAGGCTTTTGCCACTCACCTGCTGTGTAACTCAGGGCGCCTGGTCAGTAGATGAGAGACCTCACACGTGTTCCACAGGCTGCACCTCGTGGGCGTCTCCTCAGGGGTGTGTGGTGTGGGGGGTCGTGATGATGGGGGTAGTAGTTTCAGTGATGATGATGGTGCCTTTTATATCAGTCTTCCAAGTTTGCTAGTAGATTTTTCCCAATTACCTTCAGGGACACAAAGAATAGTGCCCTACACATAGTAATTATGCATTCCGCTCTTAGAAGAAAATGGTTTTACACAAGAAGCCATTGTCTGGAACACCGTCTTTGCTAAAAAGCTGTTTGCAGCATAATTCAAGTAGGACCCGTTCCTTGTGGTTAGCCATGCTTATGGTGTTGTTATTTGCTGTTCTCTGTTTTTTTCCTTTAAAAAAAGATCATATTTCTGGTGGAGATGCGTTCTCCAAGAAGGATGAATTGTGTCTAGGTGGGCAGACAGGTCAGCAGGGAGCTGTAGAAGATATTTAGAATCTCATGTGAGTGTTTTGTTTTGAGTGCAGTGCTTTTAGCGGTGATCAAAATAAAATGCCACAGACCTGCGAAACAGAATCATTGTTGAAACCCGTGCGTGCAGCCAAGGCAGCCATGGGCTGTCCACCCGACTCTGCCAAATTACTACCCTCTGTGAGCTTGAGTTCTTCGTTCTGACACGGAGAAAATGATACTTGCCTCTACTAGGTTTGTTGAGAGTGTTAAATGAGAGAATGTGGAAACACGTCACTGCAGCTTCTGGAGGATGATCTCTTTTCGTGTGCTGTCTGAGAGGCATCTCACAGAGCATTACAGTGTTACTCCTTTTGAATGGAGCCAGAATAGATTTCTGGAGACTACATGCTGCCTTCTGATGATCTGCACAATGAGAAAAAAGTCAGCATACTTCTTGGTTTCTGTCCTGTGGCTCACTGCAGAATAGGTATTGCATTTTCGACTCAGCGGACTGTGGTTGTCACATGAGTTCCTTCATAAAGAAAGAATGTGGGGTTGGAAACCTCCTTATAAGAAAGATAGCAGAAAATTTTTAGCTAACTTCCCTTTGTGGATAGAAAGTCCAAGTCGGGATGATCCCTGTGGCTTATCTCCCCAAAACCCGAGTCATGAAAAAATTTAAAACGAAAGAAAGAGTCTTCTACTTTTCATTTAAAGAAAGCTTTATTTTATAACGGTAAAAATTTTCTTCTGGAAAAGAAAGTTTATTGTTTTTTGTATAGATCTTTTACGACTGATTCACGTGGCTGGCAATGACACTACGAACATCTTCAGTACCAGTGGTTGTGTAAAAGCAGAGGGTGACGTCTCAAACGTGGCTGAAGGTTTTAAGTCTCATCTTATTCGTCTGATTGGAAATCTGTGTTACAAGAATAAAGATAACCAAGACAAGGTAAGATTATTTCTGAGGATGTTTCATATGTATGTGGCTTCCTTTAGAATGTGATATTTAGGATTTAGAATACGTACACTTTTCTGGAATGAAAGTTTGCTTAGAAGGTAGTTGGAGATGCTGGGTATGTGCATATATCCCACAGATAGGCATAATGTGGCATATTTGTTTATATCAGGGTTTGTATTTTTATAGTGTTGGCTTTGTATGTGTCCTCCGTGTGTTTGAGTCAGTCTCTTTTCTTTTTTTAAAATTTTTTTTTTTAACGTTTTTATTTATTTTTGAGACAGAGAGAGACAGAGCATGAATGGGGGAGGGGCAGAGAGAGAGGGAGACACAGAATCAGAAGCAAACTCCAGGCTCTGAGCCATCAGCCCAGAGCCCGACGCGGGGCTCGAACTCACGGACTGCGAGATCGTGACCTGAGCCGAAGTCGGACGCTTAACCGACTGAGCCACCCAGGCACCCCGAGTCAGTCTCTTTTCTTATAAAGTATCAATGTTTGTCCAGAGCCTGGGCATTTGAACACATTCTTACTATCACGTAGGAAATAGTCAATAAAAACAGGTATTTAAAATGCTAGAAATTTTCAAACACACAGTAGATATGTAATAAACGGTAGTTATGGGCCATTATGTTAGTAATAAAAAAAAAAACCCTTAAATCTGTGACCAGCATTTCTGGATGATTGCATCATAAGCATTTCTTTTAGATATTTTGAAACTGATACAGTATTTAAGTATTAAGTCTTTGGAAACTCAATAAACTGCCCCTGGAAACCTCTTTTGTGCTGAATAGCTTAGGTGGAACTACACTGATACACGAAAAGATGAGAAAAAAGATGGCAGGAGAATCGGACCACATGCTTAACACTGAATTAGCCTGCCTCTATTTCACTGGAATTTTCTTCGGGTGGCACTTGTTTTGCCTGATGAAATAGATCAGATGTATGTGTGACAGATCTATTTTTTCCAAGATGGCTGCAAACTCATACCTGGAATTTGACTCTGCTATTCTCCCATCAGGGATTAGCATTTATTTCCCCATTCTCCTCAGTGTGATGACTAAAGCCCCGTGGCTCCTTTGAAGAATAATATATGGTGGGAGTGATCTTCCACCATTTCTGATACAGCCGTTGACTGGTCTTGGAGATTCCGTTTCTAGCCTCGTAAAAGCCAGTAACCGTGTAAGATGTGCAGATTCCCTGCGATCACTGTGCCGTGATTTTGCCAAGTCTGCCTGGAGAAGCCCTGGAGGATGAACCGTACTGAGGAGAGTGAAGGAGACTAGTCAGGGAACGCCAAGGCAGCAGACGTGGGATCAGGAAACCATCTTGGAAGGTTTTTGGGTAGTTGCTCAGATCCTTAGTTCCAAGCTCAGTTCCCTAGTTGCACGGCAGAGGCCACATGAATCGGAGACAGCCTGCCTGACAGAGCCCTTTCTGAATTTGTGACCCGCAGCGTTGTGGGAAGAAGTGAAAAATTGGGGGAAAAAAACCAAACACCAAGTTGTGTGGGTTCTGCTTCTGTTAATGGCCCTGTGTGCTACCATTGGACTGGTCCTCCTGCAGATGATACTTGTAAACTCTGGACAAAAGACAGCTCTGTGAACATAATCAAATTTGACACAAACCGGCAGGTTTGGGAATTGAATTGCCGCTTGGAAGAAGGGAGCAGCCCCGTGTGTGCTGTGCAGGACAATTATTAGAGCTCTGAAAGAAAATCTGTACTCCCTTCACCTTCAAGATGAAATGGACAGTTTGGAGTAATCACAGCCGTTGGAAAGCAAAGGAGGGACTCCCAGGTGGGAGAAAGCAAGCCCCGGATTCTGGGCACCAGTCGCCTGAGCCCATGCCGATGCCTGAATCACACATGCAGGGCAGGCTCCAGGCAGCTGAGCCAAGGATAAAACGATTGTACTGAGATTTGAGCTGCCGTGCCAGAGTTTACAGTTTAACTCCATCCAAGATCATTGCTTGCTAAAACAAAAATATTCAGCATTTTCTAGAGGAATAAAATAGAAACCAGAGTTTCTGTGGCCTAGCATTCGCAATGTCCAGGATACAGCCCACACTTACTGTAAGCACAAGAAGGTATGCCCCGTTTTCCAAGAGAAAAAAGATGGCCAACAGAAACTGCAGGGACACAGACATTGGGTTTAGCAGACAGAGGTTTTAAAGCAATTGTAACTGTGCCCAAGGATGTAAAGGAAAATATGCTTCTAATGAATGAAAAGATAGTGTAGCTCAACAGAGAAATAGAAACTAAAAAAATACAAATAAAAGTAAAAGGGCCAAATGGAAAATTGAGAACTGAAAAACACGGTATCCAAAATACAATTTGAAAATTTTACTGAACGAGCTTGACAACTCCAGAGAGGTGACAGAGGAAAGAGTCGGTGTGCTTGGAGATAGAACCATAGAAGTCATCCGATCTGAAGAACAGAGAAAAGGTTGACGAGAAAACGGTCCTCTGACGTCTCAATTCTGTGTGTTGTGCATCGTTGATCATCGGAATCATTTCTACAGGATGTGGCACGGAACCAGATGCCAGATAGCTAGCTCAGATGTGCATCCAGCATCTCGACTCCTCCCCACTTTCAAGCAGGTATGAGTGAAAGACTCCGAGTCCCCTCCCCACCCTGGAAAGTTACTGGGCCGATTTTTGTGAGAGAAAGGTGATCGAGAATAAGAAACACTTTGCCTTTTTTTTTTTTTTATTTTTTTATTTTTTTATTTTTGGGACAGAGAGAGACAGAGCATGAACGGAGGAGGGGCAGAGAGAGAGGGAGACACAGAATCGGAAACAGGCTCCAGGGTCCGAGCCAACAGCCCAGAGCCTGACGCGGGGCTCGAACTCACGGACCGTGAGATCGTGACCTGGCTGAAGTCGGACGCTTAACCGACTGCGCCACCCAGGCGCCCCACACTTTGCCTTTTTAATGACCAAGACTGCCTTTCTTGAGGAGCACAAAAGAGGTGGCTTTTCTTGTGTTTAACTATTCTTTTGTTGCTGATTTGGATAGGCCTCTTATAGGAACAAAATGTAGTAACCCTTAAAAGGCTTGTGAAATAACTCACTCAAGTCAGGATCAGGTTGCACCATAAGTCAATCTGGAGTGTGCCCAGGTGCCGCTGTGGAGAGGTCATCGGGGCCCACAGGAAGTCGGTGGTACGTTCCTTCACGTGTGTGATTGCTAATAGCCCTCCTGGTTTCTGAGCAAACATTCTCGAAGGAATGAGAAAGGTCATTCTCTGACTAGAAGAATGCCCCTGTTGCCCCTGCTTTCTTACTGTGCCAACGAAGTGCCTTCCCTGAACCCATTCCTTCTGGGGTTTGTTTCTCCTTCCAAAGAATCTGCCACGGCGTCACAGTCCTAGAAGCTTCTTCATTCTTGTAGTCAAATCCTGGTTCTCGCTGGCTGTTAGACATTGACCTTGGTCATTGTTGCCTCCAGGGAAAGCAGTCACGCGCATTAAAGATAACTTTAGTCGCGGTGTTAGAGAGACAGAGGATTATGCGGCGACCAGGCTCTTGCTTCCACCCACATTTGGGCCCAAAGGGAAATTTGGCTCTGTCTCTGCTCTTAACTCTGTTTGAGTTAGGGGGATTTTGTGCCGCCTAATCTGATTTGGTTCATTCTTCACCCAGAGGAAGGGACCGATACCCTGTTGAGTGTTTCTTATGTCCCAGCGTTGTGCAGGGTGAATTACATGTGTTACCAACTTGGATATTTGTATCAACCCCGAAAAGCAGGCTCTGTTAACCGCATTTTAGGAGAGGCCACCAGGTTGGTGAGTTGCCCGGTCCAGAGTAGTATTTAGATTTGTCTGACTCTGAGCTCCTGGGCCTGTACCATCATGCCTGCCTCTCATTTAAGAGCGTTCCGGGGTTTGCAAGAAGAGGTTTACAACAGGCTTCCTTCCTGATGGACCTCAGACCGAAGGTGCTGGCGGCTGGTGAGTCTGCATCTACTAGGCCAGCCGGGCCCCTTGTGCCCAGTCTTGGCTCAAGTCTGGCACTCCCGGGGACTCGCACCTCTGTCTCTGGTTCATCCACTCGTCAAATGTGAATGTTCCCGGCTGTGGGGACCTTTTGTTGGATGAAACAGACGGGTATCTCTTCTGTGAAGCTTCCACTCGAGAAGCATCTAGGGCCTAATTATCCTTGCCTCTTTGAACTAGGATCCCAAAATGATTGACAGATTTTCCTAGATCTTTGTGCACTGCCTGGTTGCTTGGAGGTCTGATCAGAAGCCGTTTAAGCCCAGCTGGGTCTCTGTGCTTGTCCGCGTAAGTTCATTCTTTGCACTGAATGTGGGGCCCCCGCCTGGATGGCACCCTTTACGGTTGTGGGGCCCTTTCCCTGTTATAAAGATCCTTTTATCTACATTCGTTTAGTGGAGGCTTCGGATGCCTCTGTGGAAAAGGCTAAAAAGACACCATCATCATTTTCTAAATGAGGAAACCAAGGCTCAGAGAGACTGTGATTTCGTTCAGTTAGCATTTTTCGCATAGAAACTCCTGCTGCGCGCTCTGGAGGAGACTGAGTCACCTTCGTAGGGAGGTCTGCGTGGCACCGGTACCTCTGACGAAAGCCCCTGTGGCCCCCCCTCCCGTCCGCGAGGAGCAGGTGAGGTGTGGTCCTGTGGGCGGGCTGTGCCAGCTAGCAGTCCCTCTGTCTCTCAAGGACAGGAGCCGACTGCACCATCGTGACAGGAAGGGTGACAATCCCCCTTTGCGTTTGTGTCTCTGGGCTCTGGGTGAGACGGTCCAGTGTGCCTGGCCTCGGATGGAAGTTTATTTCCCCAGGCCTCCCCTGGGTCTTGAACTCTTAATTCGCTGCCCGTGATGGGTCGTGGTGTTTCTTGAATTGCAAAAGGGTTGCTAGACTCCCTTTTTCCCAGGTCGTGGTAGGGAGCTGTTCACAAACACTTGGTGACTTCTGTTCTTACCTTGTTTTCTGTGCTCGACAAAACATAGTATCTCCTTGCTGCGTCTCTGGTGATTGGTTTACTTTTAAACCTTTGTGGACCTGAAATGGAGATTCTGTTTTGGTTTCTATTGTAAGAAGCACATGGGTATCAATGCCGTAAACATGAAGAAAGCATTCTTTGGCTGCTTCTTTGTTAGCCGAAGGAATGCATGGTTTACTTTTTTTCTTCCCTGTTCTCTCCTTCGCTATTGTCAGAAATGCTCTAAGGGAATTCTTCATGAGAAAAAAAAAAAAAAAACAAAACCAAACACGGTTGCTGGTTTTTTCCATAAAGCTAACTGCGTGTTTTCAAAGCGGATCAGCAAATGAACTAGTTTGTCTGCCTTCATTTCCCCCCAAAGAAGTTGTATCGACTACACCGGGCCCTCCGCAGTTTGGGTTATTTGGTCCATTCTGCCAAAAGGTTTGTGGAAATGCTGCTCAGTCCCTCTTTCTCCTCCTCCCTGATAGAAAAGATTCCCGGCATTCGCACATATGTTGGATCCCATGTGTTCAGACATATGCACACAGAAAGCTTTCATCACAGCCCTGGCTTCGTTTATTTAAAAATAAGCCTCCAGCGTACGGAAAAGTCCAGCACGTGAAGACCGTGCGCTGGGTGGGCAGCTCTGAGTCCCAGGCCCGAATTATCTGCTGCGGAGGTAGGTGTCATTTAGACACGTGGAAGACCTCTGTGCTCTGTTTTCGACGAAGGAAGTTCTGCCCGTTGTGTTACCCTCAACATCTAAATGGTGCCTCCCACACAGCAGGCATTCGGGAAGTGCTCGCGTGGGGATTTATGGTCAGCGTCTCCACACGCCGAACACAGTTTTAGGTTCTGGAAATAGAAAGCAAGCAAGACATGACCCTCCTCCTCAAGGAGTGTGTATTTTACCATAAAACGTCCTTATTCTGTTTGCAAACAGAGACATGTAGTGAGAATAAAACCACTTTTCCACGTGAAAATCAAGAGTTCCTCTAGATTTGGGGTTCCGTAATTATTTTCGAAAGTCTTTTATGTTTGTCACGTATTTGAATGTATTCTTACTGTAACATGCCTTATTTTGATTTGACTTACCCAGATCTAAATTTTAGACTATAAGAACATCTGCAAAGCGTACTATTCGCAAGGAGTTAAACGATATTTTTTTAACCCCAAATTTAGCTTTATAGATCCCAGTGTACTTTTTTCGTTAAAAAAAGTTTTAGACTAAACACTTGTTAAGCGATCATAACATGATTGTTTTTCGTTGCTTTTTTTTCTGGAGGGGGACTGGTACCGTCAGCTTTTCGCATCTAGATGTGACGGGTCAAGAGCAGGCCAGCTGTTCGACCCTTTTCTATGATTTCTTTCTATTTGACATGTTCTCAACCAGCATATTTGCCTATCAGATCATGAACCCGAAATAATCAGTTGCTATTTCCTAATCCTTTTTCTAGGTTTGTTTATTTTTGAGAGAGTGTGAGCAGGGGAGGGGCAGAGAGAGGGGGAGACGGAGGATCCGAGGCAGGCTCCAGGCTCTAGGCTCTGTCTGAGCTGCCCGCACAGAGCCCGACGCGGGGCTCGAACCCACGAACCGTGAGATCACGACCTGAGCCGAAGTCGGACGCTTCACCGACTGAGCCCCCCAGGGGCCCCCAGTCATTTTAGTGAGGCCGTTGCTCTTGGGGAGGGTCACTACTTGCTTTGTGCTGCGTCCCTACTGCTGGCTTGTCGGTTCCCCCGGGGAGTTGATGGGAGCGCAGGGAAGGGAATGCCCGACGAGTGTGGGGGGTCCTCCGTGCTGCTGTATGGTGGGCCCTGCGTCCTCATGCAGGACCAGCACCTGCGTTCTCGGCCTGTGGGTTCTTTACCCAGGTGACCGTAGCTTGGCCTTCAGTACCCAAGGTCACAGGTGCCTTCTCTGGTCACTGCAGGGAAGGCTTTCCACCCACACTCACCTCTGGAGCCCATACCTACTCCTCTTTACCCCGACTTTATCCTGGACTCATACCCTCAGTTTCTGTATGTGAATGTGTTACTGGCTGTGGATTCTGGCACACGTGTCCGTATGCAGGTGGCTGTCATTTATGGCTCCAGTGTAACACACACGTGTAAACTGACCCCTGGCAGTTCATGCAGTGTCACTCACTTTTACCTTGGCAAAGCCTGGTTCCTTCCCAGTCATCTCTCCACGCCCTCCCCCCCCCCCCCCCCCCCCCGCCAACCAGTGTCCTTTCATGAGATTGCTCTCCCCAGGTCTTCTCGGCTGGTAATACCATAACCTGCACGCTTTGCCACGTACGTAGTTTTCCATTTTTACGGAAATCTTCCACCCGTACCTCCGTGCCTGACTACTTGGGGGGTTTCAGGTAGGCTGGTGCAGACATCCCGGCAGTGGGTTCTCCTGCCCGTGGCTCCTCTGTCTTTGCGTGCTTCGTCACATTTGGGTCCACAAGTAGACGTGATACTCATACAGCAAGCTGAGAATAGTACAGAGAACCCACGCGGAACCTCGTGGTTAGACACCCCAGATCTGCCTCGTAGTTTTACCGTCTCTTAGCTGTGTAGGCTTGGACAAGTGATTTAACCTCTCTGAGCCTCAGCTCCATCACGTGTAAAACACCTGCCTGTGTGGCTGGAGGGATGAAGTGAGATCGCGTGCGGGAAGTGGCTGACAGCATGTGTGTGGCCTCTGCCCGCCGCTCCCCTCCCGTCCCACTGTAACTGAGAGGCTCCGCTTCAGTCAGTGTCTCCCAGTGCCTGTATTTAAATGGAAATTTATGGACAGCACCTCACGGGTATTTACACAGTTTAAAGTAACCCTCACATACCGTCTTCTGTGTTCAGCGCTTTTCTCATAGATGGGGCTTTTGGAAGGAAGTAAAATGGAGTAGACAAAACTTTCTTTAGGACGGGAATCCTTTTTTCCGTGGTCACTTTGACCACACCTGCTCTCTGAGTTGAATTTCTCTTTTGTTATTGCCTAGGAAAGAACCGAAGGGTTTTCTCTGTGGGTCCCTGAATCCGTTCTAGCTCACTTCTGAGAGCGTGTTAAGGAACTTTCACGTTACAGGGACCTGGCCTGTCTGGGTTAGCCTGTGTCTGTCCTCTGTCAGAAACAAGTTGCCCAGAATCGCAGTTTATTGATTTGAAGATTGAATGTATAGGCAAGATCCGGCTTGCTTAGAATTCCTCTTCTTTGTAATGTAATCCTAGTTCAAGAAATATGTCAAAATTCATAAATCAAGCTGTCACCATTAGTTTCCTGAACCTACAGTTCCTGTTACAGTAGGTGAAATTAAAATTCCTACCTAGAGGACACATACCGTGGCTCTGCTTCGTGCAGCTGTAAATTTTTTCTTTTTAAAGACCCAAAACCCCTTTTTGTGTCTTGTCACGGAGCGGTCAGCTTGTTCTTTCGGAGAAAAGAGGTAAATTATTTAAAAGGAGGAATCATACTAAAGATGTAAATAAAACGTAACAGCCTGCTGGTGGCTGTTGTTTCACTCCTGCACACGAACCAGGCCCCAGGCCTGGGCTTTCTCGAGCATGCGGCCTCCTCGGCCCTCTTCCCCACCGACCTGTAAGCTCCTTGAAGGCAGCACGCACCCTGTCTGGTGAACCCCTGCCACAGCTCCTGGTGTGCGGCACAAGGAGTCCGTGAACCATGGATCGGTGCCCCCCGTGCTGGTTACTGAGAGTTTGGAGGAGTTAAGTTACTCGCTGGGAGCGATAGCAGGCTGCATTCTGCCTCCAGAACCAAACTCTGCCGGCTGGCCTCTACTGTTCTGCACCTACCAGAAAAGGACGTTTGAGGCTTGTCGCTTGAAACCTTTGACCAGCTTGGTGAGAATCCTTAGAGCAGGCACGTTTTATAGAGCAGCGCATGGGGAGCTGGCGGTGGAGTCGTTCTGGACAGCGGTCATGTTCCTTGGTTCTGGCCGAACCATTTTCTTTGTTGTCTGAAGTGCCCCAGGAGTACGTGACTTCTTGGAGGTCAGCGTAGAGACCTATGTTCCTGGGACGTGCACATTCGGAGAAGCATGATTGATCCATCTCCTACGTACCGAAAGGAAGTCATTGGGCAAGTATTTGTCTGCGGTGACTCAGCAGTTTGTAAAAGCCTGCAATCCGATTTTCTTAACTGCCACTCCGTTTTCTTTACTGTGCCTTCTGATCAGTTTCTAGACAACAGGGATTTTAAACGGATTCATGTTTCACGGTAAAAACAATTATTTCACAGTATCCATAACAAGAAATAGCTGAGACTTTAGGTGACAGAAAACTAGCCACGTAAACCGAGACAAGTACCGTGTTCCTGGGTGGAAATGTGGGGATATTGTAAAGATACTGTTTGGTACCGTTTTTACACTGCTTTATCTGTTTATTGGTAGGCCAATTATATCCCCACTAAAGGGGAAAAAATCCCAGAATTTTGACCAAAAAAATGTGAAAAGAATTAGAGAATTATTTTAGCAATATTAAGATATACTTAAAAAAATATTTTTTTTAATGTTTATTTTGCCTGAGCAGGGGAGGGGCAGAGAGAGAGAGGGAGACACAGAATCCGAAGCAGGCTTCAGGCTCCCAACTGTCAACACAGAGCCCGACGCAGGGCTCGAACCCACGAACCGCGAGATCGTGACCTGAGCCGAAGTCGGACACTCAACCGACTGAGCCACCCAGGTGCCCCCAAAATAAACATACTTTACAGCTAAAATAATCGACAATGTCCAGAGCGTATAGGTTGGTGGAACAGAGCGTGTACTTTGGAAGCAGATCCCAAGAGGGGAGAAGGCCCCATGTGACCAGAGAGGAGAGGGAGCTTGTTAACTATTTGAAAAAGGCTAAGCTTACCTGGAGGAAACACGAAGACAAACTTGTGTCGATTAAGGAATAAAGTGTTACGGATAGAACTCATGGGAATCTGGAACAGCACATAATTAACTTGTCAGAATAACCAGGGATATTTTATGGAGCAGGAATAATGAAGATTAGCATAGGTAGGACTGTAAATAAGGGAGGAACTCGGGGCGCGGAGCTCCTGTCTGGGTTGGGCTAGATAGATAGTACGTGGCTGATCGTGAGCAAGTTATTCATCCTGTCTGTGACTCGGTTTACTCAACCCAAAATGGAGTCATGGCAAAGGGTGGCTGTGAGGGTTAGATAATCCGTTTAGGACAGGTGATAAGCCTTTAGTCAAGGGCAGCTGTATCTGTGTTACCAACTTTTCCATAATTGGAAATGTTTAAGTAAATTACGGTAATGTGATACGCAGCCAATAAAAATCGTGTTTTCAGAGAACATTTATTCTCTTGAAACAGTCAGTGCTCAGGATAACATGCTCGGTGGGAATTCAGCACAGGACACAATACTGTATCTGAGGAGCCACGCGTTCATGTGTATCTGTGTTGTAAGCGTACTTTAGAGGCACGAATACATATACGCGTAACAAATGGATCCCGCACAGATAGACCACAGCTGTCTCTGGTTGGTAAAATTAGGGTGGGTTTCATTTTTTCTGGTATACTTGTTCGTAGTCTTACAGTGAATGTGAATTTCTTTCCTAATAACGAGAAGGTGCTATTCAAAAAGGAAAGGGATGCATGTCTAGAGTTCCTGATAAGAGAATATACTTCGTTCGTTGGTGACTGAAATAGTTCTTCATTCTACTTTCCACGGTAGGGACGGCATCTTGACCCCCACTCCCTGGCCGAGGTCTGGGGGCTTTAACAGTTACAATTTCAATTACATTTTTAATTGAAAGATTCTAATAAGCAAAACGTTAGCATACAACGTGGATATTTTGCTAATGAATAATAGTGGGGATGGAGGTGGTAGGTGTGTGTGTGTGTGTGTGTGTGTGAGAAAGAGTGTGAGGGGGAGTGAGAGAGAAGAAAATATAAAGATGATTCTTCCAGTGTGTTAAACTTCTTCCCCCCCCCCCCCCGAAAGGAATAGAAATTTGAATTTACCCTTTATTATCAGGTGTTCTGTTTTGGGTACATTAGCATCTGCTGAATGCTCAAGTATCCAAGCTTTCTAGCACATACCCCAACCTAGTGTGGATCTGAGTACTTTGACATTGTGAAATCTCTTTGTGTCTCCCCAGGCTCTCCTTCGTTGAGAAAAGCGCTCTTTCAAATATTGGAGAGTCTCCCATTTTTTTCAAAGGCTAGAGTGGAGCTGTCTGTCACGCATCTAACACAGTTTTGATCCTTACCATATTTTGCTTTTTCTTTTTTTTCTTTCCCCCCTGGCAGCAACTAAAAAGAGGATCAAAGCCACGTTCCTTTAATGGCCTTGTTTTCGTCAGCGCTTGAAGTCACGATCGGACTGCGCCCTCCACCCCTTTTTAAAAGCCTGTCGCTTGTCTTGTCCTGATAGAATTGAATTTCATACCCGTTACATTCTAGTGGACCAGGAATGATATTTAGTCCCAAGCTGTGGATTTTAGTTTGAATTTAAATCTGCTGCTGTGTTGCAGTCAAGAGCGAAGTCGGGAATAATTCTGAGTTCCCGAGTACGAGCGAACATGCTATTTGGCGTAGGGGCAAGAGCTTTTAGTTCAGCTCAACAAATACGTGCCTGCCATATGCTGTGTACCAGCCAGCGCTGCAGACACCGGGAGTGCAGAAATGGATTTGGCCTGGTGCTTACTCCCAAGGGGGAGACAGGTGTAAAAACAGATCGTTCCAGTAGAGTAGAAAGTGGTGGGCGAAAAGTATTCCGACGGAGTAGTAGAAATGCTGTAAAGGCTTCGTACAAGTGGCTCACCTTGGAGCTTCCTGAAGGGCCTCCAGGATCTGGGCCTTCAGGGAAGAATTAGGAGCAACGGGGCCGGTGGAGGAAAGGCTTGGCTTTGGGGGCAGGTGGGTGGGACCCCCTGCCTTGGGCCTTTGCTGGGGCCTGAGGGGCGGGGGGTGGGGGTGCGGAGGTGACAGAGCGGCGGGCCATGGGGTTCTGTGGGCCACGCCGACGGGCTCTGAACTCCGCTGGAGGAATTGTGTGTCCTCGTAAATTTATTGAAGTATCTTTCAGCTCTGAAAATGGTTTTGGGTCTCCTTCACACCCACATATTCCTTCTTTGTGTTCTCTGTGTGTGTTTTATCCTTTGCCGAGCTTCTTCCCTCTTTCACATTGCTTTATTATTTCTAGCCGTTGCGGTAGAATTTTCTCATTTGTCACCCCCCTTCCCCAACTCCTCTCCCCTCCTCTTCCCTCCGTCTCCCTCCCTGTGGTTTGCCCGCAGGGATTTCTCGTGGTCCCCTGGGTCGTGCACTTGTTCACAGAGGAGTCTGCTTCTGCTTCCCGTCTCCTGGGGCCCTCGAGGGTCCACAGATCCCACGTCTCACCAGTTTCTGTATTGTTATTTCTTGACCAGGGGTTCCAGTGGCACACCAGCAGTGTGGACCCTGCACCTCCCTGTGGACGTGGCCCCATCCCACCCCCACCAGATCTTCGGGCAAACTACAAGCCTCATTAAATGAGCAGACAGAGTTTTCAGCCTGTGGTGGGGCCTCATTCTGCACTGGGGGTTTTCATTCTTGGTCACTGCCCTCTGAGGGCCACTTGCCTGCACCCCCACGGTGGTTCCGAAATCCCAGCCTCTAGGGACTTCGTCCTGGTCAGATGCTGAACACCTTCCCTTCGTTTCTGCATCTTGAGTGATGCAAAGCCTGCCCGGTGACTGGATAGCGCCCAGGACCCCTCAGCCGTAGGAGGTTAGGTACAAAGGCGAGTCCTGTGGGCCACGCAGAGCCGCCGGGACCGCACGAGCAGGTGAGCACCAGGGTTTACTGTGTGAGCCTCCCCGACCGCCCGCCTCTGGCATCTGTGCACTCTCACCTTCGGCACGGGAAAATCTTGATTTCAGGGGAAAAGAAAGTTTAAATTCGTTTTTCTACTAACCGACAAGGCAGCCTTGCACCTGTCCCTTAACTTCTCAGAGTCTCCATTTCTTCCGCTGTAGATAAGATATTACCTGCCTCACACACTCGTTGTGAGGATTAAGTTATCATTGATGGGGATGACATTTTTTTTTTTAATTTTTAATGTTTATTTACTTTTGAGAGAACGAGAGAGAGCAGGGAAGGGGCAGAGAGAGAGGGAGACACAGAATCGGAAGCAGGCTCCGGACTCCGAGCCGTCGGCACGGAGCCCGACGTGGGGCTTGAGTCCACGAATCGTGAGATCATGACCTGAGCTGAAGTCAGACCGACTGAGCCACCCGGGGGCCCCAGTGGTGATAACACTCTGACTGCCTTCTCTGAGTGCCTCCTGTGTGGCCTCGAGTGTGGCGTTCTGTACGCGTGCTTTATTTCATCCCGTCCAGTTCCACAGCCGTGTTCACCGAGTCGGTCTGCCTCTCCAGGCTCAGCGTGGTGGGGAAGGCCCGGCTCCCAACAGCGTCGATCTCAGTGCTGGCTCAGTTCCCCGAAGCTCTCGGAGCAGGGCCTCGGCCTGTCTCCAGCCGGCCCGTGAGCAGGCCGCCCCCGTGAATGGGAACCGAGAGAGGGGAAAAAGCTAAGGTCCTTTTCCGCCTGAGCTGCGTGTAGATGGTCGCTGTCACCCCTGCCCCCCCCCCCCGCCCCCCCAACCTACTGGCTCTCTCTTGGGTGCAGGGCCTGGGAAGGAGGACCCTCTGGTCCCCGCTCGTCAGGTTAGCCCTGTAAGCCTTCCAGGTCAGCTTCGGGAAATCTCGTGCCTGTATGGAGCTGCCGGTATCTGCGAAGAGCCGCCTGTCACCTGGGCAAGGAGGGGCCCTGGTTCTCAGGACGCCTCTGTCTTCCCTCTGTGTTTCATGATGCTCGGTGTCCCACTATTAACCCTTTGCTTCTCGTAGTTCCCATTTGTGTTAAAAGGCAAAGGCGCCTTGGAGGGAAACGCTTGAGAGCCGCCTCGGTCTCCCGTGTATCTGTGCGACGCGTTGCCGTCTTTCCCCTGATGGTGAGGACAGCCCACGCTTAGCTTCTGTGGTCCGTCACGGTGGTCTGTGCCTCGCTCAGGCTCTTTAATGGTAATAACTTGGACACCTACATTTTCTTCTGGAGAAAAGTCATTAGTTGCCTTGGCCGCTTACTTCGATTGGAAAAATAAAATTTTAAGCCCTGTTCAGGACCCTGGAAAATAAGTTACTTCTAAAATGAGAAACAGCAGCAGTGACAGTGTTAGGAGCAAGTGTGGTGCCCGCTGGGCCGGAGACGCCTCGTCAGCCCCTTACAACTGTCTGTGCATTTATCCTCGTGATGTTTCCTGGAGTAGGGTGTATCATCATCCCTGCCTCACAGATTTGTAAACGGAGGCCTACCGGGGTTGCCGAACTTTCGCAGGGTCACACGTAGCGAGTCAGCAGTAGAGCCACGTAAGAATCCGGGCAGCCCGGCTTCAGACCCAGGCTCTGGAGCCGGCCACCCCGCCTCCCAGCTGCCCGCTCTCCTGTCCGTGTTTGGCCTAGACTCATTGTCGGCTGGGTCTCTGGGATGGTTGTCCGCTGGGGACATTGTGAGCCAAAGACATGATTCTTCCAGTTTCTCTGTGTGGCCCCGGAGTCGGTTTCTGTGAACGCACACAGAATACCCAGTATCAATCTTTCAGTGCAAGAGTCAGTTTTTTGTGAATTAAGTTTAAAATAGGATTGTCTTTGCTCACCCAGACGATTTTTAAGCTTTGAAAGGCTGACATTTCAAAAAAGAGGTCTTGATTAAAGAAACTTTTATCTACTAATACATAATACATACACACACACACACCCAGGCAAAGAGAATGTGTGTTGTTTAATCATTTAAAGAAAAATCCAACTATTAGCATTAAAAGAAAATAGCTAAGCAGCATCTATGATGAGCTTCTTAAAAGGTCTTTCCAGTTTTTGTTTGATGTTACCTGAGGAGGCCCTCGGGCACGGGGGCCGCTCTCCGAGAAGGGCAGGAGACCAAGCGGAGGGGCCTCACCCAAAGCTTCCTTGTGTGTGTGCTGGGGAGTGATTGTCCTTTTCAGGTTGAAGTGTTTGTATTATTGTACATCTTATGTTACAAATCCTTCCCCAAGCCGCACTTAGCTCATGTTACTCTTGGACATTTGAATAATTGCTTTAGCGTGAGACTAATTTCTGGGTGTGATGTAGTGACAGTGTTGAATTTACCCACTGGAGAAATCCAGCGGGGAACTTTCAAAGTAAGTCCTTTCCGCGGCAGAGTTGGGGCCCGAGGGCTGCCGGAGCTGAAGTTCTGTGTGTTTAATCCCATGGGGACCGTGCGTGACCGTGGAGGAGGAGGGAGCCAGGGTGAGGACTGTCACTAAGAGGACAGACACAGTTTGAGATGTTTTCCGAAGCAGATCACACCCTCCTCCTCCTCTCTGGGGCGAGGAGTGACTCTGGGTCTGCACCTGCAGCTCCAGAACGGACAGCCTGGGGGCTGGGGGTGTGGAGGAGGAGGGCCGGGAAGTCTGAGCCGGGAGGTGGGCGGCGGGGGTGTTGACAGGAAGAATCCGACTGGCAGGCCTCTGGGAGCGGAGGGGAGGGCGTGTCTCCCGCCTGCTGGAATTTCAGCCCTGGCAACTCTGGGGCTACATCCTCCTCCCTCCCCTAACCAAAAACAAAGCAAAACAAAAAAATATCTCAGCGCTTCAGTGCAGCGAGGGGCAGTACCAGCTGCCCTGCTAAACGGCGGGCGCGGGCGGCCTGCGGAGGTGCGCCCTCCAGCCGCCGGGCCCCGGCGGGAGCCCTCGGAGCCGCCCCGAGCCCTGGCCCAACCCCGGGGGTCCCCGAGGGGTGCGCCGCAAAAGGGAGGAGTGGACGTTTCATTCGGCGCTTGGAGAAGGAGATGGGTCCTTTCTGGACTCCTCTCAAGACAGATTTCTCATCTCGAAAAATCATTTCTAGCAGTTTTAGAAGAAACCTTAGTGCAGCACTGGTAAATACGGACAAAAACGTGTTGGACAAAACGTGTTGTTTTCCACATACACAGAGGACTCGGGGAGTCTCGTGGATACTAACCGTATGGGTCAAATTGTTTTGGAATTTTAGTTACCAAAGTTTTGACTCAAATTCTCAGTTGGCATTTCATTTGCCTTTCAGTGTTCTCCGCCTTCTGGGTCGTTTTTCTAAACCGTTCAGCTGGGCTTTATTAGGAAGTTAAGCACCGATAACGCTTCCCCGTATCTGACGTAGTCACTGAAGTGGCATTTATTAGACTTCTGTGTACACCGTTTATTGGTTTTATTTCAATTTGCAAAAGAGGAAACACAGAGTTCAGCTTTTGTGCGGAGATGCACAGACTCAGATTACAGTTGACGCTCCCAAGTTGGTATGGCCGAGAGTGACTCGGCCCCGTCGCCGGAACGCGGCCGCAGGAAGGCTCGTGCGGCGGTCGGGGGCCCCGGTGCCGCTTCCACGGACCCTCAGCCCTGTCACCCTGCGCTCCCAGGCTCCCAGCTGTCCCCCCTGCCCCCTGCCCTCCCCTGGGAAGTCGGTCTGTGGCCTCCCTGGCAGTGCTGTCGTCAGGAGCGGGGGAGCGCGGACCGTCATCGGTGCCTCCGTGTGGCGCCACGGGCTTTCTGGCCATTTTGGATCCGTGTACAAGCTCGGTGGGTGAAACGACAGATCCGTGGCTTGAGATTCACCTGCTGTAGTGTCGTACCTCATTGTTTCTGGTTCAGAACTTTAGATTCAGGTGACTGCTTTTGAAAAACCGAAGTTGTCCGTGGACTGTCGCACCTGATGGCAAGAGCGCCTCCGAGGTGTGCCCGTCCACGGCTTCGGGGATTCTTCGCCAGTGCGGTGTTTTGCGCGCGGACGGTTATCTTTAAGATGTTGTTTTCGGTTGCCAGGCGTTAATTGAAACGCACACTGGCCTGTGTGCCTGCGCCTGCACGCATGCCTGCACGCTCCGCAGAGCGCCAGGAGCTGTGATCTAAAGTGGAATTGATAGAGCAGTGTGTAATGTGTTATATTTAGGCGGGCTCCTCGTACAGCTTCATGTGACATCTCGTTTGTTAAAAGCCCGAGGCATCAGTAATCTTTATAGCAAGAATTCTAGTGCCGTGTTATGCATTCCAGGCTCACTGTCTCTTCTGCCCACTAAATATATGGCTTTTATGGGCTTATAAATCATGACAGTAGGATTCGTACATACCCGAAAACGAAGGGATTAAATCTTTACAGGGTTACCAAGATTTAATGTAATTTAGACATTATTCTTACTTAGAAGTAACGTTTTTATCTAAAGGCAGCGTATCTCATATCTTTGAAGGGAATCCGAAAAACATAGCGCCAGAGGAACGAATATTTGTTAAGAGTGTACCGTGTGCCAAACGCTGTGTTCAAGTGCCAGGGCGGAAGGACGGGAGAGAGGTGGTCCTAGCCCTGGAGGGACATGCACCTAGAGGAGGGTGCCGAAAAGGAAAAGATTACCGTGCTGAGAAGTACTGTCTTCATGATAGACGTAAGAGGCCGGTACTGTGTGGTTGGGGACAGACGGGCAGGGCGGAGGAGTCCCCGTTCTTCTCGTGGCTCCCAACCTTGAAGGAAGAAGGGCTTCCCGAGGGCGTTGACGCTGCACAAACTTTCGGGATAAGTGTTTAATGATGTTGTCAGCAGACGCCGGGTTCACCTAACTGTTCATAAATTTTTCCCTCCCTCCGTCTCTCTCCTTCTTGGCAGCTAAGGAAGACAGAGGGGTGGGTAGAACAGTCGTGGCTTCTCTCTCTCTCTCTCTCTCTCTCTCTCTGTCTCATTCAGGCACCAAAAAATGCACAGATTTTTAATGAATGACTTGGTAAGTGTCGACAAACGTATACACCCGTGTAACTGTCACCCCAGTCAACATGGACAGGATGTTTTCATCACCTCAGAAGGTTCTGCCATGTCGAGGCTGGCTTCTGGGTGCCGGTACGGCATCGTGCCCCAAGTAAGGAATGGGGAGCAGGCCGGAGTCCTGGGCTGCATTCTTCTCCTGTGGGGACATAGACTCATGCTAAGCGTCCACGTTCCTTTATTTCCTTTATTCACACCTCACTGCGAGCAGTGGCCCACCTCTGGCGTCCTGGCACGCGCCGGGGCCCAGTTCAGGGCCCCCGGAGCAGTAGTCTTTCCCGTCTCCTGATGATGTTCTGGACCCTCGGCACGAGCTTTTAGGTAGATTTCTTGTAGGCCAGGTCCCCCTGGGAACGTGTCTTTGTTAGAGTCCTCCGCACGTATACTCAGCACGTGTAGGGTTTACTCAAACATCGGGGATGGTGATTCGAATTCTTCCCTTTAGCTCAGCAAGCATCTACTCAGTGTCTGCCCTGTGCCAGACTCTGTTCAACTCTGGGTTCCAAGACCCAGTCGGGTGCACCTTCATTCTTGAGTAGCTTATGATCCAGGGTGGGGTGGAGGCGGTTAAACGGACAGTTATCCTATCGAAGGGGGGTGTAAGCATCACGAGTTGGGGCATCAGTGGAAGCTTCCCCGGAATAACAGTAGCGGCAGTAAAAGTAGTTGCCCCTTAGTTACCGAGTGCTTACTAAGTGCCAGGCAGGTCTCGGTACTCAGCTCTTAACTCATTTGTGTTTCCTGATGCTGTTTTTCCCATTTTGCAGATGACAGCAAACAACACTGAGGGCCAGAGAAGTTAAGTATCTGTGCCCAGGACCACACAGCTGTTAAGAGACATGAGTAAGAGAGACTTTGTTATTTAGGCTGCTTGGATTGGGGGGGGCGGGGTGTATTTGTCCCCACAGGACAGATTAACCTATCCCAGCTGGTGTGAGGGTCAGTATGGAAGGGACTGGGACAGGAGGACTCCCCCATCCCATCCTGGGGAGGAGAAGGCAGTTAGACTTTGGCCACGGGCATCTGGAGTGGAGGGAGGCCTGATTGGGGTATGAAGAGAAGACAGGAAATGAAGGGACCTGACAGGAAGGAGCTCAGAGAGGCAGGGCTGCTGGGGACATGGCTCTTGGTGGACCAGCTGCGGGGAGAAGTGAGCTAGCGGCTCGCAGAAGCCTGACCGTGGCCAGGACCGCCTCGGCAGTTTGAGCTGCCGTTGAAGTACCATCTAGAATATGGCGGGGCCTCTCCTCACTCCTGGGCACCTGCGTGAGTGCTCCGGCCGCTCTTAGGGCGAACGAATGAAGATTTCCAAATACGACTGTTCTCGAACCGTGAAACTCCTCCAAGCTCTTGCTTACTGGCGTATCTATCTGCTTTTTCATTCCCTTCTCCCCTTTATAGGAAGGTTGGAAAAGCAGCAGTCGATGAAATTGTACTATAAGAGGTATAAACTCCTTTTAAAAGTGAAAGTTAACTGTGGTGCAGGCTTGTGATACGGTTTGTGCTAGGAAACATCTTTTTCCTTTTTATGGAATTTGCAAATGCAGTGAATAAGACGTTTTATACAAGCCTTTTATCATCTACTTCTTCCCTGCTTTTGCATAGTCATTATTAGTAATTACACAAAAATCTGTTCTAAGGTACACCCCAGGGAATGGCAGAAGTTGGTTGCTCGTCTAAATGGTCTCTAATTAAAGTTGAAAAAAATTAGGTTGTCGTGGAGGTATTTTTCAAATGTTGGCTAAAACAGAGGAGGCTGGTTTAAGAGCAGTGGGGTTGAAATGGTACTTAAATGGATTAAAGTTTAATTTGTTTTTTTAAAAAACCACATCTGTCTGGGACGTTGTAGGTGCGGTACTAATTTTCAGTAGGTGAATGGACCAGGTGAGCCTTTGCCTTCTGACTCCCAGGGATTTCTGATCCTTAAACAATTTCCTATTTAAACCTATGTTTTTACTTTGCTTTATGGTTTAAATGAGCTGAACAACGAAAATCAGTCATCAAAATGATATTGTACTCATAACAATTACAGAAATAGAGGCTTGAAGTTACTGGGGTGGGGGGAGTAAATTAATTCCTTCTGTCTGTGCTGGCTTTGGTCATGGCATTTCTGAAGCTGCTTTTGTAACCCTTTCCCCCTCGGATGTCTCCCTTGACTGGTCTGTATTTCTTGAGGGGCAGTTACCTACTAGCGTGTGTGTGTGTGTGTGTGTGTGTGTGTGTGTGTGTGTGTGTGCGCGCGCGTGCGTGTGCATCCGGCCTGATGGAGGGCCTGGCTCAGAATAGGCCCTCACACCTTCATGGATGCCTCTCCCCTGCCAACCAGAGGGGTGACTGTTTCTTACTTACCTTCGCAATAATAGATGACGGATAAAGCAGACTATTCCAGTCAGGTGCGGGATCCTTTGACTACTGTATCTTCTTCGCTTAATGTTGCTGATCGTACACACACTTGGTGACATCTTTGAATGTGTCTCTGAACTGTATCGTTCTTTAAATATGTGCCCTTGAACTTGCTGGGCCTTCCTGGATGTACACCCCGCGCCCACCCCCGCAGTCCTGCCCGACTGGGTCTGGTCCAGGCTCTCTCGTCCAGTTGGTCTCAGGCCGGCCGGGGAAGAGCTGAGCCAGAGTGTGTATTGTGAGGATAGGTGAGGACAAGGAACCCTAGGGCAGGGGCTGAAGGGCCTCTCTGACCTCAGGGAGCTCTGAAGCCATGAGAAGCCACAGCTGCCCCCTGCCCCCTCGGAGGCCACCTAGCTGCACCTTCTAACTCCTCACGCGTCCTGCCACTCGCTGCCAGACGCGGTTCCCATGTCTCGGTCCCAGATCCTGAGTGAGAATGGTTGCGTGGCTTCTCTTGGCTCAGTTTCCATCCTTGTTGTAGGTCCCTGACCGCTCAAGAGTCGTGGCCCCTGGACCCAAACAGAGGCCTCCCCTGGGGCCTTGTCCGAAACGCAAGATCTCCACCTCAGACCTGTCGAATGAGAGAGCCCGCACGTGAACAAGATCCCCGGCTGGTTTGAGTGTCCAGTAAATTTCAGAAGCGCTTGTGCGGGTCGTGGCCGCTCTCGCACCAAGTAAACAGGGTGTCGTTACGTGCAGCAGGAGGTCGTGATTGTAGCACGCTAGTGTAGAAGGAAGTCCGGAAGGTGACCCCCTGCCTGTGGCCGGCCCTCCCTGTCCCCCCTGACCTGGTAACCCTCAGCGGCAGGGGCCGGTTGACGCCGGACAGAATATCCTGGAGGGGGCCGGAAGATGGCGGGAGAGCATTTGCAAGCCGGAGAAAGTTCCGCACAGGAGTGAGGTGGCGGGATGGGCCTCTTGTGTCCCTGGGAGGACAAGAGGTAACCGGCTGGAAAAGAGCTTTTCTTTTGGAGGGCTCCCGAGAGAGAGGGCGGCAACGGAGGTCTGGTCAGGATTATAGGAGGCCTTTGAGTATCAGCTGAGGAATTTGGACCTCATGCCTCGTGTCCACTTTGCTCCGCCGCGTCGGCGGCCCTGCTGCCTGCCCTTCGCTCCCGCCCAGAGCCTCGCGTACTTTTCTCTCTGCCGGATTCTTGCTCCCTCATTCCTTCAGGTTTGGGCTCATCTTATCGGAGGCCTTCCTACCCCTCCTCCCTTGAAATTGTAACCCCCCCCCGCCCCCAACCCCCTCCTCCCCTGTTCCTTTGGCACTCGCTGCTCTTTCCTCTGGCATATTTCCTGCCATCTGTCATTCTGTGCATTTATGGGCTGTGTTTTGTATTTGTCTGCTCCCCACCCCCACTTCGTTCCTTGATTGTAAGGGCAGGGAGGATGGGCAGGGACCCTGCGACCCAGGATGTGGGGGCAGGGAGGGCGGGCGGGGACCCGGTTTCCCTTTGCTGCTCCGGTGCCTAAAACGGCACCAGACATAAGTGGCCTCCGCGTGCAGACCGACAAAATGGGGAAGTGTTTGTAAGGAGTCTCGCGGGGCATGAGATGCCCATCGTGTTGGGTCTTTGACCGCTTTTTGCTCCCACCATATTTTCCAGGCTCCCCTTGCTTCTTAAGCTGCACAGTGTCATTGGAGACCTACTGGAATACCTGTGTCGTGAACTCCGCCCCCGAACGTGTCCACCCAGCTTCCTTGAGCCTTCCCAGTGGTGGCCTTTGCACTTACCTTTGACTCCAGGCACTAGAATCTCTTCCTCCAGTCCTCAGATGACCCATATCGCTCTCGCTTTGTGTAATCCTGAAGCACGTGAACCTGACCTCAGAAGCTGGCCACGTTTCCAAATCAAAATGGTCTGCACCGCGTCCTCTTTCCCTTTCCCCTTCCACGTGAGGACGGCCAAGTTCACACCCCCAGTCCCATCCCTACCAGCACCTTCGCCTGCTGCTGCTAGAGTTGTGGACCAGTCCCTCTCAGCCGGCGGGCACCATGTTGGGGCACGAGCTGGCAGTTGGCAGAAGGGCTTCTCGCACATACCGCGTCCACGGCGGCTCTGCCCTCCTCCGTGTGTCCTTGAGGGTCTGAGCTCCCAGAAGGCATCAGCTTTGCCTCTGGCTAACCCGGTTCGTTTTGCCCGGCTCTCCAGGCTTCACGGGCTGACTCACTCTTATCCTCCTGTCTTTCACCAGGGGTGGTTCTGTTGACTTTTCCCCCATTGTCCTTTGTGGGTAGATTTAAGCTAAGACACAAGCTAAGATAGGGTTTTTTTCTCGTTGTTGGTATCACATCCTTTCATGCTTTGGTGAAGAGCCACAAAATAGTCTCTTAAGCAACCAAAGAATTTACCCAAAACTGTGTTCAAGTGAGACTCCCCGGATGGAACAAACAACAAAACTCCAAAACCACACACATATTTAGCAAAGCTGTGTCGTTCTTGAAATTCACAGATACGTCCGCTCCTCACCTACTCTGGGTCAGAGTCAAACAACGAGAGTGGCAGCCCCTTGTATGAGTGGATCAGCGACTAGAGAAATTCCCGTCCCTGTTAAACTTCACTGGGCTTTGACTGGGATGAGCCTCACATCCTTAGTTCATGCTGTACACTTACCGGTTAATTCTCTCACCAGCCATTGTTTCCAGTAATCCTGGTTTTCTGCAGTGTAAATGACCACCTGATAAATTCTCTTTTTTTCTGGATGATAAAAACCCTTTCAGGAAATGTAGAGTCAGTGCTGATAGGGAAGCAATGTGAGGTCCAGTAGAAAGAGCGTGGGGGTCAGGTGATTACCTTCCCGCCCCCGGGGCGCCCCAGGAGCGCTGCCTCTCAGGACAGCAGCGGGAGACCTGTTTGCCTTAGTGCCGGGGTGACAGGGAGCAGCCAGCAGGTTGCAGCTGACCCTCGGAGGAATGCGCGCATAGAAACGCGGAGAAGGAGGCAGGTCTGGGAGCCGGCGGGAGGGAAGCAGAGAGCTGGGGAAGCGCCGTGGGCTCTCAGTAGCGCCTAGCTTTGTCAGTAGCGGTGCGGAGAGGGTAACTCAGCCGTGCGGGAGTTCACCTTCCAGGATTTGGGGAGCGTTTTAACTCCTCTAAACCCAGCTTTGGATTGCAAGAAGTTGCCCTAGAGGCTGCTCCTGGGATTGTGGCTTCCCCGGCCTCCACGTGCTCCCCAGCACTGCCAAGTCCGCCCCTCTGGGGTTACTCAGATCTGCAGTGCGGATGCTTTAAAACCCTTGTGTCATAAATCACTCCTCCAACATAAATTATTTCCTGGCAGATTCCTTCATCTTGCTGTTCGGAATATCAGTTACTCTCATAACTAGAGTAGAGACCGGAAGGAAGCGTCCCGCGTGAAAGTGGCCCCCTGTTGACGCCATGGGCTTGGGGCAGGGAGGCTCCCGTTTCGTGCAGGTGCCATTTCTCCTTACGAAATACCTTAGAAATCTAACGTGATCTCAGTAACACTCGGGTTTTTCCTAGAGCTAGGTCTGTTGATTGTAAGGTGTATGTACACGAGTAAGTGAGCAGTGACAGCCAGGAAAGTCCCCGAAAAAGAAAAATGACAGATCATTCTACTAGATACTAAAACGTAAAGCTTCCGCAGTTAAACACGGTGTGGCGTTAGCATATGAAGAAACAGACTGGTGGAACGGGATAGAAAATTCCAGAAATAGATACAAGGATTCTGTGGAATTGCACGTATGTTAAAGATGATGTCTCAGGTCACTGGAGGGAAAGAAGGACTGTTTAATAAATGGTGTCAGGGAGGACCGGACATCCATTATCTTCTGATAAAACTGGATCCATCCCTTAAACGGGCGCACTGGTTTGGCTGAGTTCCAAACGACAGAAATCTGCATGTTAAAACACCTGACCCTGCAAATGTCAGAAGAAAACAGGACTGAATTCCTTCATACCCTAAGAGCTGGGAAGACTTTCTGTATAGCTCAGTTTGAAAGCCGTAGAGAAGATCTTGATAAATGTAAGTGTGCTTAAAAAACAAAACCCTTTAGGTGGCACAAAATGAATAAGCAGAGAAAAACGATAAATGACAAAATGGGGGAAATATTTATAGCTTGGGTCACAAACAGAAAGCCGGCCTCCGTGATACGTGGTTTCTGAGAATTCGGAAGGAAAAGACCAGTGGCCCTGCAGAAAACTGGATTAAGACTGGAACGGAAATTTACAGAAAAAAATAAATGCAAAGGGGCCTTAAATCAGTGAAACAGCGCCCCACCCTGGACGTGTGAAACCACAGGCCGAGCCACTGCGTCTCACCCGCGTGACTCCTGTGGGACACCCGTGTGACACAGCCGGCAGGACCGCGGGGCCTCCGCCGCGCGCCTGGCACCTCCCTGTGGCTGGGGGTTTGATGGCGTCCGGCAGAGCGCATACGCGCTTCCTCTTGGACTCCTCAGCCTTGCTTTTAGAAATCTATCCCAGAGACGAGCTCAGGATCACTAATCGTCCGTTATTCAGAATTCTGAGAAGTTAGCAGCAGCCCAGATGTCCCTCAGAAGGGAGTATCCGTACAGATTTACAGCATTACAGAAATACACGAAGTCCTCCTCTTAGAGTCTGTGGAGTCACGTGAGGGACATGTTTTGTGAGAACAGCGGCCACAGAAGACTGAGACTGCGGCCTTGTGTAACACGGGGAGGGGGGGAGGGGGGAGGGCTCTGCATGTGCACGGGCACACGTCCCTCCCCGTGTGTGTTCACAGAGAAGCCATGCAAAAGTAAAGACGAATTTTTAAAACTTGAAGAGGACGGGGTAGAATAGGCAGGGATGGGAAGCAGAATTGCCTGCATGTCCCTTGTTGTATGGGATTTACTTCAAATCCCTGTGTGTGTTTTACTGAAATGAACAGATGAAAAAGAAAACAGATACAAATGCATTCGCCAGAGAAACGAGGGGGGCAGGAGGGCAGGAAGGAATCTCTAACACAGAAAGAGTTACTTGAAGGGACTTTTTTTTTTTAAGTTTGTTTATTTTGAGAGACAGAGCACGAATGGGGGAGGTGCAGACAGAGAGGGGGAGAGAGAGGATCCCAAGCAGGCTCCACGCTGTCGGCACAGAGCCTGACGTGGGGCTCGAACTCCTGAACCGTGGTTATGACCTCAGCTGAAATCGAGAGGTAGACACTTAACCAAGTGAGCCCCCCGGGCGCCCCTGAAGTGACTTTTAACTGTATAACTTAGTGGGATACATCCTGGGACCAAAGCGCCACAGAGAAATTGTAGACCACGTTCTGCCTCCGGGAGCAGTGTTGTTGTTGTTCTGAAGCAAGTGCTTGCACACACACGTGTTTACGTCCTTCCACATGTGTGCGTGTCACATACTTTGCATTTAGGATAAAGAAAATAAGCAGTCGTGTGTATGCTGTTAGGAAGCAAGATTTTCAGCATAAAACAGACACAAAAATAGAAGAAAAGCAGTTTAAAACCCCCTGGCTTGAAGTTTGAGTTGGGACAGGCAGTTTACATCTGTGATTGGTTATTTTTCCTCCCAGAAAGTATGTATTTGCTAGCTTTCTTCACTGAGAAATACTAATACCGACGAGCCCCTGTACCATCCGCGTTGTGTTTTCTTAATACCCTCTCTCTCTAAGAGGAACTGAGGCTCCTTGGATGGATGGCTGGCTCTTGGTGGGGCAGGACATCGGGAACACGTCCCTTGGACTCGTAAATGTGCAGGGAAGTTGTCGCAGACTCCCCGGAGCTGTGTCCCAAGGTCACGAGCGCCTGCTTGAAGGTTTGTCCACTGGCCAGAGGATGAAAAAGAAAATTTGAGTATGCTCACAATGCAAGATGTGAGGTGTCATGCTAACTAAAAACACGAGAATTCTCCTCCATTGCTTTTGAAGATTACTAAGGCATCATTATTCATTCTTCTGGAAGTTTGAACTGTATTTCGGGGCAGACGACTGATGAGAGACACTTCTTCATGGAAGGATTCTAGCTAACAAGTGGAGAAGGAATCGTGTCATAGGACAATCACTGTTTTAAAGAACTCTAGGATGTAGGCTGTCGTCATCAATGACTGTCGTCATCAATGCACAAAGCCATTAGGGTGCACAGTGGTGTGGGCTGTGTCACGGGTGGCACGTCAGGCCCCAGCACCGGAACCCACTGATAAGTCACTGACCTGGAAGAAACTGGATGGCGTAGTTTCTGACGGTGGGACGTGCGGCATGCCCTGTGAACTTTTCCTGCTAAAATCATGGAGATCAAATCAAACCTTTAGCCCTACACTACCAGTGTAGGGAAAATGCAGGTGGTGGAGACTCAAGATAAAGACGTCCTCAGAGAGCAGTGAGCCAGTCCAGAGGGCGAGGAAACCTGCGAGATACACGGCTTCTTCGGTAATGGATGACCTGAAAACAGAGGGGAGAATTTAACAAGTTCAAGGAAGCCTGTCACAGCTGTGTGTAGACTTTGAGGGCGGCTCTCAACACACCATTGTGGAAGGACCCTTTTGAGGCGGCAGGGATGTTTGAACGTGGACTGGCTGTCAGATACTATTCAGAGATCATAGCTAATCTTTTTTTTTTAAGTTTTTATTTATTTATTTTTGAGAGAGAGACAGAGAGAGCGAGCAGGGGAGGGGCAGAGAGAGGGATAGAGAGAGAATCCCAAGCAGGCTCTGCACTAACTCACAAACCATGAGATCGTGACCTGAACCGAAACCAAGAGCCGGACGCTTAACCGACTGAGCCACCCAGGCGTCCCATTCTGCTTTTTTTTTTTGTTTTTTAATGTTCATTCACTTTTGAGAGAGAGAGAGAGAGAGAGAGAGAGAGACGGAACATGAGCAGAGAAGGGGCAGAGACAGAGGGAGACGTAGGATCCAAAGCAGGCTCCAGGCTCCAAGCTGTCAGCACAGAGCCCGATGCAGGGCTTGAACTCATGAACTACGAGATCATGACCTGAGCCGAAGTTGAACACTTAACTGATTGAGCCACCCAGATGCCTCAAGGAATCGTAGTTAATCTTAACAGAGCAAAGTAATACCGTATGTTAAGGTGGTATCAGATATACTGATCTGAGATTTATTTTAAGTAGAATAAATGCATGGGAGGAGAGTAAACGAAACAAGATTGATAATGATTGATGATTGGTAATTTTGGAAGCTGGGTGTTGAGTATATGGGTACTTGTTATACTTCTGTCTCTGCTTTGTGGTACGTTTGGAAATTTCTATTTAGAAAAAAAGGTTAGGGGCCCCTGGGTAGTTCAGTCGGTTGAGCGTCTCAGTTCAGCTCAGGTCATGATCTCGCCTTGGTGGGTTGGAGCCCCGCGTCGGGCTCTGTGCTGACGGCTCGGAGCCTGGAGCCTGCTTCGGATTCTGCGTCTCCCTCTCTCTCTGTCCTCCTCCCACTTGTGCTCTCTCTCTCTCTCTCAAAAATAAAAGTAAATGCAAAATTTTAAAGAAAGATTAAAAATTTTTAAAGTTACTTCTTCGTTGACCTTAGGTCAAAAGTTCTCGGTGGGTCCGGGGAGCCACCATGGAATCTGAAAGCTTCATCGAGAGAGTAGCACATGTAGTGCATATGGATGCCCGTCCCCAAATATACGCGTTTGAGTTGTTACGTTCAGAGACAACAGATAGTTCCAGGCTCTGGTTGGTGCAGGGCACTGCACTAGGTTGATGGGGAGAATCAAGGACGGGACGGTCACCCTCTCTCTGTATGATTAGGACAGAAGGCCACAAATACGCCAGCAGAGGTCAAGAAGGGATGGTCTGGACCGGGTCTCAAGGAAGGGTAGGGAACAGTTAGTGCTGTGGCAATGAAGAGGATATTCAGCAGGAATTAGAGCAGCAGAAGTACGGAGAAGGAAAGCAGGCAAGCCCAGTTTGGCTTGAATAGACTTGGTCAGGGAGGTAGACCGAGGCCCAATGTCACAGGCCCGCGGAGCCGGTCTTGAGTACCTGACGGCCAGGAGCCCCGCCTCCTGTATTTTGTCTCCCCGAGTGGCCTGGTGCAGTGCCTGCTAGGTACTCAGACAATACTTGATGAGTGAGTACTCTGTCCACGGTACGGGAGCCCGATCTGAATAAAAACTTTGTAAAACTGTTGGAGGTTTAAAAGTTACGAAAATTTTTCGGATGGAACACAAGGTGTACATATGTTGGTTGGGTAAAAAGTAAACTTTGCCAGAAGTGTTTTGCCACTCTATAAATAGATTTCTAAATGAGGATACCAGATGCAGGTTCACAGAGCAGGCCGTGTCCCAGATGGTAAAGCTAAGAGAGCGGATTTTAGTGTTTCTGGTCTAATAATGCTGCAGCTCCCTGAGAGCTTGCCGTACGCTGGGCCCTGTCCTGGGCCGTCTGCTGGTCTGAACCCCTGTTGTTCAGAGGGGGCACCAGAGTCACAGGAGGAATTTGCCCGAACCAGTTCCGGCAAAGTACGATTGAAACCTGGATCTGCTGGGGTGCCTGGAGGGCTTAGTCAGTTAAGCATCTGACTGTTTTGGCTCAGGTCATGATTTCAACGGTTCGTGGGATTGAGCCCTACGTCGGGGGTCCCAAGCCCCTGCTTGGGATTCTCTCTCTTGCTCTCTCTCTCAACAAATAAACATTAAAAAAACAAAACAAAACAAAACAAAAACCCTAGATCTATTTGAATTCCATCTTAAGCAGAGTTTTTTAAATCTAGATTGCAACCCATTAATGGGATATTAAACTAATTTCATTGGTCACAGCCAGAATTATTTTAAAACGAGATAGGATAAGGTGGAGGAGACAGTGTTTCCTTGTTCACACGACTGGTTAGCAAGAATGACACATGTTGTAATAAATACTGTGGCCAGGTGGGACAGACGGCGTGAAAGAGGTCGGGGACAGTATGTGGTGAATGCACGAGCGACCGGATGTTTCTGGAGGCGTCGGGGCTCGTATGTGTATATTAGGCTTCATATAAGATGTGTTTCTTACCGTGGGGCAAGCTCACAGATACATAAATACCATTGCAGAGGGCTGTGGGGTTGAGCCGGAGGGGAGCCAGACTGGGTTCTGAGGTGGCCCCGAGTGGACCAGGCGGAAGGACCACGCACACAGCACGTGGCCCGTGTGGGAGAGACACCTGCTGAAGCGCGACCCGTCGTGGGATGGCAGACGTGGACACTTCGGAGCTCACCGCTGCCAGGCCGGGCCCGGGGTCAGAGAGGCCTTCGTGACCCGAGGGAAGCCAAGGGCCAGGACCCAGCAGCCTCACACTTTGCAGCCCTTGCCTTGACTCATTAGCCAGCGAGCTGTTTGCTGGGATCGTGTGGCCCGGGAATGACCCCTGCTTCCCTCACTGCTCCCCGTGTGGCCTTTCGGAAGCCGTTGGCTTGGAAAAAGAAGGCAGCAACCTTCCCACACAGGAGCCAGCCTGGGAAATCGCCAGGGCAGCTGTTCCGGCTCGCCAGAGCTGCCTCTTTCCCGTTCGTTTGCGGGCATAGAGCTTGGCCACCTTCGGGGGAACCACAGTCTCCGAGGCCCTCCTCTCTTCGGGGCACTCATGGCTGCATCCTGTCTGGGCCACGACCATTTCCTGTCAGGATTCTGGATCCCCGAAGGGCCCCGTGGGCCATTCCAGCCACCCCGGCAGCTCTCCCAAGAAGGGCACCCGAGTTGAGGGGACCACAGGCGTCTCTGCCTTTTCCACGGTCTCCCCTGGGGCTTCTTTGCCTCCTCTCTTTCTTCTCACCAGAGCTAAAGAAGTTTCTAGAGCATACAGGTATGCTGGACGGTCTGCCTTTTCTGCATGATTGACAGGAGGGCCCTTCTTAGCAGGAGGGAGGGCACTCGGAAAATTCCAGGAGACCTGGCGGCGACTTCCTCCCGCAGATGGACTCTTCCGGTCTGACTGCCCCCGACATATCTGGGAACGGGCAGAGGCCGTCTTCCTTCCTCCCCCTTCGAGCTCTGTATCTTCTGAGCCTCTTTTTTCCTGTTTTTAGTGTGTGTGTGTACACACACACACACACACACACATACATATATTTTAATGTTTATTTTTGACCGAGAGAGACAGAGCATGAGCGGGGGAGGGGCAGAGAGAGAGAACAAAGAATCCGAAGCAGGATCCGGGCTCCGAGCTGTCAGCACAGAGCCCGACGCGGGGCTCGAACTCAGAGACTGCGAGATCATGACCTGAGCCGAAGTCAGACGCTTCACCGACCGAGCCACCCAGGCGCCCCTCTTTTTTCCTGCTTTTAATCATCGTACAGGAACATGACTTTCGGGGGGAATATACGCGTCTTTTAGTGTATGTATTCCTGTAACCACCACTGCCACGATCAGGATGGAGACCCTTTCTCTCACCCCAGAAATCCTGTGTCCCATCCTCTCCCCGATCGTAACCCCCAGCAACCAGTGATCTCCATTCTGCCACTAGGTTTATCTCTTCAAAGGCTTCATGTAAATGGAACCATACAGTATATGCAATATTTTGGGACTCACCCCTCGCTCATCATAGCATCTTGGAGCGTCATCCAGCTCATCCGAATTTACTTCTTGTTCCTGCGAGTAGCGTGGCGGACGTGCGGACGCACCCCCGCTCCCCCGTCCATTCACCCGGTGAGGAACGTTTGGGTGGCTTCCAGCTTTGGGCCGTCACAAATTAAGCAGCCGTGAGCACTCGCGTTTGGCCTTAAGTTCCCATTTCTCTAGGGTGCAAACCCAGGTGCGGGACCGCTGGATCGTATGGTCCCGTACGTTTAATTTTGTGAGAAGCCGCCGCACCGTCTTCCAGAGCAGCCGCGCGCGTCTGCGTCTCCGCCCGCGGAGCTGCTGCTCTTCCGCCTCCCCGCCAGCACCTGGCGGCGTCACCGCTGTGTATTTGAACCGTTCCGACAGGGGCGTAGCGGGGTCTCCCGTTCGCTTCTGTTTCCCCGATGCTTATTGCCGGTGAGCATTTTCCCAGGGGCTTTATCTGCCATCTTTGTGTCTTCTCTGAAGTGCCTCGTGAAGCGGAGTTGTCTTCTTGTTGAGTTTGGAGGGTTCTGCGTGTATTCTGCGTACGGTTTCTTTGTTGGACTTGGGATCTGTGGTGTTTTCTCTCAGTCTGTAGTTTGCTTTGTTACTTCCTTAGTCGTGTGGTTGTTGTTGTTGTTATTTTAATGCCTTATTTATTTTTGAGAGAAAGAACGTGAGCGGGGCAGAGGTAGGGTGAGGGGGGGCGGAGGATCCGAAGCGGGCTCTGCGCTGACAGCAGCAAACCCGCCACGGGGCTCGAACTCACGAACTGTGAGGTCATGACCTGAGCTGAAGTCGCGTGCTCAAGTCACTGAGCCACCCAGGCGCCCCACCTTGGCTGTGTTTTTGACAGAGCAAGGGCTTTATAATTTTGATGGAGTTTCATTTGTCAGTTGTTCCTTCCGTGGATCACGCCTTTGGTATTATTCTAAGAACTCTGCCTAGTGCCAGGTCACAAAGGCTTCCTCGTGTGTTTTCTCCTCGAAGCTTCACAGTTGTATGTTCTGTGTTTAGATCTGTGTTCTACTTGAGTTGGTCTTTGTATATAACGCGTGAGGTTTAGGTCACGTGTCCTGGTTGGTTTTTTTTTTTTTTTTTTTTGCATCTGGATGACCAATTATTTCAGCGCCGTTGGTGAGAAAGACTGTCCTTTATCTGCTGAATTGCTTTTGCACCTTTGTGAGAAATCAGCTGGCTCTCTTTGTGCGGGCCTGTCTCTGGCCAGTTTGTTCTGTGCCTCTGGTCTTTGGTCCCTGCTGGTGCCACCCTGGTACCAGTCCCAGCCCCGGGGGTTTCCGTCAGGTCTTCGAGTCGGCCAGTGTGATTCTTTCAGCTCCCGGTTCTCCCCGTCCGTGCAAGTTTAGAGCAGCTCGTCTGGAACTGTGCGGAGCCCGGCCGTGGTTGTGGTTGGAATGAAGTTAAATCTACAGCTCCCTGCAGGGGAGAATTGGCGTCTTTATTGCATTGAGTCTTCCAGTCGCGAGCGAGAGATGTTTTCCTCCTCCTGTCGATCTCCTTTGATGGCTGCCATCAACGGTTTGTAGTTTTCAGGATACAGAGGCTCCATATGCTTTGTTAGATTTATATCGAAATATTTCCCTTATAAACGATATTTTTAAAAAAGGGTTCAGGGGGCGCCTGGGTGGCTCAGTTGGTGAAGCACCCAACTCGGGCTCAGGACATGATCTCGCGGTTCGTGGGTTCGGGCCCTGAGTCGGGCCTCGCGTCTGTGCTGACGGCTCAGAGCCTGGAGCCTGCTTCGGATTCTGTGCCTCCTTCTCTCTCTACCCCTCCCCCACTCATTCTCTCTCTCTCTCATACTTTCTCTCAAAAATAAATATTTTTAAAAATTTTTAAAAAGATTTACTTTCTGGTTGTTCATCGCTTATATATGTATTACGATGGATTTTAGTATGTTAGCCTTGTATCCTGGGGCCTTGCTAAACTCACTTACTCTAGGGGTTTTAAAAACTAGAGCCCCTGGCATTTTGTACAGAAGATACAATCATATCTTCTGTAAATGAGGGGAAGTTGTTTTCCTCTTTTTCAGTCTGCTTGCTTTTGATTGCCGCTTCTTGTCTGCTTGCACTGCTAAGCCTTTTCTGATTATGCTGCGACGTCTGTCTCTTCCCTCTTCTCTGAGGGTGCTGAATGGGAACAGAAATCCCTTTTTCCCGAACGGTGACTTACTAAAACTGAAGAGAAAACTAAAAAATAATCACAAGGAAAACAAAATGCAAAGAAAGAAGGAAGATGGCCTAATGTTTAAAAAACGACCCAACTACTACAAGAACAACAGAAAGGTAGTTTTATGTATACACAGGCTTATTTGTATGTAAAGGTTTCTTCTTCTGGAATTAACTATGGGGAGTTCTTATTAGCCCAGTCCTTCCTGGGCACAGAGAGTGGCCAGTAGAACGGAACTGTAAGGAAATGCAAACCGTGGCGGCCGAGCATCTTCTGGACCGTGTGCTCTGGCTCCCACCACTCCCGCGGGCTCAGGGATGGGAAGGTTACACTCTGGGAAGCCCTGGTGACAGTCTGCTGATGCAGAGCGTGGGCCGCACCCAGGGTCTTGGCTCAGCAACGTGGTGCATCACCACCTTCTCTCCACATTTTCCCCAGGGGAGCCTCTGGCCACATGACTCTGTTAACTGTCTATCGCGCCGTCTGTCTCGTGGAGAGAGAGTCGATGCTACACCTGGCTGGGGTGCCCCCCGCTCGCTTCCAGTGCGTCACCGTTTCAGAGGGCAGATAATCTAGAGAGAGCGTGAGAGCAGGCTGGGAGAACGCTCAGGGTCTCCCACCCCGTCCCCGTGAAAACCAGAGCTGCCTCGGAGGGAAAGAACAAGTGCTTTGTCGAAAGAGACCAGTGCTGTGAGACTCCCGGTGCCGTCGTGACACCCACCCGCCTCCCCGGCCCTGAGCGGTGCCGCGCGGCAGAGGATCCAGTTCCGGGTGGTCATCCGGGTCAGGTTCTTGAAGAGGAAAAGGAATTTTAAATGTTTTTTACAAACTGGAAATGGGGGGGAGGTCACTGGTGGGAGACATTACACTAAAGTAGCTTCTTGCTTTTGTCCCCTCCCCTGTGCTCACCCCTAGTCATTCTAAATCACTAGTGCCCTATCTCCAGATGTACTGACCGAGCAGATTAGGACCCCACCGTGTCTAGAGGTTGTATTCTGGCCTGGGGCCATCTTGGAGAAACACTGCCACTCAGTCTGGAGCCATCCTTGGAAAAGGAGGGGTGGGGCGGGCAGGGGAAAGAAGGTCCACGCGTGCCCACAGAAGAGTGTCGGCGTCTGTGGCACATCAGGGTGCCTCTTTGTGCTTCATCGGCAGCAGGCTGGTGGCTCACTGGTTCTGAGACCGGGCTCTGTGTCCTGTCCCTGCGCTCGCATCCTGGACTTCAGCACTGGTGGCTTAAGCACGCCCCCTGTTCGGTGGCTTCGTTCAGATTTTATAAGAAGTTAAGACTGATGTTGGAAAACACAAACACCGTGAGGGTTTGTAGAAGGGGCGTGCCTCTTGCTGGAAGGCCATGGTTGGTCCGTATTTAGCTGTCTTCATTCTGTTCAAACATTTGCTTATTTGCCTGTTGAATCAGATTCAGAAATAATTGCTCTGTAGCGTCTCGATTTTATGAAAATATAACTAATGTTGGAAAATGGGTAGAATGAGGTGACTGCCGTGGATGGCTTTGGGCCATTTTAGTGTGTGGAACGGGGACTGTTTGCAAAGCAGGTGCAGCCTGGACCTCTGCTGTTGAGAGAGACGCCGTGAACCAGCATCTGTGGTCTCTGTGGCCAAACGTGCCGTTGCATCTTCCGTGCCTTAGGCTGTGGAGCCTGTCTCCACTCTGTTTAATATAGTGACACTAAGAGCAGTAGCTTCTGTGAGCCTGTTCGGGCCCTCACAGCAGCCTCGCTCTTGAACACAAACCCGGAGCTTGTGTTCATCCCCGGGGATGAAGGAGGCCTGCTGTGCGGCCATTCCTCAGCCACCTGCTCCGTCCCAGCCTGCACACCCCGCCCACCCACCCGTGCGTCTGTCTGTCCATCCCTTGGCTCGAGCCCAGGGTTGGCCCTCCGGAGAGCCCACGGTTGCACACCAGCGCCCCGGAGCACCTCTCACGACCTCTCCCAACTTCAGTTTTCACGTCACTTCGTGTCCTTAAAACCCAGACGGCGATCCGCTCTGTAATCCTGTGGTTAAGTGGGGAACGGGCCGCAGAAGGAAAACATACGCAACGTAGAGGCTGCACCCAACATGGACCGTGTTTCACCTTAATCTGGAATCATCCGCTGATTCGTTCGTTAACAATAACTCATGTTTTTATAGCACTTGGCATTTTACAAAGCACCTTGACATGCACATCACTAAGGAGGGTTTGCAGAAGAATCGTCTTTGCGTAATTGTGGTGCGTGTGGAAAGAAATGAGCGGCCGGTGGTGGTGGTGGAGTGATTCTTAGGAGCCTCCATGCACGGCCATGGCCCCTCCAGATCAACTCCTAAAGAGCCATAGAATGAATCTTCCCATTTCCAGAAAAGCAGAAATAGTTTCCAGTGACGCGAACATTTCACGGCGGTGTTTGTCTTGGGGCCTGTAGCTTGTGCGTGGATGTTGTGTATTCCTCAAGGTGGAAGAGAACGGGCGGGTCCTGCCATGAATCCGGGGGCTGGGCTCTGTGAGAGCACCTCCGTTCTCATGGTCAGAAAGGAAGGGTGAATCACTCTTTGTTCAGGGGGGTGTCACCATCTGGGAGCAGTAAGTCTTCGAAAAGACTCTACGGGACAGTGCTGGTATTTGTCAGGCAGCGTTCAGGACAAGCATCTTTGATCTGACCACCTTTGTTTTTTCTCCTTTAAAAGTCATCCCTCTCGCGGGCACCTGGGTGGCTCAGGCGGTTAAGCGTCTGACTCTTGATTTCGGCTCAGGTCATGATCTCATGGTTCCGTGGGTTTGAGCCCATCTGGCTCTGCCCTGACAGTGCAAAGCCTGCTTGGGATTCTCTGTCTCCCTCTCTCTCTCTGACCCTCTCCGCCTCGCTTGCTCACTCGCTCTCTAAATAAGTAAGTAAGTAAATAAGTAAATCAACGTTAAAAAAAAAAAGAATAAAAATTACCCCTTTCGGAAAGTTTACACGCCATAGGCATTTCTTATACACTTTGCAGGGGTCACAGACTCCCTGAGACCTGTCTTGGGATGTCAGGGCCAGAACCCTGGGAATTTGGGGGGATTAAAGTGTGGTGTGGAAGGAGTGTGTGGACTGGAAGGCAGCAGGTGCTCCCTGGCTGTGTGGTTCGGGGCAAGACCCGCTGAAGCCCAGCTTCGTGTGTGGAACAGAATGATGCCTGCGTTGTATCTCGCGGGGTCGCTGTAGGCATTAGAGACCATATATGTAAAGTACATCAAGTGATCCTTGTATATGACGTCACCCCAAAATACAAACTGCTCATCTTTGTGCCAGTGAGTCTGAGATAAACGTGAGTTTTTAAAATTTCTTGGTGGGCGTCCATTTCCTTTCTCAGCTTTTTATTTTCACATGCCAGTTTGCACATAATTTCTCAGTAAATAAATGTGTTAAGTTGAACTTCCTGGGCCAAGCAATATTTATGTCAGTCCAATAGTAGACAGCATTGAGTTTGAATGATTATAAATATATGATTAGGAATCTTAACCAAAAAGCTTTTATTTTGGAATTGATTAGAATTTTCCCATTTAAATCGTACTGTGTTTCTCTTGAGTAACACCTTAGTTCCCGGGATTGGCCAGCATTAAAGAGAAGTATGTCACACTTTTCTGCGTACTGAACAGTCTATAATTGTCATCATCCAGTTAACGTAAAGTGCAGTTATGTTAGCATAAAGTTTTGTTATGTAGTTGTTACCATAGCCGGAGTCGGGTGAGTGTTTAAACCCTTGTGAACTCAAAATTCTTTTATGATGATGGAATATTTCATGTTTCAGTATTCTTCATACACAGTATGTGTTCAAATACTTTACCAGGTATGTGTTTCTTACAGGTTCGTATAATATATAAAATGCATTTCTGTTCCAAGAAAAATAGAAGTGGTAAACAGTTGGGAGAGAGCTTGCATATTTTCCTTTATTATCCTGTCTGATGATTAATGCATTCAGCTATGTTCAGCCTCACGTTTAACCAGGTTAGTGTTTAGTTTTGGTTAGGCTGTTTTCCTTACGAGAACAGAAATGGCCAGTCCTGTGCCCTGCCTGTCTCCCAAATGGAGTCTTTGCATTGTTTCCAGATCACGGTGCTTAACGTAAGGTCGGATTTTCTTGTGAAAACAGAGTTTGGATTAACTCTGTGTGCTTGCACGCACCCTTCCACACCCGCCCGTGCGGTTAGCGCCAGCCACCTGCTGACGTCACGGTTCTGATTTCAAGACGGAAGAATGAGGTGAGGTTCTGCTTTGTGGCGTGCAAGTGAAGCAGCAGATTTTGAGTGCGTGGTCGATCTACAAGTCTCCTTTTCGCGGAGGCCATGAGGCTTAATGGAAAGGATATGAACTTTGAGGTCCACGGTGTGACCTTCGACGAAGTCCTTTAATAAAATAGCTGAGTCTCTGGTTCTCGTTCATCTACTTGGCTTGATTATTGTGAAGATTTATGCAGGGGCTGGCAAACTGCAGTGTCCTGGCGTCTTCTTGTAAATAAAGTTTTATTGAGACACAGCCGTGTCCATCCCTCGAGTGGCGTCTATGGCTGCTAACACGCTCTACCAGCACCGTTGGGGAGGTGCGCACAGACCACCGGGTGGTTTTCAGAGCCTAAACTCTTTATTTTCTGACGCTTCACAGAAAAAGCTTGCTGACCCCTGATAGAATGCGATCAAAAAACGGTGTTGTGGGTCCCATCTGTGCCGTTCAGTAGCTGTGTGACCTCAGTCTTGTTCTGTGACCTCTTTGTAGCTTCGTTTTTCCTCTGTGAATGTCATTTATTCATCCCTTCAGCGAGTGTCATGTGCTTGCCACATTTCAACACCGTTCTAGGCTGAGGAAGTGCAGCAGGGAAGACACAATACCTGTGCTCGTGGGGCTTACGTTCCAGGGGAACGTGTTCACTGAGGATAATAATAGCACAGGGAGGGCTTCGTGGATGAATATTTGGAAAAGCACATTTGGAACATTCCTTGGCGTAGACAGGCATCAGTAGAATACATACTCTGTGATGTTGGCTCTTACTGTGCTAAGTATGGGCTTGTTAATGTGTCAAACAAAGTGGAAACTCAATTCGGGGTTGGAACCCTTCTAATTCCGTGTCTATGTCCCTAAGGTTTCTACCGAGAGAATGAACAGCTAGAAATAATAAGGAGCATAACTGGTACCATTAGCCTCCTGAAGAGAGGGAATGGTTCATGGGAAACTGTAAAATAGTATCACTGTATAGTCCCAGCCCAGGGCAGGGTGAATTCACGGATTGCTCTTGGTGTACTGGGCTGCTCACATGTAGAAGGTGAGAGCGGGGAAAGGAGAAAATCCGCCCGTGGAACATGGAGCTAACTCGAGCATTTTATGCTCATTCTATATTTAAAAATTCTCATTAGACATTAGATTCCTTGGACTTTTGAGGTTCTTTGAATCCATACAGGAGTAGTGAGAAAAAGTACTGAGAATTTTAAGGGTCGGCCTAAAGGTTAATATTCGTTGAAGTGATGATTATGTTTTAAGACTGAAGGTCAATATTGGAAAATATGAAGTCTATACTGGTTTTTTTCATATACATTAAATGTTGATAATCTAATTGGTGTTTGTGCACAGGGTCCTAGGACCCGAGTATTTTACATGTTGGTACTTGGACCGGTACCAAGTACCAGTACTTGGACCGGTACGGGGAGTGGGGTAGAGTTAACCGGTGAGTGGAATGAATATACGTAGTATGTCTAAGAACCCAGAGGCCCCCGATTGTATGACTTGGGGAAAATGAGTTCATTTTGCTCATGTTTTCATTTCTTTTTGGGTTTTTTTTTTTATGTTTATTTATTTTGGAGAGACAGAGAGGGGAGGGGCAGAGAGAGAGGGAGACACGGGATCTGAAGCAGGCTCCAGGCTCCGAGCTGTCAGCACAGAGCCCAACGCGGGGCTCGAACTCACCGCGAGATCACGACCTGAGCCGAAGTCGGGCACTCAACTGACTGAGCCACCCAGGCACCCCTCGTGTTTTCATTTCTAAAGTAAGGAGATCGGACCAAGTTTTTCCAGGTCCTTTTCAGCTCTAATTAAATAATCTGTGGATTTTCTCTTCGACCAGACTCCCCAAAGTCGAAAGCTTTGTATTGTTTTCCTCTCCTGCTGGATCTGCCACTTTGTCCTGCACATAATGATACAACACGTTTGGTTCTTCGTGGTTGTAGGTGCAACATGCATGGCGTTGGGGTGATGGGGCCCTACCTTCCTCATCTTCTTAAGCAGGATATTTTCCTCTCGTGGCCCTCATCTGTAGGTGGGGGTGTCATTGTGATGGACCACATAACTACCTGAGGTATTTTTCAGTTCTGACGTTCTAAGACTCCAGAATACAATTTAGAAGACTAAAGATGGACAGGAGGAAGAGGGCTGTTTGTGTTGTTTTGTTTTGTCTGTCCCCCCCCCCCAAGTTTTTTTCTTTTAATATTTATTTTTGAGAGACAGAGAGAGAGCACAAGCAGAGGAGGGGGGGAGAGACAGAGACAGAGACAGACACTGAATCCACAGCAGACTCCAGGCTCCAAGCTGTCAGCACAGAGCCCGACGTGGGGCTCGAACTCACAGACTGTGAGATCATGACCGGAGCCGAAGGCGGACGCTTAACCGACTGAGCCACCCGGGCGCCCGTCTTGTCTGTTTCAGGTGGAAAAGGGGAGAACCTGCATGGCCTGGAGCTTCCAGAGACTAGATTCGCTATCGCAGCAGAAGGCTGTGGCCACTGGCAGTGATTTCAGGTTCTCAGTGCGCACCTCTGGCATTTTCCTGTGCTACCCAGTATCCTTTTTCCTATAACACTCTCCCTTTTGACACAAAGCTCTGTAGGAAACGTTTATACCTAAAAGCTTAGGTGATGTGAAATGACCAATTCAAGATTGCCTTCTACAGATTTGAAAATTAAATTACAGTTCGTGGTTTGTGATCTGGCAGAGCTTAAACAAAATTCGTATGTACTTTTTTGAAAATACAAAGAAAAAAACGTTTTTACTCTATGTGAAAATATGTCATTCTTCTGGGACTTTCATTTTTAGGATATTCGGTACTTAGTAATATGCTTATAAAAAAGTCACTGGTTGATAAAGAAGTAAAGTGGAAAAATACACTCAAATGATTTTCCTGGGAGTCATTGCCCTTAAAAATTTAAGGGTAATATTATCTATGACTGAATATTTACCATATTTCAAATTTATGAAATCCCCAACTAAGAAGAATTATAAAATCAATGTGATACATCACATCAATAAGAGAAAGGATAAAAACCACATGATCATTTCAGTAGACGCAGAAAAAGCATTTGGTAAAGTACAACATCCATTCATGATAAAACCCCTCAGTAAAGTAGGTTTAGAGAGAATATGCTTCAACATAATAAAGACCATATATGGGGACACCTGGATGGCTCGGTTGGTTAAGCGTCCGACTCTTAATTTCAGCCCAGGTCACGATCTCACGGTTCATAACTTCAGGCGCCACATTGGGCTCTACGCTGGCGGCACAGAGCCTGCTTAGGATTCTGTCTTTCCCTTTCTCTCTGCCCCTCTCCTGTATGCTTGCTCTCTCTCAAAATACAGAAACATTTTTTTTCGAGACCATATGTGAAAAACCCACAGCTAACATTATACTCGATGGTGAAAAACTGATGGTTTCTTCCCTTGGGTCAGAAACAAGACAAGGATTCCCACTGTCACCACTTCCATCCAAAATAGTACTGGAAGTCCTAGCCACAGCAGTCAGATAAGAAGAATAAAAGGCGTCCAAATTGATAAAGAAGAAGCAAAACTTTCACTGTTGGCAGACGACCTGGTAACTATATCTAGAAAACCTAAAGACCCCACCAAAGAACTATTAGAACTGACAAATGAAGTCAGTAAAGTCATAGGACACAAAATCAATCTACAGAAATCTGTTGCATTTCTCTACACTAATAAGGAAGCAGCAGAAAGAAATTAAGAAAACAATCCCGTTTTTAATTGCACCAAAATAATAAAATACCTAGGAATAAACATAACCAGAGAGGCGAAAGACCTGTACTCTGAAAACTGTAAAACACGGATGAAAGAAATGGAAGAGGGCGCAAAGGAATGGAAGGACATTCGGTGCTCCTGCATCGGAAGAACAAATATTCTTAAAATGTCTATGCTCCCAAAGCAGTGTACGGATTTAATGCAGCCCCTATCAAAATACCAACAGCATTTTTCACAGAACAGTCCTAAAATGTGTCTGGAACCACAAAAGACCCCAAATAGCCAAAGCAGTCCTGAAAAAGAAAAGCAAAGCTGGAGGCAAACTGCAGACTTCTGGTTCTAATGCAAAGCTGTAGTCATCAAAACAGTGTGGTACAGGCACAAAAATAGACACGTACAACAATGGAACAGAACAGAGAACCCAGAAATGAACCGTAATTATACAGTCAATTAGTCTTTGACAAAGGAAGAAAATATGCAGTGGGGAAAAGACGGTCTTTTCAGCACATGGTGTTGGGAAAACTGGACAGCTACGCGGAAAAGAATGAAACTGGAGCACTTTCTTTAACTATACACGAAAATAAACTCAAAATGGGTTAAACACCTAAACGTGAGACCTGAGACCATGAGAGTCCTAGAAGCGAGCACAGGCAGTCATGTCTCTGACATTGGTCATAACGGCATCTTTCTAGATACGACTCCTGAGGCAAGGGAAACAAAAGCAAAAATAAACTATTGGGACTACTTCAAAATAAAAACCTTCTGCACAGCAAAGGAAACAGCCAACAGAACTAAAAGACAGCCTCCTGAACGGGAGAAGGTATTTGCAAATACCTATCCAGTAAAGGGTTAGCATCCAAAACATATAAAGAACTTATACAATGCAACACCCGAAAAACAAATAATCCGGTTAAAAAATGGGCAGAAGACATGAAAAGACATTTCTCCAAAGAAGATATCGAGATGGCAACTGACACATGAAAAGCGACACGTCACTCATCATCAGGGAAATACAAATCACGGTGAAATATCACCTCACACCTGTCAGAATGGCTAAAACAGAAAACACAAGAAGCAACAGGTGTTGGTGAGGATATGGAGACCCTCGTGCCCTGTTGGTAGGAATGCAGACTGGTGCAGCCACTGTGGAGGACTTCTGAGGTTTCCCCAAAGTTGCAAATAAAACTACCCTGCGATCCGGTAATCGCACTACTGGGTGTTTGCCCCCAAAGTACAAAAACACTAATTCAAAGGGATGCGTGCACTCTATTTGCAATAGTCAAGATGTGGAAGCAGCCCAAGTGTCCATCAGTAGGTGAACGGATAGAGAAGACGCGGTGTGTATACACGATGGAATATTAGCGATAAAAAAGAATGAGATCTTGCCGTTTGCAACAACACGGATGGCATTAGAGAGTGTCATGCTAAGTGAAGTAAGTGAACAGAAGACAGATACCATACGATTTCATTCCTATGTGGACTTTAAGAAACAAAATGCAAGAGCAAAGGAAAAAAGAGAGAGGCAAACCAAGGAACAGACTCTCATCTGTAGAGAACACTGATGGTTACCAGAAGGGAGGGGTTGAGGGTTGGGGGAAATCGGGGATGGGGATTAAGGAGTGCACTTGTCATGATGAGCACTGAGTAATGTGTGGAAACGTTGAATCACTGTATTGTACGCCTGAAGCTACTATAATGCTGTATGTTAACCATACCGGAAATAAAATAAAACACTTAATGAAACAAAATACCCACCTCGTAAGATTGTTAGGAGTGTCCATGAGATCATAGTTGTGACCTCTAAATTGTATATAGCACTCTCAAAGTTTGGGCTGTTAACATTTTTGAAAAAGAAGAATTCTAAAGACACAAGGGAAGAGTGCGTAACTGTAAGCTGTTGATCACTGACTGAGTTTGCCACGTGTGGTTTGAGGACAGCAGCGTGGGATTCAGTGCCCCCAGAGTGCCCGTGGTAGAGTGTGGCTCATGGCGAAAGGCTTTATGTAGTGTGGTGGTTAGGAGCTCTGGTTCTACAGTCAGGTGGATCTGGGTCCAAATCCTGGCCCTGCTATAGACCGGGAGTGACCCTGTGTGAGCCTGTTTCCCCCCTCAAAAACGGGACAACAGGAAGTCCTGTGTCCGAGGCTCCTTGGGAGGGTCACGAGGGAGCCTGTAATGTGAACTGTGCCAGGCAGAGACGTATTAGTCAGTAGGAACTGCGTTATTCTTGTTTGCACATACACATCCCAGTCATTCTTATCGTGGACTTGCTTTTCTGGCTCCCAGTGGAAGTCCTTTGCACCTTGGAAACAGTATGTTGGGAATCGATTCTGGATCGTGGTGGCCTAGAGGTACTTCTCTGTATGTCTCCCGCTAAGCACAGCTAAAACCCCTGGACGTCAGGTGTAAAGCAAACACAGGAGCCCTCTGAAAGATGGGGAGAAGCAGGCGGCCCGCCTGGGGACCTCAGGGCTCAAGGAACAGCCCAGCGTATGTCCCCGGGGTGTTCCTTTTGCCTCCAGTATCTCAGACTGGATGTTAGAGAAGCTGTCAGTCCAGAAACACCGATGGGTGCAGACACGCACACATACACACCCAAGAGAAGGTTGCTCTTTGTTGCCAGAGGACCAAGAAAGGGCACTTTGGCAAGGCAGCCTTTTAGAATATAACTGCCCTACTTCAGACGGACACCGTGGAAAACCATGTAGCCCTTCCCCCATCAGCAAAGGCTACGTGGGAAGCCCAGACTTACGCGTTCACCTGGATGTGACACAGTGCCCGCGGCCCCACCGGTGGACTCCGAAAAGACCTGGTGTCAGCAGTAACTGGGCATCTTCCTCCCCTCCCTGTTGCTGGACGCCCTGCGGGGGACCGGAACTCCTGCCCGCTCGGGAACCATGGGCATAAAGCAGTAAGGAGGCAAGCCCCCACGCCCACCACAGCTCCACTGTCGGGAGAGACCAGGTGAGCCGAGGCCTGGACTTTGGGCCCCACGTGGGAGTAGCAGGTGCTGCCCTTCGCCCCGACCCGGTCACTGTCGAGGTGTCAGAGGAGGCCCCCCAAAACTGGACGTGTGCTCGAGACTCTCAGTCGCGTGACCTGAAGCCCAAAATGTCTACGGGACACGTAAAAGCCACGCGTTCTGCCGAGCACCAGGCGGGTCTCGACCTGATGAGAAGAGGCGATTGAGGGCTGCCTAGATGACACGGATGTGGGGTGATCTGATAAGGATTTTAAAGCCGCCTTCAGAAAAGCGCTTCCGTGAGCAGTTGGGAACATTGGAAGCGAATGAAGAAATAGGACGTCCCAGCCAAGAAACGAGATGTGAAGAAAAGCCAACTGGAGATTTTAGGACCGAGAAGTACGGTGACCCGAAGTAAAACGTAAAGACCCCTTGGGTGGGCTTTGGTAGCACAGTGGAGAGGACGTCGGAGACAGTCTGGGAACTTCGGGCTGAAATCAAAATCATCCAGTCTGAGCGACAGAGAATAGACCGGGGAAAAAAAATTGATGGAGCCTCAGGGACATGTAGGGTCCTCAGAAATAGTCTGGGAGTCTGTCATCAGAGTCCCAGGAGACGAGAAGAAAGCCGGTAAGGCTGAAGACGTGGTCCGAGAAACAGTTACCGAATCTGACGACCGGAGGATTCGGAAGGGTGGAGCCTGGGTCACGTCTCCTTCGATTAGCTTACGGGTAGCAGGGGAGCCACCTGTCTGGAAACGTTTACGGTCTCATTAACCCGTGCATCCTATTAAAACAAAAAGGATCTTGCTTTCAGTCTTTATTCTTAATGACTGACCTTATCTCAGTCTAGGTTACGTCAGCCCGCATTTTCTACGCGATCATGACAAGATAGTCTGTTTGTTCAAAGTTTGTTTTCCTAAACCAGCAATTACCTGGTAGAAACGAGTGCTTCGTCCACTTCGAGTCGTGTGCATGAGTGTTCATAGCAGCCTTCACTCGTAAAGCCCCACGCCGGAGACACCCCACGTGTCCATCGCGGACAGGATGGGTAAAAATACAGCATGGCATGTCCTTCGTGCAGGGGAATAAAGCCGGCAGTGAGAAGGGACAAGCTCTGTGGTTTGTAGCCGTCTGTTTAGCGGGAAAAGCCACAGTAGAGAGTGCATATTGTGTGGCTCCATTCAGCCAGAATTCCGGAACAGGCAGAAGTAATCTAAGATGACAGAGGTTGAGTACTAGTTACTGTGTGGGGTTAGCAACTGGTAGGGGACACGGGGAGCCTCTGGGTGCCGGAGCGTTCTTCGTCTTGATCTGGGTGATAGTTGCACATGTGTGTACGCATACAAAAATTCCGTAAGCTGTGCACTTTGAGATTGGCACACTTTAGGAAATTAATTTTTTAAATAATTAATTTTATTAACTTATAGCTACGTGTTCTGAAACACAAATCTCTGGGTAAAGTCTTTCTGTTGCTTTCAGGAAAAAGTGAGACTCGTAGGCTTGGCCTTCAAGGTCTCCCTGATCGGCTCCACCGTGTTTCCTCCAGCCCTGGATACCGATGCTGTGTTCTCCCGTCTCCAGGGCCTTTCTGTCTCCCTTATTCCCACCCCACCTTGACTTTGGTAAGAGCAGTAAATGTGTCTGATTCACCCATTGGTCCCCACCTTAGGGTCTGTCGCAAAGTAGCTTTTATCTTCAATGTTTAGCAAATGAGTAAACAGTCGTAGGGTTAGGGTTAGGGAAGGGAGAGAAGTCAGAGAAGTCAGTCGCGCAGGGAGGGGACCGCAGATAGATGGCACTCTGACGTTCTCATCGAGCCGGTGGGTGGCGAGCCTCCCGAGGGCAGTTCTTTCCTGCTCAGGGGCTGCTCTGTTCGCTGCAGAGGCCCTTCCTGGTGTGCCGGGGCTGGCGACATACCGTCCCCATCATTGTGGCCGCTCCCAGGGCCGTGGCCCTGTCGCCGTCCAGCCCTGCCTCGCCGGCCCTTCCCCTCCCCTTCTCCACCCCGAGCGGGCTCAGCTGTACACCGTGAGGGTTCCCAGCACGTCTCTAGTATTTCGGGCCGCATCTCTACTCTGAAGATTAGAAACCCCCTCCTGCAGTGTGGGTGCTGCAGTCGAATAAAAGCTTGACGTTTTGAGTGTAACAGACCCGGGCTTTGCCGCTCACTCCACTCCATGACCCGGATCGAGTCGGTTAACCCTACACATCTCATTGTCTTCACCTGTCGGAGAGGAACGCTGATTCCTACGTCGCAGGGCTTTTAAGAGCCCCGGGGCGCCTGGGTGGCTCAGTCGGTTGAGCGGCCGACTTCGGCTCAGGTCATGATCTCGCGGTCGTGAGTTCGAGCCCCGCGTCGGGCTCTGTGCTGACAGCTCAGAGCCTGGAGCCTGTTTCGGATTCTGTGTCTCCCTCTCTCTGACCCTCCCCCATTCATGCTCTGTCTCTCTCTGTCTCAAAAATAAAATAAACGTTAAAAAAAAAAAAAGAGCCCCGGGCTTTTGTGTGCAGAGCATATTCGGTGCACGTTTCCTTCCTCTTCTCTGGGTCCCGTTCTCTTGCACCGATAAAGCCTTTCTCCCACGGGATGCGTTTCTGAGGTGTGTCGTCTCTGTTCATAGACTTCTTCCCCCCATTGTCACCCTGCACCCGAAAGGTGACCGTGGGGCTTCCACACGACACCCTTCAGAGGCCACGACAGGCTGTGGGCATGTCAGTCAGGATTTGTGGGAGGCAGGCAGGCAGGCAGGGAAGAGAAGGACAGGTTCCCCTGCTGGCTTCATTCCGGTGCCCGCAGGACGGAGGGCTCATAACAGGCCCAGGTCGGGATATTCCTCCCAGGGGCCAACGGGTGCCATGATGCCCTGTGCTGGATAGAGAGATGCGGGCTCTCAGCGGTCTGCCTGCCTTGCCTTTCCTCTCTTGCCTTTTTTTTCCTTTCCTTTTCCCTTTCTCTTTTCTTTCTTTCTTTCTTTTTCTTTCTTTCTTTCTTTCTTTCTTTCTTTCTTTCTTTCTTTCTTTCATTTCCCTTTTCTTCCTTTCTTTTTCTCTTTCTTTCGCTTTCTTTCTTTCTTTCTCTCTTTCTCTTTCTTTCTTTCATTTCCCTTTTCTTCCTTTCTTTTTCTTTCTTTCTTTCTCTTTCTTTTCTTTTCTTTTCTTTTCTTTTCTTTTCTTTTCTTTTCTTTTCTTTTCTTTTCTTTCCCCTTTTTTTTTCTTTTTAAAACACCATGGCCAAGTTCGATAAACCGTTTCCAAGGCTGGATTTCTTAGTAGCAAGGAGCTCATCCTGTTACAGCGAGAAATTGAGATTCTGTCCGTGGGTTAAAAATTAAAGGCTGAATGTGCTCAGGACAGATTTCTGTTTGTTCAGGCACTGAAGTATGACACTGTAGACGATGCAGCATGGGTGGGAATCACATCCCGAGAAGCAGCGGCGGAATGCGTATTTTTAAAAAACTGGCTCTATGGGTTATTTTTGTGCTAAACGTAGCTGTGCGTGATAGCACAGATGTGCCAGAACAGCTCTCCTGAGCTGCTCTGTTTTCTCTGCCGCTGACACGCTTTACCGATCCCTTTCTGGTCTTACTGCTTTCTCAAGTCGTATCTTGTGGCCCTGCAAGGAGGCTGCTAAATGGAGTGGAGCTTTAAGTCGCGGGCTCTCGAGTACACTAGAGATCAGTTCACGTCCTGATACGTGTTTTCTCCTGCTTCTGCTTAAAAACAGTGGCCTTTCATCTCGCGCTTCAGATATCTCACTGCACAACTTCTGACGTTTTGTTGATGAAACCGTCTTCCAGAAATGACTATGGTGGCAAAGGTCACCTTGCGCGTATGCTTCTTTCCTTCTAATTCTGCTTGTTTCGAGTTCTTCGCAAAGAACGCAACAAAAATGCCATAAGTAGAAGGACAAATAAAAAAGATTATGTTACTCCCTGCCGTTTTATTGGGCACTTTCTGGAAACCAGGTGTTGTGCAAGACCTTCCCTTTCCTCACCCCCTAGTTAAGTGACGCCCTCTGCTTCGCGGTAGGAGCGTTTCGCCCTTTTTTCCCTGTGAGACCAGGGTGACTCATCGGAGCCTCTGCGGCTCACGTGCCCCTCGGGACGTGGAAGCCTGACGAAGCGGAGGGTCCGGCGTCACGAACAGTGCTGTGCGCGGGGCGCGCCCCTTCCCCCGGGACCTCATCCTCTGAGACCAAACACTGGAAGGTGTTTTGCGTTCCGAATCAGTTGAAAATTCCTTTCTGACATCCGGCCCTACAGTGTGTGGTAGTTTAGTAATCGGTCAGGGTGGAAGCAGGGACATCTGTAGCTGCACACTGATTCCATACTCGGCCACCACGGTGTCATCCGTGTGTCACCTGTGCCCTCCTCACTTCAAAACAGTTACTGTTTTCTTCAGTCCTGCAAGCAGAATGTAGTAGTAAGCTCCTTTAAAACCAGCTCGTTTCATTCATCATTTCAACAAAGATTTTATCTGCTGGGTGAGGAATTCATGAGAAAATCGCACTAAATTCAGATGCAGATATTTGCTAAAGAACAGTTAGTTGTTAGTCTTCCTGGAATCTGGTAGTTGGGCGTACAAAATATTTTTATTAATCATATTGTGCTTTGTACTTGGGAGTACTTTTAAAAGTCGCAGTGTTACGTTGTTGAAAAGCTTCTTTGTCCGTCCGTGAGCTCTGGCAGAACGCGGCCGTGGTGCCCTGGTGAGTTGTACTGTGGAATTGGAGAGCCCGTCTTCTCTGTGGCTTCCTTTCCACGGGCTCTTCTTTCCCAGCATGCCCAGCCTCGTGGGGTCTCGGCCAGGTTCGCCTGCGGGGCGCAGTCTCTGAACGAGCCTCCGTCACCCCTGCCTCCCCCCCCCCCCCCCCCCGCCACCGCCCTGCCGTCGGCACTGTCCACCCTTTGCTGGTGTTCTCACCGAGGCTCTGTGGTGTCCCAGTCCCTGTGGGAAACGGGGGGGCCGAGGCTCGTCTCATCGTTGGCTGTCATCTTGCCCGCACGTTGGCCCCATTGCAAGACCTGTGGGTCCTTCCTGACTCGGGTTTCAGAACTCCGAGGGTAACCCTGCTGTGCGTTTTAGCTGGTCCCCGAAACTTTACTGTTAAAGGCCTTTTACCTCCTGAAACTTTCAGTTGCCAAACTTTAGCAGGTGGAAAAATGCTCCTGAAACTTTCAGTTGCCAAACTTTGGCAGGTGGAAAAATGGAAAAAGGCTGAGCATTTTTTTTTTTTTCATTTTCAGTGAAGCTAGAAAATAAAAGTTTTCGTCTGTTTAACAAAAGCAACTTTAGAAAAAATAATGCATGGTCAGTAAGGATAAAGTGGGCAGTTGTTAGGGTGATATGAAGTGGTGGGACCCTGACGGGGAGCACTTTATCGAAGAGACTTAAAGATGATTATGTTTTTTCATCCAGTAGTTTTTCCTTGGGGAATTTCTGCAAAGGAAATAATCAGCGACACAGTTAAAATGCTGATACATGGATGTTTGTTATATTGTTGGTAAAAATTTGGAAATTATGTAAGAATCCTGAGTAGGGGAGGATTAAATTATGGTGGCTTGCAGTGACAGATTAGCATATACCATTTTAAAAATCACATCTTCAGAGAATTTTTATTATACAGGAAGATGTAGAATAGCGTACATATATAAAGACGATTTTCATTTTTTAAGATGCGTGCGTGTGTTAATACGTACGGGTCGAACACAGACTGGCGGTACACGAACACGTTCATGGATGGGATCTGTCCCCTCCTCAGGGCTCGGGCCTGGCCCCCGAGGGAAGGGATCAGATCCTTGATGGCAGCCTGGTTGGGGGTGAGATTGCAAGGTGGTGATCGTGGGCCAAAGTGGACTCAGACCTTTTCCGTTCTCCCCTGCTGCTGGGCCCCTTTGCCCTCAAACATGGAGGGACGGGGGGCTCAGGGAATGGTGAGCCCGCTGGTTATTTCTCTCCCACCTTCCAGCCTTTGCTAACAAGGCTGGCATTTCTGTACCTTGGTTGGGCAGTAGGCGGACTGAACGGAGATGAGCCATCTTGAGGTTGAACTCCCCATCGAGTTCTTTTCTGCTCCTCTCAAGGTCTGGGCTGGCACAGAGCAAGTTAGTTGGGATTAAAGTATTTTTTACTCAGTTTAGTGGGGTATGTACGTACATGTGTGTTATTCCTATATAATCTTAACAAGGGAAACAATTTGCAGCCCACATAACATTTAAAACGTTTAAAAAGAAAAAAGAAATAAACTTCTAAAAAGTCACCCTGAAAAATGATGAGTGGACAAATAATGTGATGATCACTGTGACTTTTATCTTATTTTTAATGTTGATTTATTTATTTAGAGAGAGCATGGGGGAGGGGCAGGGAGAGGGAGAGGGAGAGAATCCCAGGCAGGCTGCCAGCACAGAGCCCGATGCAGGGCTCTACTCCACAAACCGTGAGATCATGACCTGAGCCGAAATCAAGAGTTGGACACTTAACCAACTGAGCCACCCAGGTGCCCCATCACTGTGACTTTTAGAAGAAAATCTTGTCACTGTGGCTTTTCAGTTATTGATGACCTCCTTCCAGGAAGAAAATACTCATATTGGTTACAAATTACTCCAGGGAAAGTGCTTAACAGTTGCCTATAGTACCTAGTGTTGGATTACTGAAACCTTCGGATTAGATGGTATTTGGTGATGATACCAAAGTTACAGAGGAAGCACAAAGATTTCTCTCCTGAGACCCCCGGATGTTTGAATGCTTTAGGACTTGGTCCTGAGCCTTCCTCTAGGGAGCCCCTTGGTCCCGGGCTTTAAAGCCCGTCTGTGTGCAGATGACCCCCACGTGTATCTCTGGAGCCCAGACCTGCCCCCCAGGGTCCACGCTGGGGTACATGGCGGCCCACACTCTCCTTACAGGAAGTACAGAAGGATAGGACCGCCGACGCCCGCTTGGATGTCTCCGAGCGCCTCACCCCCGAAGTGCAGTCCATTCACTCGCTCCACCCCAGAGCCCTTCTGTATCTCAGTAAATGGTAACCAGCCCTCCAGAAACTCAGAATCTTGGAGTCCTCTTTGTTCACTTGAGAAAGCAGTTCCCGTGGGATCTGCCTCCCGTCAGTGGTGTGGGATTTTATCCCCAGTGCACCACGGCAGCCCTGCCTGGGTCCGCTTCCCACTCCCCTGCCCCAGTGCTTCCTGACGGACCTGCCCCGAGCACTGGCTCTCCCCCCCCCCCCCCCCCGCGTATTTATATGGCATCCAGGGGTCATGGTTTTGAAAATCCAGATTGGATTCACTCCCCTGTAAAAATCTTCGATGGCTCATTTTACACTTAGGAAAGAAAAGACCGAAGTTATTTTCCTGCCCTTCAAGACTGTATTCTAGGGAGCCGAATCAGCTAGGGGGCCTGTAAAATACGTACGTGCATGTATGTTTTTATGCCTGGACCATCGTCCCCAAGATTCAGATTAGGTTGACCAAGTGGGACCCAGGCTTTGCTTTTTAAAAGCTCCCCAGGTGATTCGGATTCACAGGGAGGATTGAGAGGCACAGTGATCTTTAAAATTGAACACGCAGCATAATTGTCTAAAGATCCGTTCAACAGCTGTCTGTTGGGTCCTGACCCCAGGGTCTGACTCAGCAGGGCTGGGGCTGGCTCAGGATGTGCGTTTCGGAAGAACAAGTCCCCAGGTGATGCTTGTCCTGCTGCTCCAGGGACTCCGCTTTGAGAACCACCCGCTACTCTGTAGGCTCTGGCTCCTGCCTTTACAGCCTCACCCCTGCCATTTTGCCGGTACTCCCCCGCACGCAGCCATGCTGATTTCCTTTCTGTCACTTGGATACGTTTGACTCTTTCCACCCCTGGTTCCCTCAACCTCGGGTGATCTGGGTTCCCTCGAGATCGTTGAGTGCTTTTCCATGACTCAGGTCTTAGTTCAGACGTCACCATTTTATAGGAAAGCATTACCTGCCCTCCCCCCCACCCCCCCACCCCCTGTCTCACATAGAGCCTCCTCTGTCACTTTCTAGTGGATCATCCTGTTTAGTTCCTTTATAGCAATTATTCTAATCTGTAGTGTGTTTTTATTTACTTATTTCTTGCTTGTGCTCTCTCCCGTATGCGTCCCGCGCTCCCACACCCCTGCGTGCTAAGTTTCACGGGCACAAGGAAGGACCTTGTTTACCTGTTTGCATGTGGATGTGTGCATGGAGTCAGTCAAAAGAGCTGTCACATACACAGAGTTTTTCAGCAACTAGTTACATCTAATCGAAGGGCAGGGCAAGGGATACAGGAGTGAAAGAAGCGAGCTTCATGTAATTGAAAACCCCGGCATCTAATGAGTCAGACAGACCAGCACATTTGTATACCATGGACTTCATACAACCAGACTCACTGGTCTGATGGTCGCTGCACTGGGAAGGAGCCAGTGGAGGGCATAGAGAAGCCATGGAAGGTTGTGCTAATACAGCTCTCTCCACAACATACAAAGAGCGGATGTCTGCCCCTCTCAGCATTGTTTCTGGGTTTTGTAGTTGTTCTGCCAAGGTATTGGGCCAAGGGCGGGTCCCTTCTCTGGGGAGAACCTCAGGTGTCAGGACCGTCTGCTCCCAGCTTCATTAGGAGGCCACTTTGCTTATACCGACCGGGCGCCTTTCCTTCTCCTGGACCGTTGGTGGAGAGTGGAGATTCTGCCCCCACAGGACTCTTAAGTGGGTCACCCCGATCCATGAATTAAATTAACTCCAAAGTCACTTTGACCCCAAGGCACAAAATTCATTCCCTATTAAGAGACTAAATTCAGTGTAATAATAAAATGCCCACCAGAGGTACCTCTAAATTTGAATATTAATTCTATCTCATTATCAAATTCCCAGGGAGACATTAAAATCCGAAGATTACATTCCATTTTAAATTAAAGTCCAAGACCTTAGTCGGACTCTCTGCCCTTAAGAGTTGAAATTCAAAGAGACTGAGGTTTAAAATGTATCCTTTCCGGTTTCTTATTCTGCTGAATCCCACCCAGAGGGGCTCTTCGTGCCTGCCCGGGGTCAGGACTCCACCTGCTGCAGGCCTGGTTGGGGTCTTACAGGTTCAAGAACCCCAGTACCAAATCTCTGACATGCCTTGCTTCTTACAATTAAAAAAAGGTACAAGGGCACAGGCTTATCACAGCACCGGTGTCCCCACACCAGAGTTAGAAAATACGTCCTTTCCCAGTCCTCTGATAGTTACCCCCGAGCAAAAGCGGGTCCCCAGATACGAGTGCTTAGTCTTTGCTGCCAAGTAGCAGAAAGTCTCTGGTTTGTGAGGGCAAGAGCGTTGACATAGAAGTTCTGAGTTTCCGCTTCTGCAGGACTTCAGTTTGTGACGGTTGGTGGCCTGTGACACTGAGGGGTGGTGTCCTCACTCATTTCTTCGGTACTGCTCTCCCTTGTAAGGGCAATCCCAGTGAGCCAAGACCATGTTTCTGTCCTGTCCTGGGTTTTGCAGGGCCCCAGTCTTCTGTTCCGGTAACAACTAACACATCTACCCCATCTCTGAGAGCCGTTGGGACTGGATGCATTTTCATTTCCCTTTAGATCTTTCCTGGCCTTCTAGATAATTATTTTCCATGTTCCATCTGGGGAATCTATCCTCTAAGATTTCAACTTTTTCTCCTAAAAACAAAACAAAACAAAGCAAAACAAAGAAACACTCTTCCTTCATCTAAATCAGCCTGATTACCTTCTTCTCTTCTCGTTCTTCCTCTGCTTCCATTCTGACAGTGAGTCCGAAGCCTTGTTCACGGCCACTCGGACTCCTTATTGATTTCCAGAGACTGAATGCTCCGAACAAAGACCTTTTTAAGTTGCAGTATTTCGTCGAGTTTGTTTTTCTACATCAGAATAAGAAGACCATCTTGTGTTTTTTTCTGGTCTCGGAATCTACCTAAATTTTCTCTTAGGTATGATGGTTATTACAAGTTCCTGGCACATAGCCCTTTTCAAGTTAAAAAAGTTCTCCAGTTTTCTGAGAATTAAGAAAAAAAAGTCATAAGCCAGTGCTAACCATTATCAGAGGTTTTTTCTGTGATATTGAGATAATTATTACTACATTAATGAGGATGCTTACTGTACATTTTCTGGTTGACGTTAGGATCATGAGGAACTTTTGTAGCATGTGTAATTTGGTTCATCTAATACTCCTTGTGGGACTTTTTTGTGTGGGGCAGGGAGGGGTCCCTGTTAAAAGTTAAATAGGCCTGTGATTTTCTTACACCGCTCTGTCTGATGCTGGTTTTGAACCAAGTCAGAGTAGGTTTAGGAAGCTTTCTCTCTTTGCCTGTTGTTTTGGAACAACTTATATACATAATAGATTATGTGGTCCTGAAAAATTCGGTGGCACTCACTTGGAGAGCCCTTGGGTCTTTGTTTTGTCAGTGAGTCTTGGTCATTTTTGTATCATTAAATCGTCTAAATTTAAGTATTTAAATTGTTCTGTTCAGGATTTTGATTTATTCTGTCAGTGTTGACATTTTCTCCTTTCCTCAGAGATATTCATTCCATCTAGACTTCCAGTTGTTTTCATAAAGTCCATAATATTTTATTGTAATCTGTGTTTTCTGTACCTTTTTGTCTCTTTTCATTCTGTTCTGTTTAAATAAATGTCTCTCTCTTCTTCATCAGTCTTCTTGGCATTTTTTTCCTTCTGTTAATGTTTGCCAAGAACCCCCGTTGGTTGTGGTTCATCTTTCTGCTGTGCCGTTACTCTGACACACTGACCGTTGCCTGCCAATCAAGAAAAGCAAAGATACAAGGCTTCCTGATAGCAGGCTTCTCTGGAGCAGTGATGCAAAGCAGGACTCGGTGCAATAACATCTTTAAAATGCAGAAACTGTCAATCCGGAATTATATATCCAGCTCAAATAGCCTTCAAAAATGAAAGTAAAATAAAGCCATTTCCCCGAACGCAAGCTAAGAATTTGCCGTCAGTAGAACTGTGCTATGAGACGGTATTGAGGGAAGTTGAATAAAGTGGAAGAAAATGGTGCTGGATGGAGACCTGACTCTATGCAAAGAAATCAAAGCACCAGGAAAGGAAACATGTAGCTAAAACCGAAATACCTTATCATAATCGCAGTGTATTTGGGGGTTTATGACGGACGTAGAAGTAAACGTACGAGAGCCCCAACGTCAAGTGGAGTGTCCGGTTGTGGGATTCTTACATCGTGTGTGAAACAGTAATATGTTATTTATATAACATTATCTGTGGATAGACCACAGCAAGTTAAAGATGCCTACTCTAAACCCCAGAGCAACCACTTTAAAAAAAAAAAAGAAATAAATAAAAAGAGAGAGGGTTCGTAAGTGGCTTTAGAAAGCGGCTCCGTGGCTGACGAAAGCCGGCGGGCGAGCCGCAGGGATTGCAGACACGCGCGGGAGCTTTCTGGGCCGTGAGGTTCTGGCCTTGATGTGGCTGTGGTGGTGCAGGTGCAGCTGTGATCTGCTGTGTGTCTGTCGCGGCTCAGCAGAGCTTGGTTTAGGAACAAGGAGAGCGGAGCTCCAGAGGGGAGGACGGGAAGGCCGTCGTGCTCCACTTTAGGGGCTCCTCGCAGGATTTGCGGTGGGTCCCAGACGCTGGCTCAGTGGGTGCTCTCGCACTTGGCGCGGGTCAGGAATCATCAGCTCGGCCGCGTGTCGGAATCTCCTAAGAGCGTGTCTGCGGCTCTGACGCCCAGGCTTCACTCTCCGAGACTGGGACGTGTCTATTTTCGGGTTGGGACCACAGGATGAGTGCCGTTGGACACGTCCCAGGGGATGCTGATGCGGACCCAGGGTGGTGAACCACTGGCCTAGCCTCACGCTCGGAGTTGTAGAGAAAGCGTGTCTGTGGAGCGCAGGCCCTGTGCTGCCCTGAAGCTTCTGGAGGAGCACCATTACCTGTTCCCAGCGTGCCCATGAAGGGGAGCCATGAAGCGCCCAGCACGAAGCTGCACGAAACACTTAGACTCACCGTATCTACTTACTGGCTGGTCACGGAAGTGTAAGTCTTGACGTACCGGAGCTTTGCCACAGCTCAACTCGCGGTTGGCACAGGAGCGCCGTGTCCAGCCCTTTTCAAGTGTGGGCCGTGAAGGAAACTTCCAGAGTCTCAGAACAAGTGAAAACAGTATCACAAGCGTGTTGCCATTTCTCACGTCCCGATTGCGTGCGGGGGGCCATGCCGAATGCTTCCTCGTGGATCTTCACCATGACCCCGTGACATGGGCGTGACCCCCTTGTCACATAGAATCTAGACTTCCTGACGTTCAGGGAGCTCCTCAAGGTTCCACGGCTGACAGGATCCCTGAGCCGGGATTCTCATGTAGTTCTGTCTCCAGAGTGTGCCCCGTCCTTCCAGGTGGTTGGGATGACACCTGAGTCCTGCCCGTGGGTGGGTGGGTGCGTCCACATCTCTGACCGGACGGTCCGTTTCGTCCAGCATTGCCTTTGGGCTCCAGGCCCTTTGAGTTGGTTGTCAGCACGTCTGACGATGGCTTCATCCGGACGGGGACCTCGTGTGAGCATTGCCGCGCCCACGCTCGTCATTGATCGGCTTTGGAACGAGGCCTCTGATGGTCTCTTTACTTGCGTGTGCGTTTGCTTTGAGGAGCTGTGTGGTGAACACATTTTTGCCACGTGTCAGGTCAGTCAGGCTCGCTTCACTGTATATTCGGGTAGGAGATAAGGTGCTGTGCTGGTACCGTGCCCTTGCTTTCTTTGGGTTCTTGGATTTTTGTATTTACCGTTTGACGTGACAGCAGCCGGGTAGTTGAGGCTGTGTTCTCTGTCAATCCAGTAGGTTCCCCCAAGGGAGCATACGGAGCAGGGCTGGGCGTGTGCACTGTGCATAGAACGCTCTCCGAGCTGATTGGCCCAGGTGGGAGGAACAGTTAGCAAATCAATTAGTTGTCCTTCTGTTTACACTTTATTTCCAGGGGCTAAATGTTCGTTTGTTTAAGCCAGACTCGCTGTCTTGTTGAAATGTGTTACCTTGTGAAAGTGTTGACTGAGCTTGGCTCCTTCGTATGAACTACAGCTTGTGACTCATTTGTTATGGGTATAGAATCAATTCCCAACATGTTAGGTAAGAAAACAAACAGCTTCCTTGTTTTATGAAGTGTGAACAGAAGAAAACTTGTTAATTTCCTAATTGTTCTCCCCTGCCCCAGACAGAGCTCCACACTCGTAGCTGCGGCAGTAAACTTGAGCTTGCTCGTAGCACAGAGGTGTCGTCAGTCACTGCTCCTGAAGGGAACGATGATGCGTTTGTCACAGTGCCACTGTCGTCCCTGTCATTTATGTGCTACACGTCTCGCGTATCTCTGTAAAAATTGATCTTGTATCGTTTCATAACGGAGCGGTGTGAATGCGAAATGCTCACCTAGGAAAGCATGCCCTCGATTCAGTCACGACTCCCCCGTAACTGTGATCTTCAGGGGCGCTGTAATTCACCCTTCATGCTGCTCACGTTTCCATCGTTGGCACGTGATTTCGTGTCCTTCACAGGAAATTTTGCCCATTTCGCATATCTGAGAATTCTACTTTATCCCCCCAAGCAAATGAGATGTTTTTTTTTCCGCATCAAATAATAGATCCTGAATAGTTTTTTATTCCTCACCAAAAAAATAATTTTTTTTTTTTTAAATAAAGGTACTATTTTGCCAATACAGAGTGGGGTCGTAAACTCAGCTGGGTGAAGTTGTCCTGAAGCTTCTTCCTCAGCCCTTCAGGGGCTTCACCGCTCACTCCAAGCACCTGAACTTCCTGCTGACAGTAGGACTAACAGCTGCTGCCGCCAGTCCTGCTGCGCGTCACCGAGCGTTGGCTGAAGCCATCGATCCCATTCTCGCAGCTGCCCTTGGAAGTGAGACCCGTCATTCCGTTTTATGGGCGAGAATGGCAAGTCTCCGAGGTTAAAGGACTTGTCCAAAGTCACACAGCTCAGCACTGCTGCAGAACCAGGCTTTGGGAACCACAGTCCTCACTCTTAATCCCAGGGCTGCGCTGCACATCCAGCTCCTGGAACGCTCCGTGTTCCTTCTGATCTCCTAGCTTTTGCACGTGCTCTTGTCCCTGCAAAGCCTTCTCCACAGCGCACCCCCCCCCCCACTTGTCCATTCAGTGCCAGTTCATTCGCCTCCCCAGCCACGTGTCACTTCTGCAAGGAGGCCTTCCCTGTGAGCCCTGTGTGATACCGTCTGACACCAGGCTGACGTATGTTCCAGGAGGATTAGATCACGTCCTTGCCGAGGGCTGGTGAGGGTCAGCTGCTTCCTTGCTGTGCCCGTCGCCAGGCTCTTGCTCCTTTCTGGACCCCTCGTCTTCACCCCAGGGCAGAGGCATTGACGGTAGCTCTCCCTCCCCTTTGAAGACGTCACAGTCAGCACCCCAGTCCCGCTGGAGGGTGTGCCGTGGGCTGTGGGAGGAGACGTTCGGTGCAAGGGTTGCCTTGGGAAGCTTTGAATTCGGTCTCAGGTGGGGCCGCTAACAGCTTGGCCATAAAATTTCCTTCTGCGCTTCTCAAACCCGTGATCCCTTCCCGGTCCAGCCCTCTCTAGTGTCCTAACCTCCCAAACTCTCTGTGCCGAAGAACGGGTTATCTTTCCCCCAAGCCATCCTGGACCAATATGTTTATAAAATGTAATACAAGTGAATTACTAGAAAAAAAAGTCAAAAACTTAAAAAGACACAGATGCTTCAAACCTAGATTTTCTTACAAGATTCAGGAGACACAGCATAACCCCGTTGAACTGTTAGCACCCTTTCTGACTTTTCCCTCTCACTGCCTGTTTTCACTGACTGACGGTGGTCTCTAGACTTTGACTAGCACTCTTTAGTGAAGTGACCCTGGGGACGATATTTAACCCGTGAGCCCCACTTCCTTTGTCAGGAAAATGGAGCCAGTACGGCTTACCCTGGCATTCTGCCGGAAGGCGGAAATCATGGATGTATTTGTCATTGCCTAGTGTGTGCCAGATGCCTATTAAATAGTAGGACATTTCTCACCCTGTTTCCGGCACCTAGAAAAAATTGCAGAAATTAGATTTGTTTTCTTCCCGTCTGCCTTGGGGAAACCAAGGACAGCTGGTCACAGTGTTCTTCAGCGGGTCTGTGCATCACAGGCAGGTGGAGAGCTGCCATCTTTCACCGGGACGTGTATTTCCAGACGGTCCCCAACTTAACGGTGGCTCAGCTTACGGATCGTCAACCTTATGATGGTGTGGAAGTGAGAGCGCGTTCAGTAGAAACTGTGCTTGGAGTTTTGAGTGTGGATCTTTTCTTGGGCTAGCGATGCACGGTACGCTCCTCTCTCGCGACGCCAGGCGGCGGCCACGGCTCCCGGTCAGCCTCGCGATCACGAGGGTCAGCAGCACCGGTTACGCTGACACCCGTTGTGTGCTCCTCAGCCTTTCAGTTTCTCCCTTCCTGTGCAGCAAATTACGTGAGAGATACTTAACACTTCATCA